>NW_028327172.1:172652174-173277174 GCF_987537825.1 Furipterus horrens
AAGTATGAGGGCAGAATAAAGATATTTACAGATCTACGAGATATCTAACATTTTAATCTCGTTTCACCCTTTCTTTGGAAGATATCAGAGAAATAAACCAAGAGAAAAGAAATGGCATCCAGACAACAGAGGACTGAGAGGCACAAAGAGATTGTTAGGGTCTCCATGAAGGGACATCCCAGAGCAGTAGGTGGGCTCCCTGCCAGGAGAACACTGTGTCTGGACATAAACAAAATGTCAAGAGCACCAGGAGGGTCTCTCCAGGAAAGAAGGTGCCATTTACAGGTTACCTACTATGTTTTAAAGTATTGACAAGATATCAGCACTCCTGGAAGAGAAGTTGAGAATATGTTACCACAGGTACATTCCTAAAACTAAACAAATCAAAATACGATGCCTTTTTTAAATCCAGGAAAAATAAAACATTTTATAATAGAGAAATTGCTATCATAGCACTCTACTTGGCTCAGCAGAGGTAAGATACATATAATAATAGGACTGTATCCTCTGAATATTGATTTAACCAAAAACTATGATATAATTACAGTGAGAGAATGAGAAGAGGAAAGAGTGTGAACATGATATCAGCCAGTTTTGTTATTTTCCTAACTTCACATTCAATAGTATCTGTCATGTGGTTTCTATGGATTTATGTTCTTTTGCCCATGTTCTATCATTTCAGTGGAGTCTGGAAAGGAAAACTACCTCTTCTGGTAGAAGAGGATTGTGAAAAGTAAATTATAGCTCTACAGTTTGAAGATTACACATTATAATGAAAATGTATTAGTTAGAAATATGATAGTCATTACCAAAAATAAAGGCAAAAATTGCTGAATGTGGCTCCATCCTGGGAATACAAATCAAAGGTACTATATATGGAAAATTTTTAAATAATTTAATTATGTTTACAAAGGGAATGTTGAGAGCATTTTTCCTGATAAATAGGTTTCTTGAGAAAAACAGTAATTTTTATCAATTCTTTCACTCTTTTGTCTAGCACAGTGCTTTGAAATTGTATATTCCTGACACTGTTTTTTAATGATAAACTCACAAAGACACATGGTTTTTGAAGTACAAAGTGATTAAATAGGCATTCCGAACTCCCGTTCCAAAGAAAAGAATAAAACAGGTAAATTCTATAGAGAAACCTCTTAGAAACCTCTTATTCTTTAGTAAATTGATGTAGAATTTTATAAAAAGATAAGAACTATGAAATGGCTCATGATGCTCTACAGTTTTTGATATGTTGCTATTGGTTCATTTTTTTCTTATAGACAGGAATATGAATATCTTGAGTACTATTCATTAATTAATATAAAATGCTTGTTAAGCAGTTACTATGTACCAAAACTGTACTGGGAGTTGCAGATACACTGTTCTTGTACTTCCAGGGTATATAACACAGTGAGACAAGTAGTAACACAGCTCAGAAATAATCTAGGGTAGTACTGAGTAATTACTTATGTTGCACATGCAAATTACCACTGATGAAGCTTCCACTTTTTGAGAAATCATTGGGACTGCTGCTCCACCTTTCATCAAAACTGTTGGAAATCTCCCTAGCTAACCACAAGAGGACTCAAATATCTATTTATATTTGATTGATGACAATGCATCAATTGAAACCAGACTTACCTATTCCTTGAACTTTATATTCCATAATATTCTCAATAATCTTTTTACCATATTATATGTGCCCTGACTATATTAAACAAATTCCAAGTTTTTGGTAATATGTGCTAGATCTCATTCTCTGGTGACATTAAGTGAACACTCTAAGGCAAAGGAACTAACATGTACAAATTGGAAGTTGCAAAATAGTCATGGGGAAGTAAAGTACAGTATAGGGAATATAGTCAATAATACAGTAATAACTATGTATGATGTAGGGCGGATACTAGACCTATTGGGGGTATCATCTTGTAAGTTATATAAATGTGAATGAATAGATGACCCAGTCATGACTGCAGAGAGATGGAACACACATTTTCTCATATCATCTTGCACTGCACACCAGTCAACATACCTGCTATAATGTTGTCCAGAAGTGTAATAGGCATACAGAATATGCCAACTAGTAAATCACTTATTGCCAGGTTCAAGATAAAGAGATTAGTGACAGTGTGCATATGCTTGTTCCTCATAACAATAAAGCAGACCACAGTATTTCCCACCATGCACAGGAAGAAGATCAGAAAGTAGGAAATAATGAAGATTGCTGCCACTTGAGCATGATGAAGGTAGTAGTTCACATAGGTAATATTGATATCTGAGTAGAGATAATGGTTGGTGTCATTGACACTCAAAGTATGATGCCAGTTCTCTGAAGAGTTTGAGTCCCATTTCTCACTCATGATGGACCTGAAAAAAGGCAGAAAGAAAAAAAAAAGTAATTAGAAACCAGTAGAACGTAAATTCTATGCCTGAGTTTAAGACGGACACAATGCTACTGAATTTTAATAAATCTTGTATAATAATCTATAAGTTTTGCATGGAATTGAGCTATGCAAATTTGAAGCATTCAAATTTTAACCAAGAGCATTTGAAAATTCCACTTTGCACCATAAGTAACACTTATTATTCTATTTTATTCCCTCAATATACTCTATATTTCACTTCTTTATCATACCTTCCATCCATTTGCAAAGCTTCAAGAGAAACTTTGGAAGGGAAACCTCCCAAAACTCCATTTCCTCCTGCCTCCAGCTAAAAGCTGCCCAAACCTATTTGTTCTTTTGAAGCTAACTAACATGTCTGTAGCTTTCCTGATAATTTAAACAAGATGAAGAGTCTTCATTTTCTAAACTCCCATCAAAATAACCTTCTTGTATTTTTTCTTATTCTGCTTTGACTGAGTTAATTGAACATATTTTATACACTTTTGTGTGCAGACATAACCCCCATACTTTGAACTTCTTAATATGGGTCTAGGCTACTTGTCTTGGTTTCACTGAACATAATCCCATCACATAGTTTGTATTCACTAAATTTTTAATTTAGAATCTCAACATAGACATTTCCATCCACCCTATGTGTCAGAAGTACGCAGCACACTCAGGTTTGGTGATTTACTGGAAGGAGTCAGCACATAGTGCATTAAAGCCAAATGCGTATGATAGTGGAAGGTTACAAAGTAAAATCAGTACATAAAATGGTACATGGGGTAAAATCTGCAGGAAACCAGGCACAAGGTTCCAAGAGTCTTCTCTCAGTGAAGTCACGCATGACATGCTGAAACTCCAGCCATGAGTTTGATAACATATATGAAGTGTTATCTACCAGAGAAGCTGATTGGAGACTCAATGCCCAAGGTTGTTAGAAAGCAGTTACATGGGCACCTTCTTCTTAGCATGTGTCAAAATTCCAGACTCCCAGATGGCAAATAGGTGTGCATGTTGAAATATGTAATTTGTACAAACTTAGGCACTTATCATTCAAAGAAACTTTATTTCAGTATAGGGGACAGTTTATAATTTCATTTCCAGTCTCTAACCAAGGGCCAAGCAAGACTTTCTGAAGATAGTATGCTCAGGGGTGCTTGTTAACTCCTTTCTGAATAACTTGAAAATTGGTTGGGCAGAAGGTTCTATGTGCCCGTAAATGAAAATGAATTTGATAGTGGAATTATACAATTGAGCTCCCGTATCCTATTTTTCAGAGTAGTTTCATGGACTTTGAATTGGTGAGGATAACTTCAAATGGGTCTCTATAGGCAGATAATCAGACTCCAGTTTGCAGAAGATTAAGACATTTAGTGATCTCATTATCAATTGTATGTTTCAGTATTTCATCAAGTACACATCATTTTAGAGGATCATGATTATTCTTGTTTGACATAAAAATTAAGATATGCATTTTTTACTCCTGATACTTGACTTTTGATAGTTTTCTCTTTATATCTTATGTACAGGGAAGAGTAAACAATATAACTTACTATTATAAAATAATCTGAAGCTTCTGTTTGTTATAAAACATGTTAAAATTGATTATACAGAGAAGGAAGTAAATTTGACTTCAGAACCATTACACATTCAATTAAATGTATTCATCAAACCGTGTAAAAAGTTATGATTGAAAACGAATGGTGATTGAGATGGCAAAAGGATATCAAAAGACCTTTAAAGAGATGGATCATTATGATCATACCTTATTCCCACTTCTCATTGGGTAGTTCAAATTAGTGGTCATTGAGATAATAAGATTATTATTTTTTAAATATTAAAAGAAAATTTAATAAGATAAATAATAACTTGAGAAATGTGTGGCACAGAAGTATTAATGAGGTCAGAGAGTAAATTGGTTGAAGGTGTTAAAGCAGCTGGCCAGTAATCTGTTTCTCCCCCAATCACCAGGAGAATACCCTCAGGTAGAGAAAATCAAACAAACAATTCAGACCTTGTGGACAAGATACTTGGACTTCAAGGCAGAGTAAGATATTTGCTAGGATGATGAGCATAATACATTTAACAATTTTAATAGGGTATTACTGTATAAGTATTGTTTATAATAAAGAAATACAGAATCTATGGATTTATTTTAGTCTATCTTCTACTAATATTTTACTTTATATTTTTACCTAAATGTTCTGGAGACAAAAATATTATTTTTAAGAAGATAACACATTCTATTGGGGTGAGAACTGTTTCACTTAGAAAGTACTTTGAGGAGCTCTCTTCAAAGGAGAAGGAAACTACCCTCATTACTACCTTACACTCTAGGGGACAATAACAATGAGTAAAATAACCAAACATTAGTGAGTACTTTATTATCTTTAAATTCTTTATTACCTTAAGCATGCTATTATTCTTAAGTATTTTAATATCAACTTTGTACTGGACATGATTCTAATTGCTTCTACGTGTCAACTCATTTAATCTACCCAGTATGTGGTAACTACTAATACTATCCCAATTTAATATAGAAGGAAACTAAGACAAGAAGATGTTTTGTAACCTGACCCTGAGCTCCACAGTTAAAAGTTGGAAGAAATGGGAAACATACAGGAAGTATTTCCTAAGAGTGTGTAAGTCAGTTACATAGTTAGAGGATGGGCAACCTGACCATTGGAAACTGACCAGGATGAAATTCCATGACATGGCCATGGCCAAAGAACTTCTAGAATCCATCACGTCTAATATTTAATTTTAAACTGACTTCTGTATTACATAAAAAATACTCCCTGCCTATAACCCCAAATTGTCAGCAAGAGTCTATTAAACATAACTGTCTTTGTGGGAGATAATTTTCAAATATCAAGGGAAATGTTCTAATGTTTGGGTTAGTGGAAGGCAGAGAGAAAAGAGCAGCTTTAAAAGATAAGATGGGAAAAGGAATGTGTCATATATATCCAGAAAATTCTTGGAGCTACTGTGGTGGGGGAGACAGGTGAATGCTGGATTTTCCTAAGCATGGGATGGAGATCACTTTATTTCTCTATAACAGCTACATTAAACAAGCATGACTTATAAGATGCAATGTAAAAGCAACTATATTTTTATCCTGTTGACTGTTTATTTTTCGAGGCTAAATACCTTTTGCTCCTGGATTAAATTTGGAAGAAGTCTTATTACTTTTCTTATCATTTTCTTTTTTTTTAATTAGAAAAATTATTTATTTCTGCTCCTTTCATACACCTTATTATTCAGGGAACAGTCTTACACAGACATGTGAAATAACATAGTGTCGCACACTCTGTTTAAAGGCAAAGTACCACAGGTAAAGCTCATCAGCTGTCCCAAGTTCTCAGCTTATGGGATCTTGCTTCCTGCTTTTTTATATTAATTTCTGAAAATCAGAAATGTCATCTCCAAAAAATGTGAAGGGGGTTGTACAAAATAATCACTCTATTCAGTATTATAGTTTTAGAAATGGAGTATATTTTCTTTAAGAATTTAAGAACTGAGGGAAAAAACACTGTCGGTATGTCAGTTTAGGTCACAGGAAAAAAGTATGGCAAGCTTGTCTCTTTCATACCGAGAAGATATTCTAGTCTGAGCTTTCATATGCTTCCCATGTTTTCTACTAGATGCTTCTTTTCTACTGCTTTTCATCCTTTTCCATATATCACATCAGAGGACTGGTTCAGCCTTTAAAACTTCAGTAACAGGAACAAATCCAGTCTCCACAGATTTCTTCTCAAAAGGGACTTTAACCCATCAGATAGCCCGGCAGTTTCATTCTCATGAATACTCTAGCCATGAAAAAACTCAATAGGACACAGACGAATCCAATGAATAGAAGAAGAAATCTATTGAGATTTGGAATGTTTGGAGCATTGGATCGGTCTAGGATTATGAAACCTAAACCTTCCATTGTAAACAGGAAGCTGGATACAAGTCCTTCCATAATATATTGTCCATTTACTCTGTAAGCCAAGAAAGCTACTGGTCTCTGATGCCCATGTTCATCAGTCATAGAGCCAACACTTGGAGGTTCAACAATAACATCATAAATTATTCCTCCAGTGATGAGAAAGTAAGACACCACCACCAGAGCGTACACCGTTATGGCAGAGGGCATATGCACCCAGGGCGGCTTCTTCAGCTTCAGGTTAGGGCACTCCAACACTAAAAATGGGACTCGGTACAGAGTCTCCATGTTGGTGGTGGCAAGAACAGCTCTTGGTCTCTCTAATCATTTTCTGATGACCAAAAAAAAAAAAAAAAAAAAAAAAAAAAAAAAGTACAGTATTTAATATGCCCAGTCCAGAAAAAATAAACAAAATTTTAAATTTTCACCAACAATGCCTCCTTGGCTCCTTTTCTCTTTGCTAACTTGCTCATGCTCTTTGATAGCCCCACCCCCACCTTTTCAATCTCAGTTCCCATCCCTGCCAGAGTTGTGGGTGGACTAGGTTTGGGGAGGTGGGCAGGGTCAGGAAAGTCCTACTTTTCTTTGTAGGTTTTCCTTGAACTGGGAGGATTTTTGAAGCTGACCCTTAGTTTTGTGGGCACTTTCCTAGGCTTTTCACAGACACTAAACTATTGCTGCACATCTCTCACCTACTCTTCTCTTCAAACGAGGAAATTCATATCTGGCTGTTGTTGGCTCCTTCTTCAGCCTTGAGAAATCCTACTATTCTGCCTGCTGCAGATCATCAAAGTTAATCCTCATTCAGGTGGGTCAGTCATCCTGGCCCACAGTTCACACTCTTTTGTCCAAAAAGACCCTAGGAGTATAAGTTGGCCAACACCACCAACTCTGCCACTCCACTATCAGAGAAACTAACCAGCTGACCAGGTTCTTGCACTTGAGTTGTCTCAGGTGTCAGATAGACATAAATCCACTGTGTTCTCAAAAATATTAGGTACATACAAGTACATTAAACTCTCTGAATGTTTCCTTTCCCCTCCTTTTCTAAGCATGAATTGAGGGACAAGCAATCCCTCTCTTCCATCTTGCAAGTGAGTGACTCAGCGCACACTGACAAACTCCCCACATAGTCCTCTTCTGATATGATTCTGGGCCTTTTTACCTCCTCACACTGAGGATAACTGTTCCTGAATACACTCCTTTACACGTCAGCATGGTGGCCTCACATAATTGTCTCGGGGGTTTTGTTGAAACTAAAACCAGAATAGTTTTAATGTACAATAACATTTTGGTACATAATTATCAAAAGAATAAACCCCAAAGGCCTGAGGACCTGGGAATATCCATCCTAAAAAGTGACATTTATTTTACTTAAAATTTCAAATTTGAAAAAATTTTAAAAGTCTACATTTTTCTTGTCACTTAAGGATACTCAGTAAAGACTTCCGGCCAAGATGGAGGTGTAGACAGACATGCTGCATCTCCCTCCATGACTAAGAAGGAATAAAATTACCTCAAAATTAGAAACAACCAGAAGTTCCAGAAAATCAAACTACATGGAACTCCAGCAAACAAATATATAAAGAAGAAATACCATTCCAGACACATAGGAGGGGCGGAGCCAGGGCGGAGAAGATGCAGTGTGGTGGCAGTAGCAGCGGTGGCAGTGGCAGGCCAGCAGAAAGCGTAGTCACCCATTTTAAAAATTTGGGAGGCACACCTGGGGAGCGTTCCCAGCTCCTCACCGGACCTCACAGCCCACAGTCCCAGCACTGGGAAAAATCAAGCCTCATTGTCTCTGACTGTGCAGACCAGTCGGGGATGGGGCGGAGGCAGAAACTGCCAATCTCAGCAAAGTTCATTTGTTTAAAGGGCCCCCATTGTCCTAGAACATCTTCAGATCCACCCACTCTAGGAACAACGGCCAGGGCAGCAATTAGAGGGGCACCAGTCTGGGGCAGAAGTGGGAAAGGTGCCTGGAAAAAGGGGCAAGCACTGGGCAGACAGCATTGTTCTCTCTCAGACCCTCCCCCACATACAGCAAAACAACGTGGTAAAACAGGTCACCCTGTACTGACAAATCCCTAAGGCTCTGCCCCTTACAACATAACAGGAGCAACAGGAGTCTGTCTACCTGGGACTCAGAGGCAAATAAACACAGGAGCATGTCAGAATGAGGAGACGGAGAAGTATGGCCCAAGAGGAGAAACGGATCAAGGTTCCAGTGGGAGAACTAAGCGATGAGGAGATAGCCAACCTAACAGATGAGGAGATAGACAACCTAACAGACACAGAATTCAAAACACTGGTGATAAAGATGCTCACAGCCTTGACAAATATGCTTGAGTACGGCAAATACATAAGAGAAGTGAAGGCTATGCTAAGTGAAATGAAGGAAAATCCACACAAAACCAATGGTGAAGGGAAGGAAACCTGGGTTCAAGTCAATGATTTGGAAGATAAGGAAGAAAAAAACAGTCAACCAGTGTAGAATGAGGAAGCAAGAATTGAAAAAATGAGGAAAACTTCCCAAATTTTGCAAAGGAGATGGACATACAGGTCCAGGAAGCATGGAAGGTCCTGGGCAAGCTGGACCCAGAGGGGACCACACCAGGACACATCGTGACTGAGATGCCAAGGGTGAAAGATAAAGAAAGAGTCCTGGGGGCAGCAAGAGAGAGGCGAAGAGTTGCCTACAGGGGGCTGCCTATAGGATTATCAGCTGATTTCTCAGAGGACACTTTGCAGGCAGGAAGGGACTGGCAAGCAGTATTCAATGTGATGAAAAGCAACCTGCACTTCCGGCCAAGATGGAGGCTTACACTGACACACTCAGTCTCCCTCTACAACTAGAAAGGAATACAACTACCTCAAAACAAAAGATAACTAGAAATTACAGACAATAAAACTACACAGAAGCCCAACGTATGAAGTTATAAACCAGTGGTGCTCATTGGACAGGTAATAAGAGCGAAAGTGGGCGGTGCTGTTTGCAGTAGCACAAGGGACAGCGGCAGGGAGAGCAATCCTGGTTGCAGTCAAGCCACAGCAGCTCCAGACCCCAACGCTGGGAAAAGCAGCCACCACATTGCCTCAGACGGTGAGGCCCAGAGTGCGGGAGGACGGATCCCGGTCTCCCAGCAGAGAATAATGGCAGGAATCCATCTTGGACCCTCGTCCCCAGACAAAGCGCCACAGCGCCGTGTAATAGGTTGCAGATCACCACCGGTCGCTGGGTAGTGACGACAAAGCGCCACAGCGTGGCGAAAAAGGTTGCGGATCACCGCCGGTCATTGGGTAGTGACGAGTACACAGGCTCCACCCCCTATAGCCTGCCCAAGAAGCAAAGCAAAACACAAATCTGTCAAAATGAGGCAGACAACTATAGAAATCCTGGTGACGCAGCTCACCAGGCAACAGATGAAGAATCTGACAGATGAACAAATAAGAAACCTATCAGAGGCCCAATTCAGAGCTATAGTTATTAGGTGGCTTACAGAATTAACAAAAGATTTGGAACAAGATGAGAAGGGACTGAAAGCCACTCATACTTAAAAGAACAAAAACACATACGAGACAAGTGGTGAGCAAATAAAATCTAGAGATCAAATCAACAAACCGGAACATAGGGAAGGAACAAACAGTCAACCAGTGCAGAAAGAGGAAACAGAAAGCAAGAAAAGTGAGAAGAGGATCAGAAACCTCTGGGACAGCTACAAGAGACTGAACATACAAATTATGGGTTTGCCAGTGGGTGAAGAAGAAGAACTAGAAATTGAAAAATTAAGTGAAAATATAATAAAGCAGAACTTCCCAAACTTGGGGAAGAAAATAGACTTACAGGTCCAGGAAGCACAGAGAGTTCTGAAACAACTGGACCCAGGGAGAACCAAACCAAGACACATTATAATCAAATTGTCAAAAATTAAAGATAAAAAGAGAATCTTAAAAGCAGCAAGAGAGAAGAAAAGAATCATGTACAAAGGGGTCCCAATTAGACTATCAGCTGACTTCTCAAGGGAGACCCTGCAGGCAAGAAGGGACTGGCAAGAAATATTCTAAGTAATGAAAATTCAAAACCTTCAGCCACTAATACTCTATCCAGTGAAATTGTCATTCAGAACAGAAGGGCAGAGAAAGTGCTTCCAGGACAAAATAAAACTGAAAGAGTTCATTAGATCTAAACCACTATTATATGATGTTAAAGGGACTGGTTTAGAAAAAGCAGGATCAAAACTATGAACATTAAAATGAAAACTGCATCACAAGAACCAACAACAGAAGCTAGGGAATTGAAACAAATGCAAACTAAATAGACAACGAGAGTGGAAAAAGAACTATAGGTATGGGGAACATATTAGAGGGAGGTCAACAGGGATGGGGAAGGGGGTAAGGGAGGGAGATGGTACAGGAATTAAGAAGCATAGTAGGAGGGAATGGAGTAGACAGGAAGAGGTTGAGAAGAACTATATGCACAACCAATGGACAGGGACTAAAAGTGGAGGACAACTGGAGGGAGGGGGACCTCCGGGTGGAGGGTAGTAGAGGAAAGGGAAATTGGGACAACTGTAACAGTATAATAAATAAAACATATTAAAAAAAGAAAAGAAAAGCAACCTGCAACCAAGATTACTCTATCCAGCAAAGCTATCCTTTGGAATGGAAGGGCAGATGAAGTGCTTCCCAGACAAGGTCAAGCTAAAGGAGTTAATCATCACCAAGCCATTATTATACAAAATGTCAAAGGGACTTACTTAAGAATGAGAAGATAAAAACTATGAACACTAAAATGACAACAAACATACCACTATCAACAACTGAATCTAAAATATAAAAACAAAATCCAACTAAGCAAACCAGAACAGGAACAGAATCATAGGTCTGGGGATCATTTGGAGGATTATCACCTGGGAGGGGGGAGGGAGAGAAATGGGGAAATGGTGCAGGGAATAATAAGCATAATCAGTTGGTACAAAATAGGGGGATGTTAAGAATAGTATATGAAAGGGTGAAGCCAAAGAACTTATATGCAAGACCCATGGATATGAACTAAGGGGGGTGGGATCGCTAGAAGGAAGAGGGGTACTGGGCAGAGGGGAGCAAAGGGGGAAAAATTGGAACTACTGTAATAACATAATGAATAAAATATACTTTAAATATACTTTTAAAAAATACTCAGATTTGTTCATATCAGGAAATACTCTTTCCAAAAATGATTTTTCATTGCTGACTATTGACCTGTTACAAGATGTACTACAATTTAGTTAAGCTATCACCTGCTGTTAATTAAAATATTTTCAACTTTTCTGATATCAAAGTAATATATTAATATTTATCTGTGATTCCATTTGTTTACAATCTCAAGGATGAAAGTTAAAAGATCAAAAGATATGACCATTTTTCTGCTCTTGGAAGACATTATTTTCTTCTAACAAGTTGATCGTAATTCACACTTATTCCAGTGGTACATAAAGTGCTTGTTCCTTCCGTCTGACCACTACTAAGCACTAAAAGTCCCACCACTGCTTTTGCTTAAAATCTTTACCAACTTACTTTTAAAAATGGTTCATTTCTTATTTAAATGTACATTCCTTTAAATATTATGAAGTTGAATATTAGTGCCAGATTTTTGGAATATGCATTCATTGAGCTTCTGTATGATAATTAACACAATTCACTCTTTGTAACCACGAAATTTACAGTCTATAAAGCAAGATACATATGTAATCAAATATATGCAACATAGGTCCTAGAGATAAATTCATGTGTGGATAATGGAAGAAATTGTCAGCTCTCTCTGAAAGATCAAAAACTGCTCCCAAGAAGACAAGTAGTTTCAGCCTAATTTTAAGAATACATTAAAACTCATTAAGTAATATCAGAGACCAAAAAGTGAAAGATTTGAAAAAACATTGCTCATTTGAGGATTATATATTATTCACTGTTCTCTAAAGCTGAAAGTCCATAGTATATTGCTCTGTGTGGATTATGTGTGTACTTTTTCTTTAGATGTAATGTTGTTGTTTAAATATAAAATGTCAGCCCTTGCTGGTGTGGTTCATTGGATTGAGCACTGGCCTGTGAACCAATGAGTTGCTTGTTCGATTCCCAGTCAGGGCACATGCCAGGGTTTCAGGCCATGTCCCCAGCCAGGGATGTGCAAGAGTCAACCATACATTGATGTTTCTCTCCCTCTCCTTTTCCCACCCTTCCCCCCTCTCTAAAAATAAATGAATAAAATATTTAAATATAAAATGTCAAAGAACAATTTCAGTTTAAGAATCTAGAAGCAGGATGAAAAAGAAGAAGAGCTTCCAAAAGTTAAAAAGGCTACAGTGAAGCCTCTATTATGAAGTCCATATTTTAAGTTCAGGTTTTACTAGAAAAATTAGTAAGTTAACTGAAGATGACAGAATTACTACAGAAGTAAAAAGGGACATTTGAAAGTTTTAGAGTGAAGAAAGAGAGAGGGAACAATAAAAATACTGACATATTTATAAAGGCACCAAAAGTTAGACAAATTTCATGTAGAGACCATCAACTTCACATAAATATTAATATATTATAACCATAAAACAACACTTAATAATTCAAGTATTGACACTGAATTATTATATTTAAACATAAGCTTGCTCACACCAACCAGTAAATGGGTGGGGCAGTAAACTGATGTTTCTTTCTTCCTAAAAAAAATAAAATAAAATAAGTAAAGAAAATGAAACAAATGTAAGCTTGCTCTATGTAAGAATAAAGATTTATGGAATAAATTTATAAATGTTATAAGGTAAATAAGTAATCTTTTAAAAAATACTGTTTAGGTAAAATTTCAATTATCTGGAAAACTAATATGGATATTATATAATCTTCCATGATACCTGATAAAAAAGATCATATGTTATTGCTATTAACAATATTATTTTATTAACAGTTCTAAGTTTTTTGCATAACAACTTAAATATTTTAACAGGTGACTTATTATATCAAAAATTCTTTTGCATTATATAAAAATATATTTGTTCAATACAGGAATATACAAGTTAGTCAACACAAACCTGTAAAGTGTACAAAAATAATGCTAAATTAGTTCTTGCAGAATTGAGACACTGAGAAAATAAAGTAAAAATAGGATGTTGTAGAAATAAAAAGTTAAATAAACATGCAAATTAGTATTACAGATGAGGCAAGGCAGTCCTAAAAATCTACATATTAACTGCTTAACTGACTTATAATCAAAAGAAAAAGTGTCGTTTGTTTTTACCTATATTTCTAAGATAAGCCCTTATGGTAACATCTACTTTAAAGGGCTAAAGCCTTGGACCATGCACTGCGGTACATCCATTTCTCTCTCCTGCACTTTGAAGGATGTTAAAAACAAGACAACAGGTCCAAAATGAGTTGTTTACACTGGGCGCCACATCACCAAACTGAGACTGAACTTGATTACAGTTTCAGCTCTCCCAGAAATGGAATCTTAAACCAGTCAATCAGAAATTTTATTAACAGCACTAATTAGGTAAAAAGCCTTAAAGATCCCTATTATCCCCTAAGAAAAATAACCTTGCCATAACCAATCCACTTTTTGCCTAGTACAACTTCCTTGTTCCTGGCTCCCTTCTGCCTAGAAAAGTCTCTTGCCTTGGATAGCTCTTTGGAACACCTTTGATTCAGGAATTGTTGAACAACACCAATCAAATCTTTAAAATTTATGCAGCTGAATTTTGTATTTTAGCAGATGGTAAGATGATGAAATGGGGCATCTGGTTCCTTCTTGTCCCAGATTCTGGATCTCACTAGATTCTCTACTCCCTTTGCTTTCTTGCCCCTCCCCCATTTCCATTTTTCATAGTGTTATAGAAACAGGGGAGTCCAAAAACAAACCCCAGAGTTTGCAGCTGGGAGATAGGGAGCAGGAAGCAGCTTTCAGGATGCCCTTGCATGCCTGGAGCTAGTGGCTGGAAACATTGTTGCAAAGATCCACTTTACTTCCAAGACTCAGGAAGATGGGAGGGATCTTGGACTGTGGGCTGGTATGGAAGAAGCAGACAGAGCTTATGTAGGGTTCTGTGAATGATCAGAACGGTTTGCAACACCCACTGCATGAGAGGACGCAGGGGGAGAGAGGAGACAGTGAGGAAGAGGGAAGGAGCTGCGGATTTTTGGGCTGGCTCTGGCTCTAGGAGGCTCTCTCTCTCAGGCTCTCTCTGGCCCTCACGCCCTCAGTCTCTGGCTCTTGTGGGCTCCCTCCATCTGGCTTGGAGAAGGGCTCTCCAGGCTGCTTTAAGAAGAGGCTCTTGCCAGGCTGCTTTGAGAAGGAGTGGAGATCCATGCGGCTTGCAGGAAGAAGGCAGTTTACAAGGAGGCTGAGAATCCAGGCGGTCCTGCATTGAGAGCTGGAGGGCACCACAGCACAGAAAGGACCTCCCCAATCAGAACTGAGTGATTGGCAGCTACTGGTAAAGCTGAACTGTGCCTAGGAAGTAGGGAAACGGTGTTTCTGACTTTACTAAGACTGGCCAGGTCTGGGAGGGGGAGGCAGGACTTTGTGTAAATAAACAATTCTTTTCCTTTTCACCAAACTCTGGTATTCAGAGTTATGATTCTGGCGGCGAGCAATCAGACCCCTAACTAAACAGCCCGTGGGTTCTGTTTCAATCGGAGCAGCCCAAGGGTTCTGTTACAATAGTATGCTTATGTTAGGCTATTTGGTAGGAGATAATGTCAGGGTAATGCTGCAAAGCCAGAAATGGAAACAACCTTAACTGAACTTTAAACATCATTATTCTTAGAGTATCTCAGCTTTGCCTACCATGAAGAGATGTTTTCCTCAGGGGAAATTCATTTTCTTTAACCTCAACTGGCAGGAACTGCTCTTACGCTCCCATTCAGTCCCTTCAATGTTCTTTCTTCCATCAACCCTAATTACTCACTTCCAGAAAGCAAGTAAACCAACTTTTATCCTCAGCCTACAGAAAATTTTTATTAATATATTATTCAGAAATCTAGCTATTTTGCCTGAATCTTTTTCTACGTCCTTTAGTGGGGACTTCACTCATCACAACTAAAAAAGGGTTTTGTAAACAGGACAATCATTTATTAATGCTTAAATTCTAGCCACTCAAATAACCAGCAAAATGTCAACTTTGCCTAAATTACATTTTTAGCCCAGTCGGTCTGCCCCTGCAATAATCTCTGTAAGTGGAAGGCAGTGAAAACCATATTATCTGTCTTTCTAGGGGAAATAGCAGGGGTTATGAAAATTTTTCTGAATGTTATTTATTTATTTTTAGATTTTCTTCCCAGGGCATCAAACAACAAAGCTTTTAGCAAAGCAATTCACAGGATCTCTGGTGAGTCTTAAAGCATATTTCTAGCAAGCTGCTGTGTGGACCATAACTCAGATTTTTCAGTGCTCAGAGGTCAATGTCCAGAATTGAACTCACACAAGTTGCCATATACCTTCAGAGCACAATCTCCACATCTAAATACTCACGTTCATCACTGAAATAGTTGGCATGAAATAGTGTTTCAACTCCAGTGGGAATTTCAGATGAAGTCTAATGCTCCCAGTGCTAATTTTTTTTTCATTACTGTTTCCTTTTTTCTCCAAATTTTTCTAAGAATATTTGTAAGGAAATTACAGACTTGTAAAAATATTAATTATTTTCTTATCATTAAATATCCATGTCAAATTTTATCAGCAGTTCAGTCATCTAAAAGATATATATTCTGATGGGAATGTCAAGTCCAGCATAGGGGATATAGTCAATAATATTGTAGTGACTACATATGGTTCCAGATGGGTACTAGACTTAACTCACTTCGTAAGTTATATAAATGTCTAACCACTAAGCTGTACACCAGAAACTACTATAATACTGTCAACTGTAATTGAAAAATAAAAAATTAAAAAGATACATTTTTGTGTTCCCACAGGATGCATAAGTCTTCCGTAAGCCCTGTGCCATCTTATACTGTTTATATTCAACTCAGTATCTGACAAAATTATTTCACTGCTTATTCTGCATTAGCAATAAACTGTTAATACTCTTCCAAATAGCTTTCTTTAAGAGATATTCTTTTGAAGAATAGCATATAAAGCAATTTAATTTTAAAGTATTCCGAATACTAAGTATAACTAACAAATGCAACCCATTAATTTTATTTTTTCTCTGCTAATCACTTGAAATTGTTCAAATAAATAAATATAAGGTTATTTTCTTATTTTCAGTAAGAAAATCAGAATAAAAATGTAGATTATTTCCATGTACCTGAATTTCCAGAATGTTCTTAAGACTTAATTTTTAATTTTACATGCTAAGAAGCCTAAACAGAACATCATAGGACAAGAAGAACTTAAAATAATGCAGCCTGCTTGCAGTAAAAAATACAAAGTGGCATCTGTGTTTTGAACCATCAGAGCACTAATTATGTCTATAAGAAGACTTTGAGAGCTTAAAAAACTTGAAACTATTTCCATATTGCAAAACAAAAGGGGTCTCACTTAACATAATGCTCTCCAGGCCCATCCATACTGTCCCAAAGGGTAAATGGGCAGGGACAACAGTGTGGTGATTGCTGAGAGGAAGGTGTATAAAGGGCCTAAATGGTAATGGAAAAAAAAATACAATAAAGATTAAAAATAAGTAAATAAAAAGGACCAAAACCAAACAAACAAAAAGGGTCTAGATCTTTGTATCCTGTCTAAGCTAGTTCATGGAGTTTGTTTGTTTGTTTTTAATTACTTTTAACTTCAACAAAGAGTAGTGTTTGATATTTGATCACCTAGCAAGGAACAGGGAATATCAAGGAAAAAATACGTATTTTACACTTAATATATGCATGATACTCAATGACCTTGTATGCATCATTTCATATAAAGAATGCTCACAATGACTGTGAGGATACACTGGTAACCAGCAGTCATTATTGAGCATCCTCTTAGCAGCAGCTTGCAAGTCAGACACAGCCTCTGCTCTCCTCCAGCTTATAATAGGAGAACATCCACCTTCCCACCCCATTATTCCCTGTCAGATTTCTGCTTGTTGTGGCATTCTTAGGAATTACCTAAAGGTCATTTGATTTTTATCCATTACTTTTCTCTCAATTTTAGTTTCCTCAACTAAGAAACCATGTGCTTCAGAGTGGCATGAAAAGAGTAGTCAGTATGGGGAGGGTTCATAGGCTTTTTAAAAAATTAGATAACACTTACCATTTCCTTATACCTAAATGGTATAATGGAACTAATTCATTGAATCTGACATAATTCAGTTGCTGTCTTTAATTATATAAATAAAAATGGGGAAAATGTAATAGTAGAATATCATTTGCCCAGACAATTGTGGAGAAAGAACTCTAAAATTAAAAGACATGCTTTATGCTATGATAGTCTAGGCAGGAAATATACATAGTTGAACAAAATAAGAAATTGATTAAAGCATGCAAGGGAAATAGAGGAGAGTTGCTGTTTTTTGTTTCATGCTGGAAAAAAATGTTGTTCTTGAATCTTAAAATAGAACATATTAAAAAGCAAAAATTCACAGTTATAAACTCTTTGTCCCAACAGACTTTCTTTCGCTGTCTTTCATAGCTGAAGATTATTTAGATTTTATGGAAGTGTCAGACAGCAATGATACAAAAGAAAGTTGGGAGCAAATAACACTAACTCTGTGTTCAGCTCAGAGCCACCTCATGTCAGTTGTAATAACTGGAAAAAAATGAAATGGTTATAGAATGTGGAAAATAGTGTTAACACTGTTGGTGTTTCCTTTTTGTCCTACCAATTTATTATTGTACTCAGAAGACTTACCACTATTAGATAATGACTTCAATTTCTTAGCACATTGCACAATAGTCTCAATAGTTCTTGAATAAAAGAGTGAACGATTGGAGATCCAAGATGGCGGAGGAGTAAGTGGAAGCTACACTAATCTCCTCCCAGGACCAGTCTGGATTTACAACTTAATTTTGGAGAAATCATCTGGAATAACCAACCGAACGCTAGCTGGAAAGAAGTCTTATAACAACGGAGAGACAGAAAAGGCCGCTACATCACAACTTGACCGGTAGGGAGTGCGGAGACATGGAAGGGCTGGCTGGGCTCACAAGGCTGGCTGCTGAAGGGACTGAGAAACAGCTCAGCAGCAGGGGATTCCCCCTGAGAAGGGCAGGGTCTAAACCCTCAGCTGGGCTTCCCAGCCTACAGCAACAGAGTGGAAAGTAAAATAGTATCAGCTGTGAAAAGCGAAAAGCCACAGGATTTCTTGCTAGCCAGAGAGAAACAGCAGGAGAAAAAGAACTGTTAAGTGGATCACATACGAAAATATTTTGGCCACCACTTACCCTGGGCTCAAGCAGAGGGAAGGCAGAGAGGACTGGAGACACTTGGGGAGAGTTTGGCACGGTGGCTTTGAGGGGAGAACTGGAGGAGCAGCCGTGTGGGTCCCAGTGCTGACTCATCCCCAGTACTGCAGGCAGACCATTCCCCTCCAAGTGGCGTCAGCCTGAGGGGAAGCAAAAGCCCTGCCTACAGGAATTAAGCTGCCACACCCACAGTCCTTAAGCCTGACAGCTAATCACAGATTGAATAGATTAACAATTAAAGAAGACAGACAACAGTAGTAGATCCCTGGAAGTCTCCAAGGGCTGCCTAGGCCCAGACTGGTACATGATCTGACGCCACCAGAGGCAGATCCAGGAAGTGCAGATCATTCTAAGAAGCACCAACAAACAATAGGAGTCACAAAAATGGGGAGACAGAGAAACAACCTCCCATCAAAAGTAAAGGTAGAATCCCCAGAAAGAGTGCTAAATGAAATAGAGGGGAGCAAACTATCAGATATGGAATTCAAAACATGGATTATGGAGAAGCTCAATGAGCTCAGCGGAAACTACAAAGAACTCCAGAAAAACTACAGTGAACTCCAGAAGAACTATAAGGAACTTACTGAGAATTATACCAGCATCAAAAAGGACATAGAAGCTATCAATAAGAGCCAGGAGGAAATAAAGAATACGACCTCTGAATTGAAGAACACAGTAGAAGGAATTAAAAGCAGGCTAGAGGAAGCAGAAGATCGGATCAGCAAGCTGGAGGACAATGTAGACAAAAACTCCCAGACAATGCAACAAAATGAAAAAAGACTGAACAAGACTGAAGAGGTTCTAAGACAGCTACAGGACAACATGAAACATAATAATATCCATATCATAGGAATTCCAGAAGGAGAAGAAGAAGAGCAAGGGATAGAAAGCCTCTTTGAAAAACTAATGACAGAAAACTTCCCTCACATGAGGAGAGAAAGAGTCACGCAAGTCCAGGAAGCACAGAGGGTCCCAATGAAGATGAACCCCAACAGGCCCACCTCAAGACACATCATAATTAAAATGGCAACATTCAAAGACAAAGAGAGGATCCTAAAAGCAGTAAGAGAGAAACAACTAATAACATACAAGGGAGCTCCAATAAGGCTATCATCAGATTTCTCAGCAGAAACACTACAAGCCAGAAGGGAATGGCAAAAAATATTCCAAACAATGAAAAACAAAGGCCTGCAACCTAGGATACTATACCCAGCAAAGCTCTCATTCAAAATGGAGGGTGAAATAAGGAGCTTCCAAGACAAAAGAAGGCTAAAAGAATACATCTCCACCAAACCAGCAATGCAGGAGATGCTGAAGGGTCTGCTCTAAGAAGATAAAGAAACAGAGAGAGACAGAGAAGAACACAAGTACAAAGGGGAAAAATGACGATGAATAAGTACTTATCAGTAATAACCTTAAATGTAAATGGATTAAACACTCCAATTAAAAGACATAGGGTAGCTGAATGGATTAGAAAGAATGACCCATATATATGCTGTCTACAAGAGACCCACCTTAGAACAAAAGATCTACACAGACTGAAAGTAAAGGGATGGAAAAAAGTGTTTCAAGCAAATGGATATGAAAAAAAAGCCGGGGTAGCAATACTTATATCAGACAAAACAGATTTCACAGCAAAGTCCATAAAAAGAGACAAAGAAGGGCATTTCATAATACTTAAGGGAAAAATCCATCAGGAAGATATAACCCTTATAAATATATATGCATCCAACTTAGGAGCATTCAAATATATAAGGAAAATTTTGAAAGACTCCAAGGAAGATATAGACAACAACACACTCATAGTACGGGACTTTAACACCCCATTGTCAACAATGGACAGACCTTCGAAGCAAAGAAACACCAAAGATATTGAGGCACTGAACAACACTCTAGATCAAATGGACTTAGTCAATATATATAGAAGTTATCATCCCAAAGAAGCAAAATATACATATTTCTCGAGTGCACATGAAACATTTTCAAAGATAGACCACATGGTAGGACACAAAACAAACCTTAACAAATTCAAGAAAATTGAAATTATATCAAGTATCTTCTCAGATCACAATGGCTTAAAATTGGAAATCAACCTCAAAGAAAAAACTCAAAAACATTCAAACTCATGGAGAATGAATAACATGCTATTAAATAATGAATGGGTTAACAATGACATCAAGGAAGAAATCAAAAAGTTTCTGGAAACTAATGATAATGAACACACAACAACCCAAAACCTATGGGATACAGCGAAACAGTCCTAAGAGGAGAGTTCATAGCAATAAAGGACTACCTAAAAAAGCTAGAAGAATATCTAATAAAAAATTTAACCCTACAGGTACAAGAACTAGAGGAAGAACAACAAGCAAAGCCCAGATCAAATAGAAGAAAGGAAATCATCAAGATCAGGGCAGAATTAAATGACATAGAGTCTAAACTAACAATTCAAAAGATCAACAAAAGTAGGAGCTGGTTCTTTGAAAAGATAAACAAAATTGACAAGCCTTTAACCAGGCTCATCAAGAAAAAAAGAGACAGGACCCAAATAAATAAAATCAGAAACGAAAGAGGAGAAATCACAACTGATACCACAAAAATACAAAGGATTATAAGAAATTATTACGAACAACTGTATGGCAAGAAATTTGACAACCTAGAGGAAATGGACAAATTCCTGGAAACCTATAGTCTTCCCAAACTGAATCAAGAAGAAGCAGAAAGTCTGAATAGACCAATAACAGCTAGTGAAATTGAAGCAGTAATAAAAAAACTCTCAGCACACAAAAGCCCTGGACCGGATGGCTTCACAAGTGAATTCTGCAAAACATTTAGGAAAGAACTAACTCTTATCCTCCTCAGACTATTCCAAAAGATACAAGAAGAGGGAAGACTGCCAAACTCATTCTATGAAGTCAGTATAACCCTAATTCCAAAACCAGGTCAAGACACAACAAAGAAAGAAAACTACAGGCCAATATCACTGATGAACATAGATGCTAAAATCCTCAACAAAATATTGGCAAACCGGATCCAGCAACACATTAGAAAGATCATACACCACAATCAAGTAGGATTCATCCCAGGGATGCAAAGATGGTTTAATATTCGCAAATCAATAAACGTAATACACCACATAAACAAAATGAAAGACAAAAACCACATGATAATATCAATAGATGCAGAAAAAGCATTTGATAAAGTACAACAGCCATTTATGATAAAAACTCTCAGCAAAATGGGAATAGAGGGAGCATACCTCAACATAATAAAGGCCATATATGAGAAACCTGAAGCCAACATCATACTCAATGGGCAAAAACTGAGAGCATTCCCCCTGAGATCAGGAACAAGACAAGGATGTCCGCTCTCTCCACTCCTATTCAACATAGTTTTGGAAGTTCTGGCCACCGCAATCAGACAAGAAAGAGAAATAAAAGGCATCCAAATTGGAAAAGAGGAAGTAAAACTGTCATTATTTGCAAATGACATGATAGTGTACATAGAAAACCCTATAGACTCCACAAAAAAACTACTCAACCTAATAAGTGAATTCGGCAAAATAGCAGGATACAA
The DNA here is from genome assembly GCF_987537825.1 of Furipterus horrens. Lineage (NCBI taxonomy): Eukaryota > Metazoa > Chordata > Mammalia > Chiroptera > Furipteridae > Furipterus > Furipterus horrens. The sequence continues at coordinate 172,674,420 of NW_028327172.1, forward strand.
AGTCAATATTAAGAAATCGAAGGTATTTTTATACACCAACAATAAAAACTCAGAGATAGAAACTGAAAGAAAAATTCAATTTACCATAGCAACAAGAAAAATAAAATACCTAGGAATAAACTTAACCAAGGAGGTAAAAGACCTGTACTCAGAAAACTACATAACACTGAAGAAAGAAATTAAAGAAGATACAAATAAATGGAAGCAAATACCATGTTCTTGGATGGGAAGAATCAACATCATTAAAATGTCCATACTACCCAAAGCAATTTATAGATTCAATGCAATCCCTATTAAAATACCAGCGACATATTTCACAGACCTAGAACAAATACTTCAAAAATTTATATGGAAGCAAAAAAGAGCCCGAATAGCCACAGCAATTTTGAGGAAGAACACAGTAGGAGGAATCACAATACGTGATATCAAACTATACTACAAGGCCACGGTAATCAAAACAGTCTGGTACTGGCATAAAAACAGACATATAGATCAATGGAACAGAATAGAGAGCCCAGAAATAAACCCAGGTTCATATGGTCAACTAATATTTGACAAAGGGGGAAAGAACATCAAATGGAGTGAAAAGAGCCTCTTCAACAAATGGTGTTGGGAGAACTGGACAGGGACATGCAAAAAAATGAAACTAGACCACCAACTTACACCATACACCAGAATAAACTCAAAGTGGATCAAAGACTTAAATGTAAGCCGTGATACCATAAAAGTCCTAGAGGAAAAAATAGGCAGGAAAATTTCAGATATCCCACGTAGCAACTTTTTCACTGATATATCCCCTAAGGCAAGGGAAATAAAGGAAAGAATAAACAAATGGGACTACATCAAACTAAAATGTTTCTGCTCAGCTAAAGAAAACATCAGCAAGATGAAAAGAAAACCAACCATATGGGAAAATATATTCGCCAATGACATCTCAGACAAGGGATTGATATCCAAAATATATAAAGAACTCATACAACTCAACACCAAGAAGACAGACAACCCAATTAAAAAATAGGCAAAGGACCTGAACAAACACTTCTCCAAAGAAGACATACAGAGGGCCCATAGACATATGAAAGTATGCTCAACATCACTAGCCATCAGAGAGATGCAAATAAAAACCACAATGAGATACCACCTCACACCAGTCAGAATGGCCTTCATCAACAAATCAGCAAACAACTTGTGCTGGAGAGGATGTGGAGAAACAGGAACCCTGGTGCATTGCTGGTGGGAATGCAGACTGGTGCAGCCACTTTGGAAAACAGTTTGGAATTTCCTCAAGAAACTAAAAATGGAACTGCCTTTTGAACCAGCAATTCCATTGCTAGGATTATATCCAAAATATCCTGAAACACCAATTCAAAAGAACCTATGCACTCCAATGTTCATAGCAGCACTATTTACAATAGCCAAGTGATGGAAACAACCTAAATGCCCATCTGTTGATGAGTGGATCAAAAAACTGTGGTACATTTTCACAATGGAGTTCTATGTAGCAGAAAGAAAGAACTTCTACCATTTGCAACAACATGGTTGGAACTAGAGAGAATCATGCTTAGTGAAATAAGCCAGGCAATGAAAGAAAAATACCTTATGCTGTCACCTATTACAGGAAACTAATGAATAACACAAACAAATGAGCAAAATTGAACCAGAGCTATGTAAACAAGAAGTAGACTAACAGTAACAAGGGGGGAGGTGGGAGGGAGAGAAGGGGTAAGAAGGGGAAGTGTCAAGTTAAAGAACATGTATAAATGACCCACGGACATGGGCAACTGAGTGGGGACTGAATGTGGGGGAAGGGAGGGGCAGGGTGCAGGGAAGCAAGAGGGGGAAAAAAGTGAGACAACTGTAATAGAAAAGCAAACAAAAAATTTTTTTTAGTGGGGGAAAAATGAAAATATGAAGAATGGAAATGCCAGTTCAGTGAATATTAGGTCAAAGATTTTCCTTCACGTTGTATATTTTTCTCCCTATTTGATCTCTCCAGAGTTTGGCATTCTAAACAAGTAAGTAATGACTTAAGTTTCTTTGCATAGACCTAATAAGACCAGTTGTTAATAGAGGTTCCTTTTTTTTACCAAGTCTTTGACTGGAATGTCAAGCCTAAAGGAGACATACTTGGGCTCAAGTTGTTACCAAAAAGCCCTGAGGAACTGGGAATGACTTTCAAAGGTTATAAAATCCCACGAGATAAAAGGCCTGCTACCATGGTTGGTTGTGCGGTCCACAGCAATCTCCCCAGGGAAGGAACGAAGGTTGTTTTCCTGAAAGATGGCTAGAAGGGACCTTAAGGCACAATGGAAAACCAGAAAGACTTGGAAAGGACAGGTGTGTACAGGCAAGGATGAATGCCAGGTATGTGGCTCAGCTTCTGTGCCCTGAAGAGCAGACTGAGGGTCACCCTAAATGTTCCTTGGGTAAGTTCCAGCAAAGCAGAACTAAAGATCATAAGTGATCATTTGCTGCTCTTGTTATGTTTATGCAAATGAACGGATAAATTAAAAATGGACTTAATGTAGTCCCTTTAAAGACAAGGAGGGTAATCTTAGGGAGAAAAATCACTATTCAAGGAAAATCACAATGATCAGTAGTAGACTGTAAAGTGGGGCAGCTAACCATCTTAAAAGTTTCTTCTCATTTAAAATATGGTTTCACTTGAAAATTAAACCATGTCTGTGATATCACCAAAGAGATTCAAGTTGCAGGCAAGTAGAATGTCAAGTGCCTTGCAACTGGATGTCTTCCCAATAAGACAGTCTTACAGATTTAGAGACTTGTTTGTTGGTTATGTTACATAAATTAACATGTGTTTTCTGTTTTCAAAGGACATAAGCCTATGACTACATTACCTGAGCGATTGTACGCATAAGCCTGACTTAATCCTCTCTGCAGCGCTGCCTCCTGAGACTCAATGGTTTGGCTGAAGTAAATGGCTGGGTTGGTGAAGAATGGGGTGGTTTGTGGGCTTCACTTTAAAACTGGTTTCTCTTTTCTATCTTAATGGCTTGGACAGAAAGGGCCTAGAGGTCTGAGAGGGGGGAAACATAAACTATTTCCCTCAGCCCAAACTAAATATAATGGGCAAAAGGGTTTTGGACAGACGAGATGTGCCTAGCACACCTTCCTCCAAAGAAGCACCCCCCCCCCTTTTTCTTTTTCCCTAATGTGGAACATTGAAAAATTAATCCCTGCCTTTTGTCATCTAGTAGTTATGGATTGAATGATGTCTTTTAACCCTTTTCGCCAAATCTATTGCCCCGAGAACACAACAAGGATGCCAGCCTGTTAAACCAAGCACGCTGTTGACCAGAGACAGCCAACTGACCTGGAGTCTGCACGATCCTTCCCCATGTGGGAAGGCCACCCTCCCCTCCACACCCCTACTATTATTAGGGATTTCTGGACCCAAGGGTTGGTAGGACGACGACCATGTCCAGCTTGAAGCAGCTAGAGGAGCTTGAGACCTTCGCCCATTGTCCTTTACAAGATTACAAAGGGTCTTAATACCTGAGAGGGAGGGATAGTTATTTTTTATGAACCATGGGTATGGACTTGGGGGGGGATTGCTGGGGGAGGGAGATGCTGGGTGGAGGGGAGTAAAGGGGAAAAAATGGAACTATTGTAACAATATAATCAATAAAGAAAAGCTGGGGGGAAAAAAAAAAGAGTGAATGATTGTCATTTTTTAATTCCACCTACACCAGAGCTAAGACAAGGTCATTTATTTGGGAGGCAATTCCAGGAAGTAAGAGTGAATGAGCAGTGTGAACAAGCAAGTGAAGGAAGAAAAACCAATAAAGGTGAGTCACTGAACTGGTTAGCATTGTGAGCAAAGGAGGATCTTCAAGTAAATGTGTGGAAAGCCTGATGGATGGCCAGGACATTTATCTGCTAACCCCATATCCTTGTTACTTGGGTGTTGCCTGCCAGGGCATTAATTGTCCCACATTGTAGGTTGGGAGACCTGCTACTTCCAGGAAAGCAATGAAGCAGAGACTCTAGAAAGTGGGCTGCAGACTTCTGAGATGGGAAGTTGGTATTATGCACAGGAACTTCCTCCTCAGCTGCTGCTGAAATCAGAGGAGGGCTGACAGAATGAGTGGATGAATCTAAACCATTGTTTAAAATATCATTATTTGAGATAAGAAAAATTGAGGTTTGTGACAATCAGCTGGTCTTAAAAATGCCTATGTAAATTTTGACTTAGTCATTATATTGCTCAAATTCTTCAAAAAGTGCCTGAACTTTTAAGTTACTGAGTCCTTCTCAATTGAATTCTTCATATATTTCCAGTGCCATCACCTTCCAAGTTTCCACATGCCTAACATTATCCTCAATCAAATGGAACAATTATGTCTGCAATTACCCAGATGCAACATGTTGTTTTCTGCTTTTATGTGGAATTGAGAAGAGAGAGCAAAGATAAAATCAGGAAAATCCTTATAAACCACAGTAAAAAATAATTAATTTTATTAAATAGAAATAATTTAAGCTGGTGAGGACATAATCCAATTTGCATTAAAAATATTTTTCTGGTTCTTATATAAAGAATGCATTGGGCAGAGGAAGGGGTCAAGAATAAAAGCAAGAAAGTCAGTTAAGAAGTGATTCCCATAGTTCACTTGGAAAATGCTGATAGCTTAGATTAGGTGACAGCAGTGCACATACAGAAAGAGGGATGGATTGGTGGTCTTTGTTTGCCAATGAATTTGATATGAGTTGGATAGAAAGGAAGAGAGGAAGCAGACTCTGGGTTAGGCTTAATAACTGAATAGGATGTAATGACATTTATTTAAGTAAGGAAGGCTGTATAATACACACACACACACGCATACATGATAACTTTTAGAAGGTCAAATAGAGATATAAAGTACTTGGATGTATGTTTTGGAAGTTCAGAAGAGAGATAAAGGCTGATGAGATCAATTAGGGAATTATTAGCATATGTATTGTATTTTAAATTATGGAATATGATAAAATTACATATGGAAAAAGGGTACTCATACCTCTTAGAGTGGTTATTATTAACAAGACAAGTAATAACAAGTGTTGGAGAGGTTGTGGGAAAAAAGGAACTCTCGATGAGAGCTACTTCTGGCCAAAATAGAGGCATAGACAGACACGCTGTATCTCCCTCCACAACTAAGAAGGAATACAACTACCTAAAACTAGAAACAACCAGAAGTTCCATAAAATCAAACTGCATGGAAGTCCAGCAAACAAAGATATAAAGAAGAAATACTCATCTAGGCAGGTAGGATGGGCAGAACCAGGGCAGAGAGGACACGGTACAGTGACAGCAGTAGTAGAAGCAGCAGCAGCAGCAGACCAACAGAAAGTGCAGTCACATGTTTTAAAAAGTCAGGAGGGACACCTGGGGAGCTTTCCCAGCTCCTCACCTGACCTCGAAGCTCACCATCCTAGCACCAGGGAAAATCAAGGCTCATTGCTTCTGACTGCACAGACCAGTGGGGGATGGGGCGCAGGCAGAAACTGCTGGTCTCTCAACAGAGTCTGCTTGTTTAAAGGCCAACATGGTCCTAGAACGTCCGCAGACCCACCGACTCTGGAAACAATGGCCAGGGCAGCAGCTGGAGGGGCACCAGTCTGGTGTGGAAGTGGGAGAGGTGCCTGGAAAAGGGGCAAGTGCTGGGCATATGGCATTGTTCCCTCTCGGACCCTCCCCCACATATAGCACCACAACGTGGTGAAACAGGTCGCACTGTACTGATGAATCCCTAAAGCTCCGCCCCTTACAACATAACAGGAGTGACAGCTCTACCTAGGACATGGAGGTAGACAAATATAGGAGCCTGTCAGAATGAGGAGACAGAGAAGTATGGCCCAAAAGGGGGAACAGATCAAGGTTCCAGTGGGAGAACTAAGTGACGAGGAGTTAGCCAGTCTCACAGATGAGGAGATAGACAACCTAACAGACACAAAATTTAAAACACTGGTGATAAAGATGCTCACAGCCTTGACAAATATGCTTGAGTATGGCAAATGCAAAAGAGAAGAAGTGACGACTGTGCTAAGTGAAATGAAGGAAAACCCACACAAAACCAATGGTGAAGGGAAGGAAACTGGGGTTCAAGTTAATGATTTGGAACATAAGGAAGGAAAAAACAGTCAACCAGTGCAGAATGAGGAAGCAAGAATTGAAAAAAATGAGGAAAACTTCCCAAATTTTGCAAAGGAAATGGACATACAAGTCCAGGAAGCACAGAGGGTCCCAGGCAAGCTGGACCCAGAGGGGACCACACCAGGACGCATCATGATTGATATGCCAAAGGTGAAAGATAAAGAGAGAGTCCTAGGGGCAGCAAGATAGAGGCAGAGAGTTGTCTACAGGGGGGTGCCTATAGGACTATCAGATGATTTCTCAGAGAGGACAGTCTGCAGGCAGAAAGGGACTCGCAAGCAGTATTCAATGTGATGAAAGGCAACCTGCAACCAGGATTACTCTATCCAGCAAAGCTATCCTTTGGAATGGAAGGGCAGATGAAGTGCTTTCCAGACAAGGTAAAGCTAAAGGAGTTCATCATCACCAAGCCATTATTTTACAAGATGTCAAAGGGACTTAAGAAAAAGATCAAAACTATGAACACTAAAATGACAACAAACTCACAACTATCAACAACTGAATCTAAAAAATAAAAACAAAATCAAACTAAGCAAACCAGAATAGGAACAGAATCATAGGTATGGGGATCATTTGGAGAGTTATCAGTTGGAAGGGGGGAGAGGTAGATATGGGGAAACGGTGCAGGGACTAAGCATAATCAGTTGGTACAAAATGGACAGGGGGAAGTTAAGAATAGTACAGGAAAGGGTTAAGCCAAAGACCTTATATGCACAACCCATGGACATGAACTAAGGGGGGTGGGATTGCTGGAGGGAAGGGGCATACTGGGCGGAGGGGAGCAAAGGGGGGAAAATTGGAACTACTGTAACAACATAATTAATAAAATATACTTTTTTAAAAAAATGAACCCTCATTCACTGCTGGTGGGAATATAAACAGGTACAGCCATCATGGGAAACAATATGGAGGTGCCTCAAAAAAATTAAGAACAGTTATTATTTGACCCAGCAACCCCTCATCTAGGTATCTATTCAAAAACTTGAAAATATTTATTCACAAAGATAAATAAATTTCTATGTTCATTGCAGCATTATTCACAGTTACCAGGACATGGAAATAACCAAAGTGTCCTTCAATAGATGATTAAATAAGTAAGATATGGTACATTTATACAATAAAATACTACTCAGCCATAAGAAAAAATGAAATTACTGCCACTTACGATAATATGGATGGATTGTGAGAATATTCACGAAACAAAATAACTCAGGCAGAAAATGTCAAGAACCATATGATTTCACTCATATGTGGGATATAAAATTGAAAGCAAAAAATGAACCAACAAGAAAAACAAAAACGGATAGACACAAACAACAGTATAGTGGTTATCAGAGGGAAGGGGGATGGAGGAAGAGTAAAGGGTAAAGGGAGTCAAATATATGGTACAAAAGAAGATTTGACCTTGGGTGGTGGCCACACAATGCCATATACTGATGATGTATTATAGAATTGCACATTTGAAATCTATATAATTTTATTAACCAATATCACTCCAATAAATTAAATTTTTTAAAAAGAAAGAAAAAAGGAAGGTCTAGAGTCAAGTTCAAGGTTCTCCAATATTTAGAGTACAGGCGCAGAGGTCAAGCCAGAAAAGGAGAGTGGGAAGGGACAGTTATTGAGGTAACAAAAAACCAAGAGTGTGATTTTACTGAAGTCAAAAGAGAAAAGTATTTCAAAAGGAAAGTTGTCAATTATGCTAAATATTCAAATGCTGCTAAGAAATTGAGTAAAATGAAGAACAAAGGGTAGTCACTGGGTTTGGCAACGTAGATATTCTGGATGAACCAGACAGATTATCTTTGCTAGAATGAGTAGGAAGAAAGCCTGACTGAGATTAATTTGGAGGGAAGACTTCACCTGTCTTCTTATTAGATGGACCACTTCCCATTTTTTTGCTGAGTTCCTCCTATTCCTTGAAGGAAGCTGTCTGGGAAAAAGTTATTTCTAAATTGATACCATGCTGATGTCTCTATATCAGTTTCTATATATGTTCCCTAGAAAATGTGCATTTGATTGGAAGTGCAGTTACTTTATAAACACAGTCATATGTTTGATACCATAGGCAGCAGCTGCCAGCTTCTTGCCCGTGAAGGCTGAGTCAGTTACAAGTCTTCAGTCACAAATTCATGGTGGTCTTCTTAAATCCACTCCTATCCCATGCCAATTCTTGTCTTGGCTTGATGTGAGTAGGAGCATCCCCATCTTCTGCTTATAAAGTGTACTTCTTGTATGTGTATATAATAGAAGAATGGGCAAACGGTGGGCAAGAAAAAATGCCACAGCCCATCCCCAATTTTCTCCTACAAGATCATCTCTCCAATTGTTCACTGCATTCTTGTCATCTCAATTTCTCAGAGGTGGATAATGAAAGGTCAGCTAAGAATTACTAAATTAGTTATTAGCCACATGCATTCTATGTCCTGGTTAGGTGGTATATCACAAAGAGTTCAGTCCAGAAGGAATAACAATATGGTACATGGTACCTATTATAAGACTTATACTTTACACCAGAGGTCAACAAACTTTTTCTGTAAAGAGCCAGATAAATATTTTTGACTTTGTGGACCAAAAGCTCTCTGTCACAACTACTCAACGCTGCTGTATAGCACAGAACAGCCAGAGACAATATATAAACAAATAGGTATAGTGCATTCTAATATAATTTTTTTTTAATCAGGCAGTGGGGCTGTAGATAGTTTGCCCACCCTGCTTTATGTAAGTGTGGGAATTGCTAGGAAAGTGAACTCACAGAGGGGAGTGTTGCTGGATCACAGAAAAAGTCACTTGTCAGTCATCCTGAAGCCCTCGTGTGGAGGACATCTTGCAGTTGGAGGTAACATGTGGGAAGCTGGGTGAGCTCAGTGTCCTTACAGAGACTGTATAAAAGGAATGGCAGGCAGCTCTATGGGAAGCTGTTGTCTCTGTGTGGCTGCTACCTCTGTGGTTCCTCAGGGACAGCAGTGGGAAGAAGAGTGTGATGTGGAGCAGAAAAAAGTGAGAAGAAGCTGAGCACTTCCCTAGCTCTTTGTCATTGCCCTTAAATCCTTCCAAGAGTAATGGTTATTGCTTCCCTCTAACCTTGATAGTTTCATGAAATTTCCTCTTATCCAACTACATAGGTTAAGGAAAACAGTTTAACAATGTTGGCACTACAGTACATTGGTATGTTCCATCTTTGGAGCACAGATGAAAGTAGGCAGAAAGAGTCCCATTTTAGCATAATGTGACTGTGGGAATAGAAATCTTCCCTGGGTTTCTGAGTGCCTCGGGTTCCTGAAAAATAGAAATGTATATAATATAAATATGGAGAATGTGTTTATACTTTCCTTAGAAACATTTAGATTAGATCTGTACTCATTTGTTTCCCTGATAATGAGATAAATTACTCTCATCCAAAAAGCTAATAAACTTTCTAGTATCTTCCCCAGAGCCAAATGGTTACATCTTGTAATAGGCATTTAGGTTTACTCCAAATATGAGAGAATATCCCAGAGATTTGCAGCAAGGCTTTAGTGTTATCTTCCTAGGTACTTATATTTCAAAAGAAATAAATCCCAAACTCTTGGAGACATCTCTAATTTGCAAAAGCTGGACATGTTGAACTTACTTGGCTTCTGAAGAAATTGATTATATATCAGAGCACTAGAGTACAGATTCTTTCCATTGCCTCTCCAGGAGACTGTCTTTATAACATGCAACAAAATATATATATATATTTGGTTCCCTCACTTACCAAATAAAATCTGTCAATTGTGTAGGTGGCATTTTCCATCTAGCTCGTATCATGCCAACCTGTGAGGCTGCTGGGCATAGAGCACCAATGCTGCAATGTTAATTGGCTACTGTCTTTCTGTGACTATAAATACAGCCCTTTTCCCTGACCCAGCCACTTCACCTGTGTGTTTGAAACATCTGCCTATCTATCTATCTATCTATCTACCTATCAAGAAACATGTATTTGCACAATTGTGGGAACATCTCAGATCACTTACAGTTTCTTATATCACAGTAATATATTCTTATCAAAGGTAAGACATCATAAGTTGTAAGATGCAACTTTACATACTGCCAAAAAAAGTCGACAATTAACTCATTAGTGTTTTCCTTATAATTTTACTTTGAGTTTATTAATAAAGTGATCTTAGATTTAAACAGAGAAACAACAACAGTATGAAAAGCTAAGACTGTCCAATGTAACCACCAACAATGATATCATGACTAACCTTTCTGACTGTGATTGTTAGGCAACCTAATTCTAATACATGTCCTCATTTATGGATATTCTAATATATTTATGGTTATTTTTAGATTATATAAAGTATGGATGGAATAAAGCCATCAGTTGAAAGTGAAGTAGGGGGTGAAGAATCTACTAGAAATCCAAAGAGAGAAGAGAAGATATAAAAATGTTATATGAAAAAGAGGAAAATAGAGCTTACCCAAGAAATGTAGAATGAAAGGCAAGAATTGAGTCTACTTGTGGAATCCAGATTAATGAAATTAAAATTAGTCAGCTATGTAATTGTGTGATTTTCTCCAGTATAATCAGGCTACTCTATAGGTATAGATTAGAAAGACATTTGGTTTAAACTCTACTCAGCATTTTTCCCAAGATAATAAACTGGAAGAAAACTTCTGCCTCTGGGAAGACAGAGTAGATGTAAAAGTAATGTCCGACTTTTTTAAAAGAAAGTTTTAGATAGTATTTATTAAATTTGTGTCACTTCTTACAATTTTTTGATGTCACAGTGACTAATTTATAGCTCATTTTCTCAGATTATCGAAGTATTGTTCTTAATCTTCCACAATATTTGTACCCATGTTTGTCCCATCTAAAGCCCACATTAGAAATATTTTACTCTATGAGTTTCATAAAGGTACCAATGCAAGTACAGCAGCAAAGTCTATTCAGAGTTCTTAGGAGGAGGATGCAGTGACTGAAAGTTGCAGGAGATGGTTTTCCCATTTCCAAAGTAGGGATTTCAGTTTGAAAAATGAGCCAAGAGAGTGTCGTCCAATATAAACTATATTCCAAAGTGTTGGAAGCTGGTGTCATAGAAAACCCCACCATTACCTCTGGGGAACTTGCAGAACAATTTAACATAGCCCATACAACCATGCTACGCCAACTGAAAAGGATCAGAAAGGTTTCAGTAGTTGGAAAACGGGTCACACATGAACTGTCTCCAGAGAATCTGCAACAGCATGTTGCTTATTGTGAATCATTGCTTTCGCGACACCTTCAGGCACCATTTATAGGTAGGCTTGTTACAGGTGCTGAGAAGTGGATTCTTTACCATAATGTTAAATGCCCCCAATCCTGGATCAGTCAAGGAGGAAGAAGAGCTCAACAACCAAGAGGAGGACTTCATCCAAAGAAGATCATGTTGAGTGTATGGTGGGATATGAAAGGAATTGTCCATTATGAACTGTTAGACATCGTCGGCAGCCGTCCATCTCAAGAGACGATGGTGTAGCTTCTTAAGAGTCTATCTGCACAGCCGAGAATGGCTGTGCAGTCCGACTCGGGAGTGACACGGTATCTGTCTCCTCCCATGTTGAATCGACATCTTGCGATGACGCTGGAGTGTCCTCTCCAGTGGAGCTGAAGCTACAGAGCCTGGGCAGGGTGATATGGAGGGTCTGCTGTTGCCCATGCAGCAGACCCCCCCTCTCTTCGCAGCTGAAGGATCCAAGGGAAAGATGGAGTCCATACAGCTTGGCTTCAGGTGCGCCGCAGGAGTTGCCGGTGTTGACTACAACATCAAACCGCCTTAGGGACTCCGGCTCCGGATTTTCTGTCGGGGTTTACTCCCTTAGCCTTTCCCCTGAAGAGGTATGCCGCAAGGCAGCGGAGGTTTTTTGGAGTCAGAGTTTTCCTTCTCTGATGTGCCCTGACTGGAAGATCGAACCAGCGACACTTAGCTCACAGGCCGACGCTCAATCCACTGAGCCAAACCAGCCAGGGCAACTGTTAGACAACAATCAAACAATTATTGCTAATCTTTACTGTGAACAAACTTTGTTGTTTGAAAGCAGCTTTGAACCAAAAGCAACCCTCCTTAGTCAACAGAAGGGGTGTCATCTACCATCACGATAATGCTCATCCTCACACGGCTTAACTCACCAAAAATTTCTTGGAAGGGCTTGGTTGGGAAATATTGCTTCATCCTCCATATTCTCCTGCCCTTGCTCCTTCTGATTATCGCTTGTTTCAGGGACTACAGAGCCATTTTGATGGTCTTAGGTGACATCAAAGAGGTTGAAAATGAGTTGGATTCATATTTTGCTTCAAAACCTAACGAATTTTACAAGCGTGGCATTTATAAGCTAGTTGACAGATAGAATGAGGTTCTAGAAGGCAAAGGAGGTTATGTTAATGAATAAATATTTTCATAATCATGGGCTTTTTCATTTTTAAAATAGACCTTGAAATCAGACACTATTTTTGCACCAACCTTTTCCCCTACTTTTCCCACTAAGTACCACTAAAAGCCCTGAACATACATAAAACAAATATAACAGATTCTGAGCAGTGGGAAGAAGGTAGACCAGATAAGGATATTAGGACTCAAAGAACACCATAGTGAAGCTTTCCCTGGGTTTTCCTTTTGATTCATATGTTTCAGACTTGAAGCCAAAGAAGCAGGCAACCTGGAAATGTCAAGGGGTGCTCAAAATCTGCTCTCTCTAGCCAAAGAACCAGAAATGGAGAATAATAAGGCAGCAAACTTTTGAACAATAATCATCAACTCCAAAAAAAAAAGGTGGAGCTGAGACTTTCATCACTGCCAGGCAGTAACAAGCCTTCCTCCTTCTATTGTGAATGCTGGCCTCTGTGAAACAGTACTGAGGCAAACCAAGTCCTCACAGTCAGGGAGGTATCTATCAATCAAGGGCTATTGGGAGCCAGGACTCCCATTGCTACCCAGAAATAACCATCACCCATTCACCTCTGGATAGAAACAGAAGCTAAGTGAGAAATCTGGACTTGATGCCTACCTGTGAATAGAAGATGGATTGGTAAAATAAACTGTGGTACATCTATATCAAGGAATACTACTTAGCAGCAAAATAAATGAGTTCTTGATATATAAAAATATATGGACAAATATCCAGGGTATTATGCTGAGTATAATAAAAACTCCCAAAAGATTACATACTGTATGTTTCTATTTTTATAACATTCTTGAAATTACAATTATAAAATGGGAGAACAGATTAAAGATTTCCAGAGGTTGATATTTTCTGGTTGAGAGAGAAGTGGATATGGTTATAAAAGTGGAACATGAGGGATCTTCTTGGATGTAAATGTTCTGTATCTTGACTCAATCAATGTCAATATCCTGGTTATAATATTGTGCCATATAACCTTGCAAGATGTTACAAGAGAAGCTGTGTGAAGAGTATATAGTATCTTCCTGTGGAGAGTTCTCAAAACTGCACATGAACTTCCATTTATTCAAAAAAATTTAAAAATAGGAGAGATAGTAAATTAATTAAGAGTATTTATAAGGAACTAATGATAATGAATAACATGAAATCAAGTCTAGACAATAGAATCTTTTGGGTAGATGAATAACAAAAAAAGTGGTAAGGTCATTGAATCAGAAACAGGGTTTTTATTTTTATAATTTTTAATTGAAAACAATTTGCAGACAGAATTTACCTTTTCAGGGTATATATCTATGGGCTTTGACAAGTGTACACAGTCATATGACCACCATCATAATAAAGATATAAAACAATTCCATTAGGTCACAAAATTCGTCCATGTACCACTTTGCAGTCAATCCCAACTTTAGACACTGGCAACCACTGATCTGTTTTCTGTCTCTGTATTTTCCCATTTGCAAGAATACCATAGAAGTGGAATCATATGTCAAGTAGTATTTGAGTCTAGTTTCTTTCAATTAGAGTAATGAATTTGAGACTTAAAATAAAATTATAAAAATAAAATAATCCATATTGTTGTATCAATAATTCATAACTTTTTATTGTTTCATAGTATTCCATGTGTGGATGTACCACAGTCTCTTTTTTCATACTGCAGTTGAGGGACATTTGGATATTTAACACCTTGAGGAAATTACCAACAAAGTCACTATAACATTCCTGTATAGGTTTTTTTTTTTTTTTTTTTTTTGTCTAAATAAAGTTTTCATTTCACCTGGATAAATATCTAGGTGTGAGATTGCTAGGACATAGTATAAGTGTATCTATAAGGTAGCCAAACTGCTTTCCTGAACAGCTGGACCATTTTGTGTTTTTAACCACAATATATGAAAGTTTCATTTACTTTGCATTATTACTAGCACTTAGTATTATTTCTTTTCTAAAAAAATTTAGTCATTATTGGGTATGTAGAGATATATCATTGTGATTTTAATTTATATTTTCCTAATGATAATGGTAATGAGCACGTTTCCATATCCTTATTTGCTATGTATATATCTTCTTCAGTGAAGTGTTTGCTTAAATCTTTTGCCAAGCATTCACTGAATTGTTTATTTTCTTAATACTGAGTTTTGAGAGGCTTTTAGATATTATGGACACAAGTTATCACATGGTTTATAAAAATATTCTCCCAGTTTTTGGTTTGCTTTTTTATTCTGTCAACACCGGCTTTTGAAAAGTAAAAGTTCTTAATTTTTATGAAGTCCAATCTATGAATTTTATATTTTCCTAACCAATATCACAAGTATTTTTCCTAATTTCTTTTAGATATTTTATTATTTGAAATTTTACATTTAGGTCTTGAACCTATTTTGAGTTAATTTTTGTATCAGATATGAGGTATGGGCTGGGATTCTTTCTCATAGGGGGCATATGGATATCCTACTGTTCCATCTCTATTTGTTGAAAAATTAAATTAGAAGTTTTAGCACAGTTGAATTGCTGGAGCAATGTGCTAAAGTAAGTCAACTGAATGGAAAAGAACATTTCCTGAAATAAAGCTTCCAAGATGGTTCAGGAAAAGTGAAACATAAAAATGATGTGGTACATCATTTCAGGAAAAGAGGTCAAGAAACCGAAAAGCCACACTGAGCCCTCTTCATTGTGTTGAAGGCACCAAAAACAAACAAATGAACAAACAAAAACATTGAGATCGAGTGAACCATGTGCTGAAGATATCACTGAATAAGTGAGAGAGAATGCATGGTTGTGTTATGCCATGAGCTTATGCCATGAGCTTAAAAAAATCTGGGGCTTTTTTTTTTTTTTAATGAATTTACTGGAGTGATATCGGAAATAACATTATATAGGTTTCAGGTGTACAATTCTCTAATACATCATCTATATATTTATTGTATGTTCACACCCTAAGTCCAGTCTCCCATCACCATTCCTCCCCCCTTTACCCTCTTCTACCTTCCTGTACCCCTGTTTCCCTCAGATAATTAAAATACTATTGTCTTTGTCTATGAGGATTTTTCTTTTTTATTTTTTTGGCTAGACCTTTTAAAAGAGAAAGAAGATTCCCCAAATTAATCCATAAGTTTACTGAAATTTCTATCAAAATCAACAGAAGTTGTTTGCTTGTTTGTTTTGTGGACATAGATAAGTGTATTTTATACTTTCTATGGAAAGCATAGGGCATAGAATAGCTAAAACAACTTTGAAAAAGAAAAATAAAGTGGAAGGAATTCCTCTACCTGATACTGTCTTTCTAAATAGCTGTGTTCAAAAGTCAGTGTGGAAGTGGTGAAGAGACAGACACACAGATCAATGGAATACAATAGAGAACCAGAAATAGACCCACCTAAATTGATTTTGACAAAGGTGCAGTGGCCATTCAATGGAATTATACTGAGTTGAAAAAGGCCAAACTCAACTTTGTACACTATATAATTCCATTTATACAACATTTTAAAAAAAGACAAAATTGTAGAGATGGCGACTGGATCAGTGGTTGCCGGGGTTTAGGGAGGTTGGAAGGTGAGAAGCAGGTGTTGCTACAGAAGTACAGCACCAGGAATCCTTGTGATGGAACCATTCTGAATCTTGACTGTGAGGTGGTCCAATAAAGCTATATGCTATCAAGCTGCAAAGTACTAACACACCGTAGTAAAACTGGTGAATTTGAATAAGATCATTGGACTCTACCAATGTCAAATTCCTGGTAGTGTTATTGTACCATAGTTATGCATAATGTTACCACTGGGGGAAACTAGGTGAAGAGTACACAGGGGACCTCTCTGCATTGTTTTTTACAGCTGCATGTGAATCTAGTTATCTCAAAAATAAAATTTTTAAAAAAAGAGGATGGAAGAAAAATAATTTGGCCTTACCCATCTTTATTTCTTTAGTTCTTAGTGGAAGAAAAAAATAATATATTGTTCAAATATTACTATTTAGATGTTACTTTTGAAAATTTTAGTGGTATTATGGATGTAAATACTCACTCTAAAATAAAAAATATATATATGGCTTGTCAGTATAGTCAACTTTTATTAGAAATCAGCAGCTAGAATTAAGAAATAAGAACATGATTTTTCAAATTATGTTTAACAATAGATAATACAGCCAAATCCTGAAGAACACCACAAAATTACAGCATAATAATTTATACCTGATAACCCATGCTATCTCTTATGGGAAAAAAATGGTAAGAGATAACATCAATTATAGATTATAAGAGATCAGATACCATTCTTTTCCTGCTATTTATGCAATTTTTAATATAAGAATAGTTCTATCAAAAAGAGGAAATGTCACCTAACAACATGTACACACAACATTAATCACCTTGAAAATCAATATTTGGAGGTTGAAAGCTAAACCCAATTTATCTGACTAAACTATCTTCTGAGGCAAGTGTAGTTTTTGTAAGAAAATGTCAGTTAATACTGGCTCCCTAAGAGCTACACTGCAGAGAAGCATTGTCATAGCAAAATAGGCAACTGGAATCAAAGGAAAATTAAAGCCCTGTGGGAAGTCTGACTTAAATATCAGGACACATCTGTGCTAAGAGATTTGATGGTGGCTGATAAAGCTTTTATCTGAGGCGTGAGCTCCCTGAAGTGAAGCTTTCAAGGGGGTGTCTGTCAAGATCTGTAGCACTTCAATCTCAGTGTTTGAAGACTGGGAAAATGAACAGGGATGCAATCATTAATCAAACTCCTTTTAAAAGAACTTCCTAAAGAACCTATGCACTCCAATGTTCATAGCAGCACTATTTACAATAGACTTAATGTAGTCCCTTTAAAGACAAGGAGAGTAATCTTAGGGAGAAAAATCAGTATTCAAGGAAAATCACAATGATCAGTGGCAGACTGTAAAGTAGGGCAGCTAACCATCTTTAAAGTTTCTTCTCATTTAAAAAATGGTTTCACTTGAAAATTAAACCATATCTGTGATATCACCAAAGAGATTCAAGTTGCAGGCAAGTAGAATGTCAAGTGCCTTGCAACTGTATGTCTTCCCAATAAGACAGTCTTACAGATTTAGAGACTTTTTTGTTGGTTATGTTACATAAATTAACATGTGTTTTCTGTTTTCAAAGGGCATAAGCCTATGACCGCATTACCTGAGTGATTGTCTGTACGCATAAGCCTCACTTAATCCTCTCTGCAGCGCTGCCTCCGGAGACTCAACAGTTTGGCTGAACTAAATGGCTGAGTTGGTGAAGAATGGGGTGGTCTGTGGGCTTCACTTTAAAACTGAATTCTCTTTTCTATCCTAATGGCTTGGACAGAAAGGGCCCAGAGGTCTGAGAGGGGGGAAACATAAACTATTTCCCTCAGCCCAAACTAAATAAAATGGGCAAAAGGGTTTTGGACAGGAGAGATGTGCCTAGCACACCTTCCTCCAAAGAAGCCCTTTTTTTTTTTTTTTCTCCTAATGTGGAACATTGAAAAATTAATCCCTGCCTTTTGCCACCTAGTAGTTATGGATTGAATGATGCTTTTTAACCCTTTTTGCCAAATCTGTTGCCCCCAGAACACAACAAGGATGCCAGCCTGCTAAACCAAGCACGCCGTTGTCCGGAGACAGCCAACTGACCTGGAGTCTGCACAATCCTTCCCCATGTGGGAAGGCCACCCTCCCCTCCACACCCCCACTGTTATTAGGGATTTCTGGACCCAAGGGTAGGTAGGACGACGACCATGTCCAGCTTGAAGCAGCTAGAGGAGCTTGAGACCTTCGCCCATTGTCCTTTACAAGATTACAAAGGGTCTTAATATCTGAGAGGGAGGGATAGTTATTTTTTACGAACCATGGGTATGGACTTGGGGGGGATGCTGGGGGAGGGAGATACTGGGTGGAGGGGAGTAAAGGGGAAAAAATTGGAACTACTGTAACAACATAATCAATAAAATATACTTAAAAAAAAAAAAAAAAAAAAAAAAAAAAAAGAACTTCCTCTGTTCCAGGGCTAAAATCATGGATGGCACATAAGTTTTGTATTCCCCTCACGGAGGGTCATCTGGAAAGAGAAAAGCTACGATGTGCCACTCTGTTCCAGGCTCTTGGGATGCAGCAGTAACCAAACAGAAAAGGCCCTGCTCTCAGAGGTGGAGAGATAATAAGTAAATTCATAATAGAAAAGGTGAAATATTAAGTTGTGTAAGAGGCAACAGAAATTGCAAGGGTGGCTGTCATTACTAGCCAGACAGACCATCAGGGAAACTGGAAAGCTTATATTTGAGCAGAGTGCTAAAGGTAGTGCAGTGGTGAGACCTGCAGATCTGGTGGGGTGACCACAAGATCGGGTATGCCTGGGATGGTCCCAGGATTCCAGTGCTGCCTTGGTCTAATTATCATAGCACTCCCTTTTGCCCTCCAATACAAACTAACTAGTGCATCTGTTTCTGGGGAAGACTCTTCCCAGAAGAAGGAAATGAGACTGTGAATGGTGGTGTAATGTGTTCCAAGAATAGCAAAGAGACCACTTTGGCTGGAGTACAGTGCATTAGAGGAAAATTAATACCCTCCTGGATCAATTTTTGGTTATTTATAATAGGATAAGATTTTTTTCACCCAAATTCAGTAATTATACTAACACATAATCAGAAGTTCCTTTAAAAACATTAATATTGGAGATATAACTATATATATATACCAAGAACCAATTTCTCTCTTATCCATTTAATAATAGCTTGTTATTTTTAAATTCCTTTTCTCCTTCTAGAATTTATATTATTTATGTGTTAGGCATCTTTCAGTATTTCTATTTCATTCTCTTTTGTCTCGCTAATGTTCTTGGGTTTTTTTCAGAGAACTATTCCTTGAACTACTTCCTTAACATGATTTGAGAACTGAATGAGTGCACTTGGAAGTAGATCCTTCCCCTGTGGCACCCAGATGAGATCACAACGCTGCTCTTTACCTTGACTGTAATCATGTGAGAGACTATGAGCAGAGGACACAGTTAAACCATCCCCAGTTCCTGAGATAAATGTTTTAAGCAACTAAGTTTTGGGTTAGGTTGTCTGCAGAAATAGATAACTGATATACCACCTTGACTACCATATTTTACCTCCATCATCTTCTGTCCCCAGAGCACCTGTGGTCCTGGGGGATGGAGTGTTCCTACTGTGACTCATGTTGTCACATCTCCATGCCTTTGTATGCTATTCCTTTGTACTACGGCCAAACCCCTTTCTTCTCTCTCCTAAACTATAAAATAAATTGACACCCAGTCATTTACTTCTCCTCTGGGACTCATTCTCTGACCATGGAGGAAAATTTTATTGCTTATGTCTTATATATGCTTTTATTCTGCATTTCATACAGACTAATAATCATTTCTTTTGTATCCTCAGCACCTGGTAGAGTGACTAACACATTATAGTTGAAAAACTGAATTTTCCTGAATAAACTTGAACTTCCTCTTCTCAAGGCTTTTTCTATGTCTTATTCACCCAACTGGAAAACTTCACTAACTCCTATATTAAAGTGGGGTTACTGAGAAATAAACACTCGTCTTTTTCAAGCAATACTGCAGGGTGCTTTTAGTTTTTTTTATGCCAATATTTTGTTTTGAAAACTTGGATGTTGAATGCTTGAAACTGTACTGCTTTCCACTTGTAACTTTTTTCTCTTATTCTCAGAGTATCTACACACCCAAAAATACATGAAAAAGTTGATTCACCTTTAGTTGTTTCAAAGAGATTTTTAGAGACTGATTTTCCTGCTGCATAGCAGTATTAAAGAGAAACTATTCTTTACTTAAAATTGTCTTGTTTATTTCAACATAGACAACAAGTAAGTGTAGAATATAAAATGTAAGGAATGAATAACTTCCTCTGGCTTGTATGTGCTGCCTACAGACTCTTGGAAGAATAAGAAATAAAACGTCCTTTTGGTTATGAAAGCAAGTGCTCTGAATTTTCCTTAAATAATTATGTTTTTAAAAGCTTTGCATTGTATGTTTAGAAAACAGATAAAAAACATAGGAATGCTTATTTTCTGACTTGGCTAAACAAAAATACTTATTGAATTTAGGTATAGTTACTATTCAGTTTTTTAAATCCTTTTGTGATTCTTTTTTATTGCTTAAAAATGCTGTGTAAGAAACAACTTTACAACCACAGAGGCCTACAATAATGTTTCTTAGTTTTTACTCTCCAAAGGCTATTGGAAATCTGCTAATCTGACCTGGGCTTGGTCAGCTCTAGGTCGATTTTGTGAATCTGGGCTTTCTCACCTGTCTGAGTCTTATTAGGACAACTGGACTGAGTCAGCTGTTTCATGTGTCTCTACAAGTCCCATTCTCTAGAAGGCTATCTGAGTATGTTCCCAAGATGAAGGCAGAGGAGCAAAAAAAGCATAAAAAGCACAGCCTAGATTCAAGAGATAGGGGAAATAAATCTTTACTTCTTTATGGGAGGATCTATAATTTCATATAAGAAGGGCTGTATAAACAGGGAGAGAAAAAGAGTTGCAACCATTTTTCCTGTAGGCAGTCTCTTACAATATGTCTACTTTTGAAGGGATTTAAAACATTAAGAAATTAGAAACTGAGCTTGTGCAGTGTTTAATTAATTATACTGTAATCAGTGTCACTAGAGAAATATGCTACAGGAATTTATTGTAAGATCATTAGTTTTTGTCCTATTACTTCATAGGTAGGGAGCAAATCTTTAGAGGTATTTTAATTACTTAAATATCCCTAAGGTGAACATTTTAAAAAAGCACATTTGTGGTCCTATCTGGAAGAGAAAAACAGAGAGTATGAAAACATTAAAAATTTTCCCTTGGCCTTCATTAAAAAGTAACAAAAAATGACTTAAGTATATAACCCCGAGCCTTCAGATAGTATTGCCTCTCTTACCGAAGAGCAATGTTAGACCTAAACTAGCTGCTAGAATATGTAGCCTTAAACATAGAGTATACCTGAAGCAGTTAAATTATTATGAGTCATATGAAAAATAACAATCAAATTTTTTTAAAGAAAATAAAAAATAAAAATCTCATATACCAAATTGTTCCAAACACTTTATACAATGCTTAGTTACTTTGTTTGGATTTTGGAAAAACTATATTCTACATTTACAGATGTTAATAATAATTCCTTAAAGCACTGGGCCTTACTATATGCCAGGCATTGTTACAGTTATACATAGTCCATGTGTATTAACTCTCCAAATGTCTTCGATGTAGGGAGATTGTCTACATTTCACAGCTGGCACAGCTGAGGCACAGAGAAGTTAGTTGGTGTGTCAAAGGTTGCACAACCAGCAGGTGGTGGACCCAGATCTGAACCTGGGTAGTGTGGTTCGTGCTCTCAACTGCTATGGCAGCTTGTTTGGTGGTAGATTAGTACCTTTCTCACCCTCTTCTATCCTATCCCTGTATCACAAGAAATATCTTGTGCTCTAGGTTAGATCCAGCAGTGTAGGCAGTTACAAGAGATTTGGAAAGTAGAGGAGAGGCAGAAACCATATTTCGCTTCTCCAGCTGTGACAGCTACATGGGCCTTGGCAGGTAAAAAGTCTTTCACTAACTACCTCCAGGTATTCTCTAAGCCGTGGGTTTCAGTGCTGCAGCCAGATAGGATCATTGGTTCCATGTCTTCCTGCTTTTCTAAAACCTGATAGAGAACTTTAGATCCAGTAGCATCTTTCCCTGGTCATTGATCCTTCAGTACATCTGATGCCTTTAGGAGCCTAAGTCCCTGAATTAAATGCCTTCCTGAATTAAATCAATTAAACGCCTCTCTGATATAAAACAGGACTCTGATTTATTTCATGTTGCATACCTGAATGTTTAGAGGAAATAGAAACTCAAAAATGGCAATCAGGAATTAGTTCTTTTACTCCGTCTGATTAAAAGCTCTGATGACCTCACCACAAATGGAAATGGAATACTTGTGAGCCATGGCATGCAGTGGCAACAAGTTAAATTAGCACAGGTGTTTGAATGGAATGACCTGCCTATTGCAGGTGAGGTTTAAAATGGCCAAAGAGCTGGGTTACTGCTTTATGGTGGGAGAGGAGATTATGAGAACTCAGGTAGATTGGCTCTGACCTTATTGGAAAGAATGCCTTCAGGCTTTAAGTTCTTTCAAGATATCAACAGAGAAGAAGAGAGCTGTTATTTCACATATATTTCCCAAGGTTCTGAATTCAATATATTAGTTTGAGCAGCTGGAAAAAGACCTGTTTTCTTGGTTATAATAAACTCAGTGTCAGCTGACAGTAAAAAAAATTACATCCTTTAATGCTTTTGTTATAATACTAAGGAAGGAATCTACCTCTTTGCTGTACCCTATGAGGCCCAGAGAACTTTCCCTTTACCAAACAATTGAGAAATACATTGGTCAGGAAAACCCTAGCATCCTCATAAAGGTCTCTAGCATGGGTGTACTCTGAATGCAGGGAATGGCATGATGACTGGGAATACTGTTACGGAACTGGCCTCCCCAACAGTCTTCCCCCCACCCCATACTGGCCAGTTGTAACATTGGTAAACTCCCCTGCCAGGCATTTATACTATTAGAATGAGCCCTGCACAAAAACAGGAATGCCTTGAGCTAAGATGTTAAGTTGGATATGACATCACTGATAGAAACTTTTCAGCTCCATTATTACCTTATGAAACCACCACTGTGTGTGTGGTCCACTGGTGATCGAAATACTGTTAGGATGTTCATGACTATACAACATAGTGTCTATAGTTAATATAGCAGTGTGCACTTCAAATTTTCTTGAGATGGTAGATCTCATATTGTGTTTTTACCACAAAGCAAAACACAAAGCAGAAAGACACAGTGAAAACTTTGGGATGTTACCTTGAGTGTGATGATGGTATCATGGGTGTTTGAATATGTCCACACACATCAGATTGTACACACTGAATATGTAGATTTCTATATATGGCAATCATATATAGACCAGTAAAGTTTTTGAAACATAAAATTTCTTAAAGTTGGGGGAAAAAAAGGTCTTGGAGAGTGATGGGTCTTATTGTAAATTGAAATCAGGTATTGATCCCACTTACTCTGCTATTCTAGAAGTACTGCTTTTGCAGAAGTAAATCAGCAGAGCCCCTGGAACCTGTCATGCAGCTGTCTGAAAAATATTGTTCTCCATGTAAACTGTCAAAGCCTGCAAGACCTAGCTTGCTTTTACTTTGCAGAGACAGTAGTATATTTTTGTTCCTTTACCTAAGGGCTATGTCAAACTATGTTGATATTTCAGCATTGCTTCATGATCTGTCCTGCAGAGACCTTGCTCACATTGGTTTACTAAAATGATGGAATTGTATTAATCAGACCTGGTGAGCAGAAAATAGTTAATACAGTTGATACCTTGATAAGACAAATGAATACAAGAGGGTAGAAGATAATCCCCACAGAACTTCAGGCATCTGTTATCTTAATGAAGTTTCCAGGGAGTCGTGGTCTAAGGCATGAATAGTTATTCCCTGCAGAGGGAGAGCCAGGTGCTGTATCTTGTATCATTCAACAACTAAGAAGTACAGCATGTGATGGGCTTTCAGCTGCAATAAACAATATTTACTAATGGGTTACTGATGTATTTGCTAAATCACCCCCACATTTCCTAAGTCATAGTGGAGCCCAGAGTAAGAGAAAGTATGCAGCAGATTCAGGCTACTCTGCCACTTCAGCCTTAGGAATATAGGATCCAATTTTGCTTAAAAGACTGTAACAGACTGGTAATGAATAGAAATTTGGGCAACCATAGGGTGAGAAAAATAGAACCAATCCCAAAGGCTTTACAGCAAATTGATATTCTCATATGAAAACAGAAAATTTTCATTTCATATCAGTTTCTAAATTGCTACTGTGCTCAGGCTAAAATATATATATATATACACACACACACATTCATATGTGTGTATCTATATGTATGTGTGTGTGTGTGTGTATATATATATATATATGTATATATATATATCGTCGGCAGCCGTCCGTCTCGAGAGACGATGGTATAGCTTCTTAAGAGTCTATCTGCACCGCCGAGAATGGTTGTGCAGTCCGACTCGGGAGTGACACGGTATCTGTCTCCTCCCGTGTTGAATCGACATCTTGCGATGACGCTGGAGTGTCCTCTCCAGTGAAGCTGAAGCTACAGAGCCTGGGCAGGGTGATATGGAGGGTCTGCTGTTGCCCATGCAGCAGACCCCCCCTCTCTTCGCAGCTGAAGGGTCCAAGGGAAAGACGGAGTCAATACAGCTTGGCTTCAGGTGCGCCGCAGGAGTTGCCGGTGTTGACTACAACGTCAAACCGCCTTAGGGACTCCGGCTCCGGATTTTCTGTCGGGGTTTACTCCCTTAGCCTTTCCCCTGAAGAGGTATGCCGCAAGGCAGCGGAGGTTTTTTGGAGTCAGAGTTTTCCTTCTCTGATATATATATATATATATGAAGGGAGACCCAAAAAATGAATTAGGACTTCTGGCCAACATGGATGCCTAGACAGACATGCTGCATCTCCCTCCACAACTAAGAAGGAATACAACTCTTTCAAAACTATAAGTTCCAGAAAATTGAGCTGCATGGAGTCCAACAAACAAAGATGTAAAGAAGAAATACTCATCCAGACAGATAAGAGGAGTAGAGCCAGGGAAGAGAGGAAATGGTTTGGTGGCAGCAGCAGCAGGCTGGCAGAAAGCAGAGTCACATGTTTTAAAAAGTAGGGGGGACACCTGGGGAGCACTTCCAGCATCAGACCAGACCACATAGCTCATGATTCCAGCACCAAGGAAATTAAAGTCTCATTGCTTCTGACTGTGCAAACCAGTGCGGGTTGGGGGGGAGGAAGAAACTGCCAGGCTCTCAGCAGACTCTGTTGTTTAAAGGGCCCCCATTATCTTAGAACATCCACAGACCAAACCACTCTGGGAACAACAGCAAGGGCAACAGCTAGAGAGGTGCCAGTCCCATACGGAAGTGGGAGAAGTGCCTGGAAAAGGGGTGAGTGCTGAACAAGTGGCATTGTTCCCTCTCAGACCCCTCCCCCACATACAGTGCCACAATGTGATGAAACAGGTAGCCCATACTGATGAATACTAACAGCTCAACCCTTTACAATGTAATAGGTGTGACAGCTCTACCTAAGACACAGAGGCAAACAAACACAGGAGCCTATCAAGATGAGGAGACAGAGAAGTATGGCTCAAAAGAGGGAACAGATCAAGGTTCCAGTGATAGAACTACGTGATGAGGAGATAGCCAACCTAAAAGACATAGAGTTCAAAACACTGGTGTTAAAGATGCTCACAGACTTGACAGATATGCTTAAGTATTGCAAATGAAGAAAGGAAGAAGTGAAGGTTATGCTAAGTGAAACGAAGGAAAATCCATGCAAAACCAATGGTAAAGGGAAGGAAACCTGGGTTCAAATCAATTATTTGGAACATGAAGAAGAAATAAACAGTCAACCAGTAAGAATAAAAAAAACAAGAATTAAAAAAAAAAAATTAGGAGAGGCTTAGAAACCTCTGGGACAATTTTAAATATACCAACATCTGAATCATAGAGGTGCAGAAGGAGAAGAAGAAGAGCAAGAAATTGAAAGCTTATGTGAAAAAATAATGAAGGAAAACTTCCCAAATTTGCTGAAGGAAATAGATATACAAGTCCAAGAAGCACAGAGAGTCCCAAACATATTAGACCCAAATAGGACCACACCAAGACATATCATAATTAAAATGCCAAGCATTAAAGATAAAGAGAGTACACTCTGTCTCCCTCCACAACTAAGAAGGAATACAACTATTGCCAAACCAAAACTAACCAGAAGTTCCAGAAAGTAAATGGAAGTTCAACATATGAAGTTATAAAGAAGTAGAGTTTGTCCAGATGGGTAGGAGGGGCGAAGCCAGGGCAAAGAGGTCAAGCTGTGCTGGTGGCGGCAGCAGTGACAACAGCAGCGGGGTGGTGATAAGCAAAGACACCCATATTTAAGGTGAGATGAGAAGCACCTGGGGGACAACCCCAGGTGCAGACCAGACCCATCAGCTTTCAATTCCAATGCTGGGGAAGACAGACCCCCATTGCCTTGGACTGTGAGGCCTGAAGGGGGTAGCGATGGAGAAGGAGGCTCCTGGTCTTTCAGCGAAGAGTGAATGGCAGGAATCCATCTTGGACCCCCACTCCCACAGAAAATGCCACAGCGTGGTGAGAAGGGTCGCCTGATTGTGATGAGTGCATGGAGCTCCGCCTCCTATAGGGTAGGAGGTGTGAAAGTCCCACCCAGGAACAAAGGTAAATACAAAACTGTCAGGATGACACCAATCATGATAGAGATCCCAGTGACGCAGCTGACCAGACAGCAAATATCTAATCTAATGAAGCAGCAGATAAGAAATCTTTCTGAGGCTCAGCTCAGAGTTTTGATTATACGAATGCTTACAGACCTAACAGTAGATGTTAAACAAGATGGGGAAGGAATGAAGGCTAGTCATGCTGAAATGAATGAAAACACATACAAAACTAATGGTGAGGGAAAAAAAAACCAAGGATCAAATCAACAAATTGGAACATAAGGAAGGAACAAACAGTCAACCAGTGCAGAAAGAGAAAACAAAAAGTGAGGAAAATGAGGATAGGCTCCGAAACCTATGGGACAGCTATAAGTGGGCCAACATCTGAATCACAGGGTTGCCAGAAGGTGAAGTAGACCTAGAAATTGAAAAATCATGTGAAAAAATAATGAAGCAGAACTTCCCTAACTTAGGGAAGGAAATAGACTTATAGTTCCAGGAAGCACAGAGAGTTCCAACAAAACTGGACCTAGGGAGAACCACACCAGGGGAACAAGGGGAAAAGAAATTGGGACAACTGTAACAACATAATAAAGCATATTTTTTTTTTAAAAAAGGTAAAGAGAGAATCTTAAAAGCAGCAAGAGAAAAACAGAGTGTTACCTATAAAGGGGTACCTATCAGACTCTCAGCTGATTTCTCAAAAGAAACTTTGCAGGCTAGAAGGGACTGGCAAAAAGTATTCAATGTGCTGAAAAGCGAGGACCTACAACCAAGATTACTCTATCCAGCAAGGCTATCATTTAGAATGTAAGGGCAGATGAAGTGCTTCCCAGACAAGGTAAAGCTAAAGGAGTTCATCATCACCAAGCCATTATTATATGAAATGTTAAAGGGACTTATTTAAGAAAAAGAAGGTCAAAACTATGAACATTAAAATGACAATAAATTCACAACTATCAACAAGTGAATCTAAAATATAAAAACAAAATGCAACTAAGCAAACCAGAATAGGCACAGAATCATAGGTATGGGGATCATTTGGAGGGTTATCAGCTG
This sequence comes from Furipterus horrens, assembly GCF_987537825.1. Taxonomy (NCBI): domain Eukaryota; kingdom Metazoa; phylum Chordata; class Mammalia; order Chiroptera; family Furipteridae; genus Furipterus; species Furipterus horrens. The sequence continues at coordinate 172,702,311 of NW_028327172.1, forward strand.
GGAAGGGGAAGAGGGAGAAATGGGGAAATGATGCAGGGATTAAGAACCATAATTGGCTGGTACAAAACAGACAGGGGGAAGTTAGGAATAATATAGGAAAGGGAGAAGCCAAAGAATTTATATGCATGACCCATGGACATGAACTAAGGGGGAGGGGATTGTTGGAGGGAAGTGGGGTACTGGGCAGAGGGAAGGAAAAGGAAAAGAAATTGAGACAGCTGTAACAACATAATCAACAAAATATACTTTTAAAAAACTGGAATTATTTTCTTGAGGGTGAGCCACTTGTAGTACAGATTTCTCCTGCTAGGTGAGTGTTTTAGAATCCCATCTGTATCAGTGTACCAGATGGTGTTGTTGTGAGAGACTATGTTTGGATTTAGTTAATTTTCTTTTGAAGACTCTTTTAATGTGTTTGCCCATTTCATGATGGGTGATTTACAAGTGTATCTGCCCACCCTGTGCTGAGTGTTCAGCAGTTTTTGACCAATAATGGCATGTCCCCTGTGCTCTATCCTCCTTATTCACTGGACCTTGCCCAGAACAATTTTTTTGTTTCCTTAGATGAAAAAAGTCCTCAAAGTTTTGCTGATATGGAAGAGGAGTAACAAAAAATGGCATAAGCACTAAAAGGCATCAAAACTGACAAGTTAAAAAACTACTGTGAGCAGTGGAAAAAAGTCTCAATAGGTGTATTGCATAAAAGGAATAGCACTTTGAAGGTGACTGAAATTTAAAGATGTAATAATAAATAGAAGTTTAAAGATGTAAGAATAAATACACAATTTTTTTACAAATAAATTCTGTTTTTTGGTGGAATCCCTTCTGTTCTACACAAGGTCTGTGCAGAAAAAGTCCAGTCATTGTTAATATAATGAGAATGGTTTGTGCAACATCAATGTAACCTGGCAGCCAAGGAAATTGGACTGGAGTCCACATGCATAAACAATGATGACTTCACTGCACTAGTCAGTGGAGGCGGTAGACGCCATTGAGTGAGCATGTGTACTGTGTGGCTGTTGCATTCAAAATGACTGAGTGAGTAGAGCAACAAATCTGCATCAAGTTTTGCATTAAACTTTAACATTCCTCTGTGGAAACTATTCAGATGATTCAGAGACCTTCAGGGATGATGCTATGAGTGCAGCACAAATAAAAGTGTGGCACAAATGCTTCAAAGACAGTCAAGAATCTGTTTAGAGTGATCCACATTCTCGGAAGCCTGCAACAAGCAGAACACCTGAGAATGTGGAATGTATATGGGTTGCAATCAACAAAGATCGGCAACTGACAGTGTGAGAACTAGAAGCTGATCTAGGGAGTGATCTAGTTTTTCCCAAAACTGAAATCACCTTGGAAAGGAAAGAGATTTCAGACCATTGATAAGAATCAGGAAAATATGACAGGGCAACTGATTGTGATTCCAACAAATGATTTTTCAGAGCATTTTGAACAGTGGAAGAGACTCTGGGAGAGCTGTGTGAGGTCCCAAGATGCTTACTTGGAAGGGGACTGAGGTGTCATTGTCCTATGTACAATGTTTCTTGTATCTCGTACCTTTTTCAATAAATGTCTCTGTTTTTCATATTACATGACTGGCTAGTTTCTGGACAGATCTCATATGTCAGTAAATATTTTAAAGAAACTTTATCATTATCTATAGTGTAGTAGCGGTGGGAAAAAGAAAATTTAAAAATAATTTTAAACAAATGGACTAGCTTTGTGACAAGACATATTTAAACTGACTTTACAACTGACCTACTTCTCTAGAATGTGGGAGGGTTACAGCAAAAGAGAGAGAAAAACAGACGTTGAGCTTCTAAAGTAACCTGTTTCTGTTTCAGCACCTTAGTGCCTTGCAGTACAGGCAACCAACAATATCATCACATATTGCCCTCACCTTATTAGTCCTCTTAGTCTTAACTAAGTTTTGCTTTCCTTCCCCAAAAGTTTCCTACAACACTTCCCCTAATTTAATCTGGCAACTTCATCCTATCCAAAAAATACCTATGAAAGGCCTTAGTCAGATTATATAAGGATACCAGCTGCTTATGACAATTCTCACAAGATAAGAAACATGGAAATATGGTATATGATGTGGCATTATTTGTTTTAATTGGTCTGTAGAGTTTGGACATTTAGGCTTACACACAGAACTCTAAACCTCACTACCTTGGATATAACCTAGATATTGTTTAAAAATAAAGTAGTCTTCCTAAAGGGAAGAATGTGCTTTAACCTAGGATTAAATTTCTATTTTTTGTTAAACAATAACACACTAGATGGCATAAGTGTGAAAAGAAAAAAAAAAAAAACTTTATTATGTCTTACATTACTGCAGTACAAATGACTATTGAATTTTAATAGGAAATAGTGTTCTTTTTATTTTAATTGAATTTATTGGGGTGACATTGGTTTGCAAAACCACACAGATTTCAAGTGTACTACTCAATAAAATATCATCTGCACACAGCATCATGCACCCATCACCGCAAAGTCCCTTTCTATTCCGATTTTAGTGCTCTTTTAAATCCATTCTCTTATAACTTGACTTATGGTCAGGAGATTTATTACTAATCTAATAAAATCAAATTGTTTCTTCTGCAGCTACAGCATTCATACTCGGTCAGCCTTTACTAGTAACATTTTTCTTTTGATATTATTGTTAACAGTTAGGTTTCTTTTCTATGCATATAGAAATGTCTTCTACAGATGGTCAAAGAAAACTCACCATGGTAAGTAATTTTCCAGCTAAGGAGATGATAATGTGAGAAAACTATAATTATAAGCCTATAAAATAATTATTTTCATTGAAAATGGATCAAAAATGTGAGAGAAATTTTTCCCCAACTGCTTGGCATTCAAGTCACATTTAGACAAATCTCACTAAGGAGTGTTTGACCATAATTTATTCTAAACTGAGCTGAATCTACTTGAGCTGAAAGGGTAGCCTTCTGTCTCTGTCAAATGTAAAATCTGCAATATCTAATCATTGATATTTGGAATTGTTGATATAAATATGAACTTATAACACCTAAGAGAACATTTGCTCGTGAATCACAGCTTTGTAAGGTGAATCTCTTGGTTATCAAATCCTATCATGCCCAAGGCTACAACTGCAGCAGATTTTTAAAATTCTCCCCCTAAATGTTTCCCAGCTGTTTAAAATAAACACCACATTCTGCAAATGGATGACAGTTTGTTTTATACAGCTCTAGCTAAAACATCATTTCCTAGGTCCCTTTACCCATTTTTATTAAAATACCCACCCTCAAAAAAATTGTACTGCACTATACCTTGAAAAGCTAAATTCAAGGTCTGTTTATGCTGAATGAATTGGAACACACGTGTATTCTTTACCAGGACAATAAGTTGAAAACTCCTCTCTAGGTCTAACAAACAGCAGCCAAAGAAACACCTCACCTTTGAAATTGAGTGCTAGAAGATTCTATTTAATAAATATACTTTGGCTCCTCTTTCCAAATAGTAATTTTAAGAGAACATGTTCTAAGTTCAAATGGTTCTATTTTTGAAGTTTTATCCTTGTTTCTCACTTGCATAGGAAACAATCCAATTATGCTGTTCAACAGAGCACTAAAACCAAGGTTAAAGGGTAGGCTTTAAAATGATCTGAACACAGTAGATAAGTACTTTGAATTTTAATAACATGTTCCACAGAGAACAGGTCAGATAACCTAGTAGAAGTATCCATAATAGTTTACTCAAAGTTTTTGGGGAAATAAGGACTTTCTTCCTTTTCTTTATCAGAATGTGTATTGTCCTGACTTCTATGTATTTCTTCCTTTACAAGGTCTTCAAAAGCTGTGAACTATGGTGAATGGCAGTAATCTAAAGCAGAAAATAGAAAGTTGGAGGGAAAAAAATTTGAATCCTCATCTTGGCTCTTCCTAAGCTATGCTGACTTAATATTCATAGTTTTTGTTTTATAATCTATAAACTTAGAAAGAAAAATAAAAATTAATATTCTTTCTAGCTCTAAACCTTCAGAGTAAAGCAAATAAAACTTATATTACTGGTTGCTGGCAGAAAAATATTGTAAAAAGATTATGAAAGAAACTAATTTTTTTCATATTTTGGCTACATCACCATATTATAAAGAAAGTCTCACTACTCATATCTCATGGCATCAAACACTTCATTTAGAAGATAACTTGCTCACATAAGAGGCTATTTTCTTGCAATTGTAAGTAAATCTAGATATTTTTATTTTATCTATTCTTAAGAAATATGTTTATTTCTCCAACAGGTACTTCTTTAATTTGCTCACATGAGCTCTACAATTTTGCTCAAATAGAGACATAAATATAATTCTAAAACCTAATAGTAGTGATATGAATATGAACAGATCATGAATCTCAATTATATCTATTCAGAGAATTTATTTATTGCTATATTTTTAATTTGTAAATTAAATTTATCAGGGTGACATTGGTTAATTAGATCATTATAGGTTTCAAGTGTATATTTCTGTAATACATGATCTGTACATTGCATTGTGTGCCCACCACCCAAAGTCAAATCATCCTCTATTACCATATATTTGGCATATTTATAGAATTTAGAAGTAGAACTTTTAAAATTATTAAATAAAATACAGCAATATGCTAAAAGAATCTTCTAGACACTTCTAACAAGCATGCTTCTAGATAAACCTCAGATGAAATAAGACATAAAAAGGGACCAAAAAGGACATCCTAGGAATGCAAGGGTGATTAAATGTCAGGAAAATCTATCAACGTAGTCTATTATATCAACAAATTAAAAAATATAAATTACACCTGAAACTATATCATTATATGTCAACTGTAAAATAAATAAATAAAATAAAGTAAACTATATGATTATACTCATTCATTTAAACATTTGGCATTGCTAATAAAAATACATAACAAAAAATAGAAGAAAAATAAGTAATAAAAAAAAGGACTAAGCAAAACCAAACTCAAACTATTCTAATCTACAACATTCTAATAACCCTTTAATTTTAACCAAAAATTTGATAGTGATGCAGGATAGCATTGTTATTGCTGGTCGTTTTTCAATTTTGTCTCATAAATTATAATTAGTGAAAATGACAAAAATATTGTCTATTTGGTAGGAATGTAGAAGAGACAAACCCATCTTCTTGTTGCTGATAATATGATCTTATTCCAAGAAAATCAATCAGCTCTAGTAAATAGCTACTATAATTTTGCGGAAATTGTTTAACTTATGTCTCAGAGAGAATGTTTAAGGCTGTGCATTCTGTGGAACCTTCAAGGCTCTACTTCTATAGGAAAACATAAATAGAAGTAACTAAAACCTGAATAATCAAAATAGCAAAAATAAAAATAAAAAAATCAAGCTCAGGATATGGGTACTTGGGGAAGCTCGGGTGAGCTTCCAGGGCTGCTAGTTTTGGAAGAAGTATAAATTACACTACAGTTCAGAAATCATGTAGGTAGCTTTACAGCTGAATTTAAGTAGGGATGAAGGGAACCTCCTCAAAGAGGCAGGATTCTAACCAAAAGTTTCAAGCCTGAAGTAGCATCGTAATAGAAATAAGTGCCTCCCTAAGGACAAAATAAACCTTGCAAGCCTGTTGAGAATGGGGAGTTCCAGAGAGAAGACCAGGAGATCGTGAGCCAGGGCAAAGGGAAATGTGAGGCTATAAATTCGGCAGAGAGAATGCCTGTATAAATGTCACACACCCTGTGCACAAAAAGGATTGTATGCTGTGTTCCTGGAGAGAGCCCACATTTACTTTAGTACAAATGTGCCAAGAATAAAAGAATAGGAGGTAAAATAGGAAGAAAAATTTAGAAAGTTTAAATAGGTATTTTAATTTAAAGAGTTTAAGTGAGATTCCCAATATCAAGAAAAATCCTGGGTACTACAGTACATCTCTTTAAGTGTCTACATTTTGCAAGGAGAAAGGGATGTTTGACATGACATTCTCTGAATGAGAAAGCAGTTTATCTCAGTGACAGATTCCTGCTGGCCACCAGCCCCTCCCTCATAGGGGGAACCATAGGGTCATGAGCAAGCTCTTGATTTAAAATTTTTCCTGAGTTTTATGTTCATAGGTGGTAAACTCTGATATAAGACAGACAACTATCTGATTTAATTGGCATTCTGGTGATGTTGATTTCAAGAAATGTTTGTCTTCTTGTTATATGTCCCTAAATATTCCCTTTCCCAGACAAAACTTGTTATTTTTTTCTGAATGCAAACAGTAATGTGGGATAGGATCTTTTTTTTTCCCCCACAATGAGAATCATGAGGATAATTTTCATTCAGAATCATGAAAATACATTTACCCACACGTTACTCCAGATCACTGGTCTGCAGTGTTGGGACAGACTTGGGTGTGGGCACTTGGAAAAGCTTCACAAGTGACTGATGCTTTCTACTTTCTACCTTTGTCAAGAACGTAATAGTTATTTTCTCCTAAGTATGCAGCTTTTGCTTGAAAAGGGTTGGCATGTACAGGTATGAGTACTTTGACCGCTCTTCCTATCTCCCTGGGGGCCCTGCAGTATAGAATTTAGGCATGTGGACTTTAAGGCTACTTGAGTTCATTATCCTCAGCCTAGCAAATATGTTTACTTGGGGCAAATTATTTCCAAGCCTCAGTTTCCTTATCAACAAAACAGGGATTGTGGCTATTCTCAATTTCTAAAACCTTGAAGAATAAATGAGATAATGTATGTGAAGTTATAGCTCACTGGAGTTTAGCAATAACTATCTCACTTAGCCTTGGGGAATTGCTGTTTCCTAAATGTTGTGGGAATGTAACTCAGAGCTGTAATATTCTAACATATTTGGTAGACCCTCAGGACTTTTGAAAATGTAAGTCAACTGAGATTTCTGTAAAGAACTCAAAAAAGATGCATTGAACCTAGGAGAAGATGCTTTAGTCTGTAATGGCCATGGTGCAAGCACGTGAATGGAACTCTTTCCACAGCCCCAAAATGAAAATAAAGTAAGAAATATGCTTTGGTAATATTTGGGAATGTTAACTTTTCAGTGGCAACAGTTAAGGGAGAGAGCCAATGTCTTGGCATTTCTGGGCTATTTGGCTTGTGGTGTTTTCTTTCTTTTCCTTAAATTACTAGGTTGGTGTGATTTGGGTTGTGTGGCTCTCCTTATGCAATGTATCTGGTGTCTTTAGCTATAACAGAGTCAAACCTAGTTTAACAGGAGAGCTGAAAGACAGCATGTCTTTTCAGTCTCATGTGGCATTGAGATCAATTTAACTTTGGTGCTGTCCTGACTCATTTTGACTTTTGTGGGAGAGGGTCAGGGAGGGGAGTTGGGAGATATCAAGGAGGCATTCATAACATGCACACGTGTGAGTCTCTGGCCCTTCCTTCTCCTGGCCCCCGTTGCACTGTTTAAGAGCTATACTGGTAATGGCCACCTGAACCCGGAGGAGAGGCTTCTCCACACTTTGTTCCTCTGCTCCCTGCCAGAGTCAGAGCACTTTTAGATCTGCCACAGATGCGAGCCTTAGAAAAATATCACTCTGCATCCCCTATGTGCCAGATGCTGCATCCAGCACAGTCACATAGGCCACCCACACAGTCCTTCTAATAGCCCCTTTAACACAGAAGTCATCGATGTCAGAATTTTTAGGGCTTTGCCTGGGGTAGCTGCTCTCAAGTGGCAAAACAAGGATTTCTAAGCCTTTACACACCCTGGATCCCTTCCCCTTTTACCATAGAAACAGGGACACCAGAGTAGTGAAAAGATTTTAGAAAGCATATTCTATCTCATCCTTTTATTTCTGAGAAATCTTAGACTCCAAGAAATTAAACGATTTGCCTCAGGCACAGAGCCCATGAGAAGCTGACTGGGAAGAAAATCTGTTCTCTTCTCTTTTAGCAGTCTTACGTCTCAAAACCTCGTGAGGCACAAACGGGACTTGAGACCCACTCGAAAGAGCTGTCTGTTGTGACGACCACTGCAATTCATTGCTGGGGAGTTTTATTTACATCTGCCTTAGATTCAGTACAGGGAGGACTCTCTGGACCCTTCATATTCAGTTTCCAGGGAATTGAGAAATTCATTTAAGAGCTAGTTTATCCCACAGAGCTAGAAATTAAAACTAAAGGGAAACAGAAAAAAAAAGAATATCCAGCTGTCAACATCAGGCTGATAGCAAGCACAAAATTCACGCACTTAAGAGAATAATTTGGTAGGATTATTAAAAGACTATATAGATATATTTCAGAGATGTGTTTTTATATTTATCTCTCTTTTAATATGTATGACAGTTTTAAGGTCTTACCTCAAATCAAGTCCCTCTCTTCACAATAAGGAGGGTACTATTTTACAAAATGATATTTTTATTTTTTGACTTAATCTTTATTTATTTATTTATTTATTTTCATTTGAAGCCTGAGGAACAAAGTTCTCCATATTGGGTGGCCCTTTTACAGCTGGAAATCCATTTAAGTGCAATAGAGTAAAAATATTCATGAATATTTATCAGAGACATTTGCATGGAATTCCCATCAAAAATCACACACACAAAAGCCAAGAACAAATGAACTAATTTTCCAGGAGCAAACCATTCACTGGGTAATAGTGAATTTGTACTTATACATTCTACAGCCTTTGACATCAGTAAGAGAAAATATTAATGAACAGAATGATTTCTAACAAGAGCTCTGAGGTAAAAGAATTATAAAAGTAAAAACAAAATTTTAACATATACTTTTCAATACTTGAATTTTTACCTGAATCTGAAAAATATCACAGCATCTTCATATTGTTTGTCATCTTATATTTAACGTTCTTTAAAATAAATTAATCTTGGAAGTATCTAGCTGAGGAGAAACGGGGGGTGGAGGTAATGTACCTTGTTTTTAGTTTAGAGTTCTGTCTGAAACACACACACACACACACACACAGCACAAAGCAGATAATTTTCCTGACCTCTAGCACCGGACCCTGACTTTGACAGAGGGCTGAAATGTTATTGGAAATGCTTGGAGGTCTGGCAGAAGAGAGGTGAAACATGGCATTGTCTGGAAACCCTAACTCACCAGCAAAAAGAGCTAAAAATCTTTCTTGGTGCGTTCACGGAGGGCTCAGTGCCGTCCCAGAACGGGGTAGGAAACAGCAGTTTAGCCTTTCTAGCAAGTGGAAACGCACAAGATGCAGCCTCACGTACACAAAGATACACAAAGCTCGGAAGGATCACGGATAAAGAGAACAGTTTGGGAAAAAGAATTCTTCACAAGGAGATTCAACAAAGTTACAATACAACACCGGAGAGGGTATTTGGAGAACTTCACGGTGAAGATAGCGCCCCCTGGTCCCTCACCGGGTCCCAGCCCCGCCAGTCTGGAAGCAGGCATCCACGTATGGTCCACAGAGCCCGGGCAAGGAAGACCCCCAACAGTCGGGCTGGTTGGAGATTAAAGCGACACCCTCCTGGACTGTGAATCCACAGAGGGTGCCGGAGGAACTAGGAAGGGCTCGGGGAAAGGTTGAAAGAGTAAAATCGCAAAATCCATGGTAACAGTCCCCAAACATTAACAGAAATCATCCAAGCCAGAGACAGGTGCTGGGGACCCGAGCCAAGCCAGACCTGCGCCCCTACCTGCACACCGCGCAACCACAGAGACTCGCCGATGGTGGGAACCAGAAGCACCCACGTCGGGCTTCAGCAACAGGTTCTGCCCCTGCCCAGCTCAAGCCACCTGCCACCGCAGGAAAGTCAGCCCCAGCCGGAGGCGTCTGCCTTAGGGCTGGGTGTTCACACCGTCAGGGCTCTGCCAGCTATTTGCTCTTCCTAATCCCCTTTCAGACCAAACGTCATTCTCCAGGGGGCACCAACCAGCTGTTGGGATTCTGAAGAAGCTATTCACATCCCGGTAAGAGGCAACCGGATACCTTCCTGTGAAATTCAGAATCTCTGAGAGCAGCAAAGAAAAGAAAGCATCACTATGGCTAATCGCATCATTGGTTGCCTGGCCCCACGCTTTGAGCGAATGATTTACCCGCACTGTGCCTCAGTTTCCTAGTTGGTAAAATAGAGATGATGTTAATAGTAACTGGATAATCTGAGAACTAAATGAGTAAGTGCAAAGTGCCTGGAATGATGCCTGGTACATATTAAGTATTAAATAAACGTAAGCGACTGTTTTAAGATTCTTTGGGGAACGAGGACTATAGGACACCAAATATCTCCCAATACCCTCTCCAGGGCTTTCCCTGAAGTGGACCTTGATTTGTGAGTCCTTGCAAAGGCCTTTTATAAAACCTCTCTGGAATTCTGGAAATGTAAATTCACATCATAATTAGATGGGGAAAGAAGAGAGCCAGAAGGAAATGCTCAGTGATTCTAACAAGAAAATCTGCTTAGCTGAAAGTCGCTAATAAAGAGATCATGCCTAAAATTGAATGTATTAACTTAGAGGTTGATGCAATTACTGAGAAAGGGATAATTAAAGGTGCTTTAAGATAGTAACATGGCTAGGGTCAACTGTGGGTAAACCCTTTGAATATGTAATCAGGTCCAATCCTCACATGGAAAGATAGGTTTGCCAAGCAATAGTGAATATTTGTTCCCAGTCTACACAGGACACTGGGGTTCATTGGCTTATCCAAGATTACAGAGGTAGGTTTAAGTAACAGAGCAGCCTCGGGAAGTTGAATTCACTTCTCTCACTATTATATCTCTCTGACTAAACCACTGGTAAATGGTGGATACAGGAAAAAGCTGGTTGGAGATACCATTTAAAATAAGTTTCTTTGGTTTTGGATTAAAGTTGTAGATTCAGACATGTATGTTTAAATCTGGATTATGACTATGTTGAGGATCTAGAAAGAGGTATATATCCCAAGACTTTACCAAGTTTAAGGTAGAGCTACTGGCCCCACTTCTCTAAAGTTTATCAGGATACCCAAGGCACAGAAAGTCACAGAAAAAAAGAAAAGACAAAGCAGATAAACACATAACTAATAGGAGGCAGAAAAAAATTAAAGGCAAAGGACATAGATAAATTCACACAATTAAAATTAGAATGAGTAAAGATTGGCCTTGCTAATCATCAGAAAAATGCATACTAAGACAACATTCAACTACTATTATCCCATTTAAATAGAATATGTACTTGTCAGGTTTCTATGAGAGTAGCATATTTAACATAATCCTTTTGAAAAAACAGTTTGACAATATGCATAAATGCCAACAAAAGATGTTTACAGACTTAGAGTTAGTAAACTAATTCCTGAAAATATTTCCATCAGAAATATTTCAAAAGAAGTAACTACTACAAACAGAGAGTTATTTCTTTGTATTAACTACATAGTAGAAAATCAGAAGCAATCTGGAAAATTAATTCAATGAAATTCAATGAAAAAAGTTTTAATTATGTACCAACATGGAGAAAAGAGTATAGAATAAGAAGTGAAATGGATTAAATATAATATTGTGAGTAAATGTGGATATTTCTATGTAAAAAATGAATTTTTATGGATGTCTATAAGAACATCTGAAGTATAAAACACTATTATTTATAAGACACTATTATTCTATAATAGTGTTTATAAAATTAAAGATAAAATGTTCTCTAATTAAATAAAACACAAGAATGATAATCAGGAGTCTTAGAAGTTGGCTCAGATTTGTCATTTTAGTTCCTCATGAGTTTCAGGGTTTTTTTATATAGTATGAAGGAATTCAACTACTGTTCTTCAAGTTCTAAGAGCCTGTGAATCTAACTTCCAATTTAATCTAGTTCCCCAGTTCTAGGGGAGAAACTTGTCTACTTTGCTCTCCAATTTAGCTCATCTCCTTGTCTTTCTAAAAGTCTGTTTCATTCATGTAATAACATTCATTGACTTTCTACTGTTAGTAAAGTCATGTGCTAGTACTTTGGAAGAGTGGGGAAAGTGGGTAGGGCTTACTTAGGTAATACATAACTTACTGTTTCTGAACTCAGGAAAACTTCCTTTTTAGCCTGTGATGGAGGGGCAAAACACAAGGTAAACATGTAATTAGAAAAGAGGAAATATGATCACAGATGGAAACAGCAAGGATATGACATGTGTGCTAGATCTCAAAGAATAAGTATCATCCAGACATGTGGAGATGGGAATGGAGTGGATAGGTATCTCAGATAAAGGAAACAGCATGAGTAAAGTATGAAGCTAGGGAACTCTGAGGGCTGGGTGGAAACAGTTCTTGGCTTGGCTGTATGAGAGCAGCGTAGGCTGTATGAGAAAGCAGAGAGAATTGGACTCAGCGGGGCCAGGCCTTCCCAGTAGTGAAACAATCTGCGCAGCTGCACACAGAGGCAATGGGAAGGGCTTTTTCAGTTGCTTGTCATAAACCCTATTAGCTATTAATTTCCCGATTGATCATAATTAGTTTTAGTCACAAGTTTCACTTTCTCTTTCCCAAGATTGTATCACCCTTCACTTAGCATCTAAGAGAAAAGCAAGTTATACACTTAACAATGAATAATGCTTTTTACCACCCAGCTCTGAGGGAAATACAATTTAGGTTACTTTCATTTAGATGAAATGGTTGTCATTACATTGTAAACAGTATCCCATTAGTCTTCATAGTAGACTACCAGAGAGCCAGATGATAAATATATTTCTACATTCCTTTTTTTAAATGTATTGAAGCAAGAGACATTTGAATCAATTATATAATTTTAAAAATCACAATGCAAGATAGGTAATAGATCTGGGTTTAGTTCAAAATAAGTGTTTTATTTCTGAACTCTTGTTTTCTTATTTTCCTACTAATCACCAAAAATCAAATTTCTCAGCAGCTTGTAAAAGGTTGATATCATTTGTAAAACGTATATTGATTATATGTGCTATGTCATACCTTATTTTTTTATAATTAGAGAAGATGTAATTATGTTCAGTGTTACTAGGTATATCCATGAAGAGTTTCCAATAATATGCAAATGAAGAAATATGGACTTTTAAAAGACTTAAAAAACAACTAATATTTCTCTTTTTGCATGTTCCTAACAATAGATACAGTCCATGAGAATAGAAAGTTAAGAAATGTTAATACAATTATAATTAGATTATGCTTTACTATGTTATTTAGAGAAGTGATTTATTCATAACTAACATATATAATTTTGTATAGGTTGCCCCCTGGCAAGTTCATTTAGTAACATTCTTCTGATTGATTCAGTATAAATCAAGATATCAAGATGTTCTATTGCAATATGTCTCTACTTCAGTTATAAATGCTTTTGAATGAAATAATTGTATTCTATATCTAAATTTAAAGGACTGCCCATTCATTGGATGTAGTCATTATTTTTACATTTTTAGTGAAATGTATGTACTAAAATTATTTTTAAAATTACATATTGGTCCATTTTGACTACATAGGACAGGAAATAGAATATTAGTTGGTCAATCTATTTATACTCTAAGCTTTTTCTTTCATTAAAAAACCAATTTTATAACATTCTAAAGAATTAGATAAATGTAAATATTCTCAATTTGGAGAAGAAATAAAGTACTTAAAATATTCTGTCTAAAAAAAAAAAAGAGATCCATTAAGCATGTCCCAAAGTACTAGATTTTTCAGATGGATAGTCCTAATATTAGATGATTACATTAGCATTACAAAAAACGAAAAGGCCAAGCAATCAGAGTCTTTGAGGTATGTCTTTAATTAAAAATTTATATAATATCACTTTCTTTTGGGGACAGCAGAAGAGTCTGGTAAACCAGGTTATAATCTACATCTTAATATTGAATTTCAATGGACTATTACATCAATATTTACTAAACTCTATTGATCAATCTATCTATATATACACAATTCACATTATGATATTGTCATCACTACACAACTTGCCTTAATTTATTTATTATAATGTTTAATTTTTTGAGAGTTATTTCAAAAGAGACTTTGTTTAGATATAGTTATTTCCCCCCCAAAGGTGTATTCTCTGAATAATTTAATGGTCTTGAATTTCCCAATGGGGAAAAAAATTTGATGACTTTTTAATGCAAAATTACTATCCAACAATCAGGTTGTCAAATGGACACAAAATGAAGTGTCCTTTATTTGATCAGAAAAGAATATAATTGGTATAAAGAATAAAAAATTTCTCTCTAAGAGCTTCTTCTTGAACTATGCAAAGATAATTTAGATGAAATAATGACATCAAAAAATTAAACATGAGAGCTATGGGGGAAAAAAAAAGGCTGACAATAGCCTCTGTGACCCAGTGTCCCAATGGATGCACTGGGGATTTGAAGTTCTTGCTAATGCTTCAAAATATAATTATATTCTGTGAAAGCATCTGTTCATTATTACCCAACAGTTAAAAAGTTAGCATCAACACTCCATAAAATTAGAAGAGTACGATTTAAAGCAATGACATGTCTTGTCTTCTTCATGTTCTTCAAGATGTAAAAGAGGAAAATCAGAGAAAAGCCTATGTGAGTTTCTTTTTGGGGGAGTATTGTGAATTGGATATTCTAAAATGGTCTCCCACTTAAAAAGATTTTAATAATGAATACAATATAATAACTATGATTTGAAGTGCCTATTTGGGAATACAAGAGAATAGGGAAACCCCGGGGGTCAAAAATGAGGAAGATGGCAGAGAAGCATAGCTGGGGCCACAAGTCTCCCAAGAGCCTTCACCAGTGCTGGTTCTTGTGTTTTAATGAACACAAAGAGAACAAAAGTCATGGATACAAAATCATGCACATAAGATGGAACTGAGTACCACTGAAGTCAGGATCCTACAAAGTTATAAAAAGTCATATCTTTAACATAAAGGTTGAGGGGAGAATAAAGGAAAAAGAGGCATTAGTGGAAGTCTAAAACTGTGCTCTGAAGAGAATAATAATTCCCTTGAGAAATTAAGCCATAATTTTATCCTTTGGACAGGTTTAATATTTGAACTTGCACTCTCTGGTTGGTTCTATGCACATAAACTAACGAATTAATTGATGGGATTTCAGATCAATAGCACTGTTGAGTTCAAGGAAGAAGTGAAAACAGATGTCTCTATAAAACTAGGCCTTGCTGTATTCCCTAGATTGAGATCAGCCAAACAAAAGCTCATTAAATTATAGTAAACATAAGGATTGAGTCACCAAATAGACTTGGAAGACACTTTCAGACAATTAGATTCTCAAGTACTTTTTATATTTTAACTATTGGAAACTCAATATAAAATTATGTGCCAAAAATATTTAAAGAACTATAATGGGGTACCCAAAATATAAGCAAGACTTTGTTGATGGAGGTAACTGCGCCTCATTCTATGCCATGGTTTAAGCCCCTTATCTCACTAAGGACTGGCACGTTGAATAGCACTGCTGCACTTAGATGTGTCCAGCATGTTATATCTGATCAGTAGGTATTTGTTGAGTGAGAACTTTGACTCAATGCCCAGTGTTGTAACATGCAAAATTTAACAGGAGGTATTTTTATTTTACATCAATCTTTCATTAGTATGCTACTATCTGATGCACTTGGCAACTAAGATTGTTAGAATCCATTGAGAGGTACAAGGGAATATTGCATTCAAAACATCGTGAATAATTCGTCTGACTGAAAGCTCTTTATTCCCCAAACTAATGATGGCACACTCACTGTGGCAGAATTGTGTTATGCTTGCTTTAACTGAGTCTTTATAAAAGCTAAGACGCTAAAGATCATCCCACTCTTCTCCATAACTTTGGAAAACTAAATTGTGTAACTTTAGGTTGTAATTCCATTATTATTTACAGTGAAATGGCTGAGAAATTGGTCCTTATTGAAATTGCATGATCAATGGATCTGACAGAGCTGTTTCATCTGAGCGTTTTATATTTATCCAGAGGGTTTATTCCTTAATCACCAATGTATATGAGGAACATGGGACACATTCTGCCATAGGAATACCTAATTGTTCTTCCAGGTCCTTTCCAAAAGGGAAATCTGAGGTTTTTAAACAGTGCATGACTCTGATAGCCCATGTTTATGCTGTGGCAAATAACGACTATTCCTAATTTGCAGGGAAATAATGGGAGCTTTTGCTTATTTATGATTTTTTAAAAATTTGTATTAGAGAAAGCAACAATTACTTTTAGTGCAAAGGGACTTTAATAGAAACCACAGACATAGTGTAATTCATTTACATTAAATGAGAGAAATAGCTCACCACCAAGATGGGCACAAATAATTCTCTAGAGTACACTGAGGCCAGCCATCCTGTTGTGCAATCAATAGAGTGCCCACACTCCTTAGACGTGAACTGCACATAGTGATTTCCCTCCAAAGAGTCCAGTATGAAAGGAGATGGGGCAAGGGCAACTTTATAACAGAAAACACTGACAAATACTGCAGCCAGGTGACGAGGGTCAACATCAACAGTGATCAATCATGTTGACAGTATGCACCCTCGATAAGAGATGGTAAAAATTTTGTCTTTGTAGTCTTCCTCTTTGCAGTCTAATCTGGAGAAAAACATCAGATAAATACCTACAGAGGGACATTCTTCAAAATACCCAACAAGTACCCCTGCCAGTGCCTCCCAGTGACTAAACCAACCAGAGGCCAGGGGACAGGGAAGCCAGGGGAATGCAGTTATGGGAGATAGAGAACATGGGCGGGAAAGGGCAAAAATGGATCTCAGTGCAAAGAGACATATAATAAATGCTCCAATATCTTCTTTAATCCACCATTTTATATTTAATACTAAAAGTGAGAAGACTACTTTAAAATTTTATAATCCTTTTTTTCTGCTCTGAATGAAAAGTCCATATGTATTTGCTTCTAGAGGATTGTAATTAGTGTTTAATAATATCTTTCATTTTACTCTCTTCCTTCTCACTTCTTACTCTAAATTTTTTTTTTAAAAAAGGGATTATGTTTTCACTCTGACTATTCAGGATTAGCATGTCTCTTCTTAATCAGTTTTACCTCATATGCTTTATCTTCTTGAACCAATTGTAATATTTCTGTAATTTTAACTCAAAAGAGCTTTTTCATCTCATTTAAATAAATGTCAAAAGATTTCTTAGCTTAATATGATCATCATAAAACAAAGGTTTTGAAAATTTTCTACTTTTTTTCTATTTTATTGAAATAAGGAAAAATAGATTAACTCTTAGTGATCAGAGACAAGTTGAATATTATGAATCTGGCCAAACATATTGCATGTCTGGGATTAAGCAGCATTTTGAAGGGGAGGGGGGACTTCATAAAGAATCAGATGCATGAAGTCTTTTGAGGTTCCTTTAGTTAAAGTGACCAGATATTTCGGTTTTGTCAAAATTTTAACATGCAAGAGGTTGAAGAAACAGCACTGCAATTTGTGGACTCCCTAGGTCAAGCTTTCAAGTGAGAGACCAAGTGAGTCATAATGTGATCCACCATAACTGAAACAAAACATGATGCTTAGACAAAGAAGTTCCTTTCTGCAGTGTTTGATAACGTCTTACTTTTTCCAGAATTCTTGTTAGAAGCCCTTTGTTGGAGTTCCATTAATAGTGGGAATTACTTACCCAAGAAAATAGTAGATAAAGTTAATTCTAAGAAACCATAGTTAAAGCAAAATCAACACTGATAGAAAATTAAGTTTTAAAATACACAAAATTAGGCAGGTGACTTTCAATCCAACCAAGAATTGAATGGTAAGATAGATTTTTTTTTAATTCAAAGATTGTTGTATTAAGTATCCACAAGTTGAAACACAAAATTTAGGGTTTAATCCCCCTCTGAGGAGGCTGTAAAAGAGCAGTGAGGACAAAATGCTGACTCTAACACTCCACTTTCAGAACTAATTCCAGGACCACCAAGGATGCCATCCTGAGTTTGAAATATGCACGGCCAGTTTCAGAACATGATTTAAGCAGAATGGCTATGCATCAGAAAATTTAAAGACAGTAAATGCACTTTACCATCATGTCCAGGACGGCAATGACCAAACTTTCATGGTTAAGAGGAGGGGAAGGGCACATGCAGAGATACATATTCTGCAGTTGAAGCTGTGAGAGGGAAAGCAGAACAGATGCTTTAAAACTGCTCACTGGTGGTGAGACCCTCATCTCTCCAATATAAGCATTTGGTAAGATTGATGTGTAGACTATAATCTTTTCCCAGTAGAAAACTTCATCTGCTTAGTACACAAAATAATGACTTCTTCTCCCTATCTATGTTCCCCGAGTTCCAAAAAGAATATCATCACACAAACTAAAGATACATTAAACATTCTAGCTGGAACATATTTTTCTTTTTCTAAGCCTTTAAAAGCCTTTGGTATCTTCTGTTTTCCTATCCCTCCTACATACTGCTTCCAGCTTAATCTACCTGAACAAACAAGTAAGCAAGCAAGCAAACAAAGAACCTGTTTACAGACCATGTAAAACACCAGACTTAGACAACAATCCTTTCAATCTGTATTATGTGGAGCATATGTTACATGTGTGTCTTCTCGTTCTGCACACTAGGATTGTGATTACATTTGTTGGCTGTGGTCATGGTCCACACTGTTCAGTTATCAGCTACTTCTTGTCCCAGAGGTGAGAACAAAAGCTCTCAATGGATACTGGGGAAGGAATGAGCAAATGGGGTTTAGAAAGTATGGGAACTGGAATCAACCTGAAAAGAGGGAAAAGGGGTCAATATCTTAAAGAACAGGAGACAGAGAGCCTTGACTGTGGAACCAAAACAGAAACTGAGTAGGAGAGTGAAAATCCAAATGCAGTCAAGGTCAATGGCTAGACAAAAAAAGGCAGGAAGTGGGGATTAAAGTCAGTGAGTTCATTAGGCCATGAATTCACAACCATCTCAAGCAAAAATAAATAAGGATCCAAACTCTGCGTGTAAGCAGGCGGTGGAGGAAGTGGGAGGAGCAGGCAAGAAATGGTGGAAGGCCAGGGAGAAGCCTGAGTAGTTGTCTCCAACAATGAGTGTGCGCATTTGAGTCCTGCTTTTATGACAGGCAAGTGCAGTAGTTCTCAAAGTGAGGCTCCTAGACCAGCAGCGGCTGGGCCACCTGGGAGTAATTAAGAATGTAAATTCTGAGCCCTGGCTGCTGTGGCTCAGTGGATTGAGTGCTGGCCTGTGAGCCAAGTGTTGCTGGTTTGATTCCCACTCAGGGCACATGACTCGGTTGCACGTCAGGTCCCCAGCTGGGGGCGCAAGTGAGAGGCAACCACATGGTGATCTTTCTCTCTCTCTCTCTTTCTCCTTTCCCCTCTCTCTAAAAATAAAATAAATAAACAAACAAATAAATAAATTATTTTTTAAAAAGAATGTAAATTCTTGGGCCCACCCCAGACCTACTCCATCAGAAACTGGGTCTCTGGATGTAGAGTCCACCTCCCACCCCAACCCCTGCCACTGTCTATGCTGTCACCAGCCCTCTAGGTGATCCTGAGGCTCAGGAAGTTTAAAAGGAGGAGGTGCAGTGGACTGTAAAAAGCCTGAAGAAATTCATTTTCTTGGAAAATTCATTTTGATAATTTCACATTATAAAACAGCAAGTTCTATTTATTAAAAAGGCATTCCAAATAGCTTTTATTTGTCCCTTCCAATCTACTTCCCACCCTTTTCCACCTGCTCTGTGCCCCAGAGAAGGGGAAGCTGAATCATGGGGACTACCTGAAAGCACTCCCTCATTCTCCGGCTTCTGCCTGGATCTAACTCACAGGGAGGTCCAGCAGGAGAGTATACGGAGAAAAGACAAGGTCAGTTTATTTCCCTAGTTCCCTCCCTGGGGGTTGCCTTGTGCACCTGTATCCTTGAATCAAGGCCATATCTCCTCTCAAGGTGTTCTGTCTCCAAGACTGTTTTCTTCCAGATTTGATCCACAGCTCCCTCCCATGTCCCTTTGGGCTGAGTGGTGGCAGCTTTATTGCTACTATCTCTGAGTAGCATAACTTTTGTCTGTGGTTCCCCTACAACTCAACCACACCTTTACAGAATAAAATTTTAAAATAAACACCTCAGGCAATAAACTCTTTCTACAAATTAACCGAACTAAAGTGTTCTGTTTTTATTTTTATTGCCATCTATATAAGACTTATTCACCTACTCAGATTCCCTAACCCTACACAGCTTGCTCTCTAACTCAGTTGTCACCTCCATGCCCAACCAACCCCATGACGGGATCTGTTGCCTATCACCAGCCAAACACTTAGGCTGGGAGTGTGGGGCCCTTTCCCTTGCTCTCTAGTATAGGCAGGCTGACCAGAACTTCTAATTCCTGCCACCACTTCTAAGATTGAATGACACATGACACCACAGGGATTGAGATCTGACATTCCAAACAGCCATAGAAAGGACCAAATGCTGAAATGAAACCCAGAAATTAAAGATAGTTGATCAATAAGGAATAGTCAGGAGGGAGGTAGGCAAATCAATTTGCTCTCTTCCATAGACTGCTCTGATGTATGTTTTTTCCTTGCAGCCATTGAAAAAAAG
Source organism: Furipterus horrens (assembly GCF_987537825.1). NCBI lineage: Eukaryota > Metazoa > Chordata > Mammalia > Chiroptera > Furipteridae > Furipterus > Furipterus horrens. The sequence goes on from NW_028327172.1 coordinate 172,722,745, forward strand.
TCTCCCAGGCCAAGAACGTTTACGTCTAAGAAATATGCTCTGTCTCTTTTTAGCTCCTAGGAAAGTGGCAGTTAGCATTGTCAAGTATCACTCCCTAATGCTTCTCCTTTTCCTTTGCCCTGTGTTCACTTCTTCCTATTTTGCTGCTTTGGGTTTGCAAAGTCCATATTAAGGCACATCACTTTCATCTTAGTCTTAGGCCCTGCAATATAAGACGTTGCTTCACCAACAATAGGCAACACAATTGTAAATATAGAGATGATTAAGTAAAGTAGCATATAAACCAGAATTGCCTGGTGATTAACTTCCAGTCCTCCATGAGTAATTAGTATTGACTCTAGCAGATGAGGCTAAGAAATGTCCTGTGTTGCATTATTACCAATCTTCTCCTGTGCACCATGTCATCTTTACTGAGAATGGATGCTTCCTTGGATTTGAGTATTTATATTCATTAGCGTGTATTCTCAAATTCTTTGCATTTATTTAAAACCCACACATTCAATTTATTTTTTAATTAGTGAGGTAAAGAAAAAGTACAACCACTTCAGATTTAGGAAATGATAGAATCATATTGTTGCCAAAAGTCTTTTGGTGAATCCTTAGTCCATCAGCCTACTCAATAATTAAGTTTTACTTCATATCTTAGAGCCTCTAATCTCTACAGACTATATACTATTATCTTACAAACAAAATTCAAAAGAAATAAAGTATAAAGGGAGAAATTATGTAATAAAGTTGCAATTTTGAGCAGTAAAAAACCAAGAAAGTCTGAAATAGTTAATTGTGATTTTTGCATAAATAATAGCAACCAGGACATTGACAATTTTGTTGTTGCTTCTGCCACTGTATTTTTTTTTGTTTGTTTTCTTTTTCCAAACCAATATCTAATGCTTAAAAAAAAAAATCTACAACCCCCTGGACTTGAAAGTATAGCAGACTGATTATATTTGGTCTGTCTTTGATTGCTTAGAATGCCAAGGCGTTTCAGGGCTGTGATTATGAAGATGATTTTATAGTACAATAAACATACAAATGCTTAACAAATGAGGTAACACTGCTGTGTAAACAGTCCTATGCAAATAAGATATAAAGAAAACAAAAATGGAATGCATAAGGAAAAATTTACTATTTTACAAAGTTCTGTTTTGTTGAGCTCTTATTTATTAATGCCCAGTGTGATGTCATTAGTGCTTTAAAACTTATAGCTTGTGTGGATTAGCATCCTGTGCCTCACTAAATCAGAGATGTTTTCAGTGATTCTGATACCATACAGTATTCTCTCTCAACCAACAGCCTAAAGGAAGAGATTAACATTGAAATTCTTAGAAAATTTTCAGTTAAGAATAGTGTACTGCAATAATGAGGTGGTGATGTAGGTTCACTGAATGTAACATTCATACTACTGGGGTGCAAGATGTGGATGGTGGGGGAGGCTGTTCAAGTGGGGGTAAAGGGAGCATATAGGAATTTGGTACTTTCTGCTCAGTATTGCTGTGAACCTAAAACTGTCTAAAAATAAAGATTATAAATAAATAAATAAATGTTATACTGCCTACTAAAGTACTTTGAAACTACTGATTATGAGTCTTTGGTTTGCTTTTTACTTTTGCATACAAATCAATGGCTACTGCTTAGAAATGAGCCTTACAGTGGAAATGAGCCTTAAACTGTTTTCTCTAAAGGCAGAGTTTTTTTAAAAAGTATAAATTGAAAAGTTTGTGAATGCAGAAATAAATGAGTCAAATTTAGAGAAACAGGAGTAACTGAAGAACTAAGATTGAAAAAAAAATACATATAGATGATATAATGTAAATAATACTTGGAGAAAAGTATTCAGTTTGATCACCCTGTCATATTTTCCACATGATAATAAATAGCTCTGTTTGTACTTAAGGCACAGACAAAAGCAAAAGGATGAAAAATTCCTGTATTACCCAGTGACCAAGAACTTTCAATGTTACTATTTATGATAAATATCTAAGCAATGAGCTCCAGCTTCAGTTGGAATAGAAATAGGTGATATTTAATGGAATTAAATAAATCTAATATAATTCACTAAAATACTTAAATGGCTGTCTTCATCAAATCATAATGAAATTTTTGGTGATGTTATTTCACTCCAAATATTCTTCTTTTAATATAAGTTTTTAGAACCAGTCATTTTTAATAGACAATTTGTTTTAAGGAGAACAAAAAATAGTATTGCTCATTCTAGTTTATCTGCTTTAGCAAGATTTGCCTGAAGGTGTTCCCTTTTTTGGTCTTCAAGGATGGATCGGAATTTAGATTAGTATTTTTACTGTTTATGTAGAGTGTACTAGTATGTACTGTTAAGAATCAATAATGAACTACCATTATCTGTGCTCCCAAACACAGGTGATTCAGGGTTTGCTTTAGAGAGAAGTTGATATCACTCACACACACACACACACCAATGTGTTTTTTTGTCTATCTTGTCTAATACCAAGGCTGCCTAGGATTCCTGGTATGCCTAGCTGCTTGCCCAAACTATGTGCATTCTTATAGGAAAAAAGCGAAGAGCCAATGAATAGAAAATTACTTAAAAATTTTTGAAAAATAAGTTTCTGTAAAAGGATAACATCTAAATAGAAAATTCCACAAATCACTAATGCACAGCCTAATGAGTTATTGCAATGTGAACTTACCTATGTGACTGCCACCTGTGTCAAGAAATAGCTCTTCAAGTTTAGTCATATCACAATACCCATAGCTGAGAGCACCACTCAAGTTCTAGTCAGAGTTTAAAATAGAATTTTAACAAAATGTTAACAGAGATTTGTCTCAAGTTATATATAGATAAAAAAATTTTTAAATCTTATAAGCACATTGGTGAAATTTCCCATTTTTTAAATGTGAAAAAGGGATAATAAAAATACATGATTTTATTTGTTATAACAATGTTGTTATGATGTGTAAACAAAAAAGTCCTTATATTATCCTATAATTCTAGAATTGAGTTAAAATATAACTATGGTTTCTAAAAATCCTGTTAAGAATGTGGTATTCAATAGAATGCTCTTTAAAAAATCCTTTGAATGTTTTGCCAGTTTCCTTTCTGTTAATCTGCAGAACTTTGGCATAGGTGCTGTGTTCTTAATTTCCTTCCTTTCTTCCTTCACTTGTTCTTTGCTTTGACTTTCTCTTTACATCTCTTTGAATGAGAGTAGGTTTATCTAGCACTGCTATTTGTCATAAAGTATCAGGACAGACATCAAAGAGCAAATCCGAGTTTAAAAGTAATGTAAAATGTTAGCATTTAATCTCAAGCACAGATTAATAATATTTCCATTATCCTTTCAGTCACCCCAATAGCCTGCAGGTATGAAAACAGTGAGGGCATTTTAGGTGTTTTTAATTTTTCCATATGTGTTCAAAGTACTGTCCCAGTAATCATCTGGAACTCTGCCCAGCTTGTTTTCTTCTTCAAGTTTACAATGCTGCTATATCTTTTATCTTTGTTTTCTACCTACCTAGTGGATGGAATAAACTTCATTATCAGGTTGTAGTTCAGGAACCTTGCTTTGAAATAGAATGGAGGAATTGAATTAGAGAAATGTCCCAATATCTATGACTTCTGTCACAGTAGCTATTTGTGCTGCACACCTCCAGTCATCCATCTTTTGACTATTGGTCGATATCTGCAAATTGCTTTCAAGTGCATCAATCCCATCTCTTCCTTAGGCTTGTTTGGCCTCCAAACCTCCCCCTCAATATAAAGATAGTTTTCCCTCCTTGAAGTGAGTCTATTCCACTATTAACAGACCTTAATGGCGAGCAATGGAGAGTTAACATTTTCCTTTCGTGACCTCAGATTGTTCAGGGAAAGTTACTCTACTAAGTAAGCATTCATCCCAGGATCCACTTTTCCGAAGAACCCTGGACAAACCTACCTTAGCAAACTAGTGGGCCATGGGGTCCTTAGGCCAATTTCTAGCAGATAATGCATCCTTTTTTGTGTGCATATGGATCTGGTAAACTGCTCCTTGGACAACATGAATCAGCAATGCCATACTGTTCTTTTCAACCTTTATTAATTTATTCCTTGGTTTTGTGACTTACATTGTGATCATTCTTTTCCATGCTTGTCATTTTTCAAGAGCTTGGCTAGAGAATAGGTGAAGCTGGCCTCTCTATGATCAAAATGAGAAAAAAAAAGTTGAATTTCAGCTCTGTTATGATCAATCACATAAAGAGGGAAGCAGGGTGCCCATAGAGGGAGAAGCAGTGACTGGACCAGAACCAGGATACTTTCAATAGAGAAGCATCTTTTCCTCTGCCCCTCCTAAAACAGAGATGGGGGAGGAGTTTGTAGAAGGCCTCAAAACACTGCCAAAAATTCAAAACACATTACCATTAAGGACACAAACCTCACTATAAAGAAAATAGTGAGGTAATATTTAATTACTACTTATCAGAGAGAAAATAAAGGAATTTGACTGAAAAAACATGCTGATTCTACATTATTACTATTTTTATTTTTAAATAACTTGAATTGCTTCAGGCTTTGCATTGTTGGAATTGATAGTTTAAGCATTAATAACCCTGGCTACTTTCACACCTAGATTTTTCTCTTTGATTGTTTACATCATCTTCTGGGATTTAATGGAGTGAGGAGGGGAGGGAGGTTGGCTGATACTGTAAACCTGCTATTAGTCTTCCTGAATACTCTACATGTTTTTAAATGTTATTTTCAACTATCTGTAAGAGAGCAGTAAAGACTATACTCAATATATGATGCAAAAAAACAATTCATTTATATAGTCTCCTCAAATAACAAGTAGATTGATAAGTTAATATCAAATAAAAGTATTGTTTTTTATATTAATTTAATTTATTGCTTAAATATTTCTTGTTTTTACTTGACATCCAAAATACTTCCTTATTTCTACAGCTGTACCAACTATGCATCAGCAACAGTTTTGGGTACTATTCTTGGCCTCCCACATTTTACATTCTAGTGAGAAGGGTAGAAACATCCAAGTAAACCAACAAATGATGTGATATCAGATAGTGATAGATGTTATGGGGGGGGGAACAGAATAAGGTGTTAAAAAATGACTAGGGGGAGGGATACATTTAGATGGGTGCTAGGAAAGAATTTTATGAAGAGAAGACATATTAACAATGATCAAAAGAGGAGGCAATCATGATTTTAAAAAGACTAAAAATGAGTTAGAAGAGACAGAGAGGCCTTCTGAATCATCTGAATAGTTTTGTGGACTAATGTTCAAGCTTAATGCAAAATTTAATGTGGTTTTATTGCTTTACTCATTTTGAATGCAATGGCCACCATACACATGCTCACTCACAGCATCTACTGCCCCCACTGACTAGTACAGTGAAGTCATCATTGTTCACACATGTGCATTCCAGTCCAGTCTCCTTGGCTGCCAGCTTACATCAATGTCACACACAACCTTTCTCACTATATTAATGATTGCACTTTTTCCAGACAGACCTCATATATCTGCATCTGCTGGTTCTGCTTTCATGTGAAAATCTTGCTGATACAGAAGTAACAGTAACTGTAGGACACCCCCTCATCTTCCCACCTTGGCTGCATTGCAATCTGGGGCAGTGAACAACAATCTGGCAGGAAAGAACATCAACTCAGTGAGAGACACCCTGACCCACAAATATGTGGCCCTTAAGTTCATGATCAGGGGAAACAGCAATCCCTCCTCTGGTGGGGTTAGGGACTGTGATATAGTAGCATTATGACATGTAAGAGCCTTAGCTCTTCCTGTTATAATCATATATCTGGGGTAAAGCCTTGCTATCAGAGCACACTGGTGGCAGAACTGGCCATTCCAGTCTCTATATCTGGGCAAGTATCAGCCCCTGCCTCAGTATGTAGGGCTGGGGTTCAAGTCCTGGGGTTAATCAGTACTGATTGCCTTAAGCACTGAACCATACCTATTTTTCCATGGAACTCTGTAGGAAAGGGTAAAGGTTCACTCCTTAGGGAAAGCCAAGCTGTAAAGAACACCCTGGAACAAATCAGCCATTACCTCTGAATGAAAACTAATATCTTATTATTAAAATTTTCTATTTTTGCCCTGGCTGGTGTGGCTCAGTGGATTGAGCGCCAGCCTGGGAACCAGAAGGTTGCTGGTTTGATTCCCAGTCGGGGCACATGCCTGGATTGCAGGCCGGGTCCCTGGTTGGGGGCATGGGAGAGGTAGCCACACATTGATGTTCCTCTCCCTCTCTCCATCTCTTTCCCTTGCTCTAAGAATAAATAAATAATCTTTAAAAAAATTATATTTCTTTGATTTGTAGTAGGTTGATCATATGTTTAAAGAATTGTCTGATTGCATTTCTCCTTTGCCTCTTGTTCTTATTCCCTGTAGTGCAAGCCATTATCCTGAAATAACCTCCTAACCAGCCATCCTGCATTCATTTATTTCTACCTGCACCTCCCTTTCCACAGAGCAACCTGAGAGACCTCTTAGCCCTCTGTTCCTCAGGATTTCTCTGCCTCAGCACTGTTGCCATTCTGCACTGGATGGTTCTTTGTTGTTGAACCATTGTAGGATGATTGACAGCATCCCTGGCAATAGCAAGCCCCTAGTTGTGATAACTGAATGATTTCTCCAGATATTGTCACATATCACTTGGGCGCAAAATTGGCTCTGGTTGAGAATCACTGCTATGGGTTTTCCTGTGCACTCTGATTAAAATTTCAGTTCTTGATTAAGCTGCCCTGATTACATACATATGCCTCTCCTCTACCTTTGTTCATTCTGCCCTAGGACCCTGGCTTCCTAGATCTTCTGTGAATATACTACTCTCCCATCTTTCAAAGCTTTTTTGTATGCTCTCCCATCTGCCTTAAATGCTCTTCCCCCAAATCAATTCATGGTTTACTCTCTGATTTCATGGGTTGGGTCTCTGCTAAAATGTCATTAGCAGAGGTCTTCCCTGGTCACCCTGTAAAAATGCCCCTTCATTTTCAATCATTTGCTCTTTATCCCCACTTTATTTTTAATGTAATTATTCTATTTGATGTCTTACTATATAAAATCTCTGTTTATCATTTGTCTCTCTCATGACAATGTGAGCTCTGTAGGAAACGGTGTCTTCTTTATGCCCATTCAACTATAACCCAGCACTTGGTAGCCATTAGGTTAACAATTGTGCAAATGAATGGATAAAATAATTAAATATTTCAAAATATTTTCTTCACTGTGTAAACACAACTAAGGAAGACATATAGTTATTTTTATATCTGCTTCAGAGGTAGACAAGCAGTAGATTTTTTTTATATTATCAACTACAGAAGAAAGAACTGAGAAAAAAATTTCAAACCTCTCCTACCCCTAACTTAGTCCTTATGCCATAAAACTCCTGCCAATCTATTTTCTGATCATAGGATTGCATTTCAACAGAGTGCTTTATTTAATTACAAATGCTTGTATTTCTGGCTAAGAGCAGGGAAACAGTGGTTTTACAAATAGTAGATAACAGCATTTCATTTTGTTAGTTGATTTCTGAAAGTTTCTGTGAAAATTATCAAAACCTCTAGAATATCGTGTTGCTTTCAAATCCAGTCATGATTATTCATTAAAAGCTTTTTAGCATAGTAATTTCCTCCTGGTTATCAAATAATGAGAATGGTTGTTGAGTCAAGCTTATTTAAAATGGTAATACATGAAATGCTATAAAAATTTCATTTTGTGGAACTAACTCTAAATGATAAGCACACTGTTCTATTCATGCTTATAAGCAGAATAATTGGTAATTTTACTTTACCGTTAAAGATGTAATTTTGCAACCAAATTTATCTTAAGTATATATTCTTTATCTTCTTCATTGTAAGTCATCTTTCTATGATTTTTAGTGTAATTTATGAATTTAGTGTAAATTAGTTTAATGTAGCAAAGCTATAATAGCTAATATTCAGAGTAAAAATATGAATTAATTCTAAATTTATGTGCTTCTTGATGATATCAGGAAACCAAATAATATATTCTATACTTATCAATCTTTTAGAAATGCCTTTACTTTGTATGACTACACAATAAAAAAAATAGAAATTTACGAGTTGCATCTTCTTCTACTTAACCACAATTACCAATCTTAGCATCACCAGTAGTGTGATAATCTTACATTGTGTATTTATTGCATCACATCAGGAAGTGGACAATGTCAGTAACAGTATTCTTGTCAGAAATGTCTAGACTTAATCTAATATTGAGGAGTTATTACGTCAATCCAGCATATGTTATGTTTTAAAGGAAACTAGCCTGGATCCTTTAAAACACTAAATACCATGAAAAAACAAAACAGAAGTTGACTGGGGCTTTTCTACTGTTAAGTATTACAGGAGACTAAAGACACATAACACCTAAAAGCTGTACAGGAATTTTGATTAGAGTTTATGGATCTTACGATCAAAAACAAATGAATAAGCAAAGCAATGATGAAGGAATGATTAAATAACCGTTAAAATATATGTCTTGTGCAATTGGGAATATTTAAATAAGGTGTGTGTGTGGCGGGGGGGCAGGGAGGGGGTAGAAAGAGAGAGAGAGACAGCACAAGGATATAGCAAAATTGGAAAACTATGAGTGAATGTATGTGAAGGATCTGTGAATATTGACAAGAAAAAACTCTGAGATGTTCTAAATTAAAATTATCACGGCTGTGGACCAGCTCTGACAAGACTGCTCATACACCTGTGTATCTGTCGGCATTTAGGATTCATCTCTAGGCGGCTATTTCTGTGATTATGGAACCCCAGGAGCCTCTGCCATCCTGACCACAGGAACCTGGCTTCGTATTTACACATGAACTTTCCAATCTGTCTCCCACAGCTAATCCACAGGAGCAGCGAACATGTCTTCCTTGCGGACTCTGCTGCACTTATCCCAGGGCAAGCCCCACTTCACTTTCTCTATCCCCTTGTCTATAGCTAATGTAATCCTATCAGAACCGCTGACATCTCCCTCCCCCTATTTGATGCATAAAAATGCTTGTAAATCCAAGACTATGGATGTGCTTGTGTTTCCTGCCTGGCCCTGCTGCTGTGGTTTAGCCTCCATACAGCAAGATCATTTGTTTTTCCCCCAGCAATGGCCTAATAAACCCCTTTTATATCAAGACTTTCAACCATGGAAGTTAAAATTTTTGCCTAACAATCTTTTCTGTACTTGTCTTTCAATTTCTTTGTAGATGCAAAGATTTAACAATAAACAAGTTTGGTAGCAATAAGTTATCTTTTAAAATAGAGCACTGTCATTTATTTTTATATCACCACATGCTATATAACATCATTTTTTCCTTTTTTGTATATCTTTTTTACATTTTATTTTTGATTAGTTTACTTTAATATTGCTTTGTATTAGTTTCAGGTGTACAGCATAATAGTTAGATAATCATATACTTTAAAAGTATTATTTCCAGTACCTATCTGGCACCATGTAAAGAGAGACCCAGAAAAAAGGAATTACCTTCTTGTGAGCCCCTTGTAGTACAGGCTTCCCCTACTAGGTGAGTGTTCTAGGAAACAATCTGTATCAGTGTACCAGCTGGCATTGTTGTGAGAGGCCGTGTTCAGCTTCAGTGAATATTTTTTAAGGCTCTTTCAATACATTTGCCCATTTTATGGTGGGTGATTTACAAGCACGCCTGCCCACAACATGCTGAGTGTTCAGTAGTTTTGACCAAAGAATGGCATGAGTCCCATGCCCCACCCTCCCTATTCACCCAATCTTGCCCAGACTGACATTTTTTGTTTCCCCAGATGAAAAAAGTCCTCAAAGAGAAATGTTTTGCCAATGTGGAAGAGGTAAAACAAAAAAACAGCAGAAGCACTGAAAGGCATCAAAATTGACAAGTTCAGAAACTGTTTTGAGTTGTGAAATAAGTCTTGATAGTCATCTTGCATCAAATGGAGAGTACTTTGATGGTGACTGAAGTTTAAACATGTGAGAACACACAATTTTTTATAAATAAATTCTGGGACTTTGGGGGGTCCCCCCTTGTATTTAGTTATAACAATATTATTGTCTTTATTCCTTATGCTACACTTTATATTTCCATAATCATTTTGTAACTACCAATTTGCACTCTTTAATCCCTTTACCTTTCCACCCAGTCTCCCAACACTCTTTCCATCTGGCAACTACTGGTCTGTTTTCTGTATCAGTGAATCTGTTTCTGTTTCTTTGTTCATTTATCTTGTTCTTTAAATTCCACATTCAAGTGAAATCATATGGTATTTGTCTTTGTCTGACTTATTTCACTGAGCATAATACCCTCTAGGTCCATCCATGCTGTCACAAGTGGTAATATTCCATTCTTTTGTTTTTTTTTTTTTTCTTTAAAGCTTACCTTAATTTCTTTTTTGTTAGCTATAAGAGCTAACAAGTAGGTGACTTTGTTTTAATGTATCACTGGATTTAGAATTAGCAATTTTTCTCCTTTTCTATCTAGTTATTATCTATTGTTTAAATTATATCACTTATTCATTCATTCACTTATTAATTCAAGAAACATTTGTTCACACTTACTATGTGCCAAGAATGGCAATTAGCCCTGAGGACAAAGGAGAGCAGATTCCCAAAAGGGATTTACAATATTGGCTTTCAGAGAATATTTTGGAAATGAATATTGTTTTTATAGATCACAGAGTATAAACCTCCAGAGGTATAGTGTGCTTATCTAGTGAGCAATGAAATGTCCATCTACTGATGCTGAAGGAGTTTATCAAGGAGGGTGGCTGCCTGTCCAGCCAGGCCCCAATTATCTTGGTGAATTTACCAAAATCTAGGTTATGCCTCTCAGCTTTGCAGGCTGATAAAGACAACACAGTCAGTGCTCTAAACTTAGCCAGTCTTAACCTTGGCTCATGCTGACAATGCTCATGGAAGCAAGTACAGGAATGGAAATATAACCTTATTCCATCACTGTGAGAAATTGAATTTTCAGGTAGATGGAAGAGCTGTGACAGTCAACACATACTACATGAAAAGCCACATTGCAGCAGCTGACACCTCTTTTTTCTGAATCACTGCAAACACTGTTCTTTGTGTTCCTTCATTTCCTAATATTTTCAGAGCTGGCCAAACCTTCTTATCTTAAGTCTTTTATGTGGATATGGGGATACTGTCAGGGAGATTCCATTTTAGTCTTAACTGGCCAGGAAATCATTTGAGATACCAGATAGTTCACTGAGAGAGAAAACGACCTAATTCCTTTGACTCTAAGACTTTTTTCTCAGCCTATTGTGTATCAAGAGCATCCCAATAATCATTACTATTTCAGAGTCATTTAGAAGAAACTAGAGAAGCAGACATCAGCATCCACTTGAAATGATTGAAATTGACTATAAAAAGCTCTAATTATTTAATTTAATGTAGGTAGTAAATACCATGCCTATTTTCTGTTAACTCTCTCAATTCATTTAAAAAGAAATATCTGTTAAAAAATAGCATCTTTAAAGATATATTTTCTCTAGAAGTTTCCTTTGAGTTTCATCACAGAGAGTATCTTCCCATCCTTTCTTCCTTGTTCCGTGGAATAGTTCAAGGAAAAAAGTATCTGTCAACTAAGAGAATCTTAGAAATTCTTGCTTGCTGCAGCAAAACTTGATTTTAGCAGCAATGTAACATTATACTACTTCAAGGGAAATTAAGCATAGAAGAAACCCTAAGCAAATTTCAGGTCCAAGCACAACAAATCTTTTCCTAAAAACTGCACAAAGCCAACTTTTCACTTGGGTGAAACATAATCTAAAGTTTTCTTCTCCAAAAAATACCCTAAATCATTTAGAGAAATGAAATTATTGTGAATACAAAGACTTCATGGTGCTTGACTCATAGTTATAAGTACTCACTAAAAGTTCATGCACTTGTTCATATTTCTTCACACAGGCATGTGTGTTTTTATGCTGTGATAGTAGCAACTTGTTTAGATTTGGAATTCAGTAATAACTTCACAGTGATTTTGAGGGCTGTAACAGGATATATTAACATCAATAGAAATTAGAAAATTTTGTGGCTATCAAGGCAGAGCATTTAAAACTAATATTACTAATGAAAATAGTCATAGTATCATATCAATATTTAAAAGTTTACTTTTAACTTTTAAATAAAAGAATAAATAACCAAGGCAAGTTATTGCTAACTATTGCTTAATATTACTGTTATTTAAAAATATTTATTATCTCTGGGGAGAAGAGATAGGAGAAGATTAATGACTCTTTTTGCCTGAAAAGGTATTATGTCATTGAATCAGTTGGTAATTTTGTTATGATATTAATATTATTCTGCTATTCCTGGCTCTTATGCTTCTGAAAATATTTATAAAAAAATTCACAGTGGTTTATTAGTTATCAGCGTGCACATGTGTGTGTGTGTGTGTGTCTATCTGTGTGTGTGTTCAGATTTAGGGCTGGAAGCACTGAAATGCCTCATAATCAAAATTACACAACTTTGATGTCCTGAAACCTCATTTTTTAACAGACATACATCACTTCTATAATATTTCTCATTTAATAAACAAATGATATTTAGTATGCAAATTGAACAATAAAATGCATATTTGTACCTGTTTTATATATCCTACATAGTCTTATTTTTATCATGTAATTTTTTAAAATACTGTGGATGATTCTTACTCTTTCTGACATGAGGTTGCCCCTTTTTATTGACAACAATACAAATGGAGGAAGTAAATGAGAAAGGTACAGAATTTTTTTTGTATTTTATTCATTTTGCTATTACAGCTGCCCCAATCTTTCCCCTTTTGCCTCCCTTAGCAGCTCCCCTCCCTCAGGCAATCCCCCATCTTTGTTCATGCCCATGGGTCATGCACATAAATTCTTAGGCTACTCCACTTCCTGTGTTTTCTTTATATCCCCATGGCTATTCTGTGACTACCAATTTATAATTCTTAATCCCCTCAGCTCTTCACCCATTTCCCCAAATCCCCATCCCATCAAAATGCTCTCCATATCCATTATTCTGACTCTGTTCTCATTTGGTTAGGTTTTTTTAAGGTTCAGTTGTTGATAGGTGTGTGTTTATTGCCATTTTATTATTCATAGTTTTGATCTTCTTTCTCCTGTCTTTTTATTATTTTTTTCTTTTTTTTAATTTTTATTGCTTTCCTATTATAGATGTCCCATTTTTCCCCCATTGCTCCTCCCCCATCCAGCCCACCCCTTCTCCCACAGTCATTCCCTACCCCATTGTCCATGTCTATGGGTTATTTATACATGTTCCTTTACTAAACCTTTCCCCTACTTATCCCCCTTCTCTCCCTCTCCCCTCCCCCCTGTTAACTGTTATTCTGTTCCTTGATCAATTTTGTTCATTTGTTTGTGTTGTTCATTAGTCTCCTGCATCAGATGATATCATATGGTATTTTTCTTTCTTTGCCTGGCTTATTTCGCTAAGCATAATTCTCTCTAGTTCCATCCATGTTGTTGCAAATGGCAGGAGTTCCTTCTTTCTTTCTGCTGCATAGTATTCCATTCTGTAAATGTACCACAGTTTTTTAATCCACTCATCTACAGATGGGCACTTAGGCTGTTTCCAGCACTTGGCTATTGTAAATAGTGCTGCTGTGAACATAGAGGTGCATAAGTTCTTTTGATTGGGGTTTCAGGATTCTTTGGGTATAATCCTGGCAATGGAGTCGCTGGTTCAAAAGGCAGTTCCAATTTTAGTTTTTTGAGGAAATTCCATTCTGTTTTCCATAGTGGCTGCACCAGTCTGCATACCCACCAACAAAGCACTAGGGTTCCCATTTCTCCACATCCTCACCAGCCCAAGTTGTTTGTTGATTTGTTGATGATGGTCATTCTGACTGGTGTAAAGTGATATCTCATTGTGGTTTTTATTTGCATCTCTCCGATGGCTAGTGATATTAAGCATTTTTTCATATGCCTCTGGACCCTCTGTATATCCTCCTTGGAGAAGTGTTTGTTCAGGTCCTTTGCCCATTTTTTAATTGGGCTGCCTGTCTTCTTGGTGTTGAGATGTATAAGTTCTTTATATGTTTTGGAGATCAATCCCTTGTCTGAGGTATCATTAAAAAATATGTTTTCCCATATGGTTGTTTCCCTTTTCATCTTGCTGATGTTTTCTTTTGCTGAGCAGAAACTCTTTGGTTTGATGTAGTTCCTTTTGTTTATTCTTTCATTTATTTCCCTTGCCTTAGGAGATGTATTGGTGAAAATATTGCTACATGGGATATCTGAAATTTTCCTGCCTATGTTTTCCTCTAGGACTTTTATGGTGTCATGGCTTACATTTAAGTCTTTGATCCATCTTGAGTTTATTCTCGTGTGTGGTGTAAGTTGGTGGTCTAGTTTCACTTTTTTGCCCGTCCCTGTACAGTTTTCACAGCAGTATTTGTTGAAGAGGCTCTTCTCATTCCTTTTTATGTTCCTTCCCCCTTTGTCAAATATTAGTTGACCATATAGACTAGGGTTTATTTCTGGGCTCTCTGTTCTGTTCCATTGATCTATACGTCTGTTCTTATGTGAGTACCAGGCTGTTTTGATTACAGTGGCTTTGTAGTATAGTTTGATGTCAGGTATTGTGATTCCTCCTACTATGTTCTTATGTCTCAAGATTGCTATGGCTATTAGGGTTTTTTTGGTTTCATATAAATTATTGAAGTATTTGTTCTAGGTCTGCAAAATATATCAGCAGTATTTTAATAGAAATTGTGTTGAATCTGTAAATTGCTTTGGGTAGTATGGACATTTTAATGATGTTGATTTTTCCCATCCATGAACATGGTATATGCTTCCATTTATTTGTATCTTCCTTAATTCCTTCCTTCAGTGTTATGTAGTTTTCTGAGTACAGGTGTTTTATCTCTTTGGTTAAGTTTGTTCTGAGGTACTTTATTTTTCTTGTTGCTACACTAAATGAGATTTTTTTCTAGTTTCTAGCTCTGATATTTTATTGTTGGTGTACAGTAATGCCTTCAATTTCTGAATATTGACTTTGTACCCTGCTATTTTGCCAAATTCACTTATTAGGTTGAGTTTTTTTTTGTGTGTGTGTGTGGAGTCTATAGAGTTTTCTTTGTACATTATCATGTCATCTGCAAATAATGACAGTTTTACTTTCTCTTCTCCAACTTGGATGCATTTTATTTCTTTTTCTTGTCTGATTGCTTTGGCTAGGACTTCCAACACTATGTTAAATAAGAGTGGAGAGAGTGGACATCCTTGTCTTGTTCCTGATCACAGGGGGAATGCTTTCAGTTTTTGTCCATTGAGTATGATCTTGGCTTCTGGTTTCTCATATATGGCCTTTATTATGTTGAGGTATGCTCCCTCTATTCCAGTTTTGCTGAGTGATTTCATCATAAATGGGTATTGTACTTTATCAAATGTTTTTTCTGCATCTATTGATATGATCATGTGATTTTTGTCTTTCATTTTGTTTAGGTGGTATATTATATTGATTTGCAAGTATTAAACCATCCTTGATTCCCTGGGATGAATCCCACTTGATGGTGGTGTATGATCTTTCTAATGTGTTGCTGGATCCTGTTTGCCAATATACTGTTGAGGATTTTAGCATCTATGTTCATCAGTGATATTGGCCTGTAGTTTTCTTTCTTTGTTGTGTCTTGACCTAGTTTTGGAATTAGGGTAATACTGGCTTCATAGAAAGAGTTTGGGCATCTTCCCTCTTCTTGGATTTTTTGGAATAGTTCTTCCCTAAATGTTTTGTAAATTCACATGTGAAGCCAGACGGTCCAGGGCTTTTGTGTGCCGGGAGTCTTTTGATTATTGTTTCAGTTTTACTCTTTGTTACCGGTCTGTTCAGGCTTTCTACTTCTTCTTGATTCAATTTTGGAAGATTATGTTTCTAGAAATTTTCCCATTTCATCTAGGTGTCAAGTTTCTTGCCATACAGTTGTTCATAGTAATTTGTTACAATCTTTAGTATTTCTATGATATCAGTTGTGATTTCTCCTTTTCACTTCTGATTTTGTTTATTTGGGTACTCTCTTTTTTTCTTAATGAGCCTGGCTAAAGGCTTATCAAATTTCTTTATCTTTTCAAAGAACCAGCTTCTACTTTTGCTGATCTTTTGAATTGTTTGTTTATTCTCTATGTCATTTAATTCTGCCCTGATCTTGATAATTTCTTTCCTTCTACTTGCTCTGGGCTTTGTTTGTTGTTTTTCTAGTTCTTGTAGCTGTAGGGTTAGATTTTTTATTTGAGATTCTTCCATCCTTTTCAGGTAGGCCTGTATTGCTATGAACTGTTCTCTCAGAACTGCTCTTGCTGTGTCCCATAAGTTTTGGGCTGTTGTGTGTTCATTATCATTAGTTTCCAGAAACTTCTTGATGTCATTGTTAACACATTCATTATTTAATAGCATGTTATTCATTCATCATGAGTTTTAATGTCTTTGAGTTTTTTCCTTGAGGTTGATCTCTAGTTTCAAGTCATTGTGATCTGAGAAGATGCTTGATATAATTTTAATTTTCTTGAATTTGTTGAGGCTTGTTTGTGTCCTACCATGTGGTCTATCTTTGAAAATGTTCCATGTGCACTTGAGAAGAATGTATATTTTGCTTCTTTGGGGTGAAAAGTTCTATATATATCGACTAAGTCCATTTGATCTAGAGTGTTGTTCAGTGCCTCAATATCCTTGGTATTTCTTTGCTTCAAAGATCTGTCAGTTGTTGACAATGGGGTGTTAAAGTCCCCTGTTATGAATGCGCTGCTGTTGATATCTCTCTTGTAGTCTTCCAATAGTTTCCTTATATATTTTGGTGCTCCTGTGTTGGGTGCATATATGTTTACCAGGGTTATATCTTCCGATGAATTAATTGTTCCCTTAAGTATTATGAAATGCCTTTCTTTGTCTCTTTTTATGACCTTTGCTGTGAAATCCATTTTGTATTGCTACCCCAGCTTTTTTTTTTCATGGCCGTTTGCTTGGAATGCTTTTTTCTATCCCTTCACTTTCAGTCTGTGTAAGTCTTTTGTTTTGAGGTGTGCCTCTTGTAGACAGCATCTATGTGGTTCATGTTTTAATATCCATTCCATTACCTTATGTCTTTTTATTGGAGCATTTAATCCATTTACATTTAAGGTTATTACTGACTGACAGGTATTTATTCATTTCCTTTTGTACCAATATTCCTCTCCCTCTCCCTTTTTCTTCTTTTTCTTAGAACATTCCCTTTAGCATCTCTTGCAATGCGGTTTGGTGGAGATGTATTCTTTTAGTCTTCCTTTGTCTGGGAAACTCCTCATTTCACATTCCATTTTAAAGGAGAGCCTTGCTGGGTAGAGCAGTCTTGGTTCTAGGCCTTTGTTTTCCATTGCTTGAAATATTTTTTGCCATTCCCTTCTGGCTTGTAGTGTTTCTGTTGAGAAATCAGTTGATAGTCTTATCAGAGCTCCCTTGTATGTTATTTGCTATTTTTCTCTTGCTGCCTTTAGGATTCTCTCTTTGTCTTTGAATGTTGCCATTTTAATTATGATGTGCCTTTAGTGGGCCTTTTTGGGTTCATCTTTATTGGGACCCTCTGTGCTTCCTGGACTTGCATGATTTTTTCTCTCAGCAAGTTAGGAAAATTTTCTATCATTACTTTTTCAATTGGGTTTTCTATCCCATGCTCCTCTTCTTCTCCTTCTTGTATCCCTATGATACAGATATTGTTTTGTTTCATGTCCTGCAGTTCTCTTAAACCCTCTTCATTCACTGACCCAAGCCTCTGCTTCATTTAGCCTGCTTTTGATTGCTTCTACTGTGTATTTCAGTTCAGAAATTGTGTTCTTCATTTCTTCCTGGTTCTTATTGATAGTTTCTATGTCCTTTTTTATGCTGGTGTAGTTCTCAGTAAGTTCCTTGTAGCTTTCCTGGAGTTCTTTGTAGTTCCCCTAGAGTTTGTTGTAGTTTTTTCTGAGTTTGTTAAGTTCATTGAGCTTTCTTATACCATTCTTTTCAATTACATGCCTGATACCTTGCTTAACTCTCTTTCATCTAGCACTCTTTTTGAGGATTCCTATTTTCCTTTCATTGGGAGGTTGTTTCTGTGTCTCCCCATGTTGGATGCCTCTTCTTGTTTGTTTTTGTTTCTTAGATTTGTCTGCTTTGACTTCCCACCTTTGTGATATGAGATTCTGTACAGGAGACCTGGGGGATTCAGTGGTGCAGTCCCTTTGATCTCCTGAGCTTGATGCTCTTGGGATGCCCTTTATGCCATTTGTTTAAGCTGTCTGGTTGTATTTCAGTTATTCTTTGGTGGAAACTTCCCTCTGACTAGTTGATCAAGAGTCACTCTGCCCACCATGTCTTGAGTTCTCTTGTGGAGATGCTGTTAAAACATAAACACATAATGCAGGCAAGAAACCTACACCCTAAAAATATCCCACAATCACACTAACAGCAGCAAATGAGCCAGTATTACTATAGATGTGAAGAGGTTAGGTTAATATAGATGTACTATAGGAAAAACAGATAAGAGTTGTTTTAACTGAAAGAAAGATGATTTTTGAGAGGGAAGATGGTAGAATAATAATAGTAGCAAGTAGAGTCAAGGCTATGTGAGACAGTAAGTAATATTTATATTGTATGTTGAAAAAAGGAGGGAAGAATGCAGAATGAAGTGAGAAAGTGGAAGTGCCTAGTATTAGGTTTATATAGCAGTTATATGTTATATATTAAGTGCAAAAGGGAGAATAAACAAAACAGACAAACATAAAAATTAAAGAAGAATAAGAGGGAGAGAAGGTAAGAAACAGAATCAAGAAAGAGTTTTTCCCAAGTACAATATTTGGGCATTGTCTTCTTTTTCTGGATCTGCCCTTGGTCAAAATTCCATGGGTTTCAAATCTTCTTTTCTGGGCCTGCTGCAGCTCTCTGCTGTTGAGCTGCACTGAGTTGGCTCCTCCCTCCAGCTGGTCCTGCAGCACCCTCCAGTACTCGCCAGACTTGTCTAGCAACGCTACTCTGCTGGTGAGCCAGTGCACATGCCCATAGTCCCCACCCAGCCTTGGGTCCTGTCTATGCTCCTCCTCCAAAAAAGTCTCTGTGTTGCCTCCAAGATGCAGCACTGGCCTGTATCCCTGCCTCGCAGAGCCTTGGTGAGCACATGCATGCACAGTGTTGCCTGCCCGGGGTCCCCACCAAGTCTTGGGTTTTGCTTCAGCTTTCCCACATAGGCCCCTCTCCATGGCTCAGTTCTGTGTTTTTGTTTGGTGGAGCCTCAATGCGACTACCTGGGGTGCAGGGTTGCCGGCCCAGGGAGTCCCCACCAAGACTCAGTTCACACAGTTTCTCACAGGCCAGGCTGTTCTCTGTCTTCCCCTTACCTCCGGCTGTTTCAACCAAACCTTCTCTCTGACTCCCTCCAGGACACTGCTGGTCAGGGTGCTTATGGCAGTGGGAAGTTTCCAAGCAGATTCCAGCTAATGAACCGGTCAGCAGCTGCCCCTTTCAATGTGGTGCAGCAGAGGTGCTGGGCTGGGAAGTCCAGTGACTGCTTGGAGAGTGCAGGCCGAGTTTTCTGCCCTCTTTCATGCTGTTCCCTCACTCCTGTCCCTGTTCGCCCTCTCTGAAATCTGCACTCACTCCCTCCACTCCATGTATGTACTCCAAGTCCTTCTGCAATGGGAGCAAGCAGACAACACTGCTACCTACTCCACCACCATTTTTTCTCTTCTTTTAAGTCTTTTTAATATCTCATATAATAATGGTTTGATGATGATGAATTGCTTTAGTTTTTCCTTGTCTGGGAAGCTCTTTATCTGCCCTTTGATTCTAAATGATAGCTTTGTTGGGTAGAGCAAAGTTGGCTGCAGGTCCTTGCTTTTCATGAGTTTGAACATTTCTTACCAATTCCTTCCATTCTGCCAAGTTTCTTTTAAGAAATCAGCTGACAGTCTTATGGGGACTCCCTTGTAGGTAACTAACTGCTTTTCTCTTGCTACTTTTAAGATTCTCTCTTTATCTTTAACCTTCTGCATTTTAATTATGATGTGTCTTGGAGTGGGCCTCTTTGTAGCCATCTTATTTGGAACCCTGTGCTTCCTGGACTTGCATGACTATTTCCTTCATCAAATCAGGTGATACAAATGTTGGTTTGCTTGAGGTTGTCTCAGAGGCTCCTTGCACTCTCTCCACCTTTTTTTTTTTTAATTTTTAATTTTTTATTCTTTTTGTTCTTCTTGTTCTGCTTAATTGGTTTTTGTTTCCTTGTGTTTCCTATCATTGTTTGATTCTTGGCTCCATTCACTCTACTGTTGTTTCCTCGTAAATTGTTCACTTCCATTAGTATATCTTTCATTTCTGCTTGGCTTTTTTGTGTTGTCAAAGTACTCGCTGAATTTCTTGAGCATCCTTAAAACCAGTGTTTTTGATTCTGCATCTGATAAACTGCTTATCTCCATTTTGTTTAGTTCTTTCCTGGAGTTTTGACCTGTGCTTTCATTTTGGGCCATATTCCTTTGTCTCCTCATTTGGCAGCCTCCCTGCATTTGTTTTGGTATATTAAGTAGAGACACTATAACTCCCTGTCTTGGTAGTGTGTCCTGTAGGGTCCAATGCCACAGCCTTCCCTATCACCCAAACTGGGTACTCAAGATGCACCCTCTTTATGGGCTGAGTATACCCTCCTCTTGTAGCTGAGCCTTGATTATTGTTGGCAGGTCTATGAGAGGGATTTACTCAGGCCAGTTAGCTGTAAGGTCTTGTTGTGACCACTGACCACCAACCTCCACCTGCCTTGGAGTATCAGCTGTGCCAGGGCAAGGTGGTGGTGCTCTGATGTGGTCTCTAGCTGTCCGCTGTATGTGCAGGCTCTGGGGCTTTCTAGGTGGTGCAGATCAGGGTCAGCCACAACCTGTGCCCCACCCAGGACCACCCTGCCAGAGCTACAAAGCAATCTTCAGATGGCTGCTACTTGTGCTGGGCTTGGAGGTTCCCAAGCAAAGCCAAATTGTTATCCAAAGCTGGCTGCTGTTAGTGCCAAGCCTGGAGGGGCTTGGACAGAGATACAGACCTGAGGGTGGGCCCACAGTTCAGTGAGGCAGAGTCTCAGCTAAACACCAAGATGGGCAAACAGTGTAAGCCAGATTGATTGGTTCTTAGATATGGCCCCATCTGCTGGATCTGTGGCTCTGTGGGAGGAGGGCTCAGACAAGACGCAATGGCCTCTGCCTTCCTTTCTGTCTGGGATAGAGCTGTCCACTAGGCTTGATGCAAGAAACTTCAGTTCCTTCCCGTATACCACTGGTGCCTCTCAATGTACTACCCTGGTGGTGCTGGAGCTCAGAGGGAGTGTGTCTGCATAAGTTTGGTGCAAGCCCTTTAAGAGGTACTGCTGAGGAGTCCAGCAGTTTTTGGTTTTTTCCCACTGATTCCAATCCCACTGGTCTTTGCAGCCAAAAGTTCTGGGAGCTTATCTTCCCGGCACTTGTACCCTACCCTGCGCTGGGGGTTCTGATGTGTGGCTGGACCCCTCACTCCTAAGATATCATTCCTGAAACTTTTATTTATTAACCTGGGTGTGTGACTTACCCATTCTGCATCTCCATGTCTCCTATCCTTCTTTATTGAGGTGGTTTCTTTAGTTGTACAATTTTCAGGTATCCATTTAACTCAATTTCTGAGGGTTCTCAGTGATATTAGGTCTGTAGTTTAGTTGTAATTTTGATATGGTTGTGTGAGAGGTTGAGCTGTGTTTACCTATATCTCCATCTTAAGCAGAACAATTTTGTATTTCTTTATTTGTGAGGCTCTAAGCTAAGTATTTCTAGCATTCTGTCCAACTCCTTCTGGAATAGAGCGGAAAATTATTATTGGATTTGTCATTTCTTCCCCTATATAATACATCCAGTCATGGAAAATTTAACCATTGGTTTTACTCTTGATAGTGATGGGAATATAGCAACAGGGCTATGAATTATAATAAGAATATGACCAAGATGGAATTTATTTTTTATTATAATTTTAGTTTTAATTTTTTCATTAATTAGGTGTAAAGAAGTTAAAGAGTAATAAACTATTGTGTTTTTAATATATATTAAATATCTCTTTTATAAGCTTTCTTAGAATTAATGTAAAAATATTAAATTTACAATATAATAGTAAACTCAAATAAGTAAGTCTAATTTAATGGAGAGGGATAGTAACTGGAAATGTATATTGGTGCCTATTTTCTTTTAACAAAAAGACTTTTGAGGTTTTAAATAAAGTTTCCCCCTCTCTGCTCATACTTAATCTGTGTATTCATAAGTTCTCCTCATTATGTAAGAATGCTCTACACTTTTCCTGTGTTTAAAATTCTTTCCCAACACAGTACAGAAAGGAAAAAAAAAAGCAAAGTTGGAATATTGACTCTACACAACTTCAAGAAATACTACAGAACTACAGTAATTAAAATAATGTAGTATTGGTGGAAGAGCAGACAAATGCATCAGTGGAACAGAACAGAAATAGACCCACATAAATACAGTTCATTCATCTTTGGAAAGGAAGAAATGCAAGAGAATGGAGGAAAGATAGTCTGTTTAGCAAATGGTGCTAGAACTACATGCAAAAAAATGAATTATTTAGACAGCATAGGAAATATGGTCAGTAGTATTACAATAACTATGTATGATGCCAGTTGGGTACTGAAAATATCATGGGGGAACACTTTGTAAAGTATATGATTGTCTAACCACTATAATGTACATCTGAATTTAATACAATATTAAATGTAAACTGCAATTTCACAAATACTAAAATAAATTTTAAATGTAAAAAAAAAGTTCCAAATAAGAAAAATGGACCAAGTCACACTGTTACAAATCTTTTTTCTTACCCTTTTAGAGACTGGTGAAATACAAGACTGAACACAGTAATTTAATGCCTTTTAAACTGTCACCTAAACATCATTTTCCTTTTTAAAATTACAATGTCTCTTAGTCCTAATGAATCATAAATCTATTACTGTTAAACTCATGACCCTGATTCCAGGTTGAAAATGAACACATAGTTAATACACATTTTTTATACTTATCAAATTCCTTTTGCTATGTTAAAAAGTTATCCAGACATACCATTATAGCCATCACAAAAATTAATTCAAAGTGAATCAATGTAAAATTAAAAATTAAAAAGCTTCTAGAAAGTAACCTAAGAGAAAATCTAGAAGAGCTAGGTATGGTGACAACTTTTTAAACACAATATCTAAGGTACAATTTATGAAAGAAATAATTGATAAGCTGGACTTCATTAAATTAAAAAGTACATCTATTTTGTGAAAGATAATGTCAAGAGGATGAGAAGACAAATCACAGACTGGGAAAAATATTTTCAAAAATCCTGTCTTTCAAAGGACTATTATCCACAATTTACAAAGCACTCTTAAATCTCAACAGTAAGAAAACAACCTATAAAGGAACTAGTATAAATAACCCATGGACATGTGCATCGAGGTGGGGATTGATTATGGGAGAAGGGGTGGGCTGTGTGGTGGGGAGCAATGGGGGAAAAAGTGGAACAACTGTAATAGAAAAACAATAAATGAATCAAAACTTTTTAAAAAGAAAACAACCCAATTAAAAGCTGGGCAAAAGACCTGAAATGACATCTCACCAAAGGAGGTACAGAGATTTAAAAAAAAAAAAAAAAAAAGCCTATGAAAAGATGCTCCACATCTTATATCATTAGCGAGCTATAAATTAAAACAACAAGATACCACTATCCACCTATTAGAATGGCCAAAATCCAAAACACTGACATCAAGTATTGGTAGGAATGGGGAGCAACAGGAACTCCTGTTTATTACTGGTGGTAATGTCAAAATGGTACAGCCACTTTGGCAGATAGCTTGGCAGTGTCTTACAAAATTAAAAATACTCTTAATATATGATCTAGCAATTGTATTCCTTGATATCTACCCAAAAGAGTTAAAAACTTACACCCACACAAAACCCTGCACATCAATTTTTATAACAGCTTTATTCATAATTGTCAAAACTTGGAAGCAACAAAAAAATGTCTTTTACTAGGTGAATAGATAAGTAAATTTACATCCAGACAATGAAATATAACTCAGCACTAGTAAGAAATGAACTATCATCCATGAAAAGACATGGAAGAAACTTAAATGCTTATTACGGAGTAAAAGAAGCCAACCTGAGAGGATTACATACTGTATGGAACTTTCTGGGAATGGCAAAACTATGGAGAGAGCAGAGATCAGTGGTTGCCAGGGATTTCCAGGGAGGGAATAATGAATTGGCAGGGCACAGATAATTTTTAAGACAGTGAAATTATTCTGTATACTACTGTAATGATGGGTACACGTCATTATATATCCCAAAGTCATAGAATGTACAACATTCACATAGACCCCTAATGTGAACTATAAATTTTGAGTGACAGTGATGTGTAGTGTGAGTTCACTGATTATTAATTATAACATATGTACTACTCTGGTGTGAGATGTTGATGTGGGGGGGTGGGTAGTGCTTGTATGAGGGCGGGAGTTATATGGAAACTCTCTTAATTCACATTCAATTTTGCTGTGAATCCAAAACTACTCCCCCCCAAAAAAGAAACATAAATCAATAAATATATTAAAATAAATAAATATTAATTAAAATCCATTTTTACTGTACAGTTGAAGATCTTTCATCTAAACTTCAATCAGAAGTGATAGATCTGCATTGTAGTAAGATGCTCGAAGGCACATATCTAGAAAAAAGCTAATAGAATTCTTAAATGCTGCCTTCCCAATGATTAATGTTTTCAATTAAAATTGTATGCTCACAGACTGAGATCATTATTTGATAACATCTATCTGTATGAAAGGCATTTTCAAAGATAAAACTGCAGATCAGCTCTCACAGGTAAATATTTGCAACTGATTCTGATTACAGAGAATACTTATTTTGCATACCAATTAAGGAAAATGTTATCCCCCCCAAACTCTTCTATTCTTTCCATTAGTGCATTTATATTTTAAATATTTTGCTCAATTATTATTATTATTATTTCAATTTTATCAAAATTTTTGTGAAAATTAGGGGGACAAGAGCTTTATTTCTAGCCACAATATTTATTTCTCCTTTGTGTCATCACTTCTTAAAGAGAAACCTTTATTCTCTTCACTAGTTGCTCTCAACCTTGTCCCTCTGTCTCTTACCGCCTCATCTGCACAACATGGGTATTGTTCCTGATAAGGTCCTGAGGACCCTCCCCACTGTGCTTACTACAACCAGTGAATGCTGCCAGCCTTATTTCATCTGATGTACCAAAAGCCTTCCTCTCCTTGAAACGACCTTCTTTCCTTGGCACCCTCCTACCACCTCTCAAGCCCTTTTGGGGTTCCTTTTCCCCAGCCTGCCTCTTTCATCTACCTGTTCCCAGAGGGTTATTTTCTGCCGTTCTGACTGATTTTTTAATTCCAAAAGCTTCCATTTCATCTTAATTATAATAAATCACAAGGATATATTTTCACAAAATATCACATTTTCTCCTAATTTATTGTATTATTGTTATAACTAGCAGCCCCATTCCCATCTCCCTTTGAGTGTCTCATATAATCCCAAGCTTGGTACATCAAAATTTGAGCTATGATTTTCATCCAGAAATGGCAATTCCTCTTCTATTTCATGAATGAAGGACGTTCCTATTTCCTGTTGTGCAAGTGAACAACCTGCAGACAACCTTACTTCTGTCTCTCTCTTACTACCAACGTGCATCCGGTATGATCCTGTCGATCCTTCCTTCTAGATATGACACACATGCCAGTTCATTTTTCTCCATTCCCAGGATGTTGAGAAATGATCACCACTTTTTTTCTGGATCACAGAAATAGCCTCCTAAGTGGTGTCTCTGCCTCTCGCACATTGTCATGCTGCATTCAGAGTGGTCATTCTAAAAGTTGAATCCTGTGCAAACCATGTCATTTCCAAGGGAAACTGCAGTGGGGAGGGGGGTCATTTAGTCATTACTCCTCTGGTTGCCATGTATAAGAATTTTCGCAACACAGGTTTCCCCCACTATCTGAAAGTAGAGCATTCCTATAAAAGGCTTTCATAAGACAAAATTCCATAAAGCTAAGAAGCAATCACCATTAATTCATATGAAAGTTTTTGAGAGTTCTAAGACCCTTAGAATAATCTACCAAATCACATATAAAAACCTAAAATGACACTAACATAGTAAAAGCAGGAGTGATATGGTAAATACACAGCCTGCATAAGGCAGAAATAATGGATGTACAATGTAGTTTCACTTACCAGGGTACACTGCCTCTGTCATGGTCCACTGCAAAACACACTGAACACTTACTTTGGTTTTCACATTTTTTATGTAAAATTGGAAATCCTTTTTGAATTTCTTTTAGTTAGAAAAAATGGGTACTGATGTAGGTCTTTTGCAAAAGTGAAATGGCATAAAAAAAGTGAACTTTTGAAAAGTAGGGGATACCTGTTTATCCTTGAGCTCTTGAGCTATGCTATGGTATTCATGTCTTCCAAAACCGATAGTTTGTTCATTGATGACTTTGGAAATATAACTGCTCAAATGGTTCCCTTCTTGTCCTCTTGGGAGTCAGGTTCTTGACATAAGCATCCCTGAGGATCTGTGACTACATCCCCGCCCCTCTAGGAAGACTGCAAATTTCTAGCAGTGCCGCAGGTCTGCACATCCAAGTCAGGCGGAGGAAACGTATTATCTGTCACGTACCGAAGCACCATATGCCAAGCCAGTCATTCAGTAAAAAGGGGAAAATTTCATTTCTGATCTATCTTACTCCATGTCCTATTTTCTCAATTGGCTCAGAATTCCTGTGGAATAAGGTTTGCTATTTATTGGGCCCCCTCAAGGCCCAACACCTGCTGTTTTGACCAGTAAAATTAACAGACAGAAAAGAAATGGCATTTGAAGAAAAAAATAACAGATTGGAACTCCTGGCAGGGCCCTGATGTTTTGGTGGTAGTTGAACAAGTGGGATATTTTTACTTTAGCTGTTTTCAGAGGCTCATGGTTTCTTGTGGCCATTTTGTCCAGGTGTGGCCCTGGCCTTTTCTGTTGTGTCCTGACCAGGCAGCTTTAGACAGCCCGCCAACAACTGTTTTCCTAGGGGTCAGAACTGAACATGCTGGTCTTTGGAAAATAGTAGGTCAACTGAAAGTTTAGCAGAGAAGAGCCTTAGTATAGCACACGGGCTATGACAGCCAAGCCTCGGTAGGAGGTGCAGGGAGCCTGTCCACACTCCATCTCTTCGTGAATTCTCAGATGTACGTTCTGGTCCAAAGAAGAGGACAGTAGAACATTTAATCATACAGATTCCAGGGACTTAAGGGCCATTGTCTACCATGTGACTTCAGATCAGCTCTTGATTTGCTAATTTTAAAATTCCTGACCATGACTCTTGGTTTCTGTGATCCAACATTGGCTTTACCCAATAGATTATTTGACTTTATCAGTAAAAATAAACAATAAAGAATAAAGTACCTGCTTTTAAAAATAATCTGTCATTTGCTTTTTGTAAGTGCAAAGGTTAAAAAAGCAGTTTATAAAGTATTTGCTTGAAATGCCTTCTCTTAGATGGTTTTTTAAAACATACTTCTGTCTTAGTATCAGAACAAGAGAATAAGAAAATAAAAATAAGGAGGAAAAGAAAACTTTAGGAGAAAGGTTTAAATTTTAGGGAACAGATTAGGCCTATGGCAATGAGGGTGCATAGCACCAAAAGATACCTGATAGGCAAATATAACAGGAAAAAGGGAGATGCAGGAAAAAACAGTCTTAACTAACCTTTCAGAAAAGAAGACTATTTCTTCCTATTTCTAGATCAGTTATAAAATTGAGAACTCAACAAATATAACAAGAAAAAGGAACAAAATCTCTGAAAGCAGCAGACTGGAACACCTCTTCCAAAGGCAGTCAGAATCAAAAACACAGTGGAAAGTGCCCTCTGAAAGTCACCAATAGGGATTATAGTAGTAATTCTTGGGGGAACCATCCTTCAAAAACTGAGGCAGCTGTAACAAGTGGTTACAAAATATCAGGCATATTTGTAAGGGAAAGACAATATTAGTATAACATTCTCAAAGTATTATTAGATACATTTTTAAAGTAAAATAGTCACTGTAAATAGAATTTGTACCTCTAGTCTAGTTCTCTTCCTTGAACTTTAATTCATATAAAATGGACTACTTACATCTCCCCTTAATATCAAGTAGGCACCCCAAATTTAACAGGTTCTAGACAGAACATATAATCATACCCATGCCTATAATCTCATCCTTGGTTTTCATCGTTGTTAGGTATTTGATGAGACAAACTTGTTACTTCAGCTGTAGATATTTCTTTTATACCTATATCCAGTCTTCCAGCAAGTCTTATTGACTGTGCCTTTAAAAATGTATCCAGAATCCGCTTCTCCTCTCCTCCACTGCTGCCATTCTGCCTGAAGCCTGAATGATGATATTTGCTTTCTAACTGCTCTCCCTGCTCCCACCTTTGCACCCACATAATTCATCCTCAGCTGAGTAGCCAGAGTGAAGCTCTGAAAGCTGATTATGACCCACCTCTGTTCAAAACCGTCCAAATTACTACCATAACTCTCATACATGCATAGGAGGAAGTGTAAGCTTGTGAAACAAATATGTTAAGCCTTTTAGCAATGTCTGCAAAACATGAAAATTCTGAATACTCTTTAACCCAGCAGTTCCACTCTCGGCATATAACCAACCAAAATGTGTATGAAATAAAAGTGTAAGAATATTCATAGCATCACTCATAGCCCTAAACTGAAAAAAAAGGACACAAACAGACCTCTATACTAGAATACATATATGTAAATTAGGGAAGATGTTGATTTGTATTATCATTAACTATGGGAGATTTTATAAGAAAAACAAAAGGAAGAAAGCACACTAGATTCCAGAAAATACCAGTTTCCATAAAGATGTTAGAAAAAAAAAACCTTACAAAACACATCAGGTGGGCCTTCCAACAAGTAATGGGGGGCAGTGGCGTAGGAAACAGACACTTGAGCTAACCAGAACAGAAAATGCATACCGTAAAGAAATGCAGCTCAAGACCTGAAATATGAAGGCACCCCCACCCCCCACCCCACAAAGAAAAACAGATTTGTAAGAAGAGCAGAGTTGAGTTATTGGTCCTCAGCAGGTATCTAAGGCTTCAGACTCCTCAGTGTAGCTGTAGTTCAGGAGCCTGGGGAGGTTTGCAAAGATCTCCAGTTGGGAGAAACATGGGGACAGGGAGGAAACCTCATCAGAGGAGCAGGTTTCACAGGTCTAAGTGGGCTACGGCACAGCAGGAGGGTTCCATCTGCTAGTATGTCGGGAGACACGAGATATTCACAAGAGCCAGTGAAGACTTTGTGGCCGGGGGAGCCCACTCTCAGTGTCACAATGGGCCAACAGAAGTTGAGAACTCAAGGGGGCCGTGGAAAAGAAATGAGGGGAAAAGGCATCTCAGATAAGATCTGATAACCACTGAAATGTATAAACATCAATACAGCAGATATTGTTTTTCTTTTTTTCTTTTCCTCTTTTTTTTTTTTTGACAGAAAAGAATATCAGATATTTTCCCTCTAGATCTGTTAAATTTCTAATACAAACTTAGCCTCTTGATGTGATATTTCCCTACACCAAGTATAAATTCACTGGACGTGGACTACAGATATCTGCTAAGGCTTAACAGAGAAAATTTTCCCATTTATTCCCATGTTCTCCTCATTAACACATACTTAAAATCACCAACTGTAAAAGCAACATGGTTGTCATAGTGCCAGGAAACAGAGCATAGAGTTGAAGGGAAGAGTGTTTATGTGAATATTTTAGGCAGAAGCACTAAGCCATAACTTACATTCTTTAACCAGAAATAGTGGAAGATGAATAAACAACATAGTGGCTCAGGAATTCATTATATATCCTTGCTCATTTGCTACACAGTAGTGAATATCTGCATTTTTCAAGCTAAGTCATTCTAAATTGTGACCATGATAAACGAATAGTCTGTCATCATAGTGATATCACACAATTGGCACATGAGCTAAATTCTCCTTGCATTTTACTTATACATGTGGTTTTGCCTCTTTGAAAACAAGATTACTACCCAAATGAATATGTAAATTTTAATTGATCATTAAAAAGCCTTTTGAAAATCTATGTAATAGTAAAATAAATAAAATCTCTTTCTTTTATAATCAGTCTAAAGAATAAACAAAATGTAAGGCTTTTGACTATTAAGAGAATAGGAACCTTCAGTTTCTTATTTAAACCTAATTTGCAGATAGCTGTTTTTTAATATTCTATTTTATGTGCATATGTAAATTTATATTTATTTTTATTTCAGGAATGACCTCTTAGAGAATTACTTTGACATCCAAAATAAACAAGGATTTATCTTATATATTCTAAAATATAACAGATATACCTACTTTAAGTTTACGGACATATTTATATTTATCATTAATGACAAATTATTGATAAAAATAGTTCAATAGCTTGATGATATTCTAACATTACATAAATTTATAACCTCTATTTGAAAGCTTATGGGGATGAGACAATTGCTAGTTTTTCCATTCAGTTCATTGCATTTTTAACAATTTTTATAACGGAAAATTCCTTAAGTAGAAATTGCTTCTGGTAAACATCCACCTAGTGGTCTGTCCCTCTGTCATCTACAGTGACAGATATTAGACTTGCTTCATCTACCACAAAATGATCTGCCTTTATCTAAAAGCAAATAATCTAATCCTGAAATTCCAGGACATTGTTTAGTTTGTCCAAGTTCTTAAATTGCCATAATCTTATCAATAAGGCTGAATTTATCTGATCTAAACCTCTTTCTATTTTCTCATCTTCACCTCAGAACTCTCACTTTTTGCTGTTTTTTCCCTTACTCCTATCTCTGAGAAGCTCTCCCTGCAGAAATGAGATATATTTAGACTGAGCTTTCTTAGTTATAGGTCTTTCCCCAGTTCTGTATTTCTGTTGAAAGTACAAATTCTCAGATACTCCCAGCTGACTCTGGTGCTGTAACTACCTTATGTCAACAGCTATCTATATCCATTCAATTGTGAATTTTAATTCTAATTGTGGATCCTAATCCAAATAATTTCTATTCCTGTTGTTGCTCTCTCCATACTTAACATGTCATGTTATCAGCTACAATGTGTTGCCAGTTAGATACCATTAAAGTATCTCCTTTGACGCTCAGTTCAGTCTCTGAAGGAGGTTTTTTTTTTTTTTTCCTTTCTACAATTATGGACATTTTAGCAAGGTTCCCAAGAGCCAACCGCCTCTTCCATTAAATCTTCAGTGATAAATAAAATTAGAAATAATCTCCCTGCCTCCATTTGACTAGAATTTTTGTACAGTGAGATGTGATTTAACTTCCTAGTTTAGATCTTATTTATGATATGTCCCTCATCTCTTATAAACTGTAAGTTCCCAGAGAACGAGGTGCATGTATTTACTTTCGACAAGGAGCTGAGTGTTGAAATTTTCATGTGTGTGTGTGTGTGTGTGTGTGTGTGTGTGTGCATATGTGTGTAATAGCTGGGCAAATAATCAATTTGAATCTCTTTATCTAGCAATTTCTCCACATTATAGATTACATAATTCTAGCCACTTAAATGCTCTTGGTCCTGAAGAGAATATAGAAAGAGGTTCATGAAACTTCACAAATAAAATGTCTCCTTAGGTTATTGAACATTTTTATTTGTTTATAAGTCAGAAAGCTAAGATGTTTTAAAATGTTCAACATGTTCTCAGCCCAAGGGAACCACTAAAGTGCAACCAAATATATTAACACTGTCACCTTAAAATAAAGTGGATATTTTTCAAGCTTAGAATAATGATTATCTCAAGTGTGCTTCTAAGATGACTGGGAAATTTTTACTTTAAAGTCAATAATATTTTACTGAAGTTATTATTTTGAAAGAATATTACCACATGATAGCCACCCTGATATCTACACAAAACAAAAATATTTTTATCTTCCACAGTAATAAAGTGGACTTATATTACAGATGGAGAAATAGCTTTTCTAATTTCTCAGCTATTCCAGGGGGAAATAATTACTGCTAAGAAGAGAGACATACAGCAAATGCCTTGCAGACTTTTGAATACAGTTTTAAAAAAACAGTTATTTGATAAAAATTTATCGAGCACCTACTACACTGAGCCCCTTCCTAGGCCTAGAGGGTACAGAGAGAGAGAAAGACACCATGATTCCCTCTTTCAAATAGTTTACAGATTTGGATGAACAAGAGCCTTGTAAATTATGTAAGAAAGGAACTGTAACATAACACAGCCACAGCTAATAAACCACTTAACTCAGAGCATAACTGCTCTGAGAATACAGATAAAGGTGAAAACAGAGGATTCTGTAGTGAGACAGGGCTTCACGGCACGGACTGTACTAACAAAAAATGTCATTCATCTTTACTTAGAAAAAACTAGAGAAAAGAGACTTCTAGGAAAATTCGGAGAGTGATACAAAGCATACTTGAGCAGAGCAACACTATGATGGAAAGTGAGTGAACATGGAAATTTAAGTGCAACTTGGGTCAGTTCAGGTACAAAGCTAAATGATAGAAGTAAGCTAGCAGATATTTAGAATTTCCAAGTTATATGTACATATATTTTCTTCATTTAATGAGTGTTATCACAGAAGAATATAATAGCAATATCCAGCAAACACTTATTTTATATCCCCTAAGAGTGTATTTGTCTCATGAAATATGAATATATTTGTTGAGAATTAATTTAAAAATAATTGAAATTCACTTAGCCTTATAGGTATAATCATTCATACATTTATCATTTCACTCAAGAAGTATTTTTAAGTGCTTACTATATTCCAAAGTAGGGCCCAGGTATAAATCAATTATACAGCTCCCCAAGACACTTTCAAGTACACTGAGGATTCAGGTAAACTAACTGTTTAAGGGAGGTACAGGCTTTTCCAACTTGAATGTTTAAGAATCAGCTAATAAACTTGTTAAAATTGCAACATTATAGCTTTTCCAGGTGTTAGATAAATCTCAGACATCTATAATTTTAACAAATAACTCCAGGCTTTCAGTTTTAGGTGGTTGAACCAAATTTCATGTTGAGACCACCTTCTTAGGACCAAAACTGAGAGCAAAAGCAATTCCACTTCAGGCCATAAGAGGGTGTCTGGGAACTGATTTACTCTCTAACCAAAGACAATTAGACAACAGGACAAAGTAAATAAAACAATTGGTTTTTAACATTGGATAATAGGGGTTCTAATACCTTTTTAAGAGGGTGACATATGATAGATACCTCCTCCTTTATCTCTTAGATATTTAATTTCCGTCATCTCCCCTGGAATGCAATATTATTTTTTATTTATATATTGGCCAAGGAAGGGGAATTTTCAGAGACTTTCACTTTCAATTTCCCAGTAGGTTGACTTTATCCCACAAGCCATGAACCAAATGTGGGTATTACTCCAACTGACAAGTATGTGAATTCCAATAGTATATTCTTATCTTTATTTAAGTTGACTGTCTGGTACTTGCAGAAAATGGTCCCTGAAGAAAACAAGATGGAAAATAACTATCCACTATTACAAGGTCAACTAAGTAGTAGTCTAGACATGGTATCATTGCTAGATCAGAGTGAGATTACAAGTACATGGTATGCAACTATTGAATTGGAAAATGCTGTCTCTTCTATCAAGTTAAGAGGATCAAAAATAGTTACTGTTTAGGTGATGTGGGTAACAATATTCACTTACAGCTTCACCCAATAAGTTAAAGCTTTGTCCTTCTGCATAATATATTACAAAGAGATCTGTACCACCTGGATATACTTCAGAACATCAGTATTTAACGAGACTTGTCTCCACAAACTTCACACAGTGTAGGCCCCGCTGTTATTTTACAGGATTTGGGTGCATATCCCACAAAAATATAGAGTAGAATGATTTGCATTACAGAAATAAGGGGAGAAGACCTCATATCAGCTGCTTCCAGAAGATTTTTATCAAAAATGCAACTTTCAGACTCTAATCCTCTCCAGTCCACTAATACACACCTGCTTTATCTGTGGGTCAATACTGGGCTGCTTGTAGGTCTAGATTCCTGTGTTGTGGAGGACAAAGGAAGGGCTCACTGTACCATCATCCCTTAATACCAGAAATTGCAGCACCCTTTCACGTTGACTCTCTACCCACTCTGAGCTGTCTCTTAGTGGTGCTTTCAGCAAGAGTGAATATAAATTTCAATGCAGCAGTTCTATATTTCTTCACACCTGTGGTTCCTTAATTCAGTTATCTCATTTATAAAATAAATTTTCATCAGTTTTTCACCTTCCAAAAATTTGTTTAAATTCTTCAATTAAGTCAGAGGCCCCATTCCATTTTTATCATGATTTATTTTTTAATGTGTTTTCAAAATTATTGCATGAGTATATATAGATTGACATTGATTTTTGTGTAGGTTTTAACAAATAAACTGACTATCTTAAAACCACGAGGAGTTTTGCTTTTGCCTATATTTGCTTCTCTAGATAATATTTTGTGAAAATAATATCTTTTTCAAAATTTATTCAGTATTTTTCTCATAATATTAAAGTGATGATTCAGAGTTCCCCACCCCCTGATTATTGCACTGGAGGTCCTAGCCAATTTAGTAAGAGTCGAAAAAGGAATTAAAAAGTATTAAAAAAATCATAGTTTAAGAAAGAAAAATGTACCCTGACTAATGTGGCTTAGTGGGATGGGCATCATATCACTAACCCAGAGGTCACCAATTTGATTCCTGGTCAAGGCACAATGCCTGGGGGCATGTGAAAAGGAACCAATTGATGTTTCTCTCCTTCTCTCTCTCTCCCTCCTTTCCCCTCTCTAAAATAAATAAATAAAATCGTAAAGAAAAGTGCCCTAATTTACAGAAGATATAACAAAGAAAACCTAAGAAACTTCTATGAAAATAATATTGAAATTAATAAGAGAGCTTAGCAATGGTGTTGGATATGAAAGCAATGTTAATAATTGGAGTTACTGAAATTCAAATTGTAACTTTCTTCACAATATAAGTATAATTCAGAAGGATATAATTTACAATAACAGTTTATTCCTATGCTTTATAAATTGTTCCAGAAATAGAAAGGAAATAAACTGTGTTGCGCTCATTTCATGAGGCTAATATACTCTTGATTCTAAAATTGGATTAGAATCATTCAAGAAAATAAAATTATAGGAACATTCCACAGCATATGTGTACAAGAAACATCCTAAATAAAGTATTATTATGTATTTCAGCAGTATATTAAAGTTAATTATCGTGATCAATAGCATTATCCTTGGAAACAAAGAATGATTCCATATCAGAAGAAAACAATCACTGTAATTCACTACTTTAAGAAAGTTTAAGAAACTCATACTATTTTCTCAATCAATGTAGAGAAGGTTTTTCACAAAATCCAATACCTAAATATGCAAAAGAAAACACACAATTTATAAGAAACTAGGGAAAGAAGAAAACTTCCTTTGTGACTTACATTGAGAACACTGAGTAGATATTATGCTTAATAGAAAACTGTAAGACTCATTTTGTTTAAGATCAGGAAAAACCAAGATGCCCATTATTACGTTTATTGAATCTCTATTGCAGTGTTAGCCAACGCAGCCAGACAAAAGAGGGAAAAGGCAAATCAGAGCTATGAGAACTAAAGAGAGCTGTGTAATATGTATCCAATCATGGTTATCACCTTGTGCAACAGAGTTTGAAACACATTCCACAATGTCACATATGTGTAGCTGGATTAAGGGGTCAATTTTTTAGGGAAAGGAAAAATTTTAAACCATGCATCAGTGAGAGAGAGAACAACAAAGACCTGATTTCTTTACTTGCTGAATTTGCACTGAGCCAACCTTTCTTTTAGGTCCCCTTTTTTATAAAACCATATGGACCACCAGAGGCGGATTTAACAGCACGGGCACCGGGAGCACACCCTGGACCCAACTTCTAAAGACCCCCACAAAATCCCAACTTTACAATTTTTTCTAATGACACCAAGGTCGGTTTCATATGTGCAATTTTAATTACGTACAAGTTTACAATTGGCGGTAAAACCTGATAGTATATGCTTATATTCGCTTATTTTCATTAGTTCATTACTATGCTGCATACTATACACATATTACGCTGCATAGGCCCCGCGCAGCTGCACTACCGCCCATGGGAGCAATAGAATCATATTTGCTACTTAGTACTTACACAGGTTCTCCTGTAGTGCAGACTTATGATATACACAGACATGCAGGGATTTAAATTAGTTTGTGGATATGTACTTGTTTCATTTACAGTTTTAAAAATAGTTTTCTGTGTGTATAAATAAATATTCAGGTAAGTTGAAATTATATTAAAATAAAATTAATTCCTACTGTTGAAATTATATTAAGATAAAATTAACTCCAGTTGTTACATCAGCGACTGGATTTTCGTAGTTTATGAATAATATTTAAATTTTAATTAATCATTAGTTTATTGCACTATAACGAAAAATCTCTTCTCTAGTATTCTAATCATTCAGGCTATTAAATTTTATATTTTTCTTTTTATTGGTAGCTAGAAAAACGAAACAACATCAAAACTTTGTGATTATTATTATGCTATTAATTATATTATACATATATTCAAATTTTATTGGAAATAAAACATTTTTTATTTAAAAATATTGTTAACATATATTTTTATTTTCCCTGTCTCTCTCTTTTTTTTTAAGGGGTCCAATGTTTTCCTCTGCGCCCAGGGCCTCAACCAAACTTAATCTACCTCTGTGGACCACAGGCAATCTGAACAGGGAGGCAACAGTTATTAGGTGTTTTCAGGAATGTGAGTTGCCTGTACTTAGGCAAGAAAGTACATTACAATACAGACAGTGACTTGATGGAGAGTTACAACAGGCCTTATGAAGAACTACGTATAAGTATAGCTCCTTCAGGTTAAAGAAGAGGTGTGGGGGTCCAAGAAGCCTCAGCTAGCTTGTTGTCCTTCCATCTTCTTCCTGACTCATGTGCTGACTTCATCTCTGATGGAACAGAGACCATCTCATGTTAAAGACGATGAGAGAAATGAACGAGCATAAAGTTTAAAAGATCTGATCCCTAGTGGAACTACTGAGCCACTACACCAGCCCTAGACTGCCTCCTTCCAAGCTCCTTATTGAAATTACATCCTTTCACTTTCTTAGCCACTGTAGTATAATCAATTTAGCTTTCAGCAGAATCTAAAATTAATTTATACAATTATCTACATATAAAATCCAAGACACTGAAGGGACCAAATGTCAGAACTAGTAAGAGAAACCTCTTAAGTAGTTTGAATACAAGAATACAGAAAACTCAATAACATTTTATAAACAAGTAACACACATATAAAATATAATATGAAAAGTATCCATTGTAAATAGCAATGACAATTGTTCATTATATTGAAGTAAAATCATAGTTATTTGAAACATCTGTAAAGTATTACCAAATTTACTAGATAACAAAATGATCTTGATAAATTGAGAGATATACCATGCTCAGGTTTCAGAAATTCAATGATATAAAACTTAATTATTTCTATATAGATCCCTAAAATTAATGTAACTTTAATAAAAATATCAACAAGAATTTACATGGATGTATAATAGATTGCCTTTAAAATTTATATGGAAACATAAAAGATATGATAGAGACAAGGCCATTTTGAGGAAGATCAAGGCTGACTATAAGCTATATTAATTTAAGTAGCATAATGTTCTAGAAGGTAGGAATAGATAAAATGATCATTAGAATGAAACAGAGAACTCAGAAATAGATCTTACTACAGTTTTCAGGACAATACCCAACCCATTGAGCCAAACTGGCCAAGGAAGACAAAACTAATTTTAAAAAAGAAAAGTTACCTTGCCTGGTGTGGCTCAGTAGATTGAGCTCCAGCCTGCAAACCAAAAAGTCACTAGTTTGATTCCCAGCCAGAGCACGTGCCTGGGTTGTGGACCAGGTCCCCATTTGGGGGTGTATGAGAGGCAACCAATTGATGTTTCTCTCCCTGTCATTCTCCCTTCCTTCCCCCCCTTCTCTAAAAAAAAAAAAAATATATATATATATATATATATATATATAAAATATTTTTAAAAAAGAAAAAAAGAAAACTTTAGCAGACATGTTAAGACAATTCACAGAAACTAAAAGGTCATTGGCCAATAAAGAAACCAGACTTATTTGTTTTCACATTACAGAGTGTGAAGATAGGTGTTTCTTAAAATTGGATCAACACCAGTGAATTTAGGTCTAATATCTCCCTTATTAAAAATTGCAAACTTCCCAAAAGCCCCACAGACCTCTTATTGGCCAGTTCTTGATATCCTTACCATCATTAGGTATAAGGAAAGTTGGCAAAATGAGTATTTCTCCTGGAGCTAGACATATGCTAAAATATCATCTTGATTCACAAGCAAGAAGATAGACTTATTCATAAATGCTTGCCATAATGGGAAAACACTCAGTCAAGATGTAATCAATAAGAAATTTTATGAGAAAACAGTATTGGGAATTCATCCAAATGTATTGCAAAGATAATATAGATTAATCTAAAAATTGAGACATATATAGAAGAAATTGAGAGGTTGCAACATACATCTCACATTCTTAGAAGTAGTAAATAGAAGGGAACAATACATGAATAAGTCTAATAAACTGAGATTTTTCTGGAAATGAAGGGAGATAAGAATAGTTTTGGTTTTTTGCTTTTTTAAGAAGGAGAAATAGAAATGTTTCCCCTCTCCCAGATAAGAGAAAATTAATAGAATAATACCTCTGTCCTTTCTTTGTTCCTTTACTCACTCCGAGGAGAGTGACTTATCCACTGAGCGTATTTGAGGAAGTTCACAGTCATAGGGGCAAGTCAGCAACTGCTCTCTGCTGCCCAAGCAGGGATTCTTCATGTGGGAAGGCCCTCCTGTGTGGACCTGAAGGGGTAAATGTAGCCAGTTGTTTCATTCAATAATTAGTACACACACTAGATTAACTAATCGGAAATTAACTACCTCCAACCTGGCCTTTACCTATAACAAAATGACATTTTGGCCTCTATTATTACTTCGAGGAATGTGAGGTAGAGATTAGCTATTTATTGGGGCTGCTTTAGAGACCCCAAAAGAATCCTCAGATTTAGAGGTTAAATCTAGTGTGAAACAAAAAGAAAATCCACAAATATACATAGAGAAATGCAGCACATCAATTATAAAATCTTCTCAACTACCAGAAAGAAAAAGAAAATCACAGTCAAAGCAGTGCATGTTAAACTAATACCAGGTGAAAGGAAATGCAAAAGGAAAAGCACAGAGTCAGGAATGAGAGGGATAGTTTTCAGGTTGTCAAGCATTTTGTGTAATATTGTGCAGTATACATAGGGCAAGCAGGGGCAGGGGTGGCAGGGAAAAGGTGAGAGTAATTGGACCATGTCACTGTGACCTCAAGTGTCAAGATCCTTGCTGGAAACAATGGGAACAAACACAAATGGTTTTTAAGTACAGGAGTGAAGGTGTAACCAGCAGCAAGGGAGAAATGTTTTGCAATGCCTGGAGAATCAAGAGAGATAGTTTCATGACAGAGCTAGCTAGCTCTGTTTCTATGTACAAACTTGGAAAACATCCATGAGAAACAAGGGTCCAGGATAGATATAAGTGATCTAGTAATACTAGAGTTTATGGTTTAGAAGCAATTGGTATAGGATGGCAGTGCATCTTCACTAATACTTACTTTCCCTACATTGCACTTTCACTCATTTTATCATTAGGCTATTCTAGGTTTACTGCTTTTGAGCATGGATATATTAGAGTGAAACTAAGACAGGTGAGTATATCCTCAGATCACACAAGTACTTTCTTACAAATAAGTATCATATATCAATTTATTCTGTGCAAAAAGTAATTTCAGAGAACAACAAATTTAATATGAAGAAGAGGAATAAACAAAGGAGCCCAGAAATAGAAAGAGAATAAAGAAGACATTCATGCATTTATCCTATAATTATTGTTTGTGCACCTTGCGCAGAGGACTTGTGCAAGAAAGACATGGGCATAAAAAAGTAAAAATATAGTATTAATGTTGGAAATATTAGTATGAACTTATGTTTAACTTAATACACTGCAGAAATAGATGATTGTATATAGAAATATTTGTGTGTACATATACAGTTTGTATCATGCACAATTTCCTTGCTCTGCAGCTGAGAGAGACTAGAAGCAACCACACTTAAGTGATTAGTGATTATATCTTGGCTTCTAAAACCATTCTCCAATTAAACCATTCTTTTAGAAATGACTGATTCTAGTACTGAGGTGGAAAATCTATAAGATTAGCCTCATATTGGAAAGTAAGAAAGTACAAAAATCACACACAATGATGGTATATGACAAAAGAATGCAGGAGTTAAGTGTAAGAGCTTCTAATATCCAAAGCTGAAAAACTTGAGGCACATAATTAAGTAATATTCATTTATAACAGAAAATGTAAAATAAATACCTGTGAGTCCACACCGACATAAATGATTGCCTAAATATATAAACAGGTAGGAAGAAAAGGCAAATCTCCCATGCAGAATTACAGGTGATTTATGTGCATACCTCACCATCTAGGAGGTGGATCATAACTCCCTACTCCTTAGGTATGGGCTGAATATATTGACTTCCTTCCAAAGAATACAGTATGGAAAGGAGTTGGGGGACAGAAACTTACAGTAGATAAACCTGAGAAACACTACCTCTGCCAAGTGATCAAGGTCAACGTCAACAGTGATAAATCATAGTGATCATTAGTATTCTGGATATGATGTGATAAAAAATAGTATTTTACTTCTGTTATCTTCCTCTTCAAATCCATAACTTCATTGTAATCAGACAAATCACAGTTGAGTGACAATCTATAAAAATACCTGACTATTACTCCTTAAAAGTGTCAAAGTTCTCAAAAACAAGAGAAGGTTAAGAAATTGTCATAGCCAAGAAGAGCCTAATGACAACTAAATGTAATGTGGTATATTGGATGGGATACTTTGACATAAATAAAGAATATTAGGTAAAAACTAAGGAAATATGAATAGACTATGGAGTTAGTTAATAGTAATGTATCAATACAGGTTGATTGTTTATGATAAATGCACTGTCCCAATAAAAATATAAATAGTGGGAAATGGATGTGGGGTGTATGGGAATGCTGGTACCATCTCTGCAATATTGTTATAAAAATTAAAACTATTACTGTTACAGAATGGGGGTGTCCAAAAAAAACCCAGAGCTTGTGGCTGGGGGATGGGGAAAAGGAAGCAGCTTTTAGGATGCCTTTGCATGCCTGAGGCTAGAGGCTGGTAACTTTGTTGCACAAATGGCTTTGAAACTTCCAAAGCCCAGGAAGATGGGAGGGGTCTTGGTACTGAAAGAAGGGACAGAGCCTGCGTAGGGTTCTGTGAATGGTTAGAACTGGTTGCTACACCCACTGGGTCAGAGAACACAGGGATTTAAAAAGCAGCTGCAGACATCTTTAGCGGGGGTTCTTGTCATGCGGTTTTGAGAAGGAGAGGAGATCCACGTGGTTTTCAGGAAGAAGGCACTCTCTCTCCCCACGTGGATTAAAGAAGCTGAGTTCTCTATGCGGTTTTGAGAACGTTCTCCATGCTGTTTTGAGAGGGAAACACCATGCAGCTCTGAGAAAGCAGTTTACAAGGATGCTGAGAATCCACGCAGTTCTGCATTGAAAGGTGGCAGGCACCACAACACAGAAAGACCTCTCCAATCAGAACTGAATGATTGGCAGCTACCGGTAAAGCTGAAGTGTGTCTAGGAAGTAGGGAAACGGTATTTCTAACTTTTCTAAAACTAGCCTGGTGTGGTAGGGGAAGGCAGAACTATGTGTTTGTGGGTGTTTTAAAGAACATAAGACTTAATGGCAGAAATCCGCAAATAATCTAAATCTATATAACTGTTAAGTAAACAGATCTTTTTCTTTTCACTAAACTCTGGTATTGAGAGTTATAATTCTGGCAGCGGGCAATTGGACCCCTAACTAGACAGACCATGGGTTCTGTTTCATTGGAGCAGCCCAGGGGTTCAGTTTAGATAGACAGAATATATTCACAGACCTAAGAGATCAATAGCAATAAATATTAACAGTTCAAAGCATTTTTCTGTCAGACTGAGTTCCAGAGAAATTTAGGAAAAATTAATTATATGATATTGAAAGCATACTGATAAATTTGAAAGCTAATTATAATACTATAAGGTCAAAAGAACAAAACCATAAATGTAAATAAACTTCCAGTTAATTTTTAAAAATGTAATGTGAAAAAGTCTGGGTAGTAGTCAGATATCCCTTGGGGGAGAAAATGAATCTCATTTCTAACTCTATTTTGTAGAGAAGACAAAGACAACCCCAAACTGTATTTACAGTTACAGTATTAACTACTAAACACCCAGGATATTTATTTTAATTGGAACAAAATATATACAAACAGGGAACTTTACATGGTAAGACTATGGAAAATCATATAGTTTTTATATCTGTAATATTCAATAAAAATTAGAGCAAAGATTATATATCCAAAGTTTAATAAGCTATAAAATATACATAATGGTCATAGTATCAATAGATTCATCAGATCAAAGGACTTGATTAATCTTCCAGAGGCACTGACATTTATAAAAGGTCTAGTAAGCCACAGCTCAAAGAGAGAAAGTCGGACTCTTATGTAAAGTCACATTTAAGGACAGAGCACATTTTAAAAAATGGTCAATATTTTGCCAAGCTGCATTATCACTGTGTATGACCTGGTGACTCAGAGTGTCAATGGAGTACATGGTTTATGTGTTATTCAGAGGCTGGTTTGTACCTTCAGTCTCCTTCACCTCCAGTTACACCATGGACATCAGATAGGTCTGTAGGCAAGGGGGTAGGTAAATGAATGGAAGAAAAAAAAGAAAGTAGGAAGGAAGAGAGGGAGACAGGGAGGGAGGGAGGAAGGAGAGAAGGAATGAAGGAAGGGAGGGAGATATAGAATGCATATCATACCTATACATGTGTTTGCTTTTAATATTTTTCTATTTACTTAAAATATTTCAGAATGCCACAAAATAAATACATCTTTATTATATTTTTATATTCATTGAATACATTCAACAAAGTTTTGGGTTTTTGTTGTTTTTTTTTTTTCACTTTTGTTTTGAGTGCCAGCTATTTTACAGGAGCTGTTTTAAATTCTGGGACATTAAAGAGTGAAGAAAATTGACAAAAATCCTTGCTCTCACAGCTTACCTTCTAATTGGGCAAATAGATAATAAGCCAATAGACAAACAATACAGAAAATATATAGTATGTTAGATGGTGATAAATGCTATGGAAAAAGTGAAAGCAAAGAAAGGAAGTTACAATACTGAATTGATAGTCAGAGGAAACCTCTCTGAGATCACTATATATGAGTAAAGAATTACAAGAGATGATGGAGCCA
This sequence comes from Furipterus horrens, assembly GCF_987537825.1. Taxonomy (NCBI): domain Eukaryota; kingdom Metazoa; phylum Chordata; class Mammalia; order Chiroptera; family Furipteridae; genus Furipterus; species Furipterus horrens. The sequence goes on from NW_028327172.1 coordinate 172,766,278, forward strand.
GCCAGGTGGATAGGTATGAAGAGAGTACTCTAGGTCAGTATAAATACCTTAAAGAGGGAAAAGCTAGGCCAATGAGGTTTTAATGGAATGAGCAAGGAGGGAATGATAGATGATAAACTCAGAGTGGAGGCCTGAACCTGTAGAACCTGATGAGCCATCATGAGGCTTTGCGTCGAACATGGTTTGTCACATTTTATCTTCTGGCTGCTGAGCTAGGAAAAGGCCAAAGGAGCACCCTCCACCTAGGAGATAGGATGGTAGCTAGAACCAAGGTGATAATGCGGAAGTGGTGAGAAATGGTCAGATTCTGTATATTTTGGAGGCTGAATTCATAGGACTTGCTGAAGGATTAGATTTATGAGGGAAAGAGTGAAGTCCAGTTGGCCTGAACATCTGGAAGAAATGGATTGTCACAGACTAGATCAAGAAAGACCAAATACAACCCATGGACACAGACAACAATGTGGGGATTGACTTGGGAGAGCAGAGGGTGGGATGGGGTGGTGGTGGGGAATGGGAGAAAAGGCAGGAAAAAATGTAATCGAGTAAACAATAAAAACAAATAAATTTTTTAAAAAGACCAAAGAACACATTTGAAAAGAACATTAGCAAGGAGCTTCTGAGATCCTTCCAGTCCCCACAACTAATTGCTGACCTCATTCAAATCCCATTATTCTTTAACAGAAGACAGGGTGTCTACAAGGAAATGGGACCTCTAATCTGATCACACCTTCATCAGTCATGGAGTAGTATGGAAAATGATCTCTAAAAATTCAATCTAGAAACCTCAAAAAGACTAGTGAGAGCATAGCCAACCACCCCTCTTCATTATGTGATTTTCTTACATTCCAAAAGAAAATTGTATGATCTGAATCATCAGTTACTATGACTTGTCTATTTGCTAAGTTCATTTCATTTCCAAAGGTATACCTGGGAGGTACTGACATAATTATATGAACTTACTATTTCATATACAAAACCTAAGCTGAAATTTTCATATCCATTGCTAGAGACCTAGATTATCATTGTGTATATTCAAAATTTATAAAGAACTGACAGAAGCTATATAAGGAATAAATTTATGAGGGAACACTATCTTCTGATTGTGAAAATGGATCATGGGAAGTAGAACACTGGATAAGAGCATTGCAGACATGAATTTTCAGACATTTTCATTTTGGCCCAATTCTTTGGCTAATAAAATGGAAATTTTCAAAGTTCTATCAAAATGTCACTGTAGAAAAGTCCTTCTCTTTTCTTACCTGCCTTTGGGCAAAGTTTCCTAATTGTTCTCTGCTTTTTGTTTCCTGCCACTCACCTTTTTGTATTACAGGTAAGAGCATATTGATAACCTCTTCAAGAGCCTTCATTTGCTCACTGATCTAGACATTGTCTCTGATTCTCCAGATCTTCTGTCCAGCCTCCCTTACTTGGTCTAAACCCCAGGACTGAGTATGAATTGTATACAATGGGCATCCTGTTGAGATTAGTCCACAGAGGGTATTGGGAAAGGATCAGAGGGCAGAAGGGGATTGAGGCTGGGACATTTGTTCCCTGGCTCCCTTCCTATCTGGTTGTGGGTTGTCAGTTGCTACATTGCTCTAGTGAAAATACTGCCTTTAGGGAAGTCCTCTCCTACAGCTAGTGCTACAGTATGACTTCAGAATTCTCCTTCCCTGCCCTTCAAGACTTCGCGTGATAGCAGGTTCCCACAGTTGTAAGCTCTGGGTATTCTGACTTCATTATGCCTTTTAGGTTTTCCTTAACCCTGTCTACATATTGTAAGTAGTCCATTCATTAAATTTTTCTCAATTATCCTTTGGAGTATGCCATCTCTTTTCTGGCAGGACCCTAACTGTTTCACTCCCTCTGTCTAAGTAATAGAGACCCAACTTGTTAGACTGGTACTCAAGGCTTGTTACCTAGTCTTGTCTAATTTCATAACTTAAATATTAGTTTTCAAAGTATCTCTCCATGCTACATGGCTGTCTCCACAGAACAAAACTTACACAGTTCTGTCTTTCATGATGTTTTCCAGTCTATGTAAAACGACCTTGTGTATTAATCAAAAATCTTTCAAGTTCCAAATAAAACCTCTGAATACCTTTTGAAATGCTGTTTTTATAATTTATTGCACTTCCTGTGACAAGCAATCTGTTTGTACACAATTTTTCATTACTCTGCATCAGAGAATAATTCTTAAGAAATAGTTCAAGTCAGAATTATAGGTCCACATTTAAAAAATATGACAGGAATCTAATTACTAAGATGACAATTGGTTCGTATTATATAGGCAATGACAAGTATAACAATGCACTCCTCTGCCAAGCATGTGAAAACTTTTTCTTAAATGTCAACAGAGACTTTTTTAAAAAATCAACCAAGGCATTCATCTATATGAGAAATCCAAAAATGAAGAAGAAAAATCTCCCCTAAAGTTGAGACAAAGTAATTATGTTGTTCAAGTGTTTTGGCAAAAACAATTCAGTGAAGAAAGGAAATTTTTTGAATGCTGATTTTTAAACAAACTGAATAAAATTTTTTAATGAAAATGATACTTTGTGATGTTAGATTCATTTTAGTTTCCTTCTTTAATCACAGTACTTGTCTTCAATATTGTAATCAACATTGTAAAGTTAAATAAGAATAAATATAAAATGTTGGCCATATCACCAGAACTTCTACAACCTCAACATCTATGTAGATAAAAAAGCATCATTTTGATAAAGTGCTTTTGCAAAATTGGATTTGAGGATATTTCAAGAATATCATGTAATGCTAGAGCAATGCAATTTTTCCAAAAAATAGATAATATAAAATACTTGTAATTGATTTCAAAATAAGATGATTAGTTCCACATTAATTTACACTGGTAAGTACATCTTAAACTTCCTATAGTGAAAGATTGGTTTCCTTGTTTAAATTTTAATCTCTCAAAAACAATACCTTTGTAAAATATAAAAACAAAGTTTTAGAAAATATGACAAGCATGTATGTCAAAGAAATATCAAATTAAGCAATTAAAAGATAAAATTCATCTAAAACCAGAAAGGAAAAAGTAACAAAAAAATAAATTAGAACTAAATTTTACAGCCAAGTGGCAGAACAGGAAATTAACGTAGAAGAATCAGTTGCATTTGTATAGACTAATAACAAACAATTCAAAAGGAAATTAAGAAAACAATTCCATTTATAATAGCATCAGAAAGAATACAATATTGAGGAATAAATTTAACCAAAGAGGTGAAAGACTTGTATAGTGAAAACTTTAAAACACTGATAAAAGAAATTAAAGACACAAATAAATGAAATGACATTCAAAATCCACTGAAAGACTGAATACTGTTAAAATTCCATACATCCCAAAACAATGTACAGATTCAATGCAATCTATATCAAAATCCTAATGGTATTTTTTACAAACTAGAAAAAATGATCCTAAAATTTATATGGAACCACAAAGGACCCTGAATAGCCAAAACAATGAGAAAGAATAGCAAAGCTAGAGGCCTCTCACATTTTCTAATTTTAAAAAAATACAAAACTATAGTATTTAAAATTTTATGGTATTGGCACAAAGACAGACATATAGACCAATAGAACAGAATAGGAAGACCAGAAATTACACACACGTGTATACTGTATGGTTAACTGATCTTCAGCAAGGGTGCCAGGAAGACACAATGAAAAAAGAATTGTCTCTTCAACAAATGGCTCTGGGAAAACGGAATATTCACGTGCAGAAGAATGAAACTGGACCCTACATACTTTACACAAATATCAGCTCAAAACTGACTTGAAATTATAAACCTTCCAGAAGAAGATGTAAGGAAAAATTTTCATAACATTCATCTTGGCAATGATTTCTTGAATATGACACTAAAAGCACAGATGACAAAAGCAAAAATACACAAAGCAGAACTACATCAAATTACAAGGCTCTGCACATCAGAGTAAACAAACAGCAGAATAAAAAAGCAGCCTGTAGAATGGGAGAAATTATTTTCAAACCACATATCTAATAAAGGGTTAATATTCAAAAATATATAAGGAAATTCTACAATTCAATAGTAAAAAAATAACTCAATTAAAAATGGACAAAAAACTTAAAGAGATTTCTACAAAGAAGACATACAAAGAGCTAACAAGTATGTGAAAAGATGCTTACATCACCAATCACCAGAGAAAGGCAAATCAAAATCACAATGAGATATCATTGGTAGGACACTTGACCTGCACCTCTATATTAATCTTTGGTTGTTTATCCTTTATGTTGAACAAAATAAAATAAAGAAAAATAATAAAAAGAGGGCATTAAAAATCTGTTATTAATATACTTCATATTTTAGGGAAGTGGGAGAATATGAACATAAGGAAAGAAATGAAAAATATTAACAAAGACAAATGGAACTTCAAGAAATGAAAAATATCTGAAATAAGAAATGCATTCTATAGGATCAACAACATATTAGAATATAAAAAATAATATATCAGTGAACTTGACTACATAGCAATAAAACAGTCCAAAATGCAGCACCACAATAAAAAAGAGAACATGAACAGGGCTCAGTGATATGTTTCACAATATCAAACAGAACAATGTACATGCAAGTGGAGTCCCAGCAGAAGAGAAAGTATGAGGACAGGATAAATATTTGAAGAAATAACTGTGAAAAATGTTTGAAACTTTACAAAAAGAATAAACTCACAGGTCAAAAATTATCAATCAAACATAAGCAGAATAAGCATAAAGAAAATCACATTGAAGTAAATCATAAATTGTTGGAAAACAGTGGAAATTTGAAAATCTTAAAAGCCGCCAAAAGGGAAAAACATATTATTTACAAAGAAAGAAACACATGAATGACAACAGAATTCTCATCTTATTTTCTTGAACAATATTATCAACTAGCTTGAACTAATTGATAATTATAGACTACTCCATCCAATAACAGCAGAACATACATTATCTTAAAGTATGTATATACAAATCATGATCTAACATAAACAATATTCTAAGCCAAAAAATAACCCTGAACAAATTTCAAATAACAAAGTAATGTTCTTAAGCACAACAGAATTAAATTAGAAATCAACAGTACAGGTACCTGTAAAATCCACCAATATTTAGAAATTAAGTAAGTTTAATTAATAACCCACAAGTCAAAGAAGAAATCAGAGAAGTAAAATATATTTTGGACAGGTCCTAAAATTCTTTTACAAGTCTAACATTCTGACAGGTGTGAGGTGACATCTCATTGTGGTTTTAATTTGCATTTTTCTTATGATTAATGACATTTTCATATGTTTATGGGCCATCTGTACGTCTTCTTTGGAGAACTGTCTATTCAGGTGCTTTGCCCACTTTGTTGAGAGTTTTTAACATAAATGGGTGCTGGATTTTACCTAATGCTTTTTCTGCATCTATTGATATGATCATATGGTTTTTATCCCTAATTTTTTTCTGTGGTGTATCACATTTATTGGTTTGTGGATATTGTACCAAACTTGCATCCCCAGAATACATCCCACTTGGTCATGGTGTATGAACTTTTTAACGGGCTCAATTTGCTAGTACTTTGTTGAGGGTTTTAGCATTTACGTTTAGCAGGAATATGGGCCTATAACTTTCTTTCTTTGTAGTGTCTTTATCTGGTTTTGGAATTAGTATGTGGCCCTCTTAAAATGAGCTTGCAATTCTTCCCCACTCTTGAATTTTTTGGAATAGTTTGAGAAGGAGAGGTGTCAGTTCTTTGAATGTTTGGTAAAATTCAGTTGTGAAGCCATCTGGTTGAGGGCTTTTGTTTCCTGGAAGTTCTTTGATTACTGCTTCAATTTCACTAGTTGCAATCTATTCAAATTTTCTGATTCTTTCTGATTTAGTTTTGGAAGGCTGTATGTTTCTAGGAATTTATCTATTTCATCCAGATTGTCCAATTTGTTGACATATGGTTTTTTGTAATATTTTCTTATAATACTTTGTATGTATTTGGTGTCAGTTGTTACTTCTCCTCTTCCATTTAATTTTATTTCTTGAGTCCTCTTTCTTTTTTTCTTGATGAGTCTGGTTAATTGTTTGTCAATCTTGTTTATCTTTTCAAAGAACAAGCTCTTGGATTCATTGATTTTTTAAATTTTTTTTGGACTTTATTTTGTTTATTTCTGCTCTAGTCATTATTATTCCCTTTCTTCTACTCACTTTGGGCTTTGTTTATTGCTCTTTCTTAGCTTTCTTTAAATGTAAAATTAGATTGTGTATTTGAGCTCATTCTTTTTTTTTTTTTTTGAGGCAGGCCTGTAATGCTATGAATTTCCTTCTTAGGACTGCTTTCCCTGGGTCCCACAGATTTTTGGGGTGTTGTGTTCTCATTTTCATTTGTTTCAAGTTATCTTTTGATGTCTTCCTTAATCTTATTGTTAACCTGTTCATATATAGTAGCATATTATTTAGCCTCCATGTCTTCATATGTTTTCCAGCTGGCTTCAAATGATTGATTTCTAGTTCCATACAATTGCAGTCACAGAAGAACCTTGATATGATACCTTAAATTTATTGAGACTTGTTTGTGTCCTAATATGTGGTCTATTCTGGAAAAAGTTCCATGTGCACATGAGGAGAATATTTCTGCTGCTTTGGAGGTGAAGTGCTCTAAAGATATGAATTAAATCTATTTGATCTAGTGCATAATTTTTGTTGATTTACTATGTGGAAGATTTACCCATTGAAGTCAATGTTGTGTATGACTATTTTTGTCAATCTTTCACTTTATGTCCATCAAGATTTTGCTTTTCCTACTTAGATCTTCCTATGTTTGGTGCATAAATGTTTACTAGCATTATATCCTCTTGTTAGAATATTCACTTTATCATTATGTAATATCCTTATTTGTCTCTTACTGTAGTCTTGGTTATGAAGTCTATTTTGTCAGATATAAGTATTGCTAACCCATATTTTGTTCTGTCCATTTCCTTAAAATATCCTTTTCCATTCCTTTACTTATAGCCTGTGTCCATCTTTTGTTCTGAGGTGGGTCTCTTGAAGACAGCATTTATATGCATCTTGTTTTCTTAACCATTCAGTCACCCTATGTCTTTTGATTGGAGCATTTAGGCCATTTACATTTTAAGTCATTATTGATAGATATGTATTTATTTCCTTTTTTAAAAAGTTATGTACCTCTGTTGCTTCTTCTCCTTCTTTTAGCAAGCCCTTTAACATTTGTTGTAACACTGGTTTGGTTGTAACAAACTCCTATAGCTTTTCCTTGTCTGGGAAGCTCTTTATTTCTCTTCCAATTTTAGATGATAGCCTTGCTGGGTAAAGTAGCCTTGGTTTAGGTCCTTGCTTTTCATCATTTTGAATATTTCATGCCAATCTCTTCTGGCCTGAAATGTTTCTGTTGAGAAATCAGATACCAATCTTATGAAAGCTCCCTTGCAGGTAACTAACTTCCTTTCTCTTGTGGCTTTTAAGATTCTCTCCTTGTGTTTAAGCTTTTCCATTTTAATTATGATGTGTCCTGGTGTGTACCTCCTTGGATTCACCTTTTTTTGAGACTTTCTGAGCTTCTGGACTAGTGTGTCTTTTTCCTTCACCAGGTTAGAGAAATTTTCAGTCATTATTTCTTCAAATAAGTTCTTGATCCCTTGCTCTCTTTTTTCCTTCTGGTACCTCTATGATGTGGATGTTGTTATGCTTCATGTTGTCACAAAGGTCTCTTAAACTATTCCCATTTTATTAAAATTCTTTTTCTTTTTGCTGCTCTGATTGGGTGTTTTATTCTACCATGTCTTCCAAATTGCTGACTTGCCCCTTGGTATCCTCTAACCTACTGTTTATCCCTTCCTGTGTATTATTTACTTCAGATATTGCATTCTTTATTTCTGACTGGCCCTTTTTAATGGTTTCTATGTCCTTTTTCATGCTGTCGGCATCTTTATAATCATTACTCTGAACTCTATATCTGATAAGTTGTTTGCCTCTCTTTTACTTAGTTCTTCTGAAGAATTCTCTTGCTTTTTTTATTTGGGGGCTGTTTCTTTGTCTTTCCATTTTGGCTGCCTCTGTGTTTGTTTCTATGTACTAGGTAGATTTGCAAAGACTCTGGTGCAGAACTATGTCAGACGTTACCTGTAATTAGCTGTGGGCAAAAAGTTTGGAGCTGTCAGCAATCCATAGCTTATGGTTCTCTCTCATGGGCATTGGTGTGTGAGTAAAGAACCATGCTGCACACCAAAGCTGGCTTTTACCATCCCTGGTTTCATGGGTGAGTCAGCAAAAGTCTCAAACCACCCAGAGATCCACCTTCACCTGCAGGCTGCCTGTTACGCTTAGTCACAGAAGGAGCCTCTGGCTATACTCCTCAGCAGGCCTTAAGCACCTCATGATGAGGTGAGTGGGATTCCTGTGGGTGGGGGATATTTCTTCCCCCTCAGGCTGATGCTGCATGGAGGAGAGTGCTCTACCTGAGAAAAAAAAGCCTCTGCGGTATGGGAAATGACTCAGCACAGTGATCCTGGTGGCTGTTCCTTCAGTTCTCTCACCAAAGCCACCAACCTCAGACTCTTTTCAAGCATCTCTAGGCTTCTCTGCCCTCCATTTGTCAGAGCTCAGGGTAAGTGGCTACAAACAGGATTTTTTGTGTTGGCACTTTAAGAGGGTGGCTGTACCTCTAGCCATCTCTCCATGGCAAGAGAATTTCCACTGCTTTTCACAGCTGCATGAGATGTGGGTGCCTTTCTCAGTTCTGGTGCTCTCAGCGGGGGAGACAGACTTGGGTTTCAGACTCCACACTTCTGAGGCAGAGCCCCCTGCAGCTGACATATGCCTTCAGAATTTCAGCTGCCACCCATGGGAGCCCAGCCAGCCCTCTTTCATCTCCACACTTCTTACCAGTCTCGGTGTGGCTTCTTCTGTAAGTCCTTTGTTATAAGGCTTCTCTTCAGCTAGTCTTCAGTTGGTTATTCAGGATGATTTTTTTATAACTTATTTTTAATTACAGTTTGGTCCTGGGAGGCATTTAATGTAGCTTCCACCTAGTCTCTCATCATCTTCTCTTCTGTTATTTTCTACAGGAGATTTTTCAGATACCTTCATTCACGAGGATAAGTTGAAATCATTTGGCAACATATGAGAACTGGAATGCAAATTAGTCATGATATGTTAAATTTTACTATGGTAACAAACCTATAAATCCTAATGGCTTGAAATAACACAGATTTATTTCTTAGTCATGGTGTATGTCCTTAGCTGAGTAGGATGAGTTCTGTTCACCTTAATTAATCACAGACTCAAACCAATGGAACAGCCTGTATTCTGAATGCTACTGTTTGCTTGTTGATTTGTAAGGGAAATCTCTGGAGAGCCAACCATTTACAAATAAATGACCTGATTCCATAACAATATATGTCACTTCCAATTACAAATAATCATTTAGAACTTTTTCACACATGACCTCATATGACTAAAGGTAAATAGAAAGTGAAATACTCTTACATGCTCAGAAGTGATAAGAAACAAAATTATTTTATTAACAATAGTTCAAAAGAGAACACTTTTGTTTCATCCAGAAAAAAAGGGAAGGAGATTAGAAAAAGTAAGATTCTTGCTCATTAATATTGACTATTGTCTATGTTTATGAATGTTTGTAAAAATAATCTGCATTGACAATTTAATAGCATTGTGTTATCAATAATTATTTCTTTCATGTTTTTATCTTTGCTTATGTGTTTTAAAAAAACTTCTAGTAATACATTAGTTTTTCAAAAAATAAGTAAAGTTAAAACACAAAGAGAGAACAGCAAAATTAACAGTAAAATCAAGTGTTCAGTTTTTATGCATACTTCCACATTTCTATCTTTTTATCGCCCTTTAATCAATTCTAACCACTGGGGTGCCTTGCAAAGTGAAGGAAAACCAGAAGCATAGATTCAAAAGCCATCAGTGGTCCAGCTAGATAATAAAAATTCACTTTCAATTAACTTTAATTTACCATTACACATAAACATATTCAAAAAGTGTTTTGCTCTATTTCAAGTACACAGAAGACATTTATATTTGCAACTTTATTGATATGAGCTCAAGAGAAACATCAAGCATCATAAATATAATTACAGTAAAAACTGTGAATAACAACTAAAAATGTATAGAGAGAATGTTTTACATTTGAAAGTAAATTGAATGTTATTACTAATTGCTGGTTAATGAGTAGTTATAGACATATTAAAATTCAGATTACAGATTGGTCATGTAATTACTGACTAAGCTATGAATACTAGGAATTTTCTCTGACCGAAATGCACATTCAGAGAGATGACTTTGGAGACTGTGGCAACTGCAACATATGAGCCTCCTAATAATAGTTTTATTCTGAAGTATAAGAACATTATGCATTAATTTTATAGAACATTATATACCTTTTTAGTTTTAAATTATGAATTTGTCTCTCCCATACCCATCTAGTTTTATTCAGCTTTGCCTTAACATTAAATTCTGTTCCCCTAACAAAGATTTCCAAATATCCATCTGGAACTCTTAAATAACCTTTTGGCAAAACCAGCTGGAGTTAAAGCCAGTTGAATCAGTCAATAAGACAGATCTTAGCCTCTAAAAGGATAGGTGTGTATATATGTCTGTGTATGAAATGGAGAGAATTTTAGTTTACTTGTGAGCCTACAATTTGCACTGTTGTTTGGAAGTGCGTGGACTTTCCTATCTATAGCTTTTATGACTATGTCAAAAAGATTTAGATTCAAGTCCTCTGAACATGTAACCTACAAACCAGAAAAGTTTCTTAACCTCTTGAAGTCCTATAAGGGGAGAATAACTAAATTACTTCACTATTCGAAACTATTAAGATAAAATATATAACATAGTTACTGTGGTACCTAGATTAGATTACTCAAAAATTTTATGAGCACACTACTAACAAAAATGATCATTTTTATTAATGGGCTGTAAATTATTCTTGATGCCGTCTCTTAAAGAAGATATACTTTTTTTTTTAGTCTGATGATATTTAATTAAAGAGGAAAATATAGACGTTTTCACTTCCTTTTTAGAGAAAATGGTTTCCAGTGTATGACATTAGCTTTTGATGGTGGTAGGAGGTGTAACAGTTTACTCAATCTCTGGTGACTCAGGATGTCCACAAATATTTTTCTATTTTAACTACATTTATTAAGTGACTGAACAAAAGGCTTATAAAGACATTTTAAGGCATACTTAAGCAAATGTATGAATATGGTTGCCACTTTGGGTGCTTATAGAAAGAACATAGAATCCACTACTGACCATGGAAGACTGGTTCTTACATAGAATGTTCAAAAGTAATTTAGAGTTCTCAAGAAATATTATATTATCAATTTTGATCATAAATCCATTATTTTTGTCTCTCTTATTTCCTTTGGCACCCTGAAATGTGTTTTCCCTCTCCTTGACCTAGGTTCTGGAAATAAAATCGGTTTTGCTTTATATTACTTCAGCACTTGAAAGCTCCCAGGATCAGAGCCTCTCAGGTAACTTTGCTCTTGATTAAATCCAATTAAATGAGAGCCTATCCTGCCACTGTGTGCCAGCACTGACTCTGATATGATGGCAACTTTCTGCATTAATTTGTCAGGAAACTGTAAGTGGAGGAATCAAAATTTGAAATTGTACAGATCTTATGACTGCTTAGAGTATGATACATCCACAAGTTTGCTCAGTTTTCATACCTGTTTTAAAAATAAATAGAATGTGAGGATCATCCAATCCCTAAACAAATCACTGAGCACTTCTATGAGACACAGCGCGAGGCTCTGTGGCTGCAGCAATGAGTGAGGCCACAGCTCCCGCACTGCTGCTCCTCACGGCATCATGCAGTGGACGGAACTAAGGGGAGAGTGATCTCAGAGTGTCCGATGAGAAACGTGTTGTAAGCATGTAAGTAATCTAAAGTTTTCTCTTGAACACCAGAAGTGAAAATGTAAGGAGTAAAAGGAGTTAGATAAGTCACCCAGCTGATCTTTTAAAATTTTTAATAGGCTGACTTCAGTTTGAAACAACTCTATACAGGCACTTGGATAGGCACTTAGTGGTCTACAGTGGAGGACACCAAACTCCAGAAAGAGCTTGCATTATAATAAAAACATATATTAATAAACAAATGTAAATGCACAGAGCATAGTGGCAGCAGCACCAGGAGATGTATGATACAAGGTTCAGGGTTTTTCAGAATGTAGAGTCTGATTCCTGACTGGGGCGGCTGCCTGAGCTGTGACTGGAAGTACACAAAGGCTTTTTGGCGACCACAGGCTACCCCGGAGAGGAGTCGGGAGGAGAGCGGATCTCTGCCCGCTGGCAGAGACGGGACTCGACCAAGTAGCATTGGCGCTGAAGGACAGGAGACAGCGTGCTCCCGGGCAACATCTCCACAAAAGAACTCAAGACAAAGTGGATAGAGTGACTCCCAACCAACTAGCCAGAAGGAAGATCCTACCAAAGAACATCTGAAATATAACCAGACAGCATAAACAAACGACATAAAGGGTAACTCAAGAACATCAGTCTCAGGATATCAAAGAGACTGCACCACTGAAACCCCCAGATCTCCCATAAAGAATCTCATACCACAAAGGAGGGAAGTCAAAGCAGACCATCAGCCCCCAAAAAACAAATAAATAAATAAAAACAAACAAAAAGAATCCAAGATGGTAAGATGCAAAAATAACCCCTCAATGAAAAGAAAAGAGGAATCCTCAGGAAGAGAGATAGATGAAATAGACATAGCCCAAATGTCAGACATGGAATTCAGAACAGTGGTGGTAAAGAAGCTCAATATACTCGACATCCTTAAAAACAACTATGACAACCTCCAAGGAAGTTACCAGCAGCTCCAAGAAAATTACACAGAACTTGCAGAGAACTACACCAGCATAAAAAAAGACATAGAAACTGTTAACAAGAACCAGGAAGAACTTAAGAATGCAATCTCTGAACTGAAAAACACAGTAGAATCAGTCAAAAGCAGACTAAACGAAGCAGAGGATCGGATTAGTGAGTTAGAAGATAATTTAGAGAAAAACTCCCAGACAATACAGCAAAATGAAAAAAGATTAAAAAAATATGAACAAGATGTAAGGGAATTACAGGATAGCATGAGAAGAAATAATATCAGGATCATCGGAGTTAGAGAGCGAGAAGAAAAGGAGCATGGAATTGAAAAACTGATAGGAGAAATAGTGACAGAAAATTTTCTGAACCTGACGAGAGAAAAAGTGATACAAGTTCAGGAAGCACAGAGAGTTCCAATGAAGAGGAACCCCAAAAAACCCACTCCAAGGCATATCATAATTAAAATGGCAACATTTCAAGACAAAGAGAGAATCCTAAAAGCAGCAAGAGAAAAACAGCGAATAACATACAAGGGAGCTCCGATAAGGCTATCAACTGATTTCTCAACAGAAACATTACAAGCCAGAAGGGAATGGTCAAAAATATTTCAAGCAATGAAAAACAAAGGCCTACAATCAAGAATACTCTACCCAGCAAGGCTCTCGTTCAAAATAGAAGGTGAAATAAAGAGTTTCTCAGATAAAGGAAGACTGAAAGAATACATCTCCACCAAACCAGCATTGCAAGAATGTGGCGTCTTTTATGGAGACTAGTTAGTTCACTTACAGAGTATAAATTCAAACTCTTCCTGACTTGTTTTAGTATCTTACCATATGGGGAAAAGAAAAGGGCACAAAAGTGTATACCCATCACTACTGTGATGATAAATAGTAGCAAAAAGATCTAAATTGATATTTGTTTTAGAACTTGAATTTTGGGAGTTTTTGAAACTCCTCAAGTGAGAGAGAATTAAAGTGGCATAAAATTTGTCATCTGAACTGGCGTGATGTTGAGAATTAGAGGATATTATATTAATAATTAGAATTAAAAAAACAGGCAGGTAGTGGGAAAGTCCTGGGCAAACCAAGACACATGGTCTTCTATAGAAAATTTATTTGCAATGAATATGTAATGCCAAAGACTTCAGATTTCAAAGATGATGTTTTAACAATACTTAAATATCACCTAAAATAATATACTTTAAAACCTTTCTAGGAGAAACAAGATGGCGGAAGAGTAAGTGGAAGCTACACTAATCTCCCCCCAGAATTAGTCTGGGTTTACAATTTCATTTTGGAGAAATCATCTGGAATAACCAACCGAACACTAGCTGGAGAGAAGTCTTATAACCACGGAGAGACAGAAAAGGCCGCTACATCACAATGTGACCGGTAGCGAAAGCGGAGACGTGTAAGGACTGGCTGGGCTCACACGGGTGGCAGCTGAAGGGACTGAGAAACAGCTCAGCAGTTGGGGGTTCCCCCTGAGAAGGGCAGGGTCTAAACCCCCAGCTGGGCTTCCCAGCCTACAGCAACAGAGTAGAAAGTAAAATAGTATCAGCTGTGTAAAGCGAAAAGCCACAGGTTTTCTTGCTGGCCTGAGAGAAACAGCTGGAGAAAAAGAGCTCTTAAGCGGATCACATACAAAAATATTTTGGCTCCCACTTACCCTGGGCTCAAGCAGAGGTAAGGCGGGGAGGACTGGAGACACTTGGGGAGAGTTTGGTGTGGTGGCTTTGGGGGGAGAACTGGGGGAGCAGCCAACTGGGTCCCAGTGCTGACTCATCCCCAGTGCTGCAGGGAGACCATTCACCCCTCCCCCCAAAGTGGCGTCAGCCTGAGGGGAAGCAAAAGCCCTGCCTACAAGAATTAAGCTGCCACACCCACGGTCCTTAAGCCTGACGGTTAATCACAGATTGAATAGATTAACAACCAAATAAGTCAGACAAAGGCAGTAGATCCCTGGAAGTCTCCAACAGGCTGCCTAGGCCCAGACTGGTACAGGATCTGATGCCACCAGGGGCAGATCCAGGAAGTGCAGATCATTCTAAGAAGCACCAACAAACAATAGGAGTCGCAAATATAGGGAGACAGAGAAACAACCCCCCATCGAAAGGAAACATAGAATCCCCAGAAAGAGTGCTAAATGAAAAAGAGGGGAGCAAACTATCAGATATGGAATTCAAAACATGGATTATGGAGAAGCTCAATGAGCTCAGCGGAAACTACAAGGACCTCCAGAAAAACTACAAGGAACTTACTGAGAATTACACCAGCATGAAAAAGGACATGGAAGCTATTAATAAGAGCCAGGAGGAAATGAAGAATAGAATCTCTGAATTGAAGAACACAGTAGAAGGAATTAAAAGCAGGTTAGAGGAAGCAGAAGATTGGATCAGTGAGCTGGAAGACAATGTAGACAAAAACTACCAGACAGTGCAACAAAATGATAAAAGACTGAACAAGACTGAAGAGGCTCTAAGACAGCTGCAGGACAACATGAAACGTAATAATATCCATATCATAGGAATTCCAGAAGGAGAAGAAGAAGAGCAAGGGATAGAACGCCTCTTTGAAAAAATACTGGCAGAAAACTTCCTAATTTCCTTAACATGAGGAGAGAAAGAGTCACGCAAGTCCAGCAAGCACAGAGGGTCCCAATGAAGATGAACCCCAACAGGCCCACCTCAAGACACATCATAATTAAAATGGCAACATTCAAAAACAAAGAGAGAATCCTAAAAGCAGCAAGAGAGAAACAACTAATAACATACAAGGGAGCTCCAATAAGGCTATCATCAGATTTCTCAGCAGAAACACTACAAGCCAGAAGGGAATGGGAAAAAATATTCCAAGCAATGAAAAACAAAGGCCTACAGCCAAGAATACTCTACCCAGCAAGACTCTCATTCAAAATGGAAAGTGAAATAAGGAGTTTCCAAGACAAAACAAGGCTAAAGGAATACATCTCAACAAAACCAGCATTGCAAGAGATGTTAAAGGGTCTGCTGTAAGAAGATAAACAGAGAGAGACAGAGAGAAACATGAGTACAAAGGGGGGAAATGACAATGAATAAGTACTGAAAGAAAGAAGGAACTTCTACCATTTGCAACAACAATGATGGAACTAGAGAGAATTATGCTTAGTGAAATAAGCCAGACAACGAAAGAAAAATACCTTATGTTATCACCTATTACAGGAAACTAATGAACAACACAAACAAATGAGCAAAATTGAACCAGAGGTATTTAAACAAGGAATAAAGTAACAGTAACAAAGGGGGAGATGGGAGGGAGAGGAGGGGTAAGAAGGGGAAGGGTCTAGTCAAAGAACATGTATAAATGACCCATGGACATAGACAACTGGGTGGGGACTGAATGTGGGAGAAGGGGGTGCAGGATGCAAGGAAGCAAGAGGGGGATAAAAGTGGGACAACTGTAATGGAAAAAAAATTTTAGTGGGGAAAAAATGAAAATATAAAGACTGGAAATGCAAGTTCAGTGAATATTAGAAGGACAAGGATTTTCCTTCACACTGTATATTTTTCTCCTTATCTGATCCCTCCAGAGTTTGGCATTCTAAAGAAGTAAGTAACGACATGTTTCTTTGCATAAAACTAATAAGACCAGTTGTTAATAGAGATTTTTTTTACTAAGACTTTGACTGGAATGTTATGCCTAAAGGAGACATGCTTGGGCTCTGGTTGTTACCAAAAAGCCCTGAGGAACTGGGATTGACTTCCAAAGGTAATAAAAGCCAATGAGATAAAAGGCCTGGTACCTTCGTTGGATGTGCGGTCCATGGCAATCTTTCCAGGGAAAAAATGAAGGTTGTTTTCCTGAAAGATGGCTCGAAGTGACCTTAAGGCACAATGGAAAACCAGAAGGACTTAGAAAAGACAGGTGTGTACAGGCAAGGCTGAATGCCAGGTATGTGGTTCTGCTTCTGTGCCCTGAAGGGCAGATTGAAGGTCACCCTGAATGTTCCTTGCGTAAGTTCCAGCAAAGCAGAACTAAAGATCATAAGTGATCATTTGCTGCTCTTGTTGTGTTTATGCAAATGAACAGGATAAATTAAAAATGGATTAATGCAGCCCCTTTAATGACAAGGAGGGTAATCTTAGGGAGAAAAATCGTGGCTCACGGAAAATCACAATGCTCAGTGGTAGACTATAAAGTAGTGCAGCTAACCATCTTTAAAGTTTCTTTTCATTTGAAAGTTAAACTATGTCTGTGGTATCATCAAAGATGTTTAATTTACAGGCAAGAAGAATGTCAAATGCCTTGCAACTGGATGTCTTTCCAATAAGACAGTCTTACAGATTTAGAGACGGATTTGTGGGTTATGTTACAAAAATTAACATGTCTTTTCTGTTTTCAAAGGGCATAAGCCTATGATCTCATTACCTGAGTGATTGTCTGTATGTATAGGCCTCACTTAATCCTGTCTGCAGTGCTGCCTCCTGAGACTCAATGGTTTGGCTGAACTAAGTGGCTGGGTTGGTGAAGAATGGGGTGGTCTGTGGGCTTCACTTTAAAACTGGTTTCTCTTTTCTGTCCTAATGGCTTGGACAGAAAGAGCCTAGAGGTCTGAGGAGGGGGAAACCTAAAATATTTTCCTCAGCCCAAACAAAGTATAATGGGAAAAGAGTTTTGGACAGGTGAAATGTACGTGGCACACCTTCCTCCAAAGAAGCCCTTCTTTTCCCTAATGTGGGACATTGAAAAATTAATACCTGTCTTTTGTCATTTAGTGGTTACAGATTGAATGGTGTCTTTTAACCCTGTTGCCTCCAGAATACAACAAGGATGCCAGCCTGTTAAATCAAGCACGCCATTGTCTGGGGACAGCCAACAGATCAGGAGTCTGCATGATCCTTCCCCATGTGGGAAGGCCACCCTCCCCTCCACAGCCCCACTCTTATTAGGGATTTCTGGACCCAAGGGTAGATAGAATGACGACTAGGTCCAGCTGGAAGCAGCTAGAAGAGCTCGAGACCATCGCCTATTGTCCTCTATAAGATTATAAAGGGTCTTAAGTCTGAGAGGGAGAAATTGCTATTTTTTATTGTTAAAATGATTAATTAATTAATTAATGATTTAATAAAAAGAAGAAGAAGAATATATGAAAGGGTGAGGCAGGAGAGCTTGTATGTACAACCCATGGGCATGGACTTGGGGGGGGGGTTGCTGGGGGAGGGGGGTGCTGGGTGGAGGGGAGCAAAGAAAAAAAAATGGAACTATTGTAACAATATAATCAATAAAATATACTTACAAAAAACAAAAAACCTTTCTAAACTACTTCCATAAATTACTATACCAAGACAAGGTATAAATTCTACTACAAATGTTTCAATGTTGAATGTCTAAGGTAGTATGCCAATATACAAATTTTAAGATGTACTTTATTTTCCTATCTTGTCAGGGAAAAAAA
Organism: Furipterus horrens; assembly: GCF_987537825.1. Classification (NCBI taxonomy): domain Eukaryota; kingdom Metazoa; phylum Chordata; class Mammalia; order Chiroptera; family Furipteridae; genus Furipterus; species Furipterus horrens. The sequence goes on from NW_028327172.1 coordinate 172,784,585, forward strand.
GATAATTCTAACTTAATTTGATGAAAAGTAAATTTCCTTATGTTTCAAATGCATCATACATGCCCAGTGTGTGTCAAGCATTATTTTAGGGATTAAGGATATAGCGATGAACAAAAACCTCTACCCAATGAAGTTTAAAATTTTTTAAAGTACTTAATATATTAGAAGGTCACAGCTGCTATAAATATTTTATTAACAGTTACAACTAAATAATAAAACAAAATCAAATTACTAAAGCGGGGAAAGGAACAACGGTAATTTATTTATATCATCAAGTTAAAGAAGGAAAATAAGATTTGTATAATAGAGGTACCAGAAGGCATTGGATAAAATTCAGCTCACATCCATAACAGAAACTCTAAGCAGAAATAAAATAGTAATAATCAAAATGATCTAATTGTGTTTTACTTCTCATTATTTTAAAACCACAGCTGTCTCTCATCTTATTAAGATTTCTAAATAAATATTCCCTAGAAGAAGCAATTCTTTCACATTATCTTCTAAGTGGAAAATTGGTAAGAACTTCTATGTGTTTTATGTAAATATGTTCTAGGCTTCCTTTAAACAAGAGATAAATAGCATTAAGGGGATCGGCCCATGTTTAACAAACCACTTTTGGGTATATATCTGAAGAAACACAAAACACTAATTTAAAAGACTATATGCACCCTTATGTTCATTGCACTGTTATTTACAATAGGCAAGATATGGAAGCAACCCAGGTGCCCAACAATAGATGAGTATATAGAAAAGCTATGGTACATATATACAATGGAACATCACTCAGCTGTAAAAAGAATGAAATCAAACCATTTGCAATAGCATGGATGGACCTAGAGTGTATTATACTGTAATAAGTAAAATAAGTCAGTCAGAGAAAAATATCATATAATTTTACTCATATGTAGAGTTCAATGAATAAAATAAACAAAATAAAAACAGGCTCATAGTTACAGAGATCAGATTGATGGTTGCCAAAGGGAAGGGGACTTACAGGGTTGGGTGAAAAGGTGAAGGGATTAAGAAGTACTATTTTATGGTAGTCATAAAATTGTCACAGGGATGTAAAGTACACCATAGAGATTATAGTCAACATTGCTGTAATAACTATATGTATGGTGCCAGGTGAGTACTTGAAATATCAGGGTGAGCACTTTGTAAAGTATATAATTGTCTAATCACTGTGCTATATACCTGAAACTAATATAAAATATTATTGAATATAAACAGTAAATTGAAAAAAAATAAAAGCTTATAGAAATTAAGGTGAACCATAAACATAGTATACTAACTAACCTTTGTGGCTATCTAAAATAATTAATATTTCTCGGCCCTTTTTAACTTTTGTTAGTTTTAATAGAAATTTAACCAAAAGTTATCTTTGCTTTAATTTTTGCAGGGATATGAAATGATTTTCTGTCAAAAATAAAAATTATTTCATGTAAAGTTAAATTTTCTATTAGATGTACCCATCCAATCTTAAAATCCTCCTGTGAAAACAACAATAACATTGTTACAAAAAAATTTTATATATTATCAGCCTGTCATGACATGGTAATGATGTGGAAGGATATGTAATGTGAACTGTTTCACCCACTTCTCATCAAAGATAGAGTTTTTCAAAATGAAATGAACTTGGAATGTGCATAGGAAAGAAAAAGAAGTCACATGGATTGGTATCAATTAAATATAGGCAACTTGAACACAAATGCATAGAGTAGGAACAGTGAGGACCCAGTAATTAACTAAACAGTGGGGTATCAATTGCATGAGCAGCCATGATTGTTTTTTTAAAACATCTTGTATAAGGAAATTTAGAACCATATCTTATAGTACATGTAGTTTTAGAATGTTATTTCGCATTTGAAACTTTCAGGTCAAAATGATGTCATCACAATGGAAGGTAAGAGAAGCTAAATACATAGTCCCACTGTGCCCTTCAGTCAAAAATCACAGGTCATCCCCAAGCAAGGTCGATTCCATTTGACACCAGCTCCTCCATTCTTGCTATTATACAAAACTGTGTAAAAGAAAGAATATGGGCTTTGTAATCACACAAACTTTGCTTAAATTTTGCTTCCAATATATATTAAAAATGTAAATTGTAGTGTTTAGGCAAGCTCTCTGAATCTCAGTTTCCTTATTAGTAAAATAAATATATTTATATTCACCTTACATAACATTAGTAATAAAGAATATAAAGTACTCTGCACAGTGCCTGAGACAAGATAGATGCTCATATTTCAAGTTGAAGAAAGTGCAACAGTGTCACGTATAGAAATACTATAACCAAGGTTCTATGCCAAAGAAGGAAGAATAATTTTATTTAATTTTTTTAGATAAAGCAAATGACATTGCAAACCTCGGTATTGAAAAAGGCCACTTCTGCCAGTGGATAACTACTAATATTATAATAGCACTTTTACCGACTGCTCACTACATGCTGGGTGCTATCCAAAGCACTTTACATTTACCAGCTCATTCAAATCCTCACAACTTCTCATAGTAATTACTTTTTTTTTTTAAATATTACAGATCAGGAAAACAAAAGTACAGAGAAATTTAGTTGTAGCTATTGGAAGTCTGGCTCCAGAACCTTTATTCCTGATTACTATAGCATATTTATCTTCCATGATTTAACCGAAGTGATGAAACATATAAAACAAAGCTAGAATTTCCTAAGAACATAATTTTTATGTCATGTTAAGTAAAAAAGAAAGAACTGAAAGGAGGAAATTCTGCAGCTTACATAGTTAGCATATGAAAATTAATATTAAAACACTTTCTGGGAAATAAAGTCACTATCTCTAAGAGCTTTCTGCTCTCTCATGTTTATTCCAGCATTATTTACAATAGGTAAGACATGGAAACAGCCTAAGTGTCTGTCGATGGATGAATGGACAACAAAAATGCAATATGTGTATATATACATATTACATTTTCATTACACCCACACACACTTAGATGTGTGTGGAATATCACTTGGCCATAAAAGAGAAGGAAATTCTGCCCTTTGCAACAGCATGAATGGACCTTGAGTGCACTAGGCTAAGTGAGATAAGTCAGATAAAGGCAAATGTGGTATGATCTCACTTATAAGTGGAATCTAAGAAAGCTGAATTCATAAAAATAAGAGAATCGAATGTGATTGCTGGAGGATGGAGAAAATGAGAAGATGGTCAAAAGGTACAAACTTGCACCTATAAGATGAACATGTTCTGGGGATCTAATGTACAGCATGGTGACTATGATGAACATCCTGTATTATATACTTAAAAGTTGGTGAGAGTACATTTTAAATAATAAATAATAATTATGTGAGAGGATGGAGGTGTTAATTAACCTTATTGTGATTACCACTTTAAAATATATGTTTGTCAAATAATACTGTACACTTGAAATTTATATGCATTATACCTCAATATCTCAATAAAGTTGGAAAAATGTCTTCTGAAGAATTGTTTTTACAATTTCTTGAGAGACCACAGATTTTTCAAAATGTTACCCATGGACACTTTTAATGTTTTCTGCTTCAGCCTTCCAGGAAGAGCTGCAAAAGGGAAAGGATGAATTCAAATCTGATTTTATTTTATTTTAGGCTGCCTTTAGTTATTTAGAAAACATAAATCCCTCCAGAGAGAACCCAGTGTATCCAAGTAGTATTTAAAACACTACTGCTCTTTCTGAAATTTGATTTTGGGTTGATCATTTTAGTATTCATTTTTAATGTTATGTATTACATTGTATTCCTGGTTGCTTTCCTCTTGATCTCTAATCATTTGTTATTTTTGCTTTCCTTCTTGTATTTTAAGCATGAAATTCATCTGCTTTGATTGTGTCAATAGCCAAACTACCACCCACTATTTTAGTTACATAGAGGATTTTCAGTTTTAATTCTAAAACATGTAATTTCTGACAGAGGCCAATTTCTAAGAGATGAAGACTCGGCATTTATCTTAGCTTTGCTTAACCTCATCTAGGATATGTTCCTTTTTGCTTGTTCTTTTGATCTGTCCACAGATTTATACCCATAGGGTTTCATTTGTGTACTACTTTGCAGAGATCAGTATGTTTAGTTTTCTTTTGTTTATAATTTGATTGTTTAGAACCAAAGTTGGATAAATTTCTAGTTTCTCAGCATGAGACGTGATATAAAATGAAAACACAGAAGAATAAGAACTTAAAGGTATTATTAGAGTCAACATTTTTGTGAACGTTTTAGAACATAAAACTAGGAGCTACATCACTGCACATTAGATATTTGGATCCTTGAATGCCATGGTGTATTATTCACCTAGAACCAGCTCAAATTTCCAGCAATAGGGAATGCGGGAAGGGGCTTGGTGCCAAGTCAACTGCTCAATTACAATCAACTCATTCTAAAGAAGAGCTTGCTATCCACTTGTCACAGTGTAAAGACCAACCCTTAGTACAGAACTTTTGTGAGTATTATGTATTGAGATGTATTCCAAGGAAATACTGGTAAAGAAGTGAGCAGGTGCACAGGGAAGAGAGACTTGGCCAGCAGTCTCACAGAGGGTAACTTTGGGTCAAACTCTGCAGGAGTCTCTGGAAGCATTTCTCATCAGTCACATTTCAGTTACCCCAGTTCAGGAAAGAGAAACAGGTGAACAAATCATTACATTTAAATGGGGAGGAACTAAACATTAAAGAATAAGAGTTTTCCACATTATCTCAACATTGTATCTTTATTCCCATCCCCCAGAATTGACAAGAATCACAAGTAATTCCTTTCTTATATTTTATATATTTAATTTTTTGTTCATTAAGCTATAAAATTTTACATTTGAGAATATATATAAATTAGATAATATATCCTACATTTTTCTGCTTTTTTCAATACCCAAAGATTTTTCTTAAATTATGGCCACATATTAGCATTTATTTCCCTGCTTTTCTTAAGGTACCCTTTACTATTACCCATCTGTGAATTTCATCAAAGATCCCAATTTTATTCTGATTTGCACTTTTGTCAAGAACAAAAAATTAATTTTTCAATCAATGGCTCTTCTTAATATTCTTCAAAGAATCTTTGTGTTGAATAGAAAGAAAGCATTCTAGCATATATTCTATAATATCATATGAACATGAATGTCAAAATATCTATTAAAATTCAGTAGGTCCTATCTATTAATATTTAAAACTCAGGAACTATTTTCTAGGCAATGTCTCAGAAAAGCAGAAACAGACCAAGAGTTAACACTACATAGTGCACAGTTTCTTCAAGGCTCACTTTTTAATTAGTGCTGCTTCCCAGCTGATAGGTTTCAGGGTCATAAATATGGAAAGCTCTTATGTGGCAACTCTAAATGGCTAACTGATGATTAAAAACAGTACTTTTCCCTGTGAAGAACAGAAATGGCCTTGAGACTTTCTTCCAGTTAGCTCTAGCATGTTTATTTATTAAAATATGTGATACCAATGCTCCATTCATGAGGCACAGATTTAGGCAGGACCCACTCTTTGCCAATCACTTTGCTAAGATCAGACATGAAGAAGCATAATACAGGTTCTCGGTGCTCTGTTAGCTCCTATACTGCCTGAGTTTGATTCCTGACTCCATTATTAGTCTGGCTTTGGACGTTACTTAACCTCTCTATGCCCCTTTCCTCATATGTACTTATAATAGCACCTATGTCTGTGTTATAAAAAGGAGTAGATTAATATATGTAGCATGCTTATAACATATTTAAGTCCTTAATTGTTTTAAATAAAGCATGATTATAACTTTATATTACAGAAAAACTCACTGAGATAAAATTAACAGTGCTAAAGGACGTTATAACCCTCTCTCATTACATATTCAAAGGGCAGCAGTTCTGAAAGTATGGAACCCAGACCAGCAACATTGGCTTTGACTGAGAAATTGCAATTTTGCCTCACACCTGCTGAGCCAGAAAGTCTCAATGGTGTTTAAGCAAGCCCATCAGGTGACTCTGAGGCACATTAAAGAATGAGAGCCAGTGTCAAGCACAGTCTTGCTTATCAAGTATTCCTCAAGGTGAAATGGCAGATATGGATCAGCAACTAATATACAGAATAGTAGAAAACATATGCGGTGATCTACAATGGAAAGAAAAACAAAACTTTCCAATAAGAAAACCAAAACATGAAGCTGATTCTTGGCAAGGTTTTTCTCACAAAAGGAAATTAAGAACTTGGGAAAGAATGTATAGACCTCAGGTCCCAAATACTGTTATTATGAAGTTCAACAGCAACAGCTGCTGGAAGAACTTCAAAATAGAATGTCATATGCAAAGCACTGAGTGCATATGTGGTAAGTAATATACTTTTTAATAATGATATTCATATTGCTAGTTACCTGGCACAGTTCTATGCAGGGAGGTATAAGAAATATTCAAGCATGGAATCACAGAGTCTATTAGAAATCACCTGAAAGTTTTGTCAAAATTTTGTCTGTTCTAATCTGTACTTATGCAGAGGCATATCCAAACCATTTTAATTTTAATTTAAATAATGTACTTTAATTTCAGTTAATTATGAAAGAATATAATCATTTACATCCATCATTATATTTTTTATATTCAACTTCTAGTCCATCTTAAGTTTATTCAAAATAATACCACTAAATGCATTTTTAAACTTCTAAAGAAATACATCATCATGTAGTTATGGGGGCATAAGTAACATCTGTTATTTAACTAAACTCTTAATTTTAAATAAAATGTAAAGAAATCATTCCAGCAAAATAAATACATGGTATGCCTAATACATGTCTGAAAACAGGAAAAAATGAATTAAACCAAATCAGGAAGAGATAAGTAACCCACAAAATCATCCCTGAGTGTGGTCTTGACAACGCAAGAGATAAACTAGCAGCAATTTCTGTGTGATCGTACTGACATTTCCAAAAGTCCTACACATGCTGTAAAATTGGTTAATTCCTCCTCTGTTACAAAAAATAACCAGTGTTTTCTATCTGCCTGACCACTTCAAAACACCTCCTAAGAAAGTCTCATTTTGCACTTCAGCTATGTTGGTCTTCTAAGACACATTCCTAAACTGAAATCCAGTAGTAACCATCATTAATGATATATGAAGAGCAGGCATCCCTTCCTTCTACAAATAGTCTTTTTGACTTGATTACCATGCAGCCAAAGAGAAACAAGAAAACACAGATCAATTTCTTTCATTTGTAACAGCATGATAATGGACTGAAGATTTCATTTACATCAGAGAAGGAAAACTCTGACTCCAAAAAACCTCCGCTGCCTTGCGGCATACCTCTTCAGGGGAAAGGCTAAGGGAGTAAACCCCGACAGAAAATCCGGAGCCGGAGTCCCTAAGGCGGTTTGACGTTGTAGTCAACACCGGCAACTCCTGCGGTGCACCTGAAGCCAAGCTGTATTGACTCCGTCTTTCCCTTGGACCCTTCAGCTGCGAAGAGAGGGGGGGTCTGCTGCATGGGCAACAGCAGACCCTCCATATCACCCTGCCCAGGCTCTGTAGCTTCAGCTCCACTGGAGAGGACACTCCAGCGTCATCACAAGATGTCGATTCAACACGGGAGGAGACAGATACCGTGTCACTCCCGAGTCGGACTGCACAGCCATTCTCGGTAGTGCAGATAGACTCTTAAGAAGCTACACCATCGTCTCTCCAGACGGACGGCTGCCGCCGCCGAATCTAGTATTTCTTTCAGTGTCCTCGTTTTATTTCCCTGAAAGAATTATAGATGAGTTCTATCAAGATTTTTGTCACCTTCAATCATAAAGTAGTCTTATGTACAAAGATTTACTTGTCCTTAAAATGAGAGTTATAGTAGAAAAGGGTTATTTATGTTAACATGTTTCATTTTTTATGTTTCAGTTTTTTTAGTAAACAGATAGACTGGTATATGCTATCTGGTGTTTGAGAAAGCCTTGTCATTTTATGTATTACATCTGAGATTCTTCAAGTTTATTTGCACCAAAAAAAAAAAAAAAAAAAAAAAAAAAAACACTCATAACAGATGATATTTACAGACTCAAAACATTCCTACAGGCATATTTATTTTGATGAAATATTTTATAAGAAAAAATAAAAGTATTTCTACAAGCCATATGAGGTGATATGGACATGAAATTAATAAATGTATTTTGCAAAGATAACACTATAGAAGGATATGAATATGGAATGGAATACAAGTGGCTAGTGGCCAACTTTAGTTAAGCAGAACTGGTGCTGCAGGACAAACTTATACATTTATTCATAATTGAAGAGGCATTTCTTAAGAGATTATTCAAATAATTTTTGTTTGCCCTAACTCCTAAAGCACAGTGGGAAAATTCAATATTTACTGAGTACTTTTGTTACTCATAAAATAAAATGCTTAATAAAGGTGAATTCTAAATATTACTTTCATTCCAAAATATTCAAGATACTGTCAGTTGCCTTTAATGGAGATGCCTATCATATTACCTGATACATTACATATTTTGCTTCTAATACAACAATCTGGGGAGAATTTATTATCCTTGTTTTACCCTAAGAGGAGTTAATTAACTTTCTCAGGTTTGCACAGCTGGGAAGGCTAGGAAAGTATTCAAACACAGCTCAGTGTGCTCAAATTTAAAATCTGTATTGGAAAGAAATGCTATCCTAGGCTGTGTCCCAGAACCCAGGGTACTTCTACATAGTTTTACTTAACATATTACAAATTGTTTTATAAGAAACTTTTTTATTTTACCAATAAATTATTTTATTTTTATTTACACAGGGCATATAAAAGAGAGCAAATCACTTGAGAAATGTAATCATTTTATTTTATTACCTTTCTCTGGCAATATCAATATGTAATTTTGTCTATATATCTCTCTTTAGAGCCCTAACCTTCTGCTATGTAATTTCAAACACTAGGTAGTCTAAAATCCTAATTGAAGCAGATAATTTGTCATGCCTATAACTAAACCAAGAATCACATTTAAAGACATAACAAATTCTGTCCTATGATTCATAAAAACATCAACCACATAAAACTTTCCATAGGAAAGAATTACCATGAATGGCTTACATATCCAAAAACCGTTTTCAAAACTTTTTTAATATACTAAAATATTTTAAAAACAAATAAGGAGTTAATCAAACCAGGAGGCCTTACCTAAATCTCTACTGCGAATTATGGGATTAAATTGTCAAACAGACGATAAAGTGAAAAAAAACAATCCATCACAAATCAGATGCTGAATTTACTGACACCTTATGAATGGATTACGCATCAGAGCATAACTGGATGGGCTAACTAATGTCCTTCCTACATCATCACACTTACAGTTACTTTCCCATATGAACCCCCCCATAAAATTAGATCTATAATTTTGATAGATAAATATCCTAAATTATTCATAAGATTAACTTAACTTCCTAAATAATGTGTCTCACAAATGTATTTTTTCCTCCTCTGTCACTAAAAATTAATCCTCTACCTCATTAAACATTTACACATTCATTTACATCAATATCTGGAAAAAAGAAAACTCATTATCTATGTACCATTTCAGAAACAAGTGAAAATTGAATCAAGGTGGGAGTAAGATGATTAAATAGTGTTTTAAAAGTCTTCTCAGGTTTTTGAGTTACCTAGTAATACTTATTGAATCTTTGATGCCTGCCCAATACCCCCCTCCCCATGGAAAAGTTAAATTAAAATAATCTTTTTTATTGAATCATAGACATAAATATTAGTTTTAGGTATGACATAATAATTTGATATTTTTATACATTATGAAATGTTCACCATGATAAGTCTAGCTACCATCTGTTACCATATGAAGTTATTACAATATTATTGACTATATTCCCTGTGCTGTACTTGACATCCTTGTGAATTACTTATTTTATAACAGGAATTTTGCGCCTCTTAATCCTCTGCACTCATTTCACTTGTATGATGTTCTTTAAAAGACTTTTTTAATGCAACATTTAAAAAATGGGAACTGGCTCCCCAATGAGTAAGGAAGGATATTACTTCTCTTTTTTCCACTAGTCATAGCAGTGGGAATGCTATATTTTAGCTATTTTTCACTCTGGCCTTAATTTCCACCCAAAGTACAAAATTAATTATTCTTAGTAACACCACTTAACTTCTGAAGAATCATTTAACCTTAGTATGTTACAGTGGCAACCATTGATCTCCACTTTGTTCATAATCCTGCTTCTTCCCATCTTCCATATCCCAGTAGTTTGTAGTATCATTCACTGGTTGCTCAAGTTAAAATTCAGAAGTCAAATGTAATCCATCTCTTCCTCACACCCCCATCTCCAAGTATATCAGTAAGGCTTGCCAATTCTAATATTAAAATATACTCCAGTTTTCCCACACCTCTATCACCATTGACATTGTCTTAGACTGGGACAACACATTTCTCAGATTCTTAAACTGTTTTTCCCCTTGTCTTGCATTCACATTCTCAATCTCCATGCAATGGCAATTATGATATTATCAAAATATACGTTAGGTCATATTATTCCCATCAATGAACTTAAATAAAACTCAAGCTCCTTACCATGTATACACTGTAGTCCCTGCCTACCTCTCCACATTCCTCTAAGCTACTTTTCTTCTCACTCGTTGTACATAGCAACCCTGTTCTGTTTCTTAAGCATGTCAGCCTCTTCCCTGAACTTACTATTCTTTTTATACTGCTATATTTCTTCTATTAGCTTGAAAATATTTTAAATACAAGACGCCTTCAAAAGGCACCAATAAGTTTGATAGCTTAGCTGTCAAGAGACATGATCAAAGACAGAGACAATGGAATGACATTATTAAAGTGTAGAAAGAAAACAAATGCCAATTTGAATTCTAAAACTAGAGAAAATATTCTTACAAAATTGTTTTTTAAAAAGATACTTTTAGACAAACAAAAATGGAAACAAAAAGTGTTTGACAAAATTCCACATCCTTTCATGATAAAAATCACTCACAAGACTAGAATATCAGAAAACTGCCTCAACATCATAAAACCTGTATATGAGAAACCCACAGTGGACATCGATGAGGAACAAAGAGAAAATGCCTGTTTGAACCCCTTCTGTTCAACAAAGTTCTGCAAGTTCTAGCCAGAGCAATTAGGCAAGAAGAGAAATAAAAGGCATCCTAACTGAAAAGGACGAAGTACAATTATCTCCGTAGATAATGTCTTTTATGTAGAAAACCCTGAAGATTCCACAAAAGAAAAAAAAGTGATTAGAACTATAAATGAATTCAGCAAAGTAGTAGGATACAAAATCAATACACAAAAATCAGTTGCATTTCTGTACACAAACAATGAACAATGTGAAAAAGAAATTGTATAAACAGTTTCCTTTACAATATCATACATAATACTGTTAAAATGTCAATACCATCCAAAGCAATCTACAGGTTCAAGGGTTTTTTTTCTTTCAGAATAGAAAAACCCATCATAAAATTTATATGGAAACTCAAGAGACCCTGAATAGCCAAAGTAATCTTGAAAATGAAGAACAAATCTACAGGAATGATACCTCCTCATTTCAGATCGAACCATAAATCTACAATGATCAAAATAGTGTGATATTGGCAAAACAAAAAATATATACATACCAAGAAACAGAATAGAGAACCCAGAAATAAATCCTCACATATATGGTCAAATGATTTTCAACAAGGGAGCCAAGACCATTATATGGGGAAAGGACTGGATTTTTTTAAAATGGTGCTATGAAACTGGATATCTACATGTAAAAGAGTAAAGTTGGACCCTCATTAACACCATATACAACAATTAAACCAAAATAAACTAATGAACTAAACATAAGACCTAAAACAATAAAACTCAAAAGAAAACATGAAACAGAAGCTTCACAACATTGTATATGATAATGATTTCTTGAATACGACACCAAAGACACAGGTAGCAAGTGAAAAGTTATAAAAACTGAATTTCATGAAAAAAGTTTTTGTGCATCAAACAACACCATTAACAGAGTAAAGGGGCAGACCACACACACAAAAAAAATTTGCAAATTATATGTCTGATAAAGAGATTAGTATTCAGAATATACTGTATAGAATTCCTAAAACTCGACAACAACCAAAAACAACCCGATGTCAAAATAGGCAAAGGACCTAAATAGACTTTCTCCAAAAAAGACATAGAATTTGAATAGCCAATAAGCACATGAAAATATGCTCAACATCACTAATCCTAAAAGAAATGCAGATCAAAACCAGAATTAAATGCCACCTCACAGCCATTAGAATGGCCGCTACTGCCCTGGTTGGTGTGGCTCAGTGGATTAAACACTGGCCTGCAAATAAAATGGTTGCTGGTTCAATTAGTCAGAGTATATCACATGTCTGGGTTGCAGACCAGGCCCCTGGTGGGGGCATGCGAGAGATAATCATCAATGTATCTCTTGCACATTGATGTTTCTCTCCTTCTTTTCCCCTCTCTCTAAAAACAAATAAACTCTTTAAATTTTTTAATTAAAAAAAAGTGTAATGGCCACTACCAAAGAATAGAAAACAAGTGTTGGAGAAGATATGTAATAACTGGAACCTTTTGCATGCTTGGTGGGAATGCAGAACAGCACAGCTGCTGTGGAAAACAGTATGGTGATTCCTCAGAAAATTACCCAGCAAATCCACTCCTGAGTATGTACCCAAAAGGATTGTAAGCAGGGTCTCAAAGTGATACTGTACACCCATGTCCATAACAGCATTTTTCACAACAGCTAAAATGAAGAAGCAACCTAAGTGTCCATCAATGGATAAATGGATAAGCAAAATGTGGCATATACATAAAATGGAAACTCTGCAGTGTGCTACAACATAAATGAAGCTTTAAAACATTACGCTAAGCAAAATAAGCCAGTTACAAAAGGCAAATACTGTATAATTCCACTTATATGAGGTAGCAAGAGCAGTCAAAATCAGAAAGACAGAAAACATAATGGTGGCTGTCAGGGACTGAGGGGAGAAGAAAATTGAAATTTATCGTTTAATGGGCAAAGAGTTTCAATTCTATTAGATAAAAAGAGTTATGGGATGGATGGTGGTGATGTTTGCACAACAATATGAAATATTTAATGACATTGAACTACACTTATTAATGTTTAAGCTGGTTAAATTTTGTTAGTGTATTTACCACACTTTGTATATTTTACTACTTTCTAAAAAGGGGACAGGGGACCATGCAGTGAGTTTACAGAAAAAGAAAACATGTCAAACAGAGAAGGCTCTCTTCTTTTTCCCCCTTGCCTCTTCTTTTTCCTTTTCTCAGCCCATGAGCCTCACTAAGACATGCACAAGACCCCAAATGTCATCTATCTCATGATAACAAAGTTGTGGTACAGCTTTTGAAGTCCCTTCAGAATAAATATAGACTCATCCATGGCATTTCATATTGTACCTGAGAATATTCTGCTCCCATCCCATGAGCTAGAGAATTTTAATTTAAATCAGAGCTTTATTCAGGTATAGAGTTAGCCAAGGAGTTCTTCGGTTCCAGGAATAAAAAACTAAGTACCTAAGTACCTTAGAGCATCTTTCCTACAGGCACATGTATCAACAGGACTCTAGATGACTCTATCTGAATCTGCCCTTGACTGAGGGATCATAGTGCTTCACCTTGTATCATTGCAATCTATGCCTATATCAAACCAGAAGTTAATGTCCCTGGTCACCTCATTTATTCCCAACTCTGTCTCCAGTATTTTCTTCTGTTTTGTTTTTTGTTTTATGTACTCCTTTCTTCTTTCCTCCCTTCCTCAGTTTTGCCCTACTTCAAGTCTCAAAGTCTTGTTGGACTTGTTTCTTTTTGCTATATTTTGTCTTTATCTCACAGTTCCATTAGTAAAATATAAGGCCATATGAAATGTACTAGTTAAAATTCATGAACAAACTTTATGTGAATACATACAAAATCAACAAGAATACACTTAATGATTAGAAAATTATAGATTTTCAGTAAAAAAAAAATGATGCGTTTTTTTCCTTCAGCCATTAACACCCAAGTACCAAAAGTTACCAGCAAAAATCATATTAAAGCAAAAGGTATTCAAAAGGTTGCATTGTAATAGAGTATTTTCTACATGAATACAACTGTAAAAAGCACATTACATTTTCAACCTGCGGAAATGAGAAGAAAATTGAAGCCTTTAAACACAACCCCTAAAAGATTAAAATGTCAAGTACCCAATATTCTTACCAACCTATTCCTTCTCAGTGATTATAAAAGGATATGGGAAGAAATGCTGAGGAAATTAGAATCTTTTTTAAAGAGGTGGTTTTAAAACTACAGATGGTCTAAAAATTCTAAAAGACAGTAACCTGTAAAAACCACATATATGGTGAGTTCTCTTAATTAAAAAATTCATAGTCTCTCATTTATTATCTCAACAAGCTTGTAGAAACTAGAATTCAAAATTGAAAAGGCAGGAGGCTACTCTGAGGCTGAAAGAGTAAAAGAAGGAGAAAATTACTTTTCTGATTCACCCTGATAGCAATTTAAAAGATACATGAAGAACATACATACCTATTCATTTGTCTAATCTATTATTGCAAACAGTTCACTTGGTAATTATAGTGAACTTGAACTAGTTAATTAAGTTTTCTGAAATTGTGTCTTCATTTGTAAAAACAAAGATTACAGTAACACTACTTTTCCACCTCTAAGAATTAAATTATATGACAAACACAGAAGGGTATACATTTCTAGTACATATGTACATTGCCTGAAGAAATTAATTGAATAATTAATTGACTACCTGCTATTAGCTATCAGAGTTAAAAAATATATTAATATAATGAAGTGAAACAAGTTGATAAGAAACAGAATATCTCTTTCTGTTTTTTTTTTTTTTTTTTTTTTACTATCTAACCCTATCAACTTGCACAAAACAATACTTGTTGTCAGCTGTGGGAAATACACAATATGACCATGATGATCTAGATGACCAATTCCACATCCCACAGTATGTGTTTCCAACCATTTCAAACACAACATACACTTATAAAGAGACAAATAGTTATAAGAATACTATTAAACATAATGGGTAAAAACTAATAATTTATATTTTTAGTAGCTAATAACCACTAAGTTAGACACAAATAGTATGCATCTCATATTAATATCTCCTTTTATTCATTAGCTGCTTAATTCAGTTCTAAGTTCAAAAGAGCTTTATAATGTGGTAGGATTAAAAGCCTGTGGATGCAAAGGGGACATGAATAAGTGAGTCTTTGGTAATGAAAATGTTGATCTTGACCAGGGTTGTGGTCATATATTTAAACATCAACCAAGCTACACATTTAAGATTCATATATTTTACTATGTGTAACTTGCATCTTAATTAAATTTTAATTTTAAAACTATAAAAATAAGAAACAAAAAGTTATATGAATAAGAGCACATTTGCTTCTAGTAATGGTGGGCTAAGTAATACAGAATAACCTTCCATTTAAAGACGACAAAAATTTTGGTGGATATTTTGGAATATAGGAATAACATATTCAAAGCATCAGACCAAAAAAAGGGAGTTCAGTCTCATATAAATTATCAATAAAAGTAGTGATATACATACTAGCAAAAATTTCAATGTAACATTTAAAAATAATGTTTATTTCCAGAATATAGGGATGAGAGAATATCAGAAAATAATCTATATACTCGATTATAGTATAGAGCTAGAAAAAAAATCACATAATTATCTTTATAGATGCAAAAAAGGCATTTGACAAAGCACAACAGCTGCTAGTGTAAAATGACAAGTTTAGAAAAAACTTTAGGTAATTAAGCTTCTAAAACACTTAACTTAAAAGGGAAGTAGTAAGAGCTTTCCCACTAAAGTCAAGAATAAGTCAGGGATATTCACTATCTCTATATCTGGTTAAGATGCTTTTAGAAAAAGGAAAGTAATTAGGTAAAGAAGTTAGACTATAGTTCCTTAATATTACAGATACCTACTGGCTACAGCAAAAAGGAAACCACAAGTAACATTGGAAAGAGTAATTTTGGAGAAGTGGCAGAGTCAACATTCTGCTGGGAGGAGAGGAATTGGAATAAAAATACATATACATAGCTTGATCTTTTGTAGAATTTTATTGTAAAGTAGAGAAACATGATAATATCTGGAGAGATAAGTGGGTAAAATTATATAATACATATTTTTAGAAGGGAAAAATGGCATGATGTTTGTGCACTGATGGAAACTAGGTAGTAAAAATAGAAAAATGAAGATGATACAGAAGAAAGAAGGTACATTGCTGGAACACTGCTTGAGTGGCCAAGAGGTGACTGGATCTGATGGATGAGTGAAGACAGCCAGCCTGAGGAGCAGGAACAGTTCATTCCCAGTAACAAAGGGAAAGGCAGGAGTTGGAAGTGGGAGTGGACTTTATGAAAATTATCTTGTGATGGTCTTATATTCCCATTGAGAGATGTGATAAGGTCATTGACCAAGAGGGAAGATGAGGGAGAATGTGTTTGAGTAGGAAAAGACAGGGAAAGAAAAATAAAACAGGAAAAATAGTCTAGGAGAAACAGGAAAATACAATATTTGTGCCAGGAAGCATTAATATTAACTTGCTGTTAGGATTATCTGCCATGAATTTGAATTGAGAAGAAAACAGGGCAACTTCAGACAACTTTAGCTCTGAGTGTGCAATCGTGAAACAGAGAATGAGTTAGAATGAAATTTGAGGTCTTGGAAAACAAATTTCAACAACAGGGCAAATAGAGAAAAGAAAAAAATTGAACATAAGTTGGAGGTATACACAAAGGAGTGGTTTCAATGTTTGGCCATGGAATTTGAGCTAAGTTAGGTAAGGAAATAAGAATAAGACATGAGTGAGGGTGAGTGGATGGGGTAGAATCGTAGGTTCCAATAGACTGCATTCTCAAAGTGATGATGAAAGAGTCTTCAATCACATCCCCTGACTTAATGTAAACACAAAAAAGAAACATCCAAAAACATACTTGAATGTACTTTTTATTTTCTTTTCTGTAAGAAATTGTTTTTCTTTTATTGATTCTAGAGAGGGAGGAAAGAGAGGAGAAGAGAGAAAGAGAAATGTCAATGTGAGAAAAACATCAAAATTGCCTCTTGCACATGCCCCAACTGGGGACAAAACACACAACCCAGGCATATGCCCTGACCAGGGATTGAACTGGGCAACTTTTTGGTTTGCAGGACAATGCCCAACCAACTGAGGCACACTGGCAAAGCTTGTATGTATTCTTTAAAACATTCTATTTTTCATTTTTTTTCTAGGTAATATTTACCAATGTATTTTGAATTTTTGTTTTCAGATGACATTTCTGATTTTAATATATGAATTATTCTTTGGATAATAAAAAGTCTTTATTTTTGTTTTATAAAAATGTAATCTATCTTAAAGTGACATTTCATCAAAACATTAAGATCATGAAAAGACATTTTAATATCAAAAGGAATTTTCCTGCAAAAAGTGAATTTGTCTACAAGTAGATGAATAAATTGATATACTAATTAAGAATTGAGTAGAATATGAATTATAAATGTAATCCTAACATTAAAAATTTAAGACATGAAAGATTTGACAAATTAAATATCTCAGTGATCTCTTAGGGAAATAGAAAATTTTAAAGCCTGTGGGAGACAATTAGCAGAATGTAAGACAGAATTATTCTAAGTGGTTGAATTGAGATTCAACTATAAAAAACTATTAGAGGAACAACTATTTAAACAAGGCTTTTTAAAATTAAAAAATATAAAGCAGACTTTTCTAAAAATCAAAATTCTCCAAATCATTACCATAATAATTATAGTTATAATAAAAATAACTGTTTTGAGGATTTCTACCATGTACAGGTATTATTTAGTTATGACTACAAACCCCTAAAGATGATATATTAGATTTCCTGATATGGAAACTCACATTCAGCTAGGGTTTTGTTTTGTTCAAGTTAATATAAACAGTATATGTCAGAACCATAAATTAAGCCTCGACTGCTTGACTCCAAAGACAATTGCTCTCCTAAATTATTACATTAAAAACATGGAGAAGCTATATTTAAAAATACTAAATAACTTGTCAGTAGAGGTATATAAGTTTATACTATACAACCACTTATAAAGGGAATTCTAACAAAACATATTTGGTTGGCTTATATAACCTAAAAAAATTCTTAATAACCATGATGTTATATGTGACTAAGAATATAGTGCTGAGACTTTGTTGCAATAACATACAGAACTAGGCAACAACCCAAATGCCTGGGTATACTGACATGTCTAGTCCCAAGTCCTGATTTATTTCAAGAACTCAATGGGGAAAAAAATTGAATCTTGAAAAAAAAAATTGGTTTCAGATACAGACAGACATGACTTAGAAATATTTGAAGGGCAAAGTATGATTGTAGAGAGGTCCAATAGGGGCATTGTGTTGAGGATTCTTATCACTCCAAAAGAGTGTGGTAGAAAGTCACACATCACTTGAAGGCCTATCTCTACTTCAAGAACTTACCAACCAACAAAGGGCTTTTAAAAAAGGAGAGGGGTTCCCTTACCAGCTGAAGGAG
Source organism: Furipterus horrens (assembly GCF_987537825.1). Taxonomy (NCBI): domain Eukaryota; kingdom Metazoa; phylum Chordata; class Mammalia; order Chiroptera; family Furipteridae; genus Furipterus; species Furipterus horrens. The sequence continues at coordinate 172,803,133 of NW_028327172.1, forward strand.
GTAATCACTAAATATAAGTAAGAGGGGATGGCAAAAAACAAAAAAAACAAAAAATAAAACCTCTAGATAACAGGAACAAACACTAGGTATATCTGAAAGTGATTAAGGTCAAGGGTAACAGTATAGCATTAGCTGGAGTGCAGCTGTTAAGACTATAGGTAAGGCTCAGATTCTGTGTGGAACCACGTACCCTAACACTGGGAATCTTAGTGGAAAAGTTAGTATTCTTCCAATTGGCAAGAGAAAGTTCTTATTCAAAGGCTTCGTTAGCCAGATGTGAAAACGTCCTCAACTAGGAGACACAAATTGTTCGGTCTAGGAGATATTTGAGATATCAATGTAAGCACTCCTCAGGATAATCTAGTCAAACAATTTAGTAGTACAGTAAGTAAAAACTCATTTATATTCATTAAATTATACCAAGTAGACAGAAAGTTATAATTTTTAAATTTGCACAACTCAATTTAGTAAAGGGGTTGCTAATACCTTACCAAGTGAAATTCATTATAGTGTTTAGTTACTTAAGGACAAATAAGTTAAGATTGTTGCCCTTAATACACTTATAACCTAGTGTGAGAAAGACACATAAGCAAGTAATCAATATACAAAACTAAAATATAATACCTATAATAGAAATGTAGACTAAGTGTTATAGAGCAGAAAGAATGGAATATATATAGATGCAACCCAGAACTATGAGAGAAGATTCAAAATCAGTTTGGCAGTTAAGGCAAAGAAAAGTAAGATCTCGATAACTGTGGAACAGAAGGAAGTTATTCCCTGGAAGATCTGAGTGAAATTTAAGGCAGATTTTGTGAATTTTGAATGAGTTCTAAGAATCTTTATTTTCACATTGAAGTGACTTTTAAGATCATTCATGGAGAATGATGTGTGGGATGAGGTTAGGGCTCAAGGTAAATGGTATGTTTGTAAACAAAGTGACATAAAAAATGAAAAATCAAGGGAGCTTGATAAAAATATTTTCCCAGTAGTACTGAGATCTCAACTGAAATGAAGGAGTTGGTATTTTTAATAAATTCAACTGGAATCCTTCAGTGAGATCAGTATACCCTGGAGGTGACTGAGAAGATGGAGAAGAACATTGACCTCTGCTTTTGGACTGAGGTAAAGGATGTCTTTACATAAACATCACTACTTAAATGCCTCTGGAAGTTTTTCCTACTAATTGTTAGTAAGGAAATGGTTTAATCGTATTTGTGATTATTTGCTTTTTCTTATTTGCTTGTGTCCGAGGAATGAACTATACTGAAAAAAAAAATAGTAGTATGAGAAAGTGTCTTCATAAAGGAAGTATTTGCTCTGAAGACAATGTTTTCAGATGCATCACTTGAAAAGCACAGAGTCAAATCTCAGTCATTCACTGCAGAAACTTAGAAAGAAATAAAATACTAGTTTGGTGATATCTCAGGATAACTTTTAAGCACATATCATAAATACATTGCTTTGCCTTCTTGCATAACCACAAGAAGAATTATGACTAACCTCAAAACAAATAACACCCAGAACTGCCAGAAAATCAAGCTGTATGGAAGTCTGACAACCAAGGATTTAAAGAAGCCACATTCATCCAGGTGAGTAGGAGGAACAGAGACTCGGAGTTAAGGTGGAGATGTGAGGAGACACGGTGAGGCATGGAGACATGGCAGTGATGGCAGCAATGAAACAGGTGGTCCCATATTCATGTGTGGTGGATAAAAATGGGGAGAGATGCCTCAGGAGTGAGTGATCCCAACCCCAGGCCAGACCTCACAGCCCAGAGTTCCAGTGATAGGAAGATAAAGCCCCATAACCTCTGGCTATAAAAACAAGTGGGGGTTGGGAGAGTGGAAGAAAATGACTCTTTCTCAGGAAAGTCCATTTAAAGGGCCCACACTAACTTAGAACATATGCAAACCCACCCACTCTGTCAATCACTGCCAGGACAATAGGTGGAAGAGCGCCAGCCACATACAGGAAGTGGGTAAAGTGACTGGAAATGGGGTGAGTGCCAGGCAAACATCCAGAAGCCAGGCAGTGGCACTGTCTCCTCCCCAAACCCTTCCCCTATACAGAGCCACAAAGTGGTGAAGCAGGTTGCACCCCACCCTGGCGAATACCTAAGGCTGCTCTCCATACAGCTGAACAGGTATGCTAAGACAGGGAGTCAAACTGCTCTGCCTAATACACAGAAACAAACACAGGGAGGCTGCCAAATTGAGGAGACAAGGAACTATGGCCCAAAAGAAAGAACAGAACAAAACCCCAGAAAAAGAAATAACATAATGAAGATAGCCAACCTATGAGATGCAGAGTTCAAAACACTGGCGATCAGGATGCTCAGAGAACTCATTGAGTTCAACATAAATAAAGAAATGAAGTTTACACTAGTAAAATAAAGAAAAACCCACAGGAAACCAACAGTGAAAGGAAGGAGCCAAATGAACAATTTGGAACCTAAGGAAGACATAAACATTTACCCAGAACAGAATGAAGAAACAAGAATTCAAAAAAACAAGGAGAGAATAAGGAGACTCTGGGACATCTCCAATAGTACTAACATCTGAACCATAGGGATGCCAGAAGGAGAAGAGGAAGAGCAAAAAACTGAATACTTATTTGAAAAAATAATGAAAGAAAATTTTCCTAATCTGGTGAAAAATAAATATACAGGTCCAGGAACCACAGAGGGTTCCAAACAAGTTGGACCAAAGAGGACCACACCAAAACACATCATAATTAAAATTCCAATGGCTAAAGATAAAGAGAGACAATTACAAGCAGCAAGAGAAAAGCAGAGTTACCTATAAAGGAGTTACCATAAAACTATCAGCTGATTTCTCAAAAAGAACTTTGCAGGCAAGAAAGGACTGGCAAGAAATATTCACAGTGATGAAAAGCAAGGACCTACAACCTAGATTACCCTATCCAGCAAAGCTATCATTTAGAATGGAAGGGCAGATAAAGTGCTTCCCAGACAAGGTAAAACTAAAGGAGTTCATCACAAAGCCATTATTATATGAAATGTTAAAGGAACTTATTTAAGAAAAAGAAGATCAGAACCATGAACATTAAAATGACAACAGACTCACAAACTAACAAAATCACAATCAAACTAAGCAAACATCCAGAACAGGAATAAAATCATAGATATGGAGATTTTTTGGAGGGTTATCAGCTGGGACGGCAAAGGGGAAAAATGGGGAAAGGTGCAGGGATTAAGAAGCATAATTGGTAGATACAAAGTAGACAGGGGAATGATAAGAATGGTATAGGAAACTGAAAAGCCAAAGAACCTATATGCATGAGCCATGGACATGAACTAAGGAGAGGGTAAGAATTACTGGAAGGAATGGAGCTACTGGGCAGAGGGGGCAAAGGGGAAAAATTGGGACACTATAATATTATAATCAATAATATATTTTCAAAAAAATAAGATACCACATCTGCCTGGCTAAAAGAATAAAGTTAAAAAATTGTTTAAAGTAAAAAAAAAAAAAAAAAAAAAAAGTCATTTCCTTAGTCTGGTATTGGGAGAGAGACACACACAGAGAGAGAGAGTTAATTTCATTCTGTCAGTATAGACTCAGTATGCCAAATTAAAAATAACCAGATAGAGTCAATTTTCCTTAATCCAGAAAACCTTGATTCTTTTCCTTTGGTTGGCAAATTGCAAACCTCTCTTTAGCACTGCTTATTAGCAGCTCTATAGGAGTGTCTATTAGAACATAAGGCTAAAGGACATAAAACTAGGTATCTCTTTCTGTTAAAGGATGCTCAAAGTTGGCTGTAAGAAGTTGAATTCAGGGGCTAAACATGTTGAATAATAATATAGCAACTGCTTCTTCTGAACAACAACAAAAAAAGAGTAATAATCTTAATTTGAAAATATGGGAGAAAATGAACCAGAATCAACCCCTGCAATGTTTGTTCCTTTATGTCTTAGCACTATAATCATCTAACATATATTGAGACTTAATAAGGGGTAATTTGGAATTGTTTTGTCTGAAATATGAAAACAATAGCTTAGAAACAACAGCTTAGCTGTGGAATAAGCTATATAGAGATATAAAGCATGAGATCAGAAATCAGATAAAAAGAGAAAGGGAAGGGTATGTACATTCTGAAAGTCATATTTATCTAATAACAAAAAAATATGTGGAAGAACATATAAAAGGAAAAATGAGGCAGTAATGATTACAACAGATATGCTAAAATAATGACAAAATTCTAAATGTATTTGGGAGGTACAGATAATTTACTAAAATATAACACTATGTAAAGTGCCAAAAATACCTTAAAGTCTTATACCAAGGGGTGCATGCACCATACTGTTACAGATGGCACATATTAATATATAAATGTAAAGGTAAATGAATAAAAGTAAGTAAAAAGTATTTCAATATATTTATAATACCCTGTGTGGTAATTCTTCTGGTTATTGGCTTTTAATTTGTGAGAAGTACAAATGTCTTTCCCTGTGGTATTGATCCATCTTGAATACTGCCAGATTTCAAAGGGCTATACCAACCTGTCATGGTGAGAAATTGGTCTAGGACACTTATTACAAAATCAGTGGTGTGAGTTTTACATTTTGTTTTGGTGAAACTTTAAAAGCTATGCTAAAATCAGGTAAACAGATTTCCATTCTCAGCAGCAGGATGGACTATTTATCTTGAGCCCTTTTGCAATTGTATTTAAAAATTCTATATAAAATTGTTTTAAAACACCCTTTAAATCAATTCATAAGCACACAAGAAAATAAGAAAATATTCCGTGCTAAAAACAGGAATTTATGGAAGTAAGCAAGCACTGGGGGAATTTATTGGTCCAGGTGAATTGGAGCTTTCCTTTAATGATCACAAACATGCAAGAAGACATCCCACAGTGCCTTGGTTGTGATAGGGCAGGAAGCCTCACATAAGAAGGGGATCTTCAAAATGCTGCACACTTAGAGAAAGGCTGGAAAAGAACAATGTAATAAGATAATCTTCAAGGAAATTTGTCTGTCTTAGCTATGCCTCTGAGGACAGGGAAGAAATGTAACCCTTGAGAATGTAACCACAGGCCAAGCTCTCACAGCTTCAGGGACTAAATTCATATGCTTTGCATGGTTTTAAAATATGCAAACTGAGCATTTTAAGTTAAAGTAGAATTAAATTGGCATTAAGTCAGGATACTGGATGTAGCAAATATAAATTTATTTTGAAGGGACAATTTCAAATTAATCCTTTAAAGATTCTTCTAATACAGTTCCAAGAAAAAAGAGCCCACAAACTAAAATTACAACACACAGAAGATCTCAGGATGAAAGTAAAGGTGTTGGAAGAAGTGGAAGTTAAAGAGAAAGGAGAAAATGCTGGTAAAATCTTTTTTGTAATTATTATTATGGTTTAAACAGTAATAACATTGCCTAATATTTGGAGTTAAAAAATTTTTTTTAAATAAAGATAAAATACTAGGAAAATAATAAAGCAGCGATTACAACAATTAGGATCAAATATTCTAAAATTTTTAATCTTCGCATTCTTTGGAACTAGGGTAAGACTGATAAGCTTCATATTTCCTAAGTTAGTTTCACAGAAAATGATCAAAAAATGTATAGTGTTAAACTTCCAAATTAGAAAAAATAGAAAGAGGAAATAAATCAATTTAGGAAAAAACAGAAACAAAAAATAAAAGAGAAAAAAATCACAATATATGATAGTAGAGGAAAGTATAAAAGTATCAAAAAACATGATTATTATAAATATCAAGCTTTCAAAGTAAATGGGGAGACAAATAAACTTTGTTCAGTGATTGGAAGACAATGTTGTTAAGATGTCAATACTCCTTCAAATTCATCTATAGATTCAATGCAATCCCACTCAAAATCCCAAAAGGCTTTGCTTTTAGAAATTCACAAGCTGGTTTTAAATTTCATATGGAAATGCAAATGGTCTGAAATAGTCAAAACAACTTTGAAAAACCAAAACAAAATTGGAGAACTAACACTACCTGTTTTAAAGATTTATAAAATTATACTAAGCATCACAAACAGAGAAGGAAAACTCTGACTCCAAAAAACCTCCGCTGCCTTGCGGCATACCTCTTCAGGGGAAAGGCTAAGGGAGTAAACCCCGACAGAAAATCCGGAGCCGGAGTCCCTAAGGCGGTTTGACGTTGTAGTCAACACCGGCAACTTCTGCGGCGCACCTGAAGCCAAGCTGTATTGACTCCGTCTTTCCCTTGGACCCATCAGTTGCGAAGAGAGGGGGGGTCTGCTGCATGGGCAACAGCAGACCCTCCATATCACCCTGCCCAGGCTCTGTAGCTTCAGCTTCACTGGAGAGGACACTCCAGCGTCATCGCAAGATGTCGATTCAACACGGGAGGAGACAGATACCGTGTCACTCCCGAGTCGGACTGCACAGCCATTCTCGGAGGTGCAGATAGACTTTTAAGAAGCTACACTGTCATCTCTCGAGACGGATGGCTGCCGACGACTAAGCATCACAGTGTATAATAATAGCAGGAAGACAAACAGATCGACAATATAAAGCAGAGGGTTTAGACACACACCCACATGTCTAATCTATTAATTTTCAACAAAGTTGCCAATGAAATAAAATGAAGAATAAACTTTAAAAAATTATGCTGCAATAATTTGACAGCCATATACAAAAAAGACACTCCCCCCAAAAATAACAAAAATAAAAACTCAACCGTTGCCTCACAACAGAAAATAAAAACTAAAATGAACCACAGGCCTAAATGTAAGAAATAAAATTCTAAAATTTTTAGAAGTAGGTGAAATCTTAATGAATTTTACAAATATTTCTTATATATGGGTATAAAAAGTACATCTGATAAGGGATTAATATCCAAAATTTATAAAGTACTTATAAAACTCAACACAAAAAAACAACCCAATAAAAAATGGACAAAGGACTTGAATAGATACTTTTCGAAGAGAACATACTGATGGCCAATAGACATAAGAAAAGATGCTCAATGTCACTAATCATGAGAGAAATACAAATTAAAACCAGAATAAGATACCATCTCACACCTGTCAGAATAGCTATCAATAAATCCACAAACAACAAGTGTTGGCGAGGATATACAGAAAGGAGAACCCTTTTGTATTGTTGGTAGGAAGGCATATTGGGGCAGCCACTGTAGAAAGCAGTATGGAGATACATCAAAAAATTAAAAACAAACTGCCTTTTGACTCAGGGATCCCACTTCTGGGAATATATTCAAAAGAACCCAAAACAGTAATTCAAAAGAACATAAGCACCCTTATGTTCATTAAAGCACTATTTATAATCACCAAAATATGAAAGCAGCTCAAGTGTCCATCAGTAGATGAACAGATAAAACAACTAGGGGACATTTACACAAACGAACACAACTTGGCCATAAAAAAAGAAGAAAGGTTTACCCTCGGCAACAGTATAGATGGACCTGAAGAACATTATGCTAAGTGAAATTATCCAGTCAGAGAAAGACACATACCATATGATTTCTCTCATATAAGGACTCTAATGAACAAACTGAACTAACAAGCAAAACAGAGACAGACTCATAGATGGAGAGCAGATGACAGTTAATGCAGGATGGGGGGGCAGGTAGGGGATGGAGAGATTGAGCAAAAAGGAAAAAGGACTCATGGACAACAGTGTGGTGATGCTGGGGGGGAGGCGCATATAAGAAGACTAAATCGCAATGGAAAAGATACAATAAAAAATGAAGTAATAAATAAATAAATAAATAAAAAATTTAAACAGTGAGTAGCAAAGGAGAATACCATAAAATAATCAATTATTCTATCTGCAAATACTTTAGTCATTCCAGAAAAAGGAATTGTTGTTCTCTAATGTAGCGAGTCTTATTTTGACCAAAAGAAAGCATCTCTTCCTTCCTGCTCTTAAACCATTATTATGAAATAGTCTCTCTAAAAATGCATATGAGATGCTAAAATCCTCAATAAAATATTGGCAAACAGGATTCAGCAATACATCAAAAAGATCATACACCACGATCAAGCGGGATTCATCCCACGGAATCAAGGGTGGTTTAATATTTGCAAATCAATAAATATAATACATCACCTAAACAAAATGAAAGACAAAAATCACATGATCATATCAATAGATGCAGAAAAAGCATTTGATAAAGTACAACACCCATTTATGATGAAAACACTCAGAAAAATGGGAATAGAGGGAGCATATCTTAACATAATTAAGGCTATATATGAGAAACCTGAAGCCAACATCATACTCAATGGACAAAAACTGAAAGCATTCCCCCTGAAATCAGGAACTAGACAAGGCTGTCCACTCTCTCCTCTTCTATTCAACATAGTGTTGGAAGTCCTAGCCACAGCAATCAGACAGAAAAAGAAATAAAAGGCATCCAAATTGGGAAAGAAGAAATAAAACTATCACTATATGCAGATGACATGATAGTATACCTAGAAAACCCTATAAACTCCACTAAAAGACTACTCAATATAATAAGTGAATTTGGCAAAATCGCAGGGTACAAAATAAATACACAGAAATCTAAGGCATTTCTGTACACCAACAATAAAATAGCAGAGACAGAGACAAAAAAGAAAATACCATTTACTATAGCAACAACAAAAATAAAATACCTAGGAATAAACTTAACCAAAGAGATAAAAGACCTGTACACTGAAAATTACACAACATTGAAGAAAAAATTTAAGGAAGATACAAATAAATGGAAGCAAATACCATGTTCTTGGATGGGAAGAATCAACATCATCAAAATGGCCATACTACCCAAAGCAATTTACAGATTCAATGAAATCCCTATTAAAATACCAATGACATATTTCACTGACCTAGAACAAATACTCCAAAAATTCATATGGAACCAAAAAAGACCCCAAATAGCAAAAGCAATCTTGAGACAGAAGAACACAGCAGGGGGAATCACAATACCAGACATCAAACAATACTACAAAGCCACTGTGATCAAAACAGTCTGGTACTGACATAAGAACAGACATATAGATCAGTGGAACAGAATAGAGAGTCCAGAAATAAACTCAGGCTTCTATGGTCAACTAACATTTGATAAATGAGGTAGGAACATAAAATGGAGTGAGAAGAGCCTCTTTAACAAATGGTGCTGGGAGAACTGGACAGGGACGTGCAAAAAAATGAAACTAGACCACCAACTTACACCACACACAAGAATAAACTCAAGATGGATCAAAGACTTAAATGTAAGCCGTGACACCATAAAAGTCCTAGAGGAAAACATAGACAGGAAAATATCAGCTATCCCACGTAATAATATATTCACAGATATATCTCCTAAGGCAAGAGAAATAAAGGAAAAAATAAACAAATAGGACTACATCAAACTAAAGAGCTTCTGCTCAGCAAAAGAAAACATCAGCAAGATGAAAAGGAAACCAACCATATGGGAAAACATATTTGCCAATGACATCACAGACAGGGGACTGATCTCCAAAATATATAAAGAGCTGATACGACTCAACATCAAGAAAACGAACAACCCAATTAAAAAATGGGCAAAGGACCTGAACAAACACTTCTCTAAAGAGGACATACAGAAGGTCCATAGACACATGAAAAAATGCTCAACATCATTGGCCATCAGAGAGATGCAAATAAAAACCATAATGAGATACCGCCTTACACCTGTCAGAATGGCCATCATCAACAAATCAACAAACAACAAGTGCTGGCGAGGATGTGGAGAAATGGGAACCCTGCTGCACTGTTGGTGGGAATGCAGACTGGTGCAGCCACTATGGAAAACAGTATGGAATTACCTCAAAAAACTAAAAATGGAACCGCCTTTTGAACGAGCGATTCCACTGCTAGGATTATACCCGAAAAATCCTAAAACCCTAATTCAAAAGAACTTATGCACCCCTATGTTCATAGCAGCCCTGTTTACAATAGCTAAGTGCTGGAAACAGCCTAAGTGCCCATCTGTAGATGAGTGGATCAAAAAACTGTGGTACATTTACACAATGGAATACTATGCAGCAGAAAGAAAGAAGGAGCTCCTGCCATTTGCGACAACATGGATGGAACTAGAGAGAATCGTGCTTAGTGAAATAAGCCAGGCAAAGAAAGCACAATACCATATGATATCACCTAATACAGGAAACTAAAGAACAACACAAACAAATGAACTAAATAGGACAAATAGTAGAATAGTAGTCAGTAGGGGGAAGGAGGGGGGGAGAGAAGGGGGATAAGTAAGGGAAGGGTTTAGTCAAAGAACGTGTATGGATGACTCATGGACATGGACAACGGGGAGGGATATGATTTCGGGAGAGGGGGTGGGCTGGCGGCGGGGAGCAATGGGGGAAAAATAGGACAACTGTAATTGAAAAACCAAATAATAAAAAAAATATATTTTTTTAAATGCATATGGTCATGATGAGCTCAGAAGGAAACAGGAAACTAAGGTCTTCTAAAAAACTTTCTTAACCTTATTAAGAAATAAGCTTATTGACTCCTATAGAATTCTAAAAGGAGTTCTGGCTGGTTCTCTGAGTTGTGCATACAAATATGGGTTAGGTAACTATACATGGCACATCCTGACAACATGTGCTTCTTCTCTTGTCAAGTCCAGGTATAAAGCTAGACATGCTTAAAAACTGGCGTGTAAATGAGGCTTGTTTTCTTTTATATCTATCAGGGCATGGCTGAATATATTTGAACTGAAATAATAAAAATTGACTCAACAATATGTTCTACTTTCAAACCACTTTATTTTTAAAGTGATTCATTCAATATATCTACTCAAACAGTAGGGCCAATGTGTCAGCAGCAAGGAAGTTGAGGTGAGAAAGCCCTGATTCAAATCCTGGCTTGGGCATTTGCTTGCTGACTGTGAAATTTAAGGTGATTATTCTGCGCTCTCTGAGCACTAGGTTCCCCACTTATAAGGTAACAATCATAGCATTCCTGAATTCACTCTCAAATTCAACTTCTGTTCTAGAATCAGTACAATATAGGCTGAGTATTTTTTATTTGTAATGTCTGGTACATTTATTTACTCATTTGTAAATAACTCTCCATTCCCTCTTGTATTTCTCTGCCTCTATCAGAAACGTATTTTTATTAAAATTAAATGTGTTGTTTCTTAAATGGACTTTGAGAATAAATGACTTTAAACAAACCACCCAAACTCAGACATAATCCTATTCTTATAGCTTTATTTCCAGAATGAGCTTTGGAAAGCTCATGTGGGAGGAATCTAATATTTTGATCTTACCTTATCAGTGTTTAATGTCCCGTTACAAAGTATAACTATAAAGTAATTAGATTAAGTTTCCTGTTTGACTTGCAGTGGCTCTAAATTTTATTCAAAGAACATCAAGGGCATTCTGAACAACTGAATAAGTGCTAAAGTGTGTAAGAGTTCATAGTAAGGTTATTATATAACATGGGGTCTATTTGCATGTGTATAGTGCTTATAAGCTTCAGGCTTAATAGAAGAAATTGATATTTTCTTGACACTTAGGAGTAATCCTGTGCAGTTTATTGTAGGTAAAAATAAACTTGGGAAATTGAAGTTTAGAGAGTTGAATTTTTTAATGAGTATATGAAGAAGCCAGGATCTGACTCCAGGCATTCTAATTCCAAATTCCCATTACTTCTATCTAATATAATTTATAAACTGCTATCAAATATGTTATTTTCAACTATAAATTATTTTGATTTTAAGTTTAAGAAACTATAGTTTTCACAAGCTAAACTATTTGTTAAGGTCACACATTAAGCTTCACAAGAAACGGCACTTGCTCAGGCTTTCCAAATTTAGTGACAGAGCTCACTTTCCCTGAGATAAATTTGAAAGGTATTTTGTGCATCAGTTTTGAAAAAAGACATGTTCATTTATGTAACTATACTCAAGTTGTTCAGGAGATTCAAGAAGTCAGCTAGTGTTCATATTCAATATGACCTTGGGATATTTAGGTCTTTCTATTGCAAATTGCAGACAATTTAGCCATTTTTGCTGTAGCTTCATTTTAATTTTGTGAGGTGAATTGAGACTGAACTCTTACAATATACTATAAATAAAAAATTTCTAAATACAAACAAAAAAATAAAAACACAAAAAAGAAATCAGCACAAATCCTAAACTAAAAGAGACCTCTAATTTTCTATTTTCCATAGACCTCTGTAACTTATTTGTGAGTTTAGTACCACATTAAGGGCTTTTAAAAGTCATCAGGACATAGTACACTATTTAGGTTGCTGACTGCATGCAAATTGAAACTCAGGAGTTTATACATAAATTCTTTCTTGCCCTGTGTTTATTGATGGAAGAAGCAAATACAAGTTGAAGAATCTGTTCTTGACTCTTTGGGTCTGTTTTTAATCACAAATATTTTTAACACTATAATACCTCTTCCTAAAGCATTTTAGTTACCAAATAAACAAGTTAATCTTTAATGCAGGAAAATACCATCTACTTCTCTCATTCTCAGGAGTTATATTTTACTGTCTCGGAAGTTCTTATACCCTGTGTTTAACATGGGGAAATTTATTCTAAATATCATTAGTGAAAGAAAAGGAAGACACATTTCTTGCCCCTCCACTTCCTCCGCCTGTATTTTCCAGACAGTGAAAGGTTTTTTTAGCCATGCAAACCACAGTGGAATTATACATATTGTTTCAACATACAGTCAAGCAATAGAACAACTATTGAGCTGCACAAACTTAAAATTCAGATTAACAAGATATATAGTGTGAAAGAACAACTGATCAGGAGCCAGAAACCAGGATTCCAGTGCTGGCTTTGTATCTCCCTTCTTCTGTTCTCCCTTAGCCCTGCCTTAGTCTACTAACAGGCTAAGGGGCCTATTCTTTTTAGGTGAATACTGTGTGTCCTTTTCAGTATGCTGACTGTTGAAACATGACCCACCACAGTATTTCCACTGCCTCACTTTGCTCATTGCTAAATAAAGTGAGCTCTTACAAGGACAATGTCTATTATAATTATGTTTTATCTGGCTTCTTTTATGAAGTTATTGTTTTTCTTTTAATTTCTTTAGAAGTTGTGTGTCATTTGAAAAGCTGCTAAACTCAGCTTCTTACAGCAGAAGTTATTACAGCTTATTATATTACATCTGGCATTATATCCTATTAAACAGGTTGGAAGACGCCCTTTAGAAGCTAAATAGGATATAATTGGAGGTTTTCAACTATAGACTATAGTGAAGATGAAGAGAATAAAAAGTGCAATCAGGGTCTGATGCTACAGTAAATAGGAAAACCATTTCAACACATTCTTGTCAAGACAATCTCACAAATACAGGACTGAGTCTATAAATTGATTCTCTTGTAAGGCAGGGAGAAATGTAAGATGGGACTAAGAGTTCAACAGTAAACGGGAATCGAAACTACCTCTACCAGATTCTACTGAACAAGTACACGATTCAAATATAAGCTTCAAAGCATAGGGAGACTTTGCCACAGATCCCTGTGGTAAGCAATGGATTTCTGTTCTCATGACAAAGAGACCTTCATGTTTGCCGAAGACAAGCATTTTCTTTCTGACCGAGGATATTAAAGAGTCTTACAGAAACTATCACTACAAAGGACAGCTTTGAGGAGAGCTGCACAACCACATGCAGGCTAATCTTTCTAGACAAAGAACCCCAGTCTGTCAGGTAGGAATATAATTGGTGATAATCAAGGCAGATTAGATACAGAGAATGGACAGTGACCTGAAATATATTGCCTGGACCTTTGCCAGGGCTAGGGGACAAGTCACTGATTCCAATGATTCACCTTTAATTTTTGGCTGTTTTTTTCTGCTTCAGAGACTGCATTTCACCAAGACAAGACTAAGATAAAAAGAACAAGTAATGAGTGAATCTGATTATAAGTAATCTGGGCAGGAAAAATGAGCAAGAAAAATGTGCTTTTAATTTAGGCCCATAGCCAAAATTCTAACAGAGGCAAGTTCACAATGTAATTCAAAGACATTAGCAATTACCTAGGGTTTGCTAGTTCCACAGGCAAACAGCTCATGCATTACAGAGTCCCTGTCATTGTCATCTGTTAGATTGCCAGGAGAGTTTTGTATTATAACTTGTATGAATTAAATTCTTTATGCTTTCAAATTAGGTTCAAAATTAACAGATCCATTTACTAAAAAATATTCAACTAACACATTTATGGGTGACGGCTTTTGTTAGGCAAGAAATCATGCAGGGGATTTATAAATAAAATGTAGGGAGTTACTTTCTTATTTAAAGCTTATAAAATAGACCCTTCTCTTTATTTCCTGCTGCTATGAAACTTTATGATCATGGAAATAGTACCCAAAATGACTTCTTCTGTCTAAAGAGAAGTACAAGACTTTAAAATTGACAAAACAGCATGCTATAATTAAAGCAAAATGCCTGCTGTATAGAATATCCTCCAATCTAAGAGCAAACACAGATAAATCACATCTTGACAGATATTTTGGAAGAGATTTACCAAAAGAATAGAAAAAAATCTAAAGAAATGAGCACAGGGAGAAGATGTATCTTAGTTACTTTGGCCAGAAATAAAAGATCCAGTGATGTGAACATCACGGGTCATGACCCAGTTATTTTGTCACATGTGGCTGGTCCTTATCATAGAATCCACACACTATTACTATGAAGTGGCAGAGAAAGGCCTTGCACCATATCAAAGAGAATTTGTAACACCTTTCTGAAGCTAAAATAATACAGTCAAATAAATAAACAATTATTTTTGAAATGCAGTTATCTTTTTGAACAAACAGTACTAAAACAATTGGATACCCACAGGCAAAAAAGTAAAATAAACCCTGACCTAAGTGTCACACCTTATGTAATAGTTCATTCAAAATGAATATAGCCCCAGCTGCTGTGGCTCAGTGGATTGAGTGTCGGCCTGCAAGCCACGTGTTGCTGGTTCGATTCCCAGTCAGGGCACATGACTAGGTTGCATGTCAGGTCCCCAGTTGGGGGCGCAAGTGAGAGGCAACCACACAGTGATGTTTCTCTCCCTCTCTTTCTCCATTCCCCTCTCTCTACAAATAAATAAACAAACAAATAAATTATTTTAAAAAATAATAAATAAAAAATTTTTAAAATGAATATAGACATAAATGTGAAATATAAGCTATTAATCTTAGAAAACAACACAGGAGAAAATCTGTAGAATTTTGTGCTAGGCAACGAGTTCTTAGTTTTGATGCCAAAAGTATAACTGATAAAAGGAAACATTGATATATTGAACCTCATCAAAAATAAAAACTTTGCTCTGTGAAAGTTTACATGAAGATGAACATATTTACAAATCACATAGGTGACAATGGACTAGTACCCAAACTATATATAAAAACTCTCAAAATTCAACATTAAAAAACTACCTAATTAAAAAATTGGAAAAAGAAATGAACAGAAATTTTACTAAAAAGGATATACAGAAGGTAAATAAGCACATCAAAAGATGTTGTCTATCATTAACCAATAGGGAAATTCAAATAAATTCAAATTAAAACTACTGTGAAATATCTCTAAAATATCAGACTAAAATTAAAAATGGTGACAACACCAAATGCTGCCAAACATACAAAGAAACTCAGTCACTCACATATTTCTGGTAGAAATGTAAAATGGTACAGCCACTCTGGAAAACAACCTGGCAGTTTCTTATAAAATTAAACATGCAAGCACACACAACACAGGTAAGTGAAAACTTAGGTTCATAAAAAAAGCTATACACAAATGTGCATATTAGCTTTATCTGTAATAGCCAAAAACTGTAAACAACTCAGATTCCTTCAACAGTTAAATGGTTAAGCACCATGGACTACTACTCAGCAATTAAAAACAAAAGAATTATTGATATACTCAACAACCTGAATGAATATTCATAAAATTATGCTGAGCAGAAAAAGAGAAGCATAAAATATTACATACTGTACTGTATAATTACATTTACAAACCATTTTTGAAAATTAAAAAAAGTTATAGAAATGGAAGATTAGTGCTTGCCAGGGCTTAGGGAAGAGGGAGAGTAAGAAAATGACATGTATTTATAAACAAGCAACAAGGTCCTTATTGCTATGGACTAAATATCTGTGTTCCACCCCAAAACATTAAATTAACATGTTGAAGTCTTATCCCTAATATGATAGCATTTGGAGATCAGGCCTTTGGGAGGAAATTAGGTTTGGATGCAGAGCCCCACGACAAGATGGGTGTCCTTAGAAGGGGATGAGAAGCTTAGAGCTCACTCGCTCTCGCTGACATGTGAGGACAACAGAATATAGTCATCTGTGAGCCTGCAGCAGGTTCTCATGAGACACAATCTACCAGCCCCTTGCTCTTGGACTTCCAAGGCTCCAGAACTGTGAGAAATAAATGTTCATTGTTTAAACTGGCAAGTCTATGGTACTTTTGTTATAGCAGCCCCAAATGACCAACACACTTGTGTTAGAATTGTCCAGTATCTTGACTGTGAACCTACACAGGTGACAAAATAGTACAGAACTTAAAACACAGATGCACAAGCACACACAACTGTAAGTAAAACTGGGTACATCTGAGTAAAATGGGTAGTTCGTATCAATATCAATATCCTTACTGTAATATTATTCTATAATTTCATTAAATATTACCAAGGAATCTCTGTTATAGTTTTTAAAACTGCACGTGACTCTACAATTATCTCAAAAATCTCAATTACAAAAATGTAATCATGATTAATAGCATATGCACTAGAATCAAATAAATCCTGTTTCTAACTTTTATTAACTGTTATCTTCAACATCATTTTCTTCTTTGGTAAATTGGTCAATAACAACAGTACCAACTTCATAAGGCTGTTTGTAGAATTAAATGAGATAATTCACACCAAGATCCTAGCATATCAGATGATTCATAGTGACCACTAACTAAAGTCTTATGCTTACTGTAATTATTTTTGCTATTATTAAAATATTCTTTGAAGTGAAAGATATAAATAGTCTGATCTTGAAATTAAATTTTAAGCCATGTCCATTTGCTGACTGATTGCCGAAGACCTCTTTAGAGGTGCAACATTACTGAACATTAATGATCTTATTGGATAGAATTCATGCTTGCTTGTTTACAAAATGTCTTTTCCCTCCCAGCTTCAGAATCAGCCTCTGTGGAGATGTTTGAGAGACTTTATAACAAACAGACGGTAGAAAGTCAACATCACCCCACCCCCTACGGTCACTTAATTACCTCTTCAATTTAAATGATCAGTTTGTCAGCATTACTGCTTTCCCCAACTGCAGAATTTAATAACGATAATAAGAAATAAATCAATTTATATGCTATATAAATTTTTATATATGACACTGATTCATCGACTATTTTATTCATAATTTATGTTCAAAACATATTTTCTATGAGTATATATTTCTGTGAGCCTTTAACTCATTTTTCATAAAATTGATTCCTTAGAAAGTGTCATTTTAAGGTTTCTCAATAAATTAACTTGTAAAAAAAAAAAAACTCATTTCTTCTTTATGATCTCATTTCTATGCCATAAATATTTCTGTACATAATGAGATACAAAGAAACGATATTTTACAGCTATGAAAAATAATGACGTTGATTTACTTAAATATTATGTTTAGAATTCGGTGAGGGAGTACATTGTTTATTGCCAATAATAATAATAATAAACAACACAGTGCTGCTGCTGTTCAATAAAATTTAAAACTGACAATAAAATTGGAAAAGTGATAACCACTATATGAGGACATCAGACTCCAGCCAAGTATTGCAACACACCAGACTCCCCAAGACTATACACTATGGAGGGTTCAATCTTAAATCTGAGAAATCTTTATCATTGTCATGATGTCGTAAATGTACTGACATCTTGGGAAAGGAAGAAAAATCTGAAAGATTCAGAATTAACAATGACAGAAGTACCCAAAAGAAAATGTTTCAAAATAAATTTTCAAGTCAGCAGACAAAATATGTTAATTGGAAAGTTTAAGATATTGCCTTATTTAATCCTCACTACCACTTATTTTATTTAGCCCTTGTACTTGAGGAGGGGAATGGAGTTAAACCAACAAAAATTGTTGGACAGAATCTTATGCAAAAGATTCAGTCAAGAAAATCATGTGTATCATTGCTAATCTAAATCATTGCTAATCTAAAATGCAGTGTAAAATTTCTAGAAACATACAACCTTCCAAAACTAAATCAAGAAGAAGTGGAAAGTCTCAACAAACCAATAACAAAAAAGGAAATTGAAACAGTAATCCAAAATCTCCCGGCACACAAAAGCCCTGGACCGGATGGCTTCACAGGCGAATTCTACAAAACATTCAGGGAAGAACTAACTCCTATCCTCCTCAAACTGTTCCAAAAAATCCAAGAAGAGGGGAAAATCCCAAACTCTTTCTATGAAGCCAGTATTATCCTAATCCCCAAACCAGGTCAAGACACAACAAAGAAAGAAAACTACAGGCCAATATCACTGATGAACATCGATGCTAAAATCCTCAATAAAATATTGGCAAACAGGATCCAGCAATACATCAAAAAGATCATACATCATGATCAAGTGGGCTTCATTCCAGGGATGCAAGGATGGTTTAATATTCGCAAATCAATAAATATAATACATCACCTAAACAGAATGAAAGACAAAAATCACATGATCATATCAATAGATGCAGAAAAAGCATTTGATAAAGTACAACACCCATTTATGATGAAAACACTCAGCAAAATGGGAATAAAGGGAGCATATCTTAACATAATTAAGGCTATATATGAGAAGCCTGAGGCCAACATCATACTCAATGGACAAAAACTGAAAGCATTCCCCCTGAACTCAGGAACTAGACAAGGTTGTCCACTCTCTCCACTCCTTTTCAACATAGTGTTGGAAGTCCTAGCCACAGCAATCAGACAAGAAAAAGAAATAAAAGGCATCCAAATTGGGAAAGAGGAAGTGAAACTTGCATTATATGCAGATGACATGATAGTATACCTAGAAAATCCTATAAACTCCACTAAAAGACTACTCAATATAATAAGTGAATTTGGCAAAATCACAGGGTACAAAATAAATATACAGAAATCTAAGGCATTTCTGTACACCAACAATAAAATAGCAGAGACAGAGACAAAAAAGAAAATACCATTTACTATAGCAACAACAAAAATAAAATACCTAGGAGTAAACTTAACCAAAGAGATAAAAGACCTGTACTCTGAAAATTACATAACATTGAAGAAAGAAATTAAGGAAGAAACAAATAAATGGAAGCAAATACCATGTTCTTGGATGGGAAGAATCAACATCATCAAAATGGCCATACTACCCAAAGCAATTTACAGATTCAATGCAATCCCTATTAAAATACCAATGACATATTTCACAGACCTAGAACAAATACTCCATAAATTCATATGGAACCAAAAAAGACCCCGAATAGCAAAAGCAATCTTGAGACAGAAGAACACAGCAGGAGGAATCACAACACCAGATATCAAACAATACTACAAAGCCACTGTAATCAAAACAGTATGGTACTGGCATAAGAACAGACATATAGATCAGTGGAACAGAATAGAGAGTCCAGAAATAAACCCAGGCCTCTATGGTCAACTAATCTTTGATAAAGGAGGAAGGAACATAAAATGGAGTGAGAAGAGCCTCTTTAACAAATGGTGCTGGGAGAACTGGATAGGGACCTGCAAAAAAATGAAACTAGACCACCAACTTACACCACACACGAGAATAAACTCAAGATGGATCAAAGACTTAAATGTAAGCCGTGACACCATAAAAGTCCTAGAGGAAAACATAGGCAAGAAAATATCAGATATCTCACGTAACAATCTCTTCACGGATACATCTCCTAAAGCAAGAGAAATAAAGGAAAAAATAAATAAATGGGATTACATCAAACTGAAGAGTTTCTGCTCAGCAAAAGAAAACATCAGCAAGATGAAAAGGAAACCAACCATATGGGAAAACATATTTGCCAATGACATCACAGACAGGGGACTGATTTCCAAAATATATAAAGAGCTGATACGACTCAACATCAAGAAAACAAACAACCCAATTAAAAAATGGGCAAGGGACCTGAACAAACACTTCTCCGAAGAGGACATACAGAAGGTCCATAGACACATGAAAAAATGCTCAACATCATTAGCCATCAGGGAGATGCAAATAAAAACCACAATGAGATACCATTTTACACCAGTCAGAATGGCCATCATCAACAAATCAACAAGCAACAAGTGCTGGCGAGGATGTGGAGAAACGGGAACCCTACTGCACTGTTGGTGGGAATGCAGACTGGTGCAGCCACTATGGAGAACAGTATGGAATTACCTCAAAAGATTAAAAATGGAACTGCCTCTTGAACCAATGACTCCACTACTAGGATTATACCCGAAGAATCTTGAAACCCCAATTCAAAAGAACTTATGCACCCCTATGTTCATTGCAGCACTGTTTACAATAGCTAAGTGCTGGAAACAACCTAAGTGCCCATCTGTAGATGAGTGGATCAAAAAACTGTGGTACATTTACACAATGGAATACTATGTAGCAGAAAGAAAGAAGGAACTCCTGCCATTTGCAACAACATGGATGGAACTAGAGAGAATTATGCTTAGTGAAATAAGCCAGGCAAAGAAAGAAAAATACCATATGATATCACCTAATACAGGAAACTAAAGAACAACACAAACAAAGGAACTAAATAGAACAAAGAGCAGAATAGCAGTCAATAGGGGGGAGGGGAGAGGGAGAGAAGGGGGATAAGTAAGGGAAGGGTTTAATTAAAGAGCCTGTATGAAAGACTCATGGACACGGACAACGGGGAGGGATATGATTGTGGGAGAGGGGGTGGGTTGGGTGGGGGAGAGAAATTGGGGGAAAAGGGGACAACTGTAATTGAAAAACCAAAATAAAAAAAATTTAAAAAAAAAATGCAGTGTACAAAATTGATCTTAATGCCGAAGGTAATAAAACATCTCTAAGGGTTCAGTCTATGGAAAACAAAATATCTGATTGCAATGGTAATATATATATATAATCCAGGTACAGAAATCAGTTGCATTTCTATATAATAACAATGAATTATCTGAAAAATTAATGAGAAAATCAGTCTTATTCACAACAGGCTCAAAATCAATAAAATATTTAGGAAAAAAATTATCAAGAAAGGAAAGATCTATACAATGAAAACCACAAGGCTTTGATAAAAAAAAAAAAAAGTCAAAGAGGACACAAATGGAAAGATATCTCATGTTCATGTACTGGAAACATTAACTTTGTTAAAATCTCCACATTACTCAAAGCAATCTACAGATTTAATGCAATCTCTATCAAAATTTAACTGACATTTTGACAGAGATAGAAAACAATCCTAAACATTATATGGAACCACAAAAGACCACAAATTGCTAAAGCAGTCATGAAAAAGAACAAAGATTGAGGCATCACAATTCCTGATTTTAAACTATACTATAAAACTATAGTAACCAAAACAGTATGGTACTGGCATAAAAATAGGCACAGAGAACAATGAAAGAGAGTAGAGAGACCAGCAAAAAATTTCCATATATATGGTCAACTAATATTTGACAAGAGAGCCAAGAATACTCAATGGGGAAAGAATAGTCTCTTTAATTAATGGTGCTGAGAAAACTGGATAACCACATGCAGAAAAGTGAAATTGGACCCCTATCTCACATCACTCAAAAATTAATTTGAAATGGGTTAAAGACTTAAAATACAACCTAAAACCCAAAACTCCTATGAGGAAACAGGGAGCAGGGAAAGCTCCTTGACATTGGTGAATGCTATTTTGGCTGTGGCACTGAGAACATAACCAACAAAAGTAAAAATCAACAGTTGGTATTACCTCAAACTACAAGGCTTTTGCCCAGCAAAAGAAACAATCAATGAAATGGAAAGGTAGCCTACAGAATGGGACAAAATATGTGCAAACCATATATCTGAGAAAGAGCTAATATCCAAAATATATAAAGAACTTGGAGAATATTAAAGCTACAATTCTATTATGTTTTTATTTTCAGGCCATTCCTTTTTTATTTCTTGTCTTAACAAGTAATTGTTTTAAAGTACTTTATATACTGATTTATTCAAAACAATATCAAGCTTTTTACTCTGAAGAAATTGGTTCATTTTTACATGTAAGAAAAAAATAGTTGAGTTCTTACATGCCAACTTTTTCCTAAATCAGTAAGACTAGGCAATAGATAACAGTTAAAAATCTTACCTTACACAGTCATTTTATCAAATATTCTAAAGGCATAATATCAAAGTGATTTTCTATGTTTTTGACAGGAAATAGATAACATCTTGTAAATTCTCTGCAGCAAAATAATACATAATGTAAGAGATCCTTTGTCAAACAATATGTAAAATGATTATCCTCATATTCTCAAGTGTCTAAAACCCAGGACCAATTTGGTATTAATGATTGGCTCTTGCAGAGCAATTAGCCATCTGCTTCTCGAGGAGAAAACCAAAAAAAGTCAGAAACAATGAAAAATCAAGAACTGACAAGAGAGAAATTTGTACACAAACCAGTAACCCTGAAAAATAATCCGTGGTTTGGTATGTTTATCAGAAATAATTAATCCTCAACATTATACTCCACTTGACCAAGTGAATATAGAAAGAATCTTTTTATTTTGGTTACTGCTGTGCTTTTGCCTATTACTACAGAATAAAACAATGCACTTAACATACCAAAACATTCATTCTTAGTTTATATTCTCTAATAGGGTAGCCAGTGGCCACATGAGGTTATGTAAATTTAAATTTACATTTAAATCAATCAAAACTAAATGAAATATAATATTCAGTTCTTCAGTCACACTAGCCATGTTTTCGGTGCTGAAGAGCCACATGTGGACTACATATTGGACAGCAGGTATTTTAGAGCATCTCCATCATCACAAATTTGTTTTGCACAGCACTGCCTTGGATATCAAGATTCAACTAACAGAACTGAACTAAGAAAATCAATAGCATACTCTCCCCATAACTATAATTTCCTATATTAGTTAATGCAGTCAAAAATATATACTGTATACCTATTATGTGCCTGGAGCTATTCTAAGTAAAAGATATAAAGTGGCAAAAAAGAAAGTCAATTTCTCTGTCCTAACATTTTCTGCCTTCTTGAAGGATGGAAAGAAAAATTCAAGCAACCAAGTAAACCAAGGATTTGATAGCACATCCTACATATCCAGTGAAATAGGATGATGTAATAGAGAGTGATGAGAGGAAACAGTGAGACTGGGTTGTGGCAGGACATTATTTCTAAGGTTAGAAAGTGAAGGTCTTTCTAAAGGGGTTTCATTCAGAATGAAGGGGCCAAATGAGAAAAGGGAGCCCACCACACAAAGGCCTCAGGAAAGAATGTTCCTGGTAAAGAAACAGCTCCTGCAGAAGATCTAAGTCAGCACAGGCTTGGCCTATTCTAAGCTGTTAGAGGGCTCACACAGCTAAAGGGAAATGAAATGGGAAGAAAAGTACAGGATTGAGTGACAGAGAAGCAGGAGCAAGTTATTTAGGGTCTCATGGGTTATTGTAAGGCTGCGGTACATTTTTATTTTCTAAATGTGGTAGGAACTCATTGGAGCATTTCCTGCAGGGCCATGGCCTGATTTTAAAGAGTGGCTTTCATGGCTGTGGATGGATTTTGTCCCCTCACTACAGAACATGGACTCACCATGCAGGCATCTGTTCAATTTATTCCCTAAACTGTTACAAAGTCCTGGTCAATGAGCCAGCCTTCGTATATGAATATCTCTGAAAGGAATTTAATGTTATTCTTCATAAATTCTCAGTACCACAGAAATATCATTGAAAGCCCAGGATACATATCCAATACATAACTGAAATAACTCCACTACTTGACATTCATATGATAGTGTATAAGCTAGACCACCAACTTATACCACACACCAGAATAAACTCAAAATGGATGAAAGACTTAAACATAAGTTGTGATAACATAAAAGTCCTCATGGAAAACATAGGCAGTAACATCTCAGATATCCCATGTAGTAATATCCCCTATATCTCTTAGGGCAAGGGAAATAAAGAAAAAAATGAACAAATGGAACTACATCAAATTAAAAAGCTTCTATATGGCTAAAGAAACCATCATCAAAATGAAAAGGGAACTGACCCTATGAGAGAACATATTTGCCAGTGATACATCAGACAAGGATTTAATCTCCAAAATATATAAAGAACTCATATGACTCAATACCAGGAAGACAAACAGCCCAATTTTTTTAAATGGGCAAAGGACCTGAATAGACACTTCCCTAAAGAGGACACAGAAATGGCCCATAGACAAATGAAGAGATGTTCAACATCACTAATCATCAAAAAAATGCAAATTAAAACCACAATGACATTTCATCTCACACCTGTCAGAATGGCTATCATTAACAAATCAACAAACAAATATTGGTGATGACATGGAGAAAAGGGAATACTTATGCAGATTTCTGGAGCCACTGCAGAAAGTATTATAGAGTTACCTCAAAAAATTAAAAATGGAAGTATCTTATGACTCAGCAATTCCACTTCTGGGAATTAATCTGAAGAAATCAGAAACATTAATTTAAGAAAATACATGCACCCCTATGTTCATTGCAGCTTTATTCTACAATAGCCAAGATTTGGAAGCAGCCAAAGTGTCCATCAGTAGCTGAGTGAATGAAAAAGCTGCGGTACATTTGTACAATGGAATACTACTCGATCATAAAAAAGAAGGAAATCTTACCTTTTGCAACAGCATCGATTGACCTGGAGAGAACAATGCAAAGTGAAAAAAGCCAGTCATGGAAAGACAAGTACCATATGATCTCACTTATAAGAAGAACCTAATGAACAAAATAAACTACATAATGAACAAAACAGAACCAGAGACCTAGAAACAAGGAACAAACTGACAGCTGCCAGAAGGGAGAGGTGAATGGAAACAGTGGAAGGAAGGGGAAGAAATTAGTCAAAGAACATGTATGAATGACCCAGGGACTTGGACAATGATGTGGAGAATGACTATGGGAGTGGGGGTTGGGCTGGGCAGAGGAGGGCAAAGGGGGGGAAATTGGGACAACTGTAATAGAACAAACAAGAATAAAATTTTTTTTAAATGTCCATGAACCTAATTTTCCTCATCTGAAAAATGGGCCATAAATCCTGCAACAGTTATCACCCAAAAATATTAGAAGAAGAAAAAAAATTAAACTAAGTGTATGCTATGTAAAATAAAGATTTTACATAGTCATATCACATCTTCATCACAGCACAGCCTCATATTCCAGGTTAAGTTTTGAATGGTAAAATATTTTCAAACTTCTAAGTCTAGGAATATATGTAAGAGCTCTCATCAATATAAGTAAGCTTAACCAACAGTTATGATAGTGTAACTTTCCCTCACAAATGCATATTTCAAGCCCAAAAAAGATAGAAGGGAACAGACATTTGTCATTCTGAAATATCTCCCAAACTGTTACATAAAATTTCTATGGAGCTACTGCAGTTATTTTAACCTCAAAAATATTCTACTTCATTCCTCTATGTATGTATGTATAATGAACTATGTTTTTACATATGAGCTGAAGTGCTAACATATACAATCTAAGCAATCTGTCTGACATGAAGCTGACATTTTATTTTGGATCCATCTATTGTAATTTTTAGATTTAATACATTTCTTCTAGTTGATAAGTAACAACCACCTAGAAACATTTGCTTCCAGGCTCTCCATTTGATGTCTCTCTCTGCTTGCAAGCAAAAATGAAAACAGCTTTGAATGTCAGCGAAGTAGAAATTTCCTTCCTGAGGATATTATAGATTTTTGCTTCACTTTCTCAGCTGTGGCTGTAGAATCTTGAGCATTGTCAGTGATTTCAAATGTACACATCTTCTCCATCAGTTAAGGTCAAGTAATATATTTCTATTCTATTCTATGAAAGCTTTAAGACAGAAATCCCATGTATTCTATTTTAATGTTTTCCAAAAATCTCATAATTAATACATTGGAACAAATAATTTCTCACTCCATCTCTCCAATATCATAATGGATATTTGCATTTAACAAATTCTTATATTGCACTGCTCGAAGTGGTTTCAAACATTAACTTATTTAATCTCCATATCAACTGTAGTAGGTACTACCATTGTCCTTATTTCACTATTGAAAAAAAATGAAATAAATAGAAGTCAAATAACTTGCTTAAAGGTAAGCAACTAGTAAATGACAAAGCTGGGACTTGAATTCAGGCCTTCTGTGCTCTTTAACTCTACACTAAAATACTCTATATTGGATAGACACATGAAGGATTATATTATCAAAGTCAATATCAAAGAATTAATGTAGCAAAACTGACCTAAGTCAATTTAGTCTTATATAATTCTTAGATTTGTTTTGGTAAATGTGCATATTTAGAGGTAAATGATAGCTATAGGCCACTTCTTCATAGCCTCCCTAAAGCTTACAATGAAGGTAAGTCCCAGACAAAATTATGCCACATGAACGAACATTCATTACCAATAGATACCCACAACAAAGCCCAGCTCTCTGTCTGTCCTTTTAGCTGCTCCAGCAGAATCTTGCCTAAATGGTAAATGCATGGTTATTATGAAAATAAGCTAGACACAGACTCTGACAAATCACCTTGACTGAGGCAGGAGTCCAAGAAACCTAAATTAGCAGCTGTACCAGCATTATTTATGAATGTCATTGACTTCACAGGATTCTTGCCTACTACCTCTGGGAGTATCTTATGAAGTCCACCTACCAAAAGTCACTTTTACCAACTGCTAAGCTAATGACAAAAAGCTTGATATGAATTGGAGATAAGAGTAGCCTCCCCAAGGGTGCTCTTTAGACTAATGCTAGTTGACCACCTACTGAATATGAGTCCCTATAAGAGAAAGTGTTATCTTCCAGGGAATAG
Source organism: Furipterus horrens (assembly GCF_987537825.1). Taxonomy (NCBI): domain Eukaryota; kingdom Metazoa; phylum Chordata; class Mammalia; order Chiroptera; family Furipteridae; genus Furipterus; species Furipterus horrens. The sequence goes on from NW_028327172.1 coordinate 172,830,146, forward strand.
ACTAGAACTTACACCATATTGTCAATGTTGAAATATTTTTAAAATAAAATTTTAAAACATCTCCTATCAGGTTTGCCTTCCATTTCCCTTAATAGTTCTGGAATCACAGTGCCAGTATTAAACACCCTTTAGGTAAACAAAATATGTGCCTAAGTTGCCAGTAGAAAAGGGAGTTCCCAAAATATAAAAACATTTTTTCCAAGAAGTTAACATTTACTTCAGGTCAAGATGGAGACATAGGTAGATATGCTTTACCTCCTTGCACAACCATAAGAAAGATCACAACTAACTTCAAAACAAAAAACACCCAGAACTTCCAGAAAATCAAACTGTATGGCAGTCAGAAAACCAAGAATTTAAAGAAGCCACATTCATTTAGATGGGTAGGAGAGGCGGAGTCAGGGAGCTGTGGCGGAGAAGATGTGGTCTGGTGGTGGTGAGGAGGCAGCGGTGAGGCAGTGGCCAGCAGAATAGACAGTCCCACATTTATGTGTGGTGGATAAAGACCAGGAAGGATACCTTGGGAGCAAGTGATCTCAGCCCCAGGCTAGACCATGCACCCAGAGTTCCAGTGATAGGACAATAAAGCCTCATAACTTCTGGCTGTGAAAACCAGTGGGGGTTGGGGCAGCAGAAGAAACTGTCCATATCTCAGGAGAGTCCATTTGAAGGACCTGTATGGTCCTAGATGTATGCAAATGCACCCACTCTGGGAACCACCACCAGGGAAATAGCTAGAGGGCTACCAGTTATATATAGGAAGGAGGTGAAGTGACTCCGGCAACCAGGCAGTGGCATTGTCCCTTCTCTGATCCCTCCCCCACATACAGTGCCACAAAGTGTTGAAGCAGGTTGTCCCACCCTGGCAATACCTAAAGTTCCTCCCCATATAACTTAACAGGGTCAAATCAGCTCTATCTAATACCCAGAAACAAACACAGGGAGGCTGCCATATTGAGGAGACAAAGAAATATGGCCCAAATGAAAGAACAAAAAAAAAAAAACCCTCAAAATAAGAACTAAATGTAATAGATAGCCAACTTGTCACATGCAGATTTCACAACACTGATGATAAGGATGCTCGAAGAACTCATTGAGCACAGCAAAAGCATAAAAGAACAAACAAAGTCTACACTAAGTAAAATAAAAAATAAAACCCACAGGGAACCAATAGTGAAGGGAAGGAAGCTGGGGTTCAAATCTACGATTTGACCATAAGGAAGAAATAAACATCCAACCAGCACAGAATGAAGAAATAAGAATTCAAAAAAAATGAGCAGAGAATAAGAAGACCCTGGGACATGTCCAAAAGTGCCAACATCCGAATCATAGGGATGCCAGAAGGAGAAGAGAAAGAGCAAGAAATTGAACACTTAGTTGAAAAGATAATGAAAGAAAACTTCCCTAATACCTCTATGATGCGGATGTCGTTATGCTTGATGTTGTCCCAGGGGTCCCTTAGATCTTCCCTCTGTTCTCTTAAGTTTCTTTTTCTTTTTCTCTTTAAGTGGATACTGTTATTTTGTCTTCTAATTTACTGATTTGGTCCTCTGCTTTATAAACCTGTTGTTGATTCCTTTTAGTGAATTCTTCATTTCTGATGTTGTATTCTCCATTTCTGACTCATTCTTATTTATGGTGCCTATGTTCTTTATAATGCTTACTATCTCTTTAAAACTCTAAGTGCTCACTGAGATCATCTGTTCTTCCCTAAAGTTCTTGAGCATCTTATAACCATTATTTTAAACTCTGGTATTTTGGTTGCTTTTATTTCATCTATTTCATTTATTTATTTTTTTTCTGGAGATTTCTCTTGTCCTTTTGTTTAGGATTTTTTTTCTTTGTCTCCCTATTTGATCTCTGTGTGTTAGGTAGATGTGCTACATCTCCCAAATTTGTTTTGATGGTCTTATAATGACGGTATCTCTTTGGGTTCAGTGGCAAAATCTTCCAGATCAACTGAACTCCATGCTCCAGCCATGTTTCTTGTGGATTCTGTGTCCCTACACCCCTGTTGCCATTGAGTCTTGAATGCTGTTGGCCTTTTTGTGGGTAGAGTTAATCCTTCAGGCTGGGAGACTATAAGGATAAACCTTGATCACCATGTGCAGGATGCTGTGCAGGGACTGCCCCTTGAGGCAGCATTCTTCCCAGCAGGATCTAGTGTCTTCAGGAATCCCCCTTTAGGTGTACCAGTTGTATGGCTAGTTGGGTCAAGCTCTGATATAGTCTGAAGCCCACCACTGGTTTTGTTGGTTCTTGGTCCACTTGGGTGCAGTTTATATACAGGTTGTTGTCAGATGTTGTGTGTAAATGGCCTAGGGCTACATATCTGTAGCTATCATGCTGTTCTTGGTTTGCCTCTGAATGTGAGGGTTCATCTGTGTAAAATGGTCAGCTGCTTCCAGCTTAGAGCTGGGGAAAGCTCTGTAAAAGGTCTGATGCTCCCTGAGGTCTGCCTCCATCTCTCAGCTACTCTGCTTCTCCCTGAAGTTGCCTTGTCTTCCTCCTGAGGCTTCAAAGGAGAGACTGCATGATGAGCCCAGGATAGCCAGGATTGGGTTAGTGGGTCCCCTACTTGTGGGTTACACAGCCTGTAGGACACTCAATGAGGGCAGATTAGCCTCTGCTTCAAAGCCAGACCCCTCAATCTGTGCCAGAGTCTCAAACTCTAGCTCCCTGAGATGGGCTCACTGCAGATCAGGTTGGGTACAGCCTGCCTTCCCCTTTGCAGCAGCAAGTTCAGTTGCCCTGGGCTCAGTGGGATAAATCAAAAAATTTCCCATTGGGGCTGATGCTAGCCCAGCCCACAGGAGTGGGCTAAGCTCTCTGTCCCATTCCCAGACAATAGCATTGGAGGAGGGTCTCACACTTTGAAATTCTCCATTCTCAGCTGCTCTTGTTTTCTTGCTGTGGATCTGCACCCAGTTTGGGTGTTTGGGACTTGACAAAGCTGATCTAAACAGTTTCCTGCTGGGGGTACCCACACACCTATAGGATGAGGGTGGCACTTATTCCTCTTTCCAAGGTAGCAAGGACTGAACTTGCAATGGAGACTGGATTTGCAAGATTTGCCTCCCTGCAATGTAGCCAAGTAGCTCAGCACCTGTCCATCTGATTCCTAGACAGAAGCTTCTCTAGGAGACACAGTTCAAAAGTCTCAGTTCTGTGTGGCTCCCCAGCTCACCACCGAACCAAGCAGGGCGAAACCTATAATCTCAGCCCTGTGATGCACTCTGATCCCTCCACGTGTCTGGTCTCAGCAGGGTGGGGCTGAGGATACCAATTAGGTATCTACCTGGCCAAAGTCCAGTAAAAAACAAAGATGTCTTTGGTTAGGATCGTTTTAATGGAAGTGGTGAAATTATGTGTCCACATAAATTTCTGGATATACATAGATGGTAGAGCTGACACTTTCCTCATAGGTTAGATGTACGGTGAGAGAGAAGACAGGAGACAAGCAAAAATGGTGAGTAGTGTTGCCACACAGGAAAATGGCAACTAGTGAAAGAAAGAGCAGGTTTGGAGTGGTGAGGATATTAATAATTAATGTTGAGATGTATCAAATTTGACTAATCTTTTAGACACTCACAGGCAATTGGGCAGAGCACATCTGATATTCAGGGGAGTGGTTGGTGTTGAAGCCATGAAACTGCGTGAGATAACGTTGGGTGTACAGGTAAACTGAATAGGAGGAAAGTCTAGGTGTAGTGCACAGCTTCAAGGCACATCAACCTTTAAAAGTCAGCAAAATGAAAATCACACCCAGCCACTGAGGAGATGAAGAAGGAATGGCCAGTGCAGTAGAAGAGGAAGTAAAGGATTGTGTCCTGGAGTTAATAGGTTTCAAGAAGAAAAGCGCGATGAAATGTGCCTAATGCTGCTAACAGATCAGAAGACTGACAATTGACCTTAGGCTGACATTTAAAGCTTATCTGTGACTGTAAATGCAAATCACTATAGTACATGACTTCTATGGCTTCTACTTCAATTTTTAAAAATTCTCTTTTGCTCTTTATTTTTCAATACTATACATTTGAAGGTTCTTAGGCCTGCTTTTAGCTCACACTATGTCAATTGCAGTGCTTACCTTTGAAACTTCAGTCCTCTGAAATGATGGTGAAAAGAATTTCAAAAATGATAAGGAGAAAATGTTTTATCTTCCCCTAGAGCAGGAGGAAAGCAGACAGCATTCTATATCATAAAACCAGTTATAAGGTAATAACTTGAAAATGTCCACTAAAGGATTTCTTTTACTTGCCTATCTTATGTGAAGTCTTGTACGAATGTGTGATTCTAGTCCACTTTTTTCTAACAATATAAAACTGTCCTTGAAGTACCACTTACACAAAGTATATAGGTAAGTATGCCAATAATTGCTAAAGAGATTATTCCTAATGTCCGGAGGAATATTACCTTTAATACCTAAGACTTTACAGTCTTTTATTGTTGTTTTAATTTTTACATGTAATATTAAAATGACATCTCTATTTTCCAGAAAATTAAATAAAAATGGGGCTCACTTCCTTAAGCCAAAAGAGCTGCCAGATTTCCTTCTCCTGTCTTTATTAGTAAATATATGATACATCTGTTGATACTGCTAGATTCCTTCATCAAAGAACTGAGAATATTTATCATCAGAGAAATACAAATTAAAACCACAATGAGATATCACCTCACACCTGTCAGAATAGCTATTATCAACAGAACAACAAACAGGTTTTGGCGAGGATGTGGAGAAAAGGGAACCCTCCTGCATTGTTAGTGGGAATACAGACTGGTGCAACCACTGTGGAAAACAGTATGGAGTTTCCTCAAAAAATTAAAAATGGATTTTCCTCATAATCCAGTGATTCCACTTCTGGGGATTTGTCTGAAGAAACCCCAAGTACTAATTTGAAAGAATATATGCACCCCTATGTTCACTGCAGCATTATTTACACTAGCTAAGATGTGGAAGCAACCCCATTGCCCATCAATAGATAAGTGGATTTTAAAAAGTGCTGGTACATATACACAACAGAGTATTACTCAGCCATACAAAAGAACAAAATCCTGCCATTTGCATTGCATTGGATGGACCTAGAGAGTATTATGCTAAGTGAGATAAGTGAGTAAGAGAAAAACAAATACCAGATGATTTCATTTACATGTGGAATCTAAAGAACAACATAAACAAGCAAAATAAAAACAGACTCATAGTTACAGAAAACAGACTGACAGCTGTTAGAGAGGAAAGGAGGGGGGTTGAGGGACTGGGTGAAAAAGATTAAGGAATTGAGAAGTACATATTGGTAGTAACAAATAATCATAGAGATATAAAGTACAGCATAGGAAATATAGGGATTAATATTATAATAACTATATGGTGCCAGGTGGATACTGGGAATATTAGGAGGAATATTTTATCAAGTATATGATTATCTCAGAGAAGGAAAACTCTGACTCCAAAAAACCTCCGCTGCCTTGCAGCATACCTCTTCAGGGGAAAGGCTAAGGGAGTAAACCCCGACAGAAAATCCGGAGCCGGAGTCCCTAAGGCGGTTTGACGTTGTAGTCAACACCGGCAACTCCTGCGGCGCACCTGAACCCAAGCTGTATTGACTCCGTCTTTCCCTTGGACCCTTCAGCTGCGAAGAGAGGGGGGTCTGCTGCATGGGCAACAGCAGACCCTCCATATCACCCTGCCCAGGCTCTGTAGCTTCAGCTTCACTGGAGAGGACACTCCAGTGTCATCGCAAGATGTCGATTCAACACAGGAGACAGATACCGTGTCACTCCCGAGTCGGACTGCACAACCATTCTCGGCGGTGCAGACTCTTAAGAAGCTACACCATCGTCTCTCGAGACGGACGGCTGCCGACGACGACGACGATATGATTATCTAACCACTATACTGTACACCTGAAACTAATAAAAATATTAAATGTAAACTTTAATTGAAAAAAATTTAATTAAAAATTAGGTTTACAAAAGAACCTAAGAATCTTTGTCTCATTCAAATTAGCAGAGGTCTTGATCAGAGCTGTTCGGTAAAAGGAGAATATAAAAACCTAATTGAGGTGGACACACAAAAGAATGGGATGAGTTTTGTTGAAAGAAGAGGGATGGACACACAACACACACACACACACATACATTTTTTTTTTTAATTTAAACTGAAGAAAGATGTGGATCAAGAGAGTTTTTTTTAAGATGGGAATAACTACATCATTTTTGCATGCAATGGGAACAATACAGTGGAGATGTATAAAGAAGAGGTGGAAAAGCCAGGGTCAACATCTTGGAGGACAAGGATTGGAGCACAGATGGTTTAGTTGGACTTGGGTGGAAGTGAAGGCTTTATCCAATGTAATAGGGAAAAAACAAAGATCTAAGTAAAGATGCCATAGATCTCTAGATTTTGTGGTGGGAACAGATAGATGTTCTCTTTGCATTTTTCCTTTTTTTGCAAAAAAAAAGAAATATGTTTATTTGCTGATATCAGAAAGAAAAGGAGGTATTTCAAGTTTAGGAGGAGAGGAGAGATTGAAATATAGATGTGCAGGATTGAGGGGAAATATGTTGACTAGCGAAGAGTCATAGTACTGCTGGCTTCCCTCAAGACCTAATTGATATTTCTGATCATGAATTTAAGGTGAGGCCAGACTTCCCCTTGGAGAGTTAACTGAAGCATAAATATCAAATAAAATTGTGGTACAGAAGTAGCATAAATTCATAGTCTGCATATTTGTCCTTCTCTTTCTCTGATACAGGTGTGGAAGGGTGGGTGGATACACTGATGAATGAATAGACAGATGGACCTAGACAACACACACACTCACACATATTTTTTTTTCAAATTTAAGACCCTGAATAACTCAGAATCCGCACTGTCACTCCTTTACCTAGCTAATTCCACCTTAACTCACATGCTTTTAGCTTCAAGTTCACACCCACAGAAAAGCATTCTTCTGTCTGCCACACCCATCACTCATGTATTGTCTAATTACACCTTGTACTTATCTATGGCACTTACCCAATTATATGTATAAGTGAATCCTTACATGATTCTTTTTAATTAATGTCTGCCTTTCCTTGAGAGCTGTAGGCTTCAGGAGGGCAGGAGACCAAGTCCGCCTTGGCTATAATGTTCCCACTGGATTGCCAGCATCAACAGAGCTTGACACACGAAATATATGTCATTCATCCATTCACTTAGTCACTGAATATATGTGAGTGCCCGCTAGGAACCATGAACTATAAATACAATGTACTCACAGACTTAATGGTATCAGCAAAAAGGATTAATTGAGTCATCACACAAATATCTAATTCATATGATCAATAATATATTATAAAATATAGAATTCTATGAGATGTTTAGGAGTTGACCTGATCTGAGGAGATGGATAAGGCTCCCTGGAGAAGTATAATTTAAGCTGATATTTGAAGGGTGAGTGAAAATTAAATAGACTGAGAGCAGAAGAAAAGCATCATAGGCTGAGAAAACAGTAGGTACCAGGTAAACAGGGTGTGTTAAGCAATCAAAAGTAAGTGAAATAAGTGAGCTACAGCACACATAGACAGGGAGAAGGAAAGCAGATAGTATTCAATGAGCCTGAAGAAGTAGGCATGGACTGAATGAGTAAATGAATATGCAGATAAATTTAATATATACACATACACATAAACACATACATATATATACACACATAACTTGATTTATATACCCACTCTTGGATATAAGTTCTTCAGGGAGCAAAACAATTTCTCTCGTAATGTGGTTGGGTCCTGATTTTTTCATTATATTCTTTCACAATATTTCCCACTCCTCAAGAAAAGTTCCTGTAATTTTAATAGGAAAACAATGTATTTTTGTCAAGAGATCAAATGACATCACAAAAGTAAATAATATGAAAAAGGGTCAAAATAAGCACACATCACTAGGAGTATAAACAAGCCAAATTCAAAAGGACCCATAGAGTAGCAGTTAGGAATATGTATATTGCAAGCCCCTATTTTGTTCAAGCAAAATAGTGTCATCCTTCAAATTAAATTAAAATTGTTTATAATTTTATTAGCTTTATATTTATGTATATTTTAAGTTGTTCATTTTATTATTTAATGGTTCTCATGTAAACTTAAAGGATTTTTGCCTAATTTTATGTTTGCACAAAGTTGAACAGAATTATAATCAAATAATCCAGTAGAAATCTGTATTATTCTTTATATGTATTTAGTCACTAATTATATTTGGACAACACTGAAATTTTAAAAAGAATCAATTGAAATGTCCTATTCAAATGGACATTTGCCCCAAATGGGATTTTTTATTCTCTTTACAAAGATTTATTGCCGTGGCTGGTGTGTCTCAAGTGGATTGAGTGCTGGCCTGCAAACTGAAAGGTCACCAGTTCAATTCCCAGGCAGGGGACATGCCTGGACTGAAGGCCAGGACCCCAGTTGGGGGCATATGAGAGGCAATCGATCAATGTATCTCTCAAACACTGATGTTTCTCTCCCTTTCTTTCTCCCTCCCTTATCCTCTTTCTAAAAATAAATAAATAAATAAAAATCTTTTTAAAAAAGATTTATTATTTAATTAGCAAGACATGAACCAGCTATTTAGGAAAAAAAAGATAAAAGTTGAACAGCCCCACCCAATATAGAAAAACAAACTAATTAACCTCTATAAGCTGGACCTGTTACATTTATTAGTTCTCTCATATGTTGGTGATAAAAGTAACATCAATAACATCCACCACCACTGCCTGTACTCCTGCCATTTATTAGGTATACTGTATTTGGTAAAGTATAGAATGTTTAATTAAATCTTCTTAAAAACAATATAGAATAGGTATTTCTTCCCATTTTATGAATGAGGAACCTGAACCATAGGAGGAAATCTAAGATCATCAACAACTAAGAAGTGGATCCAGGAACTGGCCTAAACATGACCTAGCTCAGAGTCTAAGTCACCATGCGCTTTCAAGGCAGAAAAGAGTTTTCCCAATGCCTCACAGTTTATGGGTAAGGACCTAAAGCTAAAGTCTGGTATTTTCCATTGTACCACAAACCACTGAGGGCACGTTGCAAGGAATCAAGCTCACAGGTCAGAGATGTACAAAGGAGAGGGGCATGGAATGCTAATAAAAACTGGGCAAGTTTGCCTGGGTCTCTAGTCCTCTCTGAAAACCAGGCTACCAACATTGTGAGAAGACAGCCTATTCAAAACTGTAATATGTTTTGGAAACCTAAACTGAAAATAAATTATAACAAGTCAAAAATTTCACAATAAAAATCTTATTACTAGTAGTTATGTTGGCCTGTCAGAAATTCCAGAAGCAAAAAAAACCTAAATCAAAAGAACTTGGGATAATAGAAACAGGATCCAAAGAAATAAAAGGTCAGAATCTTTTGACTTCTCAGGTATTTGCTGACCACTGGTGTTGAACCAACTGGCAGAGTCACCATATGTATGTGAGGCAGGACTTCCCACTAAACACATAAATAAAAATGTTTCAGGCTCAAGCCATCATCTTTCTTCAGCTTGTCTGAAGCCTCTGAGAAGCCTGTCCTTTCATCTCACCATGTTCTAAACAGCACCCAGATATAGAGCCTTTAGCATTTCCTATGCATTTTATACTTCTTTTCAAGGAACCAAATATTTATCTCAGAATGTAAAAATACAATTAATACAAAAAAAGTGGTTTGTGTTACTCCCTACTTTCACAAAGGGCTAGGCATGACCATCACGCCATACTTGGTGCCTACCCCACAGTATATGCTCAATAAATTTTGATATATGAATAAAATTATTTTTAAAAACAGTGAATATGTGTGATAAATACGAAGGTATCCTACAAAAGATAACTGTGTGTAAAGCCAATTTCCTTAACTTCTTCAAAATAAGGTTATTAGAACTTCTGTCACTCAAAATGAATGACTCTTCAAATCTGCTTCTCCAGGATTTTGCCACCCAAAATGCCTTGAATGTGATCGAATGCAGAATTTCAGGCTCCGTCCCAGATCCACTCAATAAAACCTGCAATTTAAGTGATTAGTATTCAGCTTAAGGTTTAAGACGCTAATACGCTTTCAAAGCCTGGCCACCACCAACTCAGATTTTCTGAAATCTTTCTGAATAAGATAGACTTCAAACAACTCTCTCTAACTTCTGATTTCTAAATTGGACTCTTGGTGGGAGCCCAGGCATATGCAATGTACAAGTACCCTCCGTGATTTCAAAGTGACTGTTTGATAATTGTTACTTGAAGGAAAGCTGATAATTGGCATTTTCTATAGATCTGACAATTTTATGAAACTAAATTAGCTTATTATAGAAAAAATAAATTCCAACTACTTATTTATTTTTTAAAATCTCTGAATTTGGTGTAGTACAAATATGTACTAGTATCTATTAATACTCAGTTTCCATAAATGTGTGTGTGTGTACACACACACACGTCGGCAGCCGTCCGTCTCGAGAGACGATGGTGTAGCTTCTTAAGAGTCTATCTGCACTGCCGAGAATGGCTGTGCAGTCCGACTCGGGAGTGACAGGGTATCTGTCTCCTCCCGTGTTGAATCGACATCTTGCGATGACGCTGGAGTGTCTTCTCCAGTGAAGCTGAAGCTATAGAGCCTGGGCAGGGTGACATGGAGGGTCTGCTGTTGCCCATGCAGCAGACCCCCCCCTCTCTTCGCAGCTGAAGGGTCCAAGGGAAAGACGGAGTCAATACAGCTTGGGTTCAGGTGCGCCGCAGGAGTTGCCGGTGTTGATTACAACGTCAAACCGCCTTAGGGACTCCGGCTCCGGATTTTCTGTCGGGGTTTACTCCCTTAGCCTTTCCTCTGAAGAGGTATGCCGCAAGGCAGCGGAGGTTTTTTGGAGTCAGAGTTTTCCTTCTCTGATGTGCCCTGACTGGAAGATCGAACCAGCGACACTTAGCTCGCAGGCCGACGCTCAATCCACTGAGCTAAACCAGCCAGGGCTCTACACACACACAATAACACACATTATAACCTGAAATTAAAGCCTAGAAAGTCAAAGTCATCGGCCAAATACATAGAGAAGAAAAATAAGTATAATTAGAAAAGTTCAGAGAAAGAGAGAAAACTTAGAGCACTTATGAAACACTATCTAGAGCAGAAAAATTTGCAAAGAAGAGACCTTTCCTTTATAAACTAAGTTAATCTCTACCCTTAAAATCAACACACAGTGCCAATTGGTACATGACCTCATAATATCTTCTCTTCTACTTATGTGGGAAAATTCCCAAGAACAGCTAGTAAATTATAATATTCATGTGTCACTTTACATAGCATTAAAGATGATAGGCATTTTCAAAGGGAAAATATGTGCCAAAAGGAAAATATAAAGGAAAGAAGACTCTATGGTTTAAAATACAAATAGGAGGAGAGCACAAAAAATTGGCCCATAACCTCAGACTTTAAAATTCACAAACCAGAGCAGGCAATGCCTCAGATAGTTAAGGATATAATTTATAATCCCTAATATATTCACATGGGATTGTCAATGACAGTGTCCTGGAGACAGAGCTGGCTTCACAGTAACCACAACCACAATATTATGAAGTACAAAAGGTTGCATTTTAGAAATTTTCAGCTTCAATCTATGGTTTATTTGAACATGCGGGATTTCTAACATTGCCAACTTCTCATCTGAAAGTTATATGACATTCTTGATACCCAAAGATTTCAAATATTTCATTTACTAAGAATAGAACACTGACACAGAATGTACTTTTAGTTATACGTAATAAATATGTTAATGTATTAAATTACTGGAATATCATATGGGAGATTTTCAGATAAAATAAGACTTCAGAGAAATTCTCAAATCATACACTTATCCAACTAGAATAAAAGATTTTAAAATATAAAGTTATATGTATCTTCAAACGATAACACAATTGATTTTCATTTCAAAATTACATTTTTTGTTATTTCAAGTGCCTATCCCACATTAAGTATAAATGTTTCTAAAAATCTACATCACAAAACAACTTATTTTGAAGTTAAAAAATTAAGTTGGTGTTTTACAAGAACTTCTTTATATTTGAAAATTATAATTGCTTAGCAGAGAAATCAATGATGCCTGAATTACTATAATCGTCTTTTTTCATTTAAACCTTGCTTCAAGATTGCAAAACATAATCCTCTTATGAGGAGTTACCACAGGAAATAAATTTATCAAAAAAAGATACGAAAATATTCAACCAAAAGCTATGTAAGCCTTAAGCAAAAAAAAAAAAGTGTTTTGGGGGGAAAATTATTCTATTAGGCTATAATAAATCCTGAAGAGAAATATGACCTGTCTACCTATTCTAGGAACTTAAAATAGTTTATCAGCCATGAGAGAATCAATAGCAAATGGAAGCTCCTAGAGTTCTTTAAAATATACAAAGATACACAAATCTGAGAAAGATAATTCATGTGAATGGCTGCAGTTATATATAAAACAAGTATAGCCACAAAAAAATGGGAAAGAATCTGAAGTAGAACAGATAAGTCTGATTAAAGAACAAATCAATATGAAAGACTCTGTAAAAGTTATATAAGGGAAAACTTTATTTACAAAAGAAATTATTTCACAGGTGGAAGAGAGTAAAGTTTTCTGTTCAATTTTGTCTTTTAACTCTAAAATATTCTCATGGCAGGCGAGAATTCTACCACTGAACCAGTGCCTAGCACACCTTCTTATAAAGAAGCCCTTTTTTTTTTTTTTTCCTAATATGGAACATTGAAAAATTAATCCCTGCCTTTTGTCATCTAGTAGTTATGGATTGAATGATGTCTTTTAACCCTTTTCGCCAAATCTGTTGCCCCCAGAACACAACAAGGACACCAGCCTGTTAAACCAAGCATGCCGTTGACCGGAGACAGCCAACTGACCTGGAGTCTGCACGATCCTTCCCCATGTGGGAAGGCCACCCTCCCCTCCACACCCCCACTCTTATTAGGGTTTTCTGGACCCAAGGGTAGGTAGGACGACGACCATGTCCAGCTTGAAGCAGCTAGAGGAGCTTGAGACCTTCGCCCATTGTCCTTTACAAGATTACAAAGGGTCCTAATATTTGAGAGGGGGGGATAGTTAATTTTTACGAACCAGGGGTATGGACTTGGGGGGGATTGCTGGGGGAGGGGGGTGCTGGGTGGAGGGGAGCAAGGGGGAGAAAATTGGAACTGTTGTAACAATATAATCAATAAAAAACATTAAAAAAAAGAATAAATATTTTTAAAAAGTAAATAAATAAATAAATAAATAAATAAATAAAATATTCTCATGGATTTGAACATGTTAAAGCATAAAAAGCAATGAATCCTTTCTATCTGAATTTCCTACACAGAACAAAAAGGAAAATATTTGCTACTGTGAGATGCAGACACTTTTTTTCTGTTTGTGGCTTACATAGTGCCATAAATATCTTCCCTGAAATTTTACACTACAGTAACCAAAGTATCCCTGGACAGATATAGTTCAGAATACTGCCTCACTAACATTTTCATCTGGGTTTTACTAGGACCTAAAGAATGAGGGCCAAACAATGCCTCTTCTATTACACTATACTCTTACAGCAAACCCCAGGAATACGCAGTCATTTTCAATTTGTAGTTTGTATTTCTTTTAATTTGGCAAAAGGCAAACACTAAACTATAATAAGAGCCAGAAAGCCTCATTTGCACTGTCCTTAGTGATTATTAGATACCTAAAGTATAGAAGATGGTAATTTTCCAAAAAGACTATGTTACAGGAAAATCACTTCAGCAGAGTATTTACACTTTTTTAATTTTATTTCATTCCAACACCATTTATTTCCCCAATACGGTCTTTCACCGCATCTCATTCATTTCCCCCGTGCCTAATCACTCCAAGTCCAAGTCCCTCCAACAGAGCTATCATCTGCTCTCTATCTATGAGTCCGTATCTATTTTGCTTGTTAGTTCACTTTGTTCATTAGATTCCACATATGAGTGAAATCATACGGTATTTGTCTTTCACTGACTGGCTATTTCACTCAGCATAATGTCCTCCAGGTCCATCCGTAGTGTCACAAAAGGTAAAATTTTCTGTTTCTTTTTTTAAAGGCTGAGCAGTATGCCACTGTACAAATGTACCACAGCTGTTTTAACCACTCATCTACTGATGGACACCTGGACAGCTTCCAAATCTTGGCTATTGTAAATAACGCTACCATGGACATAGGGGTGCATGTATTCTTTCAAATTAATGTTTGTTTGTTTGTTTTAGATAAATTCCCAGAAGAGGAATTGCTGAGTCATAAGGCAGATGCATTTTTAATTTTTTGAGGTTACTCCATATTGCTTTCCACAGTGTCTGCACCAACCTGCTACTTATCAACCCTGCATGAGAATTTCCCTTTCTCCATGTCCTCACCAACACTTGTTCATTTATTTATTGATGATAGCCATCTAAAGAGTTGATATCCCATTGTGATTTTAGTTTACATTTCTCTGATACTTAGTAATTTGAGAATCTTTTCATGTCTATTGACCATTTATTTGACCTCTTTGGAGAAGTGTCTATTTAGGTCATTTGCCCATTTTTAATTGGATTGTTTGTGTTTCCGGTGTTGAGTTTTATAAGTTCTTTATACATTTTTAATAATAACTCCTTATTAGATATATCATTGGCAAATATGTTCTCCCATTCAGTAGGTTGTCTTTTCTTTCTTTCTTTCTTTCTCTTCTTCTTTTTTTTTTTTTTTTTTTTGATGGCTTCCTTTCTTGTGAAAAACTTTTAAATTTGATGTAGTCCCATTTGTTTATATTTTCTTTTGCTTCCCTTGCCTGAGGATACAGACCAAAAAAATATTGCTAAGAGAAATGTCTGAGATTTTACTGTCTATGTTTTCTCCTAGGATTTTTCTGGTTTCAAGTCTGACATTTAAGTCTTTAATCCATTTTGAGTTTATTCTTGTGTGTGGTCTAAGAAGGTGGTCTATTTTTATTTTTTTTGCATGTATCAGTCCACTTTTCCCAAGACCATTTATTGAAAAGAATATCTTTAGCCCACTGTACATTTTTACCTCCTTTGTTAAATATTTATTTACTATATAAGCATAGGTTTATTTCAGGGCTCTCTATCTGCTCCATTGATATGTCTGTTCTTATGCCAGTACCATGCTGTTCTGATTACTACAGTCATGCAGTATAGCTTGATATTAAGTAGTGTGGTTCCTCCAAGTTTGTTCTTCTACCTCAAGGTCACTGTTGCTATTTAGGGTCTTTAGTGGTTTCACATAAATTTTTGGAATATTTGTTCTAGTTCTGTGAAATATGACATTGGTATCTTGACAAGAATTTTGTTGCTTTGGGTAGTATAAACATTTTAATTATGTTAATTCTTCCTATCCATGAACACAGTATATGCTCCCACCTGTTTGTATCTTCAGTATCTTTCTTCAGTGTCTCAATTTTCTGAGTATGGGTCTTTTACATTCTTGATTAAATTTATTTCTAGATATTTTATTTTTTAAGCAATTGAGAATGGGATCATTTCCTTGGCTTCCCTTTCTGATAGTTAATTATTGCTCTACAAAAATGGAACTAAATTCTAAATGTTTATTTTCTATCCTGCTACTTTTCTTAATTCATTTATCAGTTCTAGTAGTTTTGGGTAGAATTCTTAGGGTTCTCTATATATAGTATCATGTCATCTGCAAATAATGACAGTTTTAATTCTTCCTATCCAGTTTGGATAACTCTTATTTCTTCTTCTTGTCTGAACACTGTGGCTAGGACTTCCAATACTATGTTAAATATGGGTGATAAAAGTGGACATCCTGTATTATTCCTGATCTCAAGGGAAATGCTTATAATTTTTTTCCATTGAGTACTATGTTGGCTAGCGGTTTGTCATATATGGCCTTTATTACATTGAATTATGTTCTCCCTATTTCCACTTTGCTGATCATTTTTATCCTGTGAGTACTGGGTTTTATCAAATGCTTTTTCTGCAACTATGGATATGATCATATGGTTTTCATCTTTCATTTAGTCTGTGTGGTGTATGATGTTTATTGATTTATGGATATTGTACCAAACTTGTATCCTCAGAATAAATCCCACTTGATCATGGTGTATAAACTGTTTAATGTGTTACTGGATTCAGTATGGTTTCAGATGCACTTTCCTATAAACTGAGTAAACCCCAGACTTGTAGGGACTAAATGGGAAGTGATATAGAGTTCCTACGCATCAAACTGGCATACTGATTCTTAAAATAGATTAATTTAATTTTTAGGAATCTGCAGACATGAATAGCAATACTTTAAAAGAAACAAAATTGCATTGAATAAATGAAGTAAACACAGTAAAATATTATTGAAGGTAACATTTTTTCCTATTTTTTTCCACAAATTTTTAAGGTGGTAGTACTATCTAATAGAATAATAATAAAATTTGAAAAATATAATATACGATGTAAATTACAAAAAAGTTTTTAAAAAGTGAAGTGTATAGGAGTAAAAAAGTTTAGCCCTAACTTTTTAAAGCATTTAAATAAAACTCTAAGCTTTTGTGTACAATGTAACTGAGTGCCAGATTTGTCTTTGAAATGCATATTGATTATCTTTTTATAGCTCTTTGTCCATGATACTTTTACCTGAGGTGCTTTATTTTATTTTTTGGAAAACAAGGTAGTATTTTACTTATGGGTGTCTTCTTTTTCAAATTGTGCTTGCATAAATGAAGTATGATTTAGAATGGTTGCAATTGTATACACTGCATTTATTTCTGTGAAAAAATTTCATGACATCTGCCTAGTTGTTAACATTCCTTCCAGCTGGTAGACCCAGATAATGTAGAATCAGTTCTAAAGTACACTTGCTTCAAAGACAATGGAGCCATTGCACAGCAAGGTTAAATCAGGCTGATTTATGTACAAGAACTGATGGCTTCAAGATGAAAAATGAAATTGAACTTTTTTCCTGCTTATCTCTTAGGCAAGAACATCTCAAAAGACAATTCAAACATAAGGCATAATCAAAGCACAGGATGACAATAGCCAAAGCTGTCCAACATGAGAGCTGTTTTGAAGAAGCAACACCTCAGACTGTGGAGCTCAATGGTAAGTAGTGAACCTACCAGAGTGGCAAGGAGAAACTCAGACTGAGAGAAGGGTAGGCATTGTCTGTTTATCTATCTAATTAACACTCCAACAAAGCTAAATATGTCATGTGTTTGCATATAGCATGTGTACAAAGAGATGGTCATACATGTAATTAAAGCAGATGCTTGCTGTCTTAGTCTGGGTGGCTATAACAAATTACCACAGACTAAGTACCTTATAAACAATGAACATTTATTTTCTCACAGTTCTGGAAGCTGAAGTTCAAGATCAGGGTGCAGATTCTGTTGAGAGCTCTCTTGTAGGTTACATAATGCCAACTTCTCATTGAATCCTCATATGGTAAAGAATAGAGAGAACTAAGCTTTCTTATAATCCTTTTCAGGGCATTAATCCCATTCATGAGGGTTTCACTCTATTGACCTAATCATCCCTCAGGCCCTATGATATTTGGGGGGATACAAACACTATCTACAGCACATGTTGTTGGGTATAATTTCAGGAACGCCAAGAAAAAAATATAATACTCTTAAAATATCTAGCTTTTAACTATTAGCTATTAGAGAGATATTTGATTAAAAAGTCTACCATTAAAGTGAAAACAACCTCAAAGAAGCAAACCTTCTTATGGATCAAGTCCTTTCCTAAAAACAGCTTTAAAATTTTTGGTATAAAAATGGGAATATAATCAAAGTAAAAAAATGATAAAAATAGAGGGGGAAATGACAAAATTAGAATTCCAGCCAAGATGGAGGCATAGGTAGACAAGCTTTGTCTCCTCATACAACCATCAGAAGGATCATAACTAACCTCAAAACAAAAACCAACCAGAACTGCAAGAAAATTGAACTGTATGAAAGTCTGACAACCAAGGACTTAAAAATATATTCATCCAGACAGAGAGAAGGGGCCCAAATGGGGAGCTGGTGCAGAGAGAACACAGTGTGGCAATAGTGAGGCAGTGGCAGCAGCAAGGTAGCAGCAGCAGTAAGGCTGTGGTAGCAGCCACTGCTGGCAGAATCAGTGTTCTCACATTCACATGTGGTAGATAAAAGCTGGGAGGGACACCTGGGGGGTGATCCCAGCCCCAGGCCAGAATTCACAGCCTAGGATTACCAGTGCTAAAAAAATAAAGCCTTGTAACTTCTGGCTGTGAAAACCAGTGGGGGTTGGAGTGGAGGAAGAATCTTCCCATCTCTCAGGAGAGCCCATTTACAGGGCCCCCACAGTCCTAGAATGCATGCAAACCCACCCGCTCTGGGAACCATCAACAGGGCAGCAGCTAGAGGGGTACCAGTCACATACAGGAAGTGGGTGAAGTGACTGGAAATGGGGGTGAGAGCCGAGCAAGCAGCATTGTTCCCTCTCTGACTCTTCCCTTACATAGAGTGCCACAAGGTAGTGAAATGGGTTACGCACTTTGGCAAATACTTAAGTCTCCACCCCTTGCAACATAACATGTATGCCAAGACAGGGAGTCAAAGCAGCTCTACCTAATACACAGAAATAAACATAGGGAGGCTGCCAAATTGAGGAGACAGAGAAATGTGGCCCAAATGAAAGAACAGATCAAAACTCCAGAAAAAGAACTAAGCTAAATAGAGAAAGCCAACCTGTCAGATGTAAAGTTCAAAACACTGGTGATAAGGATGCTCCAAGAACTCATTAAGTATGGCAAACACATAAGGGAAGAAATGAAGTCTACACTAAATGAAATATTTTTTTAAATCCAAAGGGATCCAATAGTGAAGGGAAGAAAGCCAGGGTTCAAATCAATGATTTGGAATATAAAGAAGAAATAAACAGTAAACTAGCACTGAATAAAGAAATAAGAATTCAAAAAAATGAGGAGAAAATAAGATGACTCTGGGACATCTCCAAAAGTGCCAACATCCGAATTACAGGGATGCAAGAAGGAGAAGAGAAAGAGCAAGAAATTGAAAACTTACTTGAAAAAATAATGAAGGAAAACTTCCCTAATTTGGTGCAGGAAATAGATATACAAGTCCAAGAAGCACAGAGAGATCCAAACAAGTTGGACCCAAAAAAGACCACAC
The DNA here is from genome assembly GCF_987537825.1 of Furipterus horrens. Classification (NCBI taxonomy): domain Eukaryota; kingdom Metazoa; phylum Chordata; class Mammalia; order Chiroptera; family Furipteridae; genus Furipterus; species Furipterus horrens. Next base: position 172,849,301 of record NW_028327172.1, read on the forward strand.
CAAGACACATCATAATTAAAATGACAAAGTTTAAAGATAAGGAAGGAGTCTTAAAAGCAGCAAGAGAAAAACAGAGTTACCTACAAGGGAGTTCCCATAAGACTATCAGCTGATTTCTAAAAAGAAACTGTGCAGGCAAGAAGTATTCAAAGTGATGAAAAGCAAGGACCTACAACCAAGATTACTCTATCCAGCAAAGCTATTATTTAGAATGGAAGGACAGATACAGTGCTTTCCAGACAAGGTAAAGCTAAAGGAGTTCATCATTACCAAGCCATTATTATATAAAATATTAAAGGAACTTATTTAAGAAAAAGATCAAACCTATGAATATTAAAATGACAAAAGTCTCACAACTATCAACAACTGAATCTAAAAATTAAAAACAAACTAAGCAAACAACTAGAACAGGAACAGAATCATAAATATGGACATCATATGAAAGGTTATCAGCGCAGAGGGGAAATGAGGAGAATGGGGAAAAAGGTACAGGGTTTAAAAAGCATAATTGGTAGAATAGAAAAGGAAATGGAGAAGCCAAAGAACTTATATGCATGACCCCTGGACATGTACTAAAGTGGGGGAGGTTCTGGAAGGAAGGGGAGATTTCTGGAAGGAAGAGGGATACTGAGCAGAGAGGGGCTAAGGGGAAAAAATTGGGATAACTGTAATAGCACAATCAATAAAATATACTTAGAAAAACAAAATTAGAAGAATTAACTGTGTTCATTGACATAAATCTATACACTTTGTCACTGTTTTTATTAGGGTACAGAGAGCTTTGACATTCTCTGGTATAAAGCCAAATCTCTGAGGCCTGAACCATACACACAGCAAATATTGTAACCTAGGATCTTTAAAAACCCTACCTTAAGATCAGCAATATGGTTGTACTTTCTATTCACTTAGAATACTCTGACTCTCCGACAGTCCAGGTTTAGAGTTCATATGCAGAATCCTTTGCAACTACCTGAACTATTTGTTCCTCAGCTTTATTCTTAACATTACTTTGACTGACATGATCCTCTAATCATTTCACACCTGTCTAACTTTCTGTATTTGACCTATAACCTGCCTGCTCTATGACAATAGCCAGGTTCTCTCTCACTCACTTCCTTTGCACTCAGTTACACTGCCTGTTTGAAAGAAACTTCCAGATTTCTGCTATATACTTAAATAGCCATTACATGTCCTCATATTCCACCTTAACACAGTGGTTCAGAATTACTTGAAAGGCCTAAAATACAAATGTCCAAGTACCAAAACAAATCAATTAAATCAAAATCTATATATATAGGGCCTGAGGAACAGTGTTTTCTAAAAACCTCCAGGTGATTTTAGTGTACAGTGAGGGTTCAGAACCACTGACAGGATGAGGCACTGGTTCTACAATTATCAGTACCTGAGAATCAGTTGATAATCTTGATAAAAAATGAAAATTTAGATTCACGTTTAAATCCGAGATAGGTTCCAGTGATCAATGTTCTTAACAAGCAACAATAAATAATTCTGATACAGGTAGATTTAATCCTTAGATCACATCAGGAATATACTTCCCTAGGAGTAGCCCTAATATAAAACTGAAATTTAAGAAACTAAATCTAGTCCTGGCTGGTGTGGCTCAGTGGACTAAGGTCGCCAGTTTGATTCCCAGTCAGGGCATATGCCTGGGTTTCAGACCAGGTCCCCAGTTAGAGGTGTGTGAGAGGCAATCGATTGATGTACCTCTTGCACCTCAATGTTTCTATTTCTCCCTCTCTTATCCTCTAAAAGATAAATAACTAAAATATTTTTTAAAAAGATCTAAATAAGACATGCCATTAATGTACTATGTATTGTACAGACAATACTCAGTCTAAAGAAGTAAAAGAATAACATGTAAAAAATTAATGTGAAAGATGACATTTTTTTAATGAGCATGGTAAGGGCAGGGAATAGTGTTTTATTCATCACTCTATGCCCAGCTCCAGGAAAATGACTAGAAAGGGAACATTTTATTAAAGTATTTTATGTGTGTGGATGTTTTCAAAAGTAAATTTTAAATGACATTTAAACAAAACATTTCTGGAGCATAACTCATTTTTAGAGTCCCTTTAATACAGAAGTGAAAATTTACTAAACAAGACTTGTTTTATAAAAATTGTTTTGTAGGTGGGGAATACCCCTTATAAACAACAATGAAATTTATGATATATAAGCATATATTTAAAACATGTGAAGACAACCAGTCTCTTCATGTACAAGAAACCAAACTTCAGGAGACAAATATTCCAACATAACTAAAAGGAGCTGGACTCTACTTACAAATTGCTTAACTGGAAAAGGAGTAAGAGTTTAAGTTATGTTTTCACTGATGGAAAAATAAATCTTAAAAAAAAACAGCATGTAAAAAATATTATTACAAAGTCAAAATATCTATTAGTTTCAATTCTGGTATACCCCCAATGAGGTACATATTACAGAAGCAGAATGTTCAATGTCCATATATGGAAAGAGGGAATTCAATTGCTCAAATACTAGATACAACTTCATATTCTTTAAATCTATTCCCAGAATCTTGAATTGACTTTTTTAAAAAATAATTTATCAACTACTACCTAAGATTATTAAAAATGAGAAGTAGTATCACTAGATATATTATATCATTTATTTCTCCTATTGCTTTTATCACTATAGTATAATAGAAAACTTCCAATCCAATATTACATGGTCCTATATTCAAGCTAATTAGTACCTTAAAAAATAAAGTTCTAGATAAAAGTTTTGCGGTTTAAGGCTCAATATATAGTCACCAAACAAAGTCTTGGATTTTTCCTCACACAGAAAATAAGATAGCCAAAGTTTCTTTCTTTTGTGAGCTTGCTTCATAGTTGTTCTGTACCAGTTTTTTCTAGTAATAAAAAAACCCAAAAAGATATTAGGATGGTGAATACTCTCCAGCCATCATTGTAAGTTTGTTTCTCTTTAAGACAAAAACCTTTGAATATAGGTCTTTAGTTCTGGCAGCATATTAGAATAAATTTTCAAAAATTCACGTTTTCTTCAAAAAATATTGATTGGTGAGCGTTCACACTGTAAGTCATATACTTTTCACCCACGTGCTCCCACAAATGTTTCTCTCTCTCCAATTCATCCTCCTCTTCCAAAAGATCATACGCCTGCTCTAAAAGCTGAATCCCCAGGCCCTGGAATACATCAGTTCTCAAGACTTAAACTGTTCTTCTGATCTTTTCAGAACCTGGCATGATAACTAAATGTAGCTCTTCAAAATGGAGTTCTTCCTGTTCTTCAACTTACCCATGAAGTGTCAGTGTGTCCAATAATTCCAATGAAGTTTAAATTTTGACACTGGATCAGGTACTGGGAGATCCTTACAGCTCCCTTTAGAGTTCAATTTTAGGATCTGAGTCATCAGTTGTACCAAGTCACTCATTTCACCTGAATGACCTTTCCCCCTTTCTCAAATCCCCATCTGATTTATCAGTTGAACTTGTAGAAGAACTTAACTCCTCAGAGAAACAAATGGGTGAGTTTCCTTTTGTGAGCAAAGCTTCAGTCAGAAGACAACCATCGAGTGGGGAGGACTGGCTTTCCTCTTGTGGCTTCCCTGGTCCCGTTTCACTCAGAGAATCTCTCCTCACTGAGTGGCCTGAGGGAAATATCGCTTCCTGTGACTGCTTTAGTCTCCTCCTTTCTCTTGCTGATAATGGTCAATCCCTTGATGATGACATCTCACTGCTCCTTGAACTGCTCACAGACTCAGTGACCAACCTATTTTTGGTTTTCAGCCTCCTTTTGGATTGAAGTGACATCCATTTTTCCAACAGTGCAAAAAGGCGGCAAAAGTTGAGGCAGAACCTCTGGGAACTGTCTCTTTTCCCCCACTGTGCTCAATCTGTTGTCTTTTTTTCTGCCATCACTATCGAGACAGGGGAGGTTCAGACCCAGAGCTGTGTGGCTGTAAACCTGGTGGATTCTGTCCTGTCTTTCAGTAGTACATTCACCAGCAACTTGATCCTGGTCCTTTTGCTTTTGGTCTGTGTTGAGGGGCTGCAGAGGCTTTTCTTTTCTTTCCCTTCCCCACTGACACACCAGAGGACCATTCAGGCATTAGGTTTTCAGGCTGAGTGCTGGACTAGTGTTATCTTGCAGCCTCTCCTTCACTTGAGAAATACTGCATTTACCTTCTAGCTCATTAGACGCATCTAAGTGTCTTGGCTGATTCTCTTGAGCTAACCCATCACTCAAGTCCCTTTCTGTGGGTACAATGTCAATGTTCACTCTATTGATTGTGGTACTGCCCATGCCTGGTTTGCAGGTGTGGACTTTCAGATTTGTAGGTAGGTGTCTTCAAGGTGCCCATGACTGTGTTTCTCCTGGAATAAACCTTTCTCTTCATCCATTACATATGTCTTGGAGCCTTCAGAAGAGTGTGGTTAGTGGGAAACTACTTCATGATTTGTTTCAGCCTTTCCAGGAACCACTGAAGGAAAAGACTTGGATTTAGAGTTACCTTTTGTTTTTTTAATGTTTTATTGATTATGCTGTGGCAGTTGTCCCAATTTCTTTTCCCTCTGTTCCCCTCCACCCAGTGACCCCCCCCTCTAGTTGTTGTGCCCCCTACTTAGTCCATGCCCATTGGTTGTGCATATAATTCTTCTCAACATCTTCCTATCTACTACACTTCCTCCTACTATGCTTCTTAATTCCTGCACCATCTCCCTCCCTTTCCCCCCTTCACCCTCCCTGCTGACCTCCCCCCAATATGTTCCCCATACTGATAATTCTTTTTTCACTCTTGTTGTCTACTCAGTTTGCCTTTGTTTCGATTCCCTAGCTACTGTTGTTGGTTGCTGTGATATAGTTTTCATTTCAATGTGCATAGTTTTGATCCTCCTTCTCCTAAACAAGTCCCTTTAATATTTCATATAACAGTGGTTTGGGTCTGATGAACTCCTTCAGTTTTACTTTGTCCTGGAAGCACTTTCTCTGCCTTTCTATTCTGAATGACAGCTTCACTGGATAGGTTTTTGCTTTTCATTACTTTGAATATTTCTTGCCAGTCCTTTCTTGCCTGCAGAGTCTCCTTTGAGAAATCAGCTGATAGTCTAATTGGGACCCCTTTGTACATAATTCTCTTCTTTTCTCTTGCTGCTTTTAAGATTCTCTCTTTATCCTTAATTTTTGACATTTTGATTATAAAGTGTCTTGGAGTGGTTCTCCCTGGATCTAGTTATTTTGGAACTCCCTGTGCTTCCTGAGCCTGTAAATCTATTTCCTTCCCCAAGTTAGGGAAATTCTGCTTGTTTTTTCACCTAATTTTTCAATTTGTAGTTCTTCTTCACCCTCTGGCAACTCTATAATTTGGACGTTGTCTCGCTTATAGCTGTCGCAGAGGTTTCTGAGCCTCTCCTCATTTTCCTCACTTTTTGTTTCCTCTTTCTGCACTGGTTGGCTGTTCCTTCCCTATGTTCCATTTGTTGATTTGATCCCTGGTTTTCCTTTCCTCACCACTTGTTTCATATGTGTTTTCATTCATTTCAGCAGGACTTGCCTTCATTCCTTCCCCATCTTGACTAAGATCCGCTGTTAGTTCTGTAAGCTTTCTTATAACTATAGCTCTGAACTGAGCCTCAGAAAGATTATCTATCTTCTGGTCTGATAGATCATGTATTTGCTATCTGGTCAGCTGTGTGATTGGGATCTCTATCATGATCCCTGCCATCCTGACAGTTTTTATTTACCTTTCCTTCTTGGGTAGAGCTGTCACACCACCTACACTATAGGGGGCGGAGCCCTGTGCACTTATTACTACCAGGCAACCCTTCTCACCACACTGTGGTGTTTTTTGCGGGGGCGGGGGTCCCAGATAGATTCCTGCCGTTCACTCTCTGCTGAGGACCGGGAGCCCCCTCCTCCATCCCCATGCCCTCTTGGCCTCACAGTCCAAGGCAATGGGGGTCTTCCTTCTCTGGTGTTGGAGTCATGAGCTGATGGGTTTGGTCTGCAGCTGGGGTGCTCCCAGGTGCTTCTCTCCTCCCCTTAAATACGGGTGTCTATGCTTACCTTGTCCCACCACTGTTGCCGCTGCCGCCACCAGCACAGCTTGACCTCTGCACCCTAGCTTTGCCCCTCCTACCCATCCAGACAAGCACCACTTCTTAATAACTTTATACATTGGACTTCCATGTAGCTTTATTTTCTGGAAGTTCCGGTTATTTCTGGTTTTGCAGTAGCTTTAGTCCTTCTTATTTGTGGAGGGAGAAAGAGCATGTCAGTCTAAGCCTTCATCTTGGCCAGAAGTCCTAGAGTTGCCATTTTTAATATTATTTTTGGAAGTCTTTGCCTTTGTGGCCTCCAAAAATAATGAGATTTGGCACTTTATGTAGGGCTGCCTCAGGATGCTCCTCACAGAGGATCTTTCTTCAGACCTTTTGCTCAGCATTGTTCTTATCAGTTCTGCCAGCTCTGGGCTATAATCTTTTGGCATTGGTGGCAGCTTTCCTTCAATAATCTGATCAGCTAAAGAATTCAGGTCTTTTGCATTGAAAGTATGCTTCAGAATGGCCATTCCGTAAACACAGCATCCCAGAGCCCAAACGTTGTAAAGTTTGTTTGAGAACAATTCAGTTCTCATATATAGTAGGGTGCTAGCCATAGTGCAATGGTACTAGGGCAGTTCCCAGGTCACCACTTTGGTATTTGTTCTTGTTAGGAAGACATTTAGAGTTTTCAGATCTCAGTGAAGGATGTGTTTTTCATGTAAATACTGCAGAGCCATGGCGATCTGAACAAACCATTTCACCACCTGACTTTCAGGCAGAAGCTGCCCTTTCTGCTCCTTGAGCTTTCAGTACAGATCATCTCCTTCACGGAAGCCCATGACAATGTACAGCAGACCTTCCCCTCCCTCCCATGACTCCTTGTAGGTGACAATATTGGGGTGCTTCAGCTGAGACAAGAGCTGAGCTTCCTGTTCAGCAGCTCGTTGCTCTCAGCTGGAGGCATTTCAGAGGTTCAGTTTCTGGATGACCTGCTGCCTGCTGTCCCACTGGTGCCCGGAGAATGTCACCTCCCCGCAACTTCCCCTGCCCACAACATGCAGATGGGCATCCAAGGGCATGTTCCCAGCACAGGGCAACAGTTGGGGTGCAGCGGCGATGGCAGCAGAAGGCAGGGCAGCAGGCCACAGCGAGAAGCCCAGCACACACCACAGAAGCTGCAGTGCCCAGGGCTGCAAAGATGACCTGGCCTGGGCGCCAGCATGAAGACATGGCCCACAGCGACACCACAGCCACAGCGATCCCAGCTGGCGCCTGAACGAGAACGTATTGCTGGTAATGTGATGCACTATGTATCAAGAAACACTATATTTCAGAGAGGATCCAAGATGGCGGAGGAGTAAGTGGAAGCTACACTAACCTCCTCCCAGGACCAGTCTGGATTTACAACTTAATTTTGGAGAAATCATCTGGAATAACCAATGGAACACTAGCTGGAAAGAAGTCTTATAACCACGGAGAGACAGAAAAGGCCGCTACATCACAACGTGACCGGTAGGGAGTGCGGAGACACGGAAGGGCTGGCTGGGCTCACACGGGTGGCTGCTGAAGGGACTGAGAAACAGCTCAGCAGCCGGGGATTCCCCCTGAGAAGGGCAGGGTCTAAACCCCCAGCTGGGCTTCCCAGCCTACAGCGACAGAGTGGAAAGTAAAATAGTATCAGCTGTGAAAAGCGAAAAGCCACAGGCTTTCTTGCTAGCCGGAGAGAAACAGCAGGAGAAAAAGAGCTCTTAAGTGGATCACATACGAAAATATTTTGGCCACCACTTACCCTGGGCTCAAGCGGAGGGAAGGCAGAGAGGACTGGAGACACTTGGGGAGAATTTGGCACGGTGGCTTTGAGGGGAGAACTGGAGGAGCAGCTGACTGGGTCCCAGTGCTGACTCATCCCCAGTACTGCGGGTAGACCATTCCCCTCCAAGTGGCGTCAGCCTGAGGGGAAGCAAAAGCCCTGCCTACAGGAATTAAGCTGCCACACCCACAGTTCTTAAGCCTGACAGCTAATCACAGATTGAATAGATTAACAATCAAAGAAGACAGACAACAGCAGTATATCCCTGGAAGTCTCCAACAGGCTGCCTAGGGCCAGACTGGTACATGATCTGACGCCACCAGAGGCAGATCCAGGAAGTGCAGATCATTCCAAGAAGCACCAACAAACAATAGGAGTCAAAAAAATGGGGAGACAGAGAAACAACCTCCCATCAAAAGGAAAGGTAGAATCCCCAGAAAGAGTGCTAAATGAAATAGAGGGGAGCGAACTATCAGATATGGAATTCAAAACATGGATTATGGAGAAGCTGAATGAGCTCAGCGGAAACTTCAAAGAACTCCAGAAAAACTACAAGGAACTCACAGAAAATTACGTGAGCATGAAAAAGGACATAGAAGCTATCAATAAGAGCCAGGAGGAAATGAAAAATACGATCTCTGAATTGAAGAACACAGTGGAAGGAATTAAAAGCAGGCTAGAGGAAGCAGAAGATCGGATCAGCGAGCTGGAGGACAACCTACACAAAAACTCCCAGACAATGCAACAAAATGAAAAAAGACTGAACAAGACTGAAGAGGTTCTAAGACAGCTGCAGGACAACATGAAACGTAATAATATCCGTATCATAGGAATTCCAGAAGGAGAAGAAGAAGAGCAAGGGATAGAAAACCTCTTTGAAAAGCTAATGACAGAAAACTTTCCTAACATGACGAGAGAAAGAGTCACGCAAGTCCAGGAAGCACAGAGGGTCCCAATGAAGATGAACCCCAACAGGCCCACCTCAAGACACATCATAATTAAAATGGCAACATTCAAAGACAAAGAGAGGATCCTAAAAGCAGCAAGAGAAAAACAACTAATAACATACAAGGGTACTCCAATAAGGCTATCCTCAGATTTCTCAGCAGAAACACTACAAGCCAGAAGGGAATGGCAAAAAGTATTCCAAGCAATGAAAAACAAAGGCCTACAACCTAGAATACTATACCCAGCAAAGCTCTCATTCAAAATGGAGGGTGAAATAAGGAGCTTCCAAGACAAAAGAAGGCTAAAAGAATACATCTCCACCAAACCAGCAATGCAAGAGATGCTAAAAGGTCTGCTCTAAGAAGATAAAGAAACAGAGAGAGACAGAGAAGAACACGAGTACAAAGGGGAAAAATGACAATGAATAAGTACTTATCGGTAATAACCTTAAATGTAAATGGATTAAACGCTCCAATTAAAAGACATAGGGTAGCTGAATGGATTAGAAAGAATGACCCACATATATGCTGTCTACAAGAGACCCACCTTAGAACAAAAGATCTACACAGACTGAAAGTAAAGGGATGGAAAAATGTATTCCAAGCAAATGGACATGAAAAAAAAGCCGGGGTAGCAATACTTATATCAGACAAAACAGATTTCACAGCAAAGTCCATAAAAAGAGACAAAGAAGGGCATTTCATAATACTTAAGGGAAAAATCCATCAAGAAGATATAACCCTTATAAATATATATGCACCAAACTTAGGAGCACCCAAATATGTAAGGAAACTTTTGAAAGACTCCAAGAAAGATATAGACAACAACACACTCATAGTAGGGGACTTTAACACCCCATTGTCAACAATGGACAGATCTTCGAAGCAAAGAAACACCAAAGATATGGAGGCACTGAACAACACCCTAGATCAAATGGACTTAGTCGATATATATAGAAGTTTTCACCCCAAAGAAGCAAAATATACATACTTCTCAAGTGCACATGGAACATTTTCAAAGATAGACCACATGGTAGGACACAAAACAAGCCTTAACAAATTCAAGAAAATTGAAATTATATCAAGCATCTTCTCAGATCACAATGGCTTAAAATTGGAAATCAACCTCAAGGAAAAAACTCAAAAACATTCAAACTCATGGAGAATGAATAACATGCTATTAAATAATGAATGGGTTAACAATGACATCAAGGAAGAAATCAAAAAGTTTCTGGAAACTAATGATAATGAACACACAACAACCCAAAACCTATGGGATACAGCGAAAGCAGTCCTAAGAGGAAAGTTCATAGCAATACAGGCCTACCTAAAAAAGCTAGAGGAATATCTAATAAAAAATTTAACCCTACAGCTACAAGATCTAGAGGAAGAACAACAAGCAAAGCCCAGATCAAGTAGAAGGAAGGAAATCATCAAGATCAGAGCAGAATTAAATGACATAGAGTCTAAACTAACAATTCAAAAGATCAACAAAAGTAGGAGCTGGTTCTTTGAAAAAATAAACAAAATTGACAAGCCTTTAAGCAGGCTCATCAAGAAAAAAAGAGAGAGGACCGAAATAAATAAAATCAGAAATGAAAAAGGAGAAATCACAACTGATACCACAGAAATACAAAGGATTATAAGAAATTATTATGAACAACTGTATGGCAAGAAATTTGACAACCTAGAGGAAATGGACAGATTCCTGGAAACCTATAGTCTTCCCAAACTGAATCAAGAAGAAGCAGAAAGTCTGAATAGACCAATAACAGCTAGTGAAATTGAAGCAGTAATCAAAAATCTCCCAGCACACAAAAGCCCTGGACCGGATGGCTTCACAAGTGAATTCTACAAAACATTTAGGAAAGAATTAACTCCTATCCTTCTCAGACTATTCCAAAAGATACAAGAAGAGGGAAGACTGCCAAACTCATTCTATGAAGCCAGTATAACCCTAATTCCAAAACCAGGTCAAGACACAACAAAGAAAGAAAACTACAGGCCAATATTGCTGATGAACATAGATGCTAAAATCCTCAACAAAATATTGGCAAACCGGATCCAGCAACACATTAGAAAGATCATACACCACGATCAAGTAGGATTCATCCCAGGGATGCAAGGATGGTTTAACATTCGTAAATCAATAAACGTAATACACCACATAAACAAAATGAAAGACAAAAACCACATGATAATATCAATAGATGCAGAAAAAGCATTTGATAAAGTACAACACCCATTTATGATAAAAACTCTCAGCAAAATGGGAATAGAGGGAGCATACCTCAACATAATAAAGGCCATATATGAGAAACCTGAAGCCAACATCATACTCAATGGGCAAAAACTGAGAGCATTCCCCCTGAGATCAGGAACAAGACAAGGATGTCCGCTCTCCCCACTCCTATTCAACATAGTCTTGGAAGTTCTAGCCACCGCAATCAGACAAGAAAGAGAAATAAAAGGCATCCAAACTGGAAAAGAGGAAGTAAAACTGTCATTATTTGCAGATGACATGATAGTGTACATAGAAAACCCTATAGACTCCACAAAAAAACTACTCGACCTAATAAGTGAATTCGGCAAAATAGCAGGATACAAAGTCAATATTAAGAAATCAAAGGCATTTTTATACACCAACAATAAAAACTCAGAGATAGAAACTGAAAGAAAAATTCAATTTACCATAGCAACAAGAAAAATAAAATACCTAGGAATAAACTTAACCAAGGAGGTAAAAGACCTGTACTCAGAAAACTACATAACATTGAAGAAAGAAATTAAAGAAGATACAAATAAATGGAAGCATATACCATGCTCATGGATGGGAAGAATCAACATCATTAAAATGTCCATACTACCCAAAGCAATTTATAGATTCAATGCAATCCCTATTAAAATACCAGCAACATATTTCACAGACCTAGAACAAATACTTCAAAAATTTATATGGAACTAAAAAAGAGCCCGAATAGCCACAGCAATTTTGAGGAAGAAGAACACAGTAGGAGGAATCACAATACCTGATATCAAACTATACTACAAGGCCACGGTAATCAAAACAGTCTGGTACTGGCATAAAAACAGACATATAGATCAATGGAACAGAATAGAGAGCCCAGAAATAAACCCAGGTTCATATGGTCAACTAATATTTGACAAAGGGGGAAAGAACATCAAATGGAGTGAAAAGAGCCTCTTCAACAAATGGTGTTGGGAGAACTGGACAGGGACATGCAAAAAAATGAAACTAGACCACCAACTTACACCATACACCAGAATAAACTCAAAATGGATCAAAGACTTAAATGTAAGCCGTGATACCATAAAAGTCCTAGAGGAAAAAATAGGCAGGAAAATTTCAGATATCCCACGTAGCAACATTTTCACTGATATATCTCCTAAGGCAAGGGAAATAAAGGAAAGAATAAACAAATGGGACTACATCAAACTAAAAAGTTTCTGCTCAGCTAAAGAAAACATCAGCAAGATGAAAAGGAAACCAACCATATGGGAAAATATATTCGCCAATGACATCTCAGACAAGGGATTGATCTCCAAAATATATAAAGAACTCATACGACTCAACACCAAGAAGACAGACAACCCAATTAAAAAATGGGCAAAGGACCTGAACAAACACTTCTCCAAAGAAGACATACGGAGGGCCCATAGACATATGAAAATATGCTCAACATCACTAGCCATCAGAGAGATGCAAATAAAAACCACAATGAGATACCACCTCACACCAGTCAGAATGGCCATAATCAACAAATCAACAAACAACTTGTGCTGGAGAGGATGCGGAGAAACGGGAACCCTGGTGCATTGCTGGTGGGAATGCAGACTGGTGCAGCCACTATGGAAAACAGTTTGGAATTTCCTCAAAAAACTAAAAATGGAACTGCCTTTTGAGCCAGCAATTCCATTACTGGGATTATATCCGAAAAATCCTGAAACACCAATTCAAAAGAACCTATGCACTCCAATGTTCATAGCAGCACTATTTACAATAGCCAAGTGCTGGAAACAACCTAAATGCCCATCTGTAGATGAGTGGATCAAAAAACTGTGGTACATTTACACAATGGAGTTCTATGTAGCAGAAAGAAAGAAGGAACTTCTACCATTTGCAACAACATGGATGGAACTAGAGAGAATTATGCTTAGCGAAATAAGCCAGGCAACGAAAGAAAAATACGTTATGCTGTCACCTATTACAGGAAACTAATGAACAACACAAACAAATGAGCAAAATTGAACCAGAGGTATGTAAACAAGGAGTAGACTAACAGTAACAAGGGGGGAGGGGGGAGGGAGAAAAGGGGGTAAGAAGGGGAAGTGTAAAATCAAAGAACATGTATAAATGACCCACAGACATGGGCAACTGAGTGGGGACTGAATGTGGGGGAAGGGAGGGGCAGGATACAGGGAAGCAAGAGGGGAAAAAAAAAAGTGAGACAACTGTAATGGAAAAACAAACAAAAAAATTTTTTTTAGTGGGGGAAAATGAAAATATGAAGAATGGAAATGCCAGTTCAGTGAATATTAGGACAAAGATTTTCCTTCACCTTGTATATTTTTCTCCCTATTTGATCTCTCCAGAGTTTGGCATTCTAAACAAGTAAGTAATGACTTAAGTTTCTTTGCATAGACCTAATAAGACCAGTTGTTAATAGAGGTTCCTTTTTCTGAACAAGCCTTTGACTGGAATGTCAAGCCTAAAGGAGACATGCTTGGGCTCATGTTGTTACCAAAAAGCCCTAAGGAACTGGGAATGACTTTCAAAGGTAATAAAAGCCCGCGAAATAAAAGGCCTGCTGCCATGGTTGGTTGTGCGGTCCACAGCAATCTCTCCAGGGAAGGAACGAAGGTTGTTTTCCTGAAAGATGGCTAGAAGGGACCTTAAGGCACAATGGAAAACCAGAAAGACTTGGAAAGGACAGGTGTGTACAGGCAAGGATGAATGCCAGGTATGTGGCCCAGCTTCTGTGCACTGAAGAGCAGACTGAGGGCCACCCTAAATGTTCCTTGGGTAAGTTCCAGCAAAACAGAACTAAAGATCATAAGTGATCATTTGCTGCTCTTGTTATGCTTATGCAAATGAACAGGATAAATTAAAAATGGACTTAATGTAGTCCCTTTAAAGACAAGGAGAGTAATCTTAGGGAGAAAAATCAGTATTCAAGGAAAATCACAATGATCAGTGGCAGACTGTAAAGTAGGGCAGCTAACCGTCTTAAAAGTTTCTTCTCATTTAAAAAATGGTTTCACTTGAAAATTAAACCATATCTGTGATATCACCAAAGAGATTCAAGTTGCAGGCAAGTAGAATGTCAAGTGCCTTGCAACTGGATGTCTTCCCAATAAGACAGTCTTACAGATTTAGAGACTTTTTTGTTGGTTATGTTACATAAATTAACATGTGTTTTCTGTTTTCAAAGGGCATAAGCCTATGACCGCATTACCTGAGTGATTGTCTGTACGCATAAGCCTCACTTAATCCTCTCTGCAGCGCTGCCTCCGGAGACTCAACAGTTTGGCTGAACTAAATGGCTGAGTTGGTGAAGAATGGGGTGGTCTGTGGGCTTCACTTTAAAACTGAATTCTCTTTTCTATCCTAATGGCTTGGACAGAAAAGGCCCAGAGGTCTGAGAGGGGGGAAACATAAACTATTTCCCTCAGCCCAAACTAAATAAAATGGGCAAAAGGGTTTTGGACAGGAGAGATGTGCCTAGCACACCTTCCTCCAAAGAAGCCCTTTTTTTTTTTTTTTTTCTCCTAATGTGGAACATTGAAAAATTAATCCCTGCCTTTTGCCACCTAGTAGTTATGGATTGAATGATGCTTTTTAACCCTTTTTGCCAAATCTGTTGCCCCCAGAACACAACAAGGATGCCAGCCTGCTAAACCAAGCACGCCGTTGTCCGGAGACAGCCAACTGACCTGGAGTCTGCATGATCCTTCCCCATGTGGGAAGGCCAACCTCCCCTCCACACCCCCACTCTTATTAGGGATTTCTGGACCCAAGGGTAGGTAGGACGACGACCATGTCCAGCTTGAAGCAGCTAGAGGAGCTTGAGACCTTCGCCCATTGTCCTTTACAAGATTACAAAGGGTCTTAATATCTGAGAGGGAGGGATAGTTATTTTTTACGAACCATGGGTATGGACTTGGGGGGGGATGCTGGGGGAGGGAGATACTGGGTGGAGGGGAGTAAAGGGGAAAAAATTGGAACTACTGTAACAGCATAATCAATAAAATATACTTTAAAAAAAAAAAAAAAGAAATTACTACAAACAATTGTATGGCAAGAAATTTGACAACCTAAAAGAAATGGACAAATTTCTAGAAACATATAACCTTCCAAAACTGAATCAAGAAGAAGTAGAAAGTCTCAACAGACCAATAACAAAGAAGGAAAATGAAACAGTAATCAAAAATCTCCCTGCACACAAAAGCCCTGGACCGGATGGCTTCACAGGCAAATTTTACAAAACATTTAGGGAAGAACTTACTCCTACCCTCCTCAAACTATTCCGAAAAATCCAAGAAGAGGGAAAAATCCAAAACTTTTTCTATGAAGCCAGTATTACCCTAACCCCAAAACAAGGTCAAGACACAACAAAGAAAGAAAATTACAGGCCAATATAACTGATGAACATAGATGCTAAAATCCTCAATAAAATATTGGCAAACAGAATCCAGCAATACATCAAAAAGATCATACACCACGATCAAGTGGGATTCATCCCAGGGACGCAATTATGGTTTAATATTTACAAATCAATAAATATAATACATCACCTAAACAAAATGAAAGACAAAAATCACATGATCATATCAATAGATGCAGAAAAAGCATTTGATAAAGTACAACACCCATTTATGATGAAAACATTCAGCGAAATGGGAATAGAGGGAGCATATCTTAACATAATTAAGGCTATATATGAGAAGCCTGAAGCCAACATCATACTTAATGGACAAAAACTGAAAGCATTCCCCCTGAAATCAGGAACTAGACAAGGCTGTCCACTCTCTCCACTCCTATTCAACAGAGTGTTGGAAGTCCTAGCCACAGCAATCAGACAAGAAAAAGAAATAAAAGGCATCCAAATTGGGAAAGAGAAGTAAAACTATCATTACATGCAGATGACATGATAGTATACCTAGAAAACCCTATAAACTCCACTAAAAGACTACTCAATATAATAAGTGAATTTGGCAAAATCGCAGGGTACAAAATAAATACACAGAAATCTAAGGCATTTCTGTACACCAACAATAAAATATCGGAGACAGAGACAAAAAAGAAAATACCATTTACTATACCAACAAGAAAAATAAAGTACCTAGGAATAAACTTAACCAAAGAGATAAAAGACCTGTACACTGAAAATTACACAACATTGAAGAAAGAAATTAAGGAAGATACAAATAAATGGAAGCAAATACCATGTTCTTGGATGGGAAGAATCAACATCATCAAAATGGCCATACTACCCAAAGCAATTTACAGATTCAATGCAATCTCTATTAAAATACCAATGACATATTTCACTGACCTAGAACAAATATTCCAAAAATTCATATGGAACCAAAAAAAGACCCCGAATAACAAAAGCAATCTTGAGACAGAAGAACACAGCAGGAGGAATCACAACACCAGATATCAAACAATACTACAAAGCCACTGTGATCAAAACAGTCTGGTACTGGCATAAAAACAGACATATAGATCAGTGGAACAGAATAGAGAGTCCAGAAATAAACCCAGGCCTCTATGGTCAACTAATATTTGATAAAGGAGGTAGGAACATAAAATGGAGTGAGAAGAGCCTCTTTAACAAATGGTGCTGGGAGAACTGGACAGGAACGTGCAAAAAAATGAAACTAGACCACCAACTTACACCACACACAAGAATAAACTCAAGATGGATCAAAGACTTAAATGTAAGCCGTGACACCATAAAAGTCCTAGAGGAAAACATAGGCAGGAAAATTTCAGATGTCTCATGTAACAATATCTTCATGGATACATCTCCTAAGGCAAGAGAAATAAAGGAAAATATAAACAAATGGGACTACATCAAACTAAAGAGTTTCTGCTCAGCCAAGGAAAACATCAGTAAGATGAAAAGGAAACCAACCATCTGGGAAAACATATTTGCCAATGACATCACAGACAGGGGACTGATCTCCAAAATATATAAAGAGCTTATACGACTCAACATCAAGAAAACAAACAACTGATTAAAAAATGGGCAAAGGACCTGAACAAACACTTCTCCGAAGAGGACATACAGAAGGTCCATAGACACATGAAAAAATGCTCAACATCATTAGCCATCAGGGAGATGCAAATAAAAACCACAATGAGATACCATTTTACACCAGTCAGAATGGCCATCATAAGCAAAACAACAAGCAAGTGCTGGCAAGGATGTGGAGAAATGGGAACCCTAGTGCACTGTTGGTGGGAATGCAGACTGGTGCAGCCACTATGGAGAACAGTATGGAATTACCTCAAAAAACTAAAAATGGAACTGCCTTTTGAACCAACAACTCCACTGCTAGGACTATACCCGAAAAATCCTAAAACCCTAATTCAAAAGAACTTATGCACCCCTATGTTCATAGCAGCCCTGTTTACAATAGCTAAGTGCTGCAAACAGCCTAAATGCCCATCTATAGATGAGTGGATCAAAAAACTGTGGTACATTTACACAATGGAATACTATGTAGCAGAAAGAAAGAAGGAACTCCTGCCATTTGCAACAACATGGATGGAACCAGAGAGAATTATGCTTAGTGAAATAAGCCAGGCAAAGAAAGCAAAATACCATATGATATCACCTAATACAGGAAACTAAAGAACAACACAAACAAATGAACTAAATAGGAAAAAGAGCAGAATAGCAGTCAATAGTGGGGAGGGGAGAGGGAGAGAAGGGGGATAAGTAAGGGAAGGATTTAGTCAAAGAACATATATAAATGGCTCATGGACATGGACAATGGGGAGAGATATTATTATGGGAGAATGGGTGGTCTGGGTGGGGAAGGAAAATGGGGGGAAAATGGGACAACTGTAATTGAAAAACCAAAAATTAAAAAAAAAATCATTTTGCAGGAAAAAAAAAAAGAACACTGTATTTCATGGGATATCTAAAAATTCTAGTTAAAAGGCAGTGTGTGTGTGTGTGTGTGTGTGTGTGTGTGTGTGTGTGTGTATTAAATGATAGTAAAGTATGGAAAACATTAAGAAGCCAGAATAATTGCGTTTCTCTGCCTTCTCTTCTAGCTTCTCTCTATATCCCAGCTTCCTAATGTTGGAATCCCACAGGGCTCAACATCTTAGTCCTCTGTTCATTGTCATCAGTAACTCCTTTGATAATGTCATGCTGCCTCATAGCTTTAAATATACTATACATGCTTACAATATCTTTATATTTTAATCCAATCATCTAACATCTAGGCTCCATCTAATAGCCATCTAAACTCAACATGGGGAGATCAAATTGCTACCCTTCACAGTAAAGAGGACAAAGACAATCACACACGTAGACAGCTCTTAAAATCCACAGATCTTCACTGGGCCTCACTACCAAACATAAAGAAAAAAATGATTACCAATTCTACACAGACTCTTTTAAAAAAAGAAAAGGAAGAAAGACTTACCAACTCATTTTTAAGTCAGATTTATATTTACACTAAGACATTACAAAAAAAAAAAAAAAACAGAAAAATATCCCTCATGAATATAACTGCAAAAACACAACAAAATTTTACAAATTGAATCCAAATCTGACCGAGTCTGATTTATCCCAGATGTGTAAGGTTAGCTTGACATTAGAATTTTGACTGGTGTACTCACCATATGAACAGACTACAAAATGAAAACAATCATGTCAATAGATTCAAAAGAATATTTGACAAATCCAACATCCATTTCTGCCCCCTCCCCAAAACCTCAGCAAATTTGAAATAGGATTTAATTTGTTTCATCTGATAAAAAGCATCTACATGTGAAAACATTCATACTAAAACTGCAATAAAAAGCCATTTACCTGGTGGGGGGAAGAATATCAATTCCTTCAAAATGACATGTAAATTATATGCAACTTCAATCAAAATCATAGTATAATTTTTTCAAAAAACTAACTAATTCTAAAATTAAAATGGAAATCCAAAAGATCTATATTCACCAAAATAACTTTGAAAAATAAAACAAATTTGGAGGACCAGGAATAAAGGCAATGTAATATTGCCATCAATGTAGAAAATCAACAGAACACAATAGAGAAGACAGAAATAGATCCACACATATATAGTCAATCAATTTTTGACAATGATGCAAAGGCAATTAAGTGGAGAAATGATAGTGTTTACAACAAATGGTTCTGGAACCATTCAATAGCCATGTGCAAAAACTCTTCAATCCTTATGCCACAGCATATATAAAAAAGAACTCTAATCATAGAACTAAATAAAATTAGAAAAACTAAAAATCCAAAAACTACATCACTTCTAATTAGAAAATATTTGACACCTTGGGTTAGGCAAATATTTCTTAGCAACAACTTGGAAAGTATGATTTATAAAAGAAAACATTGATAAATAGGACTTCATCAAAATTTAAAATGTCTGCTTTTTAAAAGACACTATTAAGGGAATTAAAAGACAAGTCACAAACTAGGAGAAAAGATTAAAAATATATATGATATAGAACTTGTATCCAGAATATATAAATAACTCAAATCCATTACAACATTAGGCAAAAGATTTGAACAGACATTTTTACCAAAGAAAAGATGTAAGTGTCAAACAGAGGAAAATATGTGGAACCTCAATCATTAGGGGAATAGAGTTTAAATCCACAGTGAAATATCACCATACACCTATCAGAATGTCTAAAATTTAAAAGATTACTCATACAAGTGCTGGTGAAAATACAGAATAACAGGAACTCTCTTATACACTACTGGTGGAAAAGGAGAATGGTACAACCACCTTGTAAAGCAGTGTAACAGTTTCTTACAAAGTTAAACATACACTTACCATATGATGCAACTATTAGACTTTGAGGTATTTGCCCAAGAAAAATGTAAGCATACCTCCATACCAAGAATATTTATAGCAACCTTATTTGTAATAGTCTAAAACTTAAAACAAACCCAAATGTCCATCAAGGTGTAAATGAATGAACAAATCATAGTATATCTATATAATAATATACTGATCAGCATTAAAATGAAATAAACTTGCAATATGGATGCATAACAAATTAATAATGCTGAGTGAAAAGGCCATAAAAGGGAAATACTCTGTAATTCCATGTACATAAAAATCTGGAAAATGTCTATTAATTTATAGTTACAGAAATCAGAGCAGTGGGTTGCGTTTGTGTGGAGAAGGAGCAGAAGGAAAGGATTACAAAAGAACTAGTAGAAACTTTAGGGAGAGAGATATTTACAATTTTGATTTTGGTTATGGCTTCATGAGTATATGTGTGTTGACATTTATTGAATTATAGATTTATATATGTTTAGTTTATTGTATTCCAATTATGCTTCAGTAAGCTACTATAAATTTTCCAGATCATAAACAAAAATATAAGCCAAATAGAAAACACAGATTAAATTATAATTACTAGAAACTACAGTATATTACATACTAATTAAACTTGGCAATTAAAATTAATATTAGCCAAAAAATGTCTCAGCAATACACTGTATATATGTGATATAAGAGCACAGAAAATTTGGAAATAGATTAATGAAAATATATATACCAGGAAAACATTAATGCTATATTAATATTATGTGAATGAGATTTTAAGCTAAAGCTTTCTTAAAAGTAAACTGTTCAGTGTTTATAAAAGTTTCATTTTACCTGGAAGATACAATTATTAAGTTGTATGCACTGTATATATAGCTTCAAATTATATAAAGCAAAAATTATCAAATCAACCAGAATAATAAAAGATTTTTAATCCATTTCTCTCATGATGGAACAAAGATAAAGTAAACAGCAAAAAACAAAAGATTTGAACAACCTACTTGAATTTTGATCAAATCATTATACATAGAACATAGCAATCAATGAAGAACATACATTCTTTTAACACACATGACATTTATGAAAACTGAACACTTCTTTGTCATTAAAGGTTTCAATGGATTTCAAATAGTTGAGGTACCACATCTTATCTACAAATAAAAATTCATGACAAATTATAACTGAAAAAAATAACACACATTTGGATTTATATTTGAAACCCACTGTCCTAGGATACACTGTATTTGGAAATTATTTTAGTTCCAGGACTTCAAGATTCTGTGCTGTTAAATGTGAATGATCTGTGACTCAAAGGAACAGCCAATGAGAAGCCAGCAGTACGACCTCGCTGGTGTTACAAAGGAACTCAAATCATCCCACAAAATAAGTGAGAGTTGTGGGGCTGCCTCCCTCTAGTCACACACAGACACAGCGCATGCATATATAGTTGAATGAATACAAGTTTACTTAGTTTTTCTAATGGAATATGAATGCTCTTACCACCTTCTAAAAATTGTCTTGAGCATTGCACGATCTCAGGATGGCCCTTGCAAATATCAAGTCCTGTATAAAGGCAAATGCTACTTAAGACACCTCTGCTTTAGAGATTCACAAATACATATTAACATATTAAGTTTTGAATATACATTTAACTTTGTTTAAAGCCAAATTCCAAACTAAGAAGGAATACAACCACTTAAAACTACAGACAACCAGAAGTTCCAGAAAATCAAGCTGCATGGAAGTCCAACAAACAAAGATATAAAGAAGAAATACTCATCCAGACAGGTAGGAGAGGCAGAGCTGGGGCAGAGAGGATGCGGTGTGGAGGCTGGCAAAAAGCGCAGTCACACACTTTAAAAAGTAGGAAGGGACACCTGCGGAGCTCTCCCAGCACCAGACCAGACCACACAGCTCACGGTTCCAGTACTAGGGACAATAAAGCCTCATTGCTTCTGACTGAGCAAACCAGTGAGGGCTGGGGCGGAAGAAGGAACTACTGGTCTCTCAGTAAGAGTCAACTTGTTTAAAGGGCCCCCATAGTCCTAGAATGTCCACAGACCCACCCACTCTGGCAATGACGGCCAGGGAAACAGCTAGAGGCACCATCCCATACAGAAGTGGGAGAAGTGCCTGGAAAAGGGGCAAGTGCTGAGAAAGCAGCATTGTTCCCTCTCAGACCCCTCCCCCAAATACAGTGCCACAATGTAATGAAATGAGTCACCCTGTACTGATGAATATCTAAGGCTCTGCCCCTTACAACATAACAGGTGCAACAGCTTACCTAAGACACAGAGGCAAATAAACACAGGAGCCTGTCAAAATGAGGAGAGAGAGAGAAGTACAGCGCAAAAGGGGGAACAGATCAAAGTTCCAGTGGGAGAACTAAGTGATGAGGAGATAGCCAACCTAACAAACGAGGAGATAGCCAACCTAACAGATGCAGAGTTCAAAACACTGGTGATAAAGATGCTCACAGGCTTGACAGATATGCTTAAGTAAGGCAAATGTATAAGGAAGAAGTGAAGACTATGCTAAATGAAACAAAGAAAAATCCACATAAAACCAATGGTGAAGGGAAGGAAACTGGGGTTCAAATCAATTATTTGGAACATAAGGAAGAAAAAAAAATAGTCGACCAGTGCAGAATGAGGAAACAAGAGTTGAAAAAAATGAGGAGAGTATTAGGAACGTCTGAAACAACTTTAAACATGCCAACCTCCAAACCATAGGGGTGCCAGAAGGAGAAGAGGAAAAGCAAGAAATTGAAAGCCTATGTGAGAAAATAATGAAGGAAAACTCCCCAAATTTGGCAAAGGAAATAGATGTACAACTCCAGGAAGCACAGGGAGTCCCAAACAAGCTAGACCCAAAAAGGACCACACCAAGACACATCATAACTAAAATGCCAAAGGTTCAAGAAGAAGGGAGACTCTTAAAAGTAGCAAGAGAAAAGCAGAGAGTTACCTACAAAGGGATATCTATAAGACTATAAGCTGATTTCTCAAAAGTAATTGTGCATGCAAGAAGGGACTGGCAAGAAGTATTCAAGGTGACAAAAAGCAAGGACTTACGACCAAGATTACTCTACCCAGCAAAGCTATCATTTAGAATGGAAAGGCAGATAAAGTGCTTCCCAGACAAGATAAAGCTAAAGGAGTTCATTATCACCAAGCCATTATTATATGAAATGTCAAAGGGACTTACCTAAGAAGATCAAAATTATGAACATTAAAATGACAACAAACTCACAACTATCAACAACTGAATCTAAAAAACAAAAACAAAATCCAACTAAGCAAACCAGAACAGGAAGAAAAACATAGGTACGGGGGTCATTTGGAGGGTTATCAGCTGGGAGGGGGAAGGGGGAGAAATGGTGCAGGGATTAAGAAGCATAATTGGTTGGTACAAAATAGACAGGGGGAAGTTAAGAATAATATAAGAAAGGGTGAAGCCCAAGAACTTATATGCACAACCAATGGATATGAACTCAGGAGGGTGGGATTGCTAGAGGTAAGGGGGTTATTGGGCAGAGGGGAGCAAAGGGGAAATAATTGGGACTCCTGTAACAACATAATCAATAAAATATACTTAAAATATACTTAAAAATAAGAAAAAAATCCAAATTCCCCAAATATTGGACCCAGAGCACATTTTCCAGGTAACACCTTGTAGTATTTGGCTAAATTAGTATTCACACCTTGGGGAAGAGGGTTTTAGAATTCCTACCTGAATCTGGATTGATTACAGTTGGAGGAATATCATTTCTTACCTCTAGAAGCAAGCCAGATTCAGTTGACTGGTATCTCTGGTACTTCAGCCAGTGTTATCCTAGCTCTTAGGGAAGCATAGTCTGGACCAAAGAGAAGGGAAAATGAGGAAATTTTAGAAAATAAGTAAATGGAATTTATACTCAAATTTTATTCTTTCAAGAGTAGTTCAACTGTATTCAGTTTCAGTTTTTTGCTATAGTTACCAAATGTTACTCAGCTCTGAATATTTATTCACCAGAAATATATTTCAGCAATAATACCATTTCAAATCATCTGACTTGAACATTTGGGAACTAGAATATATTCAACACTAAATTGCACATTTTAGCACCATTTGATAGCTAGTCGCATTATGGATGTAACCAATTATTGATTCTCATTTTAGTGAAAATGTGAAAGGCTGCTGAAAGGTTGAGCTAGAATTTTCAAATACAATATGCCATTTTATTATCTATTGCATAATCCACTCTAATTTTCCACTGCCAGCTGTCTATTATAAAATCCAGAGGGGAATCTGGATTTTAAAACAAAAAGCACAACAACGGTGACACAGATGAGCTTTTCCACTCTAGGAAACCTGATGGTCTCCAGTGAGAATCATAGTTCAATCGCAAGCCCTGTTTCTGGGTTTTATGGTTAGTAGCTTGGATTAAAAACAAACAAATAACCTTTGAATTTCAAATATTAAATGAATTAGAATGCTGATAAAGAAGACAAGGAGTGGAAGCAAGTGAGCTGCACAAGTTACATGTAAGAAAGGCCCGAGATTCTACCATATGCAGCTGCCATGTGACAAGAAAGTAGCTTGGTTGGAGTCCACCAAACTTTAAAAAGGGTTGACCTGAAAGTCTCAGCTTTCCCACTGACAACTATGTGGTCCTGGTCAGATCACTTAACTTCTGAGACTTAGATTTCTCACCCGTAACACATACGTAAGATAAAAGTACTTGACAACCTACTGATCCTCATTTATTCTCAATTAATTTCATCCTTCCAGAAGATCTGTGAAGTAGACACTATTATTTCTACTATGAAAATGTGTAAATGGCAGATTAAAATAAAATTATTTAACTAGGACTTCTGTGTTACTAATTAGCAAAGAGAAGATTCCAACCTTCACATTATATCACTCTCCAAACTAATGATCAGCAAACTGCAATCCACAGGCCAAACCTGGCTGGCTGACTGTTTCTCTATGGCCCAAAAACTAAGGAAAAAATCTTAAGAATAGTATATCATGACTCAGGGAAAATATGAAATACAAATTTCGGTGTCAGTGAATAATATTTTATTGAAATGCACTTACGTTCATCCATGTACATATTTTCCTGTGGTCACAGAATCAGAATCATAGAGAACTTATGGCACATAAAGCCTAAAATATTTACTATCTGTTCCTTTACAGGCAAAATTTGCAGATTTCCTGCTCTTGATTACTTCACTTGGTGTTGATCTAATTATCAAATAAGGTAAGAAAAAGGAAAGCTTTGCAATACATAGAGCATAGTACAAATTTGAGAGATTAATATTCTGAGGAATAATCAGGGAATCTAACAAACAAAAACTAGCCAATAACAGCAAAAGGAAGAAATCTTTAAAAAAAAAAAAAAGAAAGAAAGAAAGAAAGAAGATAGCATAAACAGAAGACTTCTTTGTTCCTTACAGTAAAACTGCTATTTTGATTAACAGAATGCTTTGGCAACAGCCTAGAATTACAGTGACTCTGTTACATCCTAATCAATGAAGTTCCCACTAGGATTGAAATCCTGCTGAAAGATTCCTACCTAGAAAGCATATTATATAAAAGTAACTATCATTTTTTTATGAAAGGGGATCTTGTATTGGCTTGGCAATGTTGAACTTGACCCTGTGCTCCTGGAATGGAATATTTTAGAAATCAAGGATTTAAAAATTCCTCTGTTTTTGCATTCTGAGAATTGACCCTTACCTGTTCTGAGGCAGGTCTCAATTAGTGAAGACCTACCTTCACTCTCGCTCAGTGAGTCTCTTGTTTTGTAAACCCCCACATTTTCTCCCTCTTCTTTGACTTTTTCTTGATCAAAACAGCCTTAACCGTCCACTAGACTAAATTTAAACAAGTTTCTTCCTTAAGACCAGCCCCTGACTTCCTTTTTCTTAGGGCATTTACTTTAGAAAACCTGCAATTATAAAATCTTTTTGTGCCCGTTTGAGATGTAAATTCTTCCTCAGACTCTTGACAGTTTTTTAACCTAAAATGTCTTTCTCAAGTCCCTGGGACATCCTTCTGAAACCAAATCCTCAAAAAAGCACCTATCTCCCAGTCTCTGTGAGAGGAGAGAAGCCTAATCTGGCTAAGCGCCAATTTGCAAACAATTGGTCTAATCACACTGACTAATTCACTCCACTAGCTCACTCCAGCACTTTAAAAAGTCTGTTTTAATGAACTTGAGTTCAATTTCTCTGCCCTATTGCAACAGTCTCTCTCTGAAAAATCTTCCTTGCCTGTTTAATTCTATCTGGTATAATTTCTCCTTAACACTGCTCATTGATGAATATATTCTTTATTGCAATTGCTTGAATAAACCCATGTCCCTAACTACACAGTGTGTTTTGTCTTTTACAACTTCAATATTATCATCATAAAAAGAATTTTTATAGTAGGTATAAGTTTGGGAAAATATAGGAAATGGAGTCAAATCTGCACTTATGCAACAATAAATCTTAAAAGTGGCTATAAAAAAGTCTAGAACACTATTTATTTCTCTTGATTCCTTCGCCTTCCACCTGAGGCTGAGTACTTTCATTCTGTTGGGCTTTTAGAGAGTTCTACAACAGTTTTGCTGGATTTCAATCAGCCCCTACTATGCCAGGATAAGTAGTTAAAGGAGAAACCTTTTCCTCTAGTAGTTTGGATGACAAATTTGGGACAAATGTTAAAAATTTTAATAGCTCCATTTGCTGGATCACGTTTCCTGCTCATATGTCAGAGACAGCCTTCAATTATTTATAATGCCTCTTTAGAGGTGAAAAATAAGGAAAACTTCCATAAAATGTTTGAAATAAACACAATCAGATTAAACCCACACTTTTTTCTCTCTTACAGAAAGAGAAACAAAACAAAGAGTGCTTTCTGTGAACACCTAAATGGATTAAATTGGCCTCCTTTTAGCTTAACTTATTAACATGAAATTGTCCTGTGAAGAATCTGTTCAAAGGTTAGCAGGTTTCTTCATTAGCATTTTAAAAACTGAATGTTCAGTGAAATGACTGTTGGACATCCTACCTTCTATCATCTTAATAGTCACTTGAGAAAAAACAACTTTAAGCTGCCATTTATTACTAGGCATTTGCTACATTTGCCAATAGACTGGGAAAACCACACTGTAGCAATTATCAGGATAGAAAATGAATTAGTTTTATAGTAATTTAATCAGATAACTGTTCATAATAGTGACAACTAAACAGCACCTTTTTACTCAGCTGTCCCTGTCTCAAGCTTTTGGTTTCCTTTTTGTGAACTTCCCTTGTGTCATTCTGACATTTCTTATCTCAGCAAAAACATAATCCTCAGAAGAGGTAGGGATTTCTTAAAATTCAATTCTTTGAACTCAGATTGTCTCCTAAATGGCCCTGTTTTAGGTTTTTCAGATATTTTAACCTATCTAGATATGATACTCTAAAACTCCCCCTCAGAACAAAAATATATTTTCAGAATCAAATGACCCTTTTCTGAGATATGCATATTTTATCCCAACAGTTTTTCTCATTTTAATTTTATTAAAATCTCCATACTTAAAAATTTATAATTAGTCCGTTGAAAATCTGTTGTTAAATTTTGCTTTTGAGGAGAAATGTCTTTTTGGTTGAAATCAAATTATTTTTAAGAAACACCTAATTTTTGTTACCTCTATATAAACAAAAATAAAGATAGCTCACAATAAAGGGCACTGGGTTGCTGGCTTGTTGGTGGTGAATTAATGTTTCACATCAAATTACAAGCTATATTTGCAACTGTACTTTCTGCAAATGGATTTCTTTTACATAACATATAAAGCATTAATAATAACCATAATAATCGTCTTCAGTAGTCCCTAAGGAAAGCCCATTTGCTTAATTGCAAGGACTAAAGAGCATATCTCTAGCATATATAAATTAAGTACTGTAGTCCCTCTCTATATCGCAGTTCACTTATCGCAGCCTCACTGTATCACAGGATTTTTAAAAATTTTATGTTTAATTATTTATCGCGCATTTTTCACTATATCGCAGGATTTTCCAGTACTGTATATGTATGTTGTTAAAGTTACGTAGGTTTAAGAGTGTAAAATATGTTTAAGAACATAAGTAGTATTTATAAAAGTGTGGAAAAGGTTAATAAGGGAGTGGGAACAGTTCATAAGTGTGTGGGAAGGGTTTATAAAGCCTTAAAATATATATAAATACTAAAATAAATGTAAGGTTCCTACTTCGTGGATTTTCACCTACCCCGGGGGGGGGGGGGTCTAGACCGTAATATCCGCGATAAGTGAGGGAATACTGTACTTGGTTTCACCATGAAAAACATAGTGATCATTCTACAATGATGCTTCTGTCAGACCATGTTGTATACCTAAAACTAATACAATGTTATATTTATCTTAATAAAACTGGGAAAAATGAGAAAAAGAAAGTAACAAACAATTGATGAGCAATGAGATGTTGACTAAAGTTGTGTTTTGTTTTTAATGGGAGACACAAAGCCATGGGGATAAATGACAGCTGAGGAAGTGAGACTGAATCTGTAAGAAAGGATAAATGTAAATTCTGTAAAAACTGTGTATAAGTGGAGAGAGAAAAGATTTAAAGGAGAGGAGCCTTTACAAAGTGAATTAAATGACAGCATGTGATACTTTGCACAATGTTTAGCACACTAAATGGTAGCTATTTTATCAGAGAGGATTTTTTTTTTTTGGTTGCGATTATCCAAAATCTCAACCCAAACCAGTTTAAATTAAGTGTAATTGATTAGCACATATTCTAAAATAGTTAGCAGGCTTATGAATCTTTTTATATTTTCAAATCAGGGGCTTCCAGTTTCATTTTCTCTGTCATTCTCTTTGCTCTGCTCATCACCAAATATAATTCAATGACAACAAAGACTGAAGTACTTCCTTATTTATCATTCATAAATCATCTTAAAAGCATCTCATAAAGGTCTTGCTCCTTATTCTGATTGATTTAACTTAGGTTATGTACCTTTTCCTGAAACAATCACTAAGAGCAGGAGATTATTTTAAACTGTGGCAAAGGGAGGATTAATTATGCTGTTTCCAGACAAGGTTTACCAGATTTGAGACTCATCTCACCTACACTTAATGGCTATTGTGCAATAAGTAAGGGATGAAACAGAAGCTTTAAAAATAAAAACTAAATCTTCTACATAAGGTGTAATGAACTATCAGAATGTAGCTAAGTAATGATTCCTCAAAATTGTGGTATATCATTAAATTTCTTGCTTTTCCTCCTCATTTCTCTCTTTAGGACAAATTTTTTTAAAGAGAAGTCTGTTCTCAATTTATTTGGGACAACTAGAGGTTGATAAGGTAGAGAAACAGCAATTTTGTCTAGCAGGAGTTATTACAGCTAAATACATGATGGCTGGAGGAAGCTTTGCCAATAGTATTATTAAGAACCAGCATTAGTATTTGCTACTTGAAATTTGCCCAGAAAAGCTCACAGAAAAGTAACATAGAGCAAAGAGTAAGTACATTTTTGGTTTGTTTTTGTTTTTTCCTCATAAAGTTAATAATTTGATTCCCTGTGTCCTCAATTCAGTTCTTGTTCTAAGCAGAATGCAGTAGCTCCTGTAGCACTGTTTTAAGAGTCTACAAGAAACATAAGGGAGCAAGATACAAGTTGAAGGGTACAATCTTTACATTGATTTCACAAAGAGTAAATATGCTATGTTCTGCTATTTATCCCTTATTCTTCCCAATTTTAATAAGCCCTCTCAAAAGTCCCTTGAGGCTTTAGTTTAAGATTGAAAAAGACTCTTCATTAAATGTTCCCTGATACAGTCATCTTATTCTTCTATCTTTTATAAACTCTTCAAGTTATGAGGACTCGAGAATATTTTTCAACAGCAACACTTTCATTTCTGTTTATTCTCCAATACTGTTTATACTTCTTTCTTCATATTTGCTCTACATAAATTATAGCTGAGTGTTTATCAACTCAGCTGTATACATTAGACTCACTTGGGGAATGTCGATCACAAGTGAAGGGAGGAGGAAAGAGGAAGGAAAGAGACAAAAAAAAAAAAAAAAAAAAAGAACAGTGAATTTAGAAGGAACTACCTGTCATAAATAGTGCTGTCCTCATACCTGAGAGCCAATTGCTTATTCCAGCAACATCTATGTAGTGGGTTCTATCTGGTTGACTACATAAGTGTGAGATTGTATGTTTGCAAACTCTTCAGCAGATTGCCTACAATGGCATCACATTCTGGTTTCATGCTTAGTATTTAATAATAAATTGTGTTCTTTCTCTTCTGATATCTCTGTGGTGTTTTCCGGGCTATTTATACTCTCTTCTCTACCCCATCATTCATCTTGATACCAAGAGCATAAGATGATGCCAACTTGGATTATAAAGGAAGTCACACACAGCAGAGTAAACAAGACAGAAAAAACTTGCACCCTGACACAGTGGAGCCACAGACCATCTATAGAGATTTTACATGAGATGAGTAGAATCCTATCTAGTTTAAGCTACTGTTCACTGGAATATTCAGTCAATTGTTGCTGAACCTAATATTAACTAGAATGAGAAGATTAACTGAATCAATAGTGTGTGCAAATGTCCTGGGGGCAGTGTTTCCAGAATCAGACTAGCTTGGCTAAAAATTAGAAGGCAAGGGATGAAATACTACAGGATTACTACACACTTACATGGGGGATAGTCCCTGGCTGGTTTGGCTCAGTGGATTGAGCGTCGGCCTGCGAGCTAAGTGTCGCTTGTTCGATCTTCCAGTCAGGGCACATCAGAGAAGGAAAACTCTGACTCCAAAAAACCTCCGCTGCCTTGCGGCATACCTCTTCAGGGGAAAGGCTAAGGGAGTAAACCCCGACAGAAAATCCGGAGCCGGAGTCCCTAAGGCGGTTTGACGTTGTAGTCAACACCGGCAACTCCTGCGGCACACCTGAAGCCAAGCTGTATTGACTCCGTCTTTCCCTTGGACCCTTCAGCTGCGAAGAGAGGGGGGGTCTGCTGCATGGGCAACAGCAGACCCTCCATATCACCCTGCCCAGGCTCTATAGCTTCAGCTTCACTGGAGAAGACACTCCAGCGTCATCGCAAGATGTCGATTCAACACGGGAGGAGACAGATACCGTGTCACTCCCGAGTCGGACTGCACAGCCATTCTCGGCGGTGCAGATAGACTCTTAAGAAGCTACACCATCGTCTCTCGAGACGGACGGCTGCCGACGACATGGGGGATATAAACTGAGTCCAAACCATGACAGTAACAGAAAAGCAATGAGAAGTCCTGAAAGATAAGGAAAAGGATAGAACCCAATGTACTTTCTAGAAATTCCCTTTGGTTGCCCTAAGGAAAATGAAAAGAAGGCAGACAAGAGGCTCAAGGAAGCCATGAGGAAGCTGCTGTGTTATTCAAAGAAAGGAATGACTTGGCCCAGATTGAGGTGGTAGCAGAGAATATAAAGAATGAATGAATTAGAGATAGGAATGTTTCTCTCAGAGACTCAATTTTCTCTTCTGGAAGATTGGGATATTAAGACTCTCTTCCATATTACACTTCTGTTAGAATTGAATTAAATGAGATAATAATGCATTTAAAGTGATTAGATGCATCCTTTGCACAGAGAAAGAACTTGATAAAGTTTATCTATTGCCATCACTAATGATCATCTTGGAAGTAGAAATGACAGGACTTGGTGATAAATTTCTTAAAAAATATGTGATCTACTATGTGCTGGGCACTGTAATCAGAGGTTGTGCCAAACTGATTGATTAGCTAGAGTCTATTGGAATGATGTCCATTAGTTTCAAGTACATATTCAGCTTTTTATTGACATGTTTATTATATTTATTCTTTCCAATTATAGCAAGTATGAAATTTATTACTCAGCTCTCAGAGATGAAGGGATAATATAGTTCTTTATTTCTCTAAATCTAATTAAATCTGTTCTGGATCTCCACACTCTTGACCAGCAAGAAATTCAATCTCCTTGCTTGGAGGGACCCTCTGTAAGGTTATATAAGTGCTCCAAGGTTTTATATGTTCCAAAACATTCAACAAGGACCTTTAATCAGTTCACATATGAAAAGCCTTATGGTCACTATAAAGCAGGAACACTGCTTTTTCACGGAAAGTTTCCTTGCCAGTTAGGGGAGGAAGGCCCCTGATAAGCAGATTTTGATTCCATCTGAGATTCTGCTACCACCCTGGGATGCCATGTGGAAACATATTGCTGAATCCCACAAGCCAAGTGTCCCATATAATCTGAGACCCTTTCTCCATTTTTGAGAGTAAAATATCTACTGACAACACTTTCTAGAGCTTCTGTTTAAAGCACCACAATCTATTTCTTCCCCCTCCTCCTCCTTACTGTTCGAAATATGTTACCATTTAGTTTTACTCATACTGAGCATGGACATAAAAAGAACAACCAATTTCTAAGTGTCCGGGTGCTCAGAACAATGCTGTGAGGGCGGGAAGTGAGGGTTCCTTGGCCATTCACTCTGTGACAAATGGCTTCACCTATAAACGTATAGCCTTGGCAAACACAGAGTGCTGGTTCTAGCAAGTCTTAGGTTCTTTCACTCCCAGGAGATCAATTATGTAAGTTTATCAGAAAGAAAGGGGGAAATACGTGATGTAGTCTCCAGTCTTTATATCTTGTGCTGTGTCATGGGAGTATCTCCATGATTGCTCTACTATCAGATACATCATCAAACAAACGAAGTTCACCTATCAATGTCCCAGGTAAGAAAAAGAAAAGTTGTAACTGAAGTCATTCCTACTGAGATATATATATATAACACGAAGACTGGTTGGTCACTTCTCATTCAGAAGCAGTCACCAGGCCACATCCACAAAGCTGGATGAAATATCAACTTCTTAACTTATTTCTATTCTTTCATCCTAAGACTAGGGGAGGGGCATAGGAATGTCCATTTATGCTCAAGCATTAAAACCATTCAAACAATGAGACCTTACAACAGAGCCTGCGAACCCAATGCAAGTGATATTGGAGGATTATTGAATGCTTTCTTAAATGGAAAATAGAAAACTGTTACAAACATCTCTAATAGAGGCTCTTAGAGTTCTGAACCTTTTAAATGATGGAGTCTGTGCCTTATGAAAACAATAAGTAGAAAGGAGCATCTCTGATATATGACCAAGCATTCCTCTAAAACATACATCCATTTTCAAACCCCACAAACCACTTAACTCAGAATTTTAATGGTTCTATCAGGGCTTTCCTCCTCCTCACCTGCTCACTCAGATTCCAAGTGTTTGGCCTCTGACCCAGTGTTCACAGAAGCAGCTCTCACAAAGGTAAATGGTTTAATCCTCTGAAATGGTCATAAACTCAAAACTCTCTACTTTCCCTGGGGAGTAGAAGAACATCTCAGACCTTCAGCTCACTTCTGTAAACACCCTAAATGTCTATGGACAAAAGAATGGGTAATTAAAATACGGCAAGTCTATGCAATTGTTACATAGTTGTGAAAATGAATGAAGTAGAGTTACAACTCTTGACCTAAGTAATCTCAGAATCGTTGTCTTTGAGGGAAGAAAAGTCATGTTGCAAAAAGAAGCCTACGGTGTCGATAGCATGTAAGTATAGAAGCCTGCAAAACAGTATTCTTGTTTAATGAATTATTCATTTAGAATAAAATATGAAGACACCCATTGGAGTGAAAAGTACAAAAAGAAGTGATGCTGGGTATCTCCAAGATAGGAGAATGTGATCAGGGAAAAGTCGTCCACACATTTTATGTGACATGTACGTGGATTTTAATTAGGCGATTTGATTTTCTGCTCTTCTCAACATGTTTGGAATAACTCGTAATAAAGGGGAAAATAAACAGAATTTAGGCTTCACCTTCCCGGAGGTGAGAATACATGTGGGCAGAAGAGATGTTAGTGCTGTTGTGTTCCTTCTTCATATTGCACCCTGTTTCACTCATCGTTATTTAAACCATACCTAGCCAGAAGGGGCTGGATGACGCTTCACTGACAAACCCCAGAATGTTCATGGCATGACTAAAGTTCAACTTTACTCTTGCAGAGCAGCTGGCTTCCTTCTGGTGGCTCCACATTCCATTTAACCTCTCATCAGCACAAGTTATTAAAATCACCATGACTAACAAAGAGAGTGGGAATAATTAATCACACAAGGGAGCTCCAGTGCTTCCAAGCATGGTCATCCCTCACTTCAAGGGGTCCGGTCCTAACTTGCATTATCCTCCCCACAAAAAGCAGACCCGGAGTCAAGTGCATGCCTCTAAATCATCATTTTGTAAAGTAATCCTAGAAACAGCAGGAGACTGGGAAACACACCACGGAGAGGGAGGGAAAGGCAATTCTGGGGTTTGTTAGCCAGCTGATTGTCTCTGTAAGGTTCGGTCACGCTGGGAAGCCGCAAAAGACCCATATAAAATATACCTCAGAATTGCCCATCTGAGAGATTTTTAAAAAAGTGTTTATCCACCAGCCTCCATTCTCAGCAGCCAAGAATTGCCCCATGGTAACAACTGTCACAAAACAGAAGTACATTATGCATGTGTTTTGAATTAAAATTTGTTTTTTGACTAGATGCTTTAAGTAAATTTTTTCAATTTAAATGATTATTATTAAACGCATTGTGTTACTGCATTAACCAAGGTTAATTAGTAAAGCTTGCGTACAAAGATTTACCTATAACCAAAGTTCATGCCCTTTTTACTATTCTAAGAGATTGCTTACTCCACTAGGATAAAGTCATCTACCTTATCTACCAATGGTAATGATCTGGACTAATAGAGTCAGTGGGAAACACTCTGGTCTTGGGGTCAGGTTCTGTATTCTAATATCAAAGAATATCAAGTACCATTGGTACTCTCTATGCCTCAGCTTTCTCATTTGTAAATTTGTAATATTCTGCCTACCAATCCATAAATTTCTGTCCAGAGCAAATGAATAAGTACAGGAAAGTGAGTATAAACTGCAAAACAATATTTAAGTATATGATATTGTAGGTGATATCAGTATTCATCTCTATCCATTCCCATTGCCAAAAGACTTTTTTTCTAAGAGCTATAAATATATACCAAATTCTCTTTGTGGGGATGCAATAGAGTCCCAGATATTTGAAGTAAAATGAAAAAATATATGTAAATAGAAAAACAGAAATAGCCAGTGATTATATTGCACTATATTCTTTTATACTTAACTGGACTCACTTTTCAGAGTATAACCTCAGATAGAATTCACATGGCTGTAACTTGAATAAAGCTGAAAAGGGAGAAATACATGAAGTTATCCATTATCATTGAGTATTATGCATTAATCTCCTATTTAAAATCTCCACATTTTAGGTGAAAATAAGGAGTGAACTTTCTAATAATCATAGATTCCAATTTTTAAAGAAACTAGGTGAGAAAAAGAATGAGAATAAAAATTTGTCTGTTACCAGAAAACAACTTTTCTAGTTCTTGTTATCCCCAACCAACAAATTAGAACATAGGTATGGCATGAAACTGAGTTCATTAGATCTCTTTCTATCTTAGTCACATTTTTTAGTATTCCTAATGGTTTGACTGAACTGGGTAGCAATTTGACTGCTATCCAATAAATTCAGTTCAGCCAAAAGGATGTCTGAATAGTACTAATTAAACTCTGAAATATCAAGAATGAGAAAAGCAATGTGAAAACAACTTGTTATATAATAGGGAATTAAAGAATTAAACCATATAAAACTCTCAAGCTGTTTTTTCACTTTGCTTGTCCAGTATATAGTGAAAAAAATTACTAAATATGAGAAGAAACAAAAATGTCACCCATAATTCAGATAAAAATAAGTCAATAAAAAATAATTCGGAGATGGCCCAAACATAACATGTAGTAGACAAAGACTACAAAGAAGTTTTATTAATATTTGAAAGGATTTAAAGAATATGTTTGAAGAATTCAAAGCAGCCCTGGTATTTTTTTTAATCATATTGTATTGATTATGTTATTACAGTTGTACCAATTTTTCCCCCATTGTCTCCCTCCACCCTGCCCCCCCCATGCCCTCAGGCAGTCCCCACACCGTTGTTCATGTCCATGGGCCATGCATATAACTTCTTTGGCTACTCCATTCCTGTACTGTACTTCACTTCTCATGGCTATTCTGTAACTATGATTTGTACTTTTTTTGTATGTTTTGTTGATTATGCTGTTACAGTTGTCCCAATTTATTTTCCCTTTGCTCCCCTCCACCCAGTACACCCCTCCTTCCAGCAGTTCCATATAAGTTCCTTACTTTACCCTTTCCTGTACTATTTTTAACATTCCCCTGTCTATTCTGCACCCTCCTACTATGCTTCTTAATTCCTGCACCATTTTTCTCCTTCTTCCTCCTTCAAGCTGACACCCCTCTACATACTCCCCGCACCTATGATTCTGTTCCCACTCTGGCTGTCTGCTTAGTTTGTTTTGTTTTTATTTTTTAGATTCAGTTGTTGATAGCTGTGATTTTGTTTGTCATTTTAATGTTCATAGTTTTGATCTTCTTTTTCTTAAATTAGTTCCTTTAACATTTTATATAATAATGGCTTGGTGATTATGTACTTCTTTAGCTTTATTATGTCTAAGCTCTTTATCTGCCTTTCCATTCTAAATGATAGCTTTTTTGGATAAAGTAGTCTTGGTTGTAGGTCCTTGTTTTTCATAACTTTGAATATTTCTTGCCAGTCTCTTCTTGCCTGTAAAGTTTCTTTTGAGAAATCAGCTGATAGTCTTATAGGTACCCACTTGTAGGCAACTCTCTCCTTTTCTCTTGTGGCTTTTAAGATTCTCTCTTTATCTTTAACCTTTAGCATTTTACTTATGACATGTCTTGGTGTGGTCCTCCCTGGGTCTAGCTTGTTTGGAACTCTCTGTGCTTCCTGGACTGGTATGTCTATTTCCTTCACCAAATTTGGGAAGTTTTCTTTCATCATTTTTTCACATAAGTTTTCAATTTCTTCCTCTTCCTCTTCTCCTTCTGGCACCTCTATGATTCAGATGTTGGCATGTTTAAAGCTATCCCAGAGGTTTCTAAACCTCTCCTCAATTTTTTAATTCTTCCTCTTTCTATACTGGTTGACTGTTTATTTCTTCCTTATGTTCCAATTCATTGACTTGAACCTTGGTATCCTTTCCTTCATCACTAATTTCATGTGGATTTTCCTTCATTTCACTTAGTATAGCCTTCATTTCTTCCCTGTCATTCTTAATCTTTTCTGTCAAGTCTGTGAGCATCATTATCGCCAGCACTTTGAACAGTGCATCTGTTAAGTTTGCTATCTCCTCATCATTCAGTTCTCCCACTGGAACCTTGATCTGTCTCCACTTTTGGGCCAAACTTCTCTGTCTCCTCATCTTGACAGCTTTCTGTGTTTGGTTCTGTGTCTTATGTAGAGCTGTCACACCAATTACATTGTAAGGGGTGGAGCCTTAGGATTTCATCAGTGCTGGTGACCCATTTTACCATGTTATGGTGCTGTATGTGCGGGAGGAGTATGAGAGGAAACAGTACTGCTTCCCCCGCACTCGCCCCTTATCCAGGCTCTTCTCCCCCTTCTTGTACTAAACAAGCTGCCTCCATTAAGAAACCAGCAGTTTCTTCCTCAGACCCAATCCCCCACTGGTTTTCACAGTCAGGAGCAATGTGGCTCTATTTTCCCCAGCCCTGGAGCCATGTGCTGCCCAGTCCAATCTGGAGCTTGGAATGCTTCCCAGGTTTAAAATGTATGACTGCAATTTTTGCTTGATTTTTACCAAGGCTACCACCCATGTGCCACTGCTGCCACCTGCACTGCCTACTGCTGCTGGCAACCACCACCCCACAGCTGCTGCCGCAGTGCTGCACCTCACTCTCTCCATCCCAGCTTCACCCCTCCTACCTGTCTGGCTGAATATCTCTTCTTTATTTCTTTGTTTGTTGAGCTTCCTTGTATTTTGATTTTCTGGATCTTCTGGGCTTTTAGTTTTGAAGTGGCTATAAATTCCTTCTTAGCTGTGAGGGAGATGCAGCATGTCTACCTATGCCTCCATCTTCAAAGCAGCCATGGACTTAATGAATAAACAGAATCTCAGTTGCAAAATGAAACTATGAAAAATACCAAGTTGAAATTTTAAAACTGAAAAATGCTGAATTCTCTGAATGAGATCAGAGATTGAAGAATAATAAACTTAGATTAATAAATAGGAATTATCCAAATTGAATAACAGAGAGTACAAAGTTTAAAGAAACTGAATAGAACCTCAGAGACATGATAACATTAAATAGTCTAATACACTATTGGGGGCTTGTGTAAAGCATGTGTAATTCAAGTCCCAAAGAGAAGAGAGTAAGAATGGGGTGGAAAACAACTGCTGAACATTTCATAAATTAAGTGAAAAACACTGATTTATAGATACAAGTTCCATGAACCCTTATCAAGACAGATATAAAAAGAACAATACTACTCAGAATAAATATTGAAAACCAAAGGTAAAGAGATAATCTTGGGTAAAATCAGAGAAAAAAGACACACCACATAAAGAACAGCAATACCATATTGCAAGAGTTTCTAAGCAGCCTTGGCAGGAAGAGAAAACCATGATAGGAAAAGAACTAAAGATAGGCCTTGTTTTATGATTTTGCCTAGAATTCACCTTGTTTAGGCAAGAACCTAAATTTCTTTTGAAGCCAATGACAAGATAGAGAAAGAAAAGGGAGAACTTTTCAAATCAGTTTTTTGTGGGCATAACAATTCCTATAAAATTTCAGAGCTTAAATATTTAATAATTCCTTAAAAACCTATTTCTGCCCTGGCTGGTGTGGCTCAGTGGATTGAGCACTGGCCTCTGATCCAAAGGGTCACCGGTTCAATTCCCAGTCAGAGCACAAGTCTGGGTTGCAGGTCAGGTCCCCAGTTGCGGGTGTGTGAGAGGCAACCACACATTGATGTTTCTCTCCCTCTTTATCCCTCCCTTCCTCTCTCTCTGAAAATAAATAAATAAAAAATTTTTTAAAATCTATTTCTGTAATAAATATCTGAATTGCAGCAACTAGGGCTGTCAGGCAGTGTCAGAAGATTTGACTTGGTCTTTTTTCACCTGTCCCCCCCCCCCCCATCTGACTTACTAGAGCAGTCATTGCAACATAAGACTTTTCACTTAGGCCAATAATAATTTTATCTTTCCAGTGTCAGAATTAATGTAAACAATCAACATTTGAAAATTAAGGAGAGTTACATAAATAAGACTGAGAACGGTTATGTCTTTAGCTACTAACTAGCACGTGAGTGCCATTTTCAGTTGGAAAGAGATAAATTCAGGCAAGAGAATGCATTTGGCAGCTAGTATAGAGGTTTCTCAAGAGAACACCTACATGAGATGTTGCAATTTTTCCTACATGTAGTTTATCATTAAACAAAAATGGTAGATACTATTGCAAAAACGGAGATAAAGTTACAATTTTTTTTAAATGAAAAAACAGGCTGGACTTAAACTCTTTAGCAAAATCATAGGAAACAATTAGCTATATGGTTGAATAAATTAATCATCAGATGATGACTGATATTTCAACTGTTAAGTAAAATTCTACAAAAGTGCATATGTTGTATTATCTTAAATAAAAATAAAAACTGTAAAGTGTTAACAGTTATTCTCTGAG
Organism: Furipterus horrens; assembly: GCF_987537825.1. NCBI lineage: Eukaryota > Metazoa > Chordata > Mammalia > Chiroptera > Furipteridae > Furipterus > Furipterus horrens. The sequence goes on from NW_028327172.1 coordinate 172,888,829, forward strand.
TTCTGGGTTTCTCAATTATTTTTAAACTCTGACACTTGTTTAGAGTTTCTTTGTTTCCAAATAATTTACAGTAAGACTAAAACATTTTTTAATTAACTTGCCAAATAAACTAGAAGTTTAGCAAAGGAAAAGTTTGGGAGAAGTTAATCTTTAAACAGCAAAATTATCTTCCCATAACTTCCTCTAGCAAGATCTCCTTTACCAGACGGGGTTTCTTTGACCTTACAGAGATATCTTTGTTTTGCTTAGTTATCCTTTTCCAACTAAATGAACTCTATTTTCTGAACCTAACACCCAGGTGTTTTCAAGATAGATGGAGGGTCTAACTAAAAATGTAACTCCCTATGCAGTTAATCCTTCATTACTAAGTTGATAATGGAATTCTAGATCACTTACCTGTGAAGTATATAAGCCTCATTAGTTTCAATTATCGTCTCAGATACAAATTTGGAAAGCCAATGAAGGAAGTGGTGGTAACTGGAATAAGACTAATGCATGTTATCGTAAGTCTGCACATGAATTATTTTAATTAAACTCACAACAATCTTGTGACAAAGGTACTAAGAGTTATCAGCACTTTGCATGTGAGAGTAATGAGACTTAGAGAGAGAAAATAATTTCCCAACGTTACACAACCAGTAAGAGCTGAGTAGGGATTTGATTCTAGAGCCTTTGTACCCAACTTGTACCTGACCCTGTTTCCTGAAAAGGGGGCCCCTCAAAGACCAGGATGTGACCTGATTCCAATGAGTGATTGTAATTTACCTATGCCTCTCTGGGCAAGTCATAGAATCTATCTGGGGCTTTGTTCTCTCTTCTGTAAAATGGAGATATTTGATTCCACATTCTACACGGCCACTGTGAGTTCTCAGGTTACAGTATCCCAAAATAAACTAGTTGAATAGTATTAATAGAAAGAACTTTAAATTAGCTGTAGAAGTCCAAAATTCCCCATTAACTTTTGTAATTTGGGGCAAGTCATTTAACTCTCCAGTTATTATTTGCCTCGCTTCAAGAGTTAAATAAAAATATATCAGTAGCTTCAAAAAGTATAATATAGCACATAAAGTACCATCTTATCATCTTCAATTAATTTTATAGTATTGAAATAATGGATTTGAACAATTGTGATAAATTGGCTTCTTCCACTTTTTTCCTCCTTATTACAAAACACCTAGTCTGCAATATTTTAAGGTAATCCTTATTTGTAGTAGGTTTAAACAGAGAGGGAAGAATGGAGAGAGGGACAGGAAGAGATAGAAATAACCTTCAAGTTTCCATTTACACATGAGAAAAGTAGGGAATGTCCAAAACAGACACACAACTCAATAAAGAGTGGAAAGAAATGTACCCACTAATGCATTAAAAACATTTTAGGAAAAAACAGCAGTGGTATATAATCTATGTGTACACTGATTCTTTTGCAGTTTGACAAAGTTAATGATTAAAATCTTGATTTGTTCCATTTTCACCAGAGTGTCTATTTACCTTTATTGAAACTATTTTATCTCTGTGGGCCAAGGATGACTGCCCTTGCTTCTGTATAGAGATTAATGATTGATTAGTTCATAGTCTGGAATCTTAGCAAAAGGGAATTGGTTACTTCTGGCTGCCATTTTTTCTGGGTAACCTGCAGGACACAGGGGTGCTACAGGACTTATCAGCAGCAAAATGAAGAGGGTCCTGGTTCTCCTGCTTGCTGTAGCATTTGTGCATGCTCTAGAGAGAGGTAAGACTTCCAGTGGTGGGACTGTTTACAATTAATATAATTTTCTGTCACCCCTTGAAAAAATTATACAAAAGGTGAAAATCGGAATAATTGGTGAACATGCTGGGGAGAAAAGAAAGAATAAAAGAGGGTTAATAGGAGTTGAAATGTGGCATATAGCTTTCAACTGGCAAAGCCAAGAAATCAAGGTAATCTCATGAAAGAAAAATTATATAATTTGTCAATTATTTTTCTCTACTTTTTTGATAGCCAAATCCTGGGAAGAATGTTTTGAAATTAGACCTATTGTAGTTGTTAGAAGATAATGCAAATGGGAGGCTATGAGCCATCACTGAGCATTTTTTTCAGGTTCTTAATATTTATTGCCACCAAGAGTGTAATATATCATATCAATGATGCATGAGGTCAACTGAGATTTGAGTCTCTTACAGGAACCTCTACATGTAGTATTTGAAAATGCATTGTAATTTTTAAACCATCCCATCGAAAAGAATTTACTAGCTATGGAACATGATTATTAAAAGATATCTGAGCTATATTTTTATTAAGATTATTCTTCAAATAGTGTCTTCAGCTTTTAGCAATGTTTAAAAATATTTTTAAATGATACAAGCTGAAATTATGGGAAGTATGCCCCTTTTTGGAAAATTCTCAAGCTGAAAATTTATAATCAGTTTCAATTTACTTTTCTGGGTGATTCTTCAATGCTTCTAAGGGAAACAGAATTCATCCTGCTTTGAAAACTTAATTTTCATTTAGTACTGTCATCTTTCCCAAGTCATGCATTACTATCCATGTTAATAAAGTATTTAGTCTGTGGAATAAAATGTGTATAGCCTAGAAATTACTGGCATTAAATGTGACGTGAATAATGTCACTACTGATTTACTCTTTTCACATTCACTTTTCCTTGATATTACTTTTGCCATTCAAATTACTTAAAATTTTGTCTCATTCATCAGTAGATTCTTAAGTAAGCTATGGGTCTTTATGTAAGACTACAGAGTCTGAACTATATTGGGGTATAAAAACGTAAAGTAAATTGTGTCCCTTATGAGACGTCTAAATAGGCCAAGACGCAAGAAACCTTGAAATCTTAATCTTCTGCCCAAGGGTTTCCCTGAAGTAGATCTGACCCTGAAAAATACTACTGAAGCTGGTTTCAATCAGGATGTTCAAAATACCAGAAGGTTCAGTAATGGCTAGGTCCTGGAATTATATGTGGACGTTATAATGTGGAACGTGAGTTACCATTTTGGACTGCTGACTCACTAAGTGATAATGCCTTTACCTCAAAGAGTTATAGTGTCCTTGGAAGAATAACAGAGTATTCTGTAACTTCTGTTTTGACATCCTTCAGCATTCTTTGTCTCTGATGAAATGGATGCTGAACACCTTAAGTTAACTAGCTTGAAGGTCTAAACTTCACAATGAAATTCAAGTCACCCAGGTGCCATGGGTCTGATAATATTCCCTGAGACATATAAAATAATTTGTAAGTAATCAATGTTCAATAGTGGTCCTAGCCCATCAGTCCTCTATTCTATAGTAGCTGAGTATGACCCACATACCAAGTTAGTAACATATCTGGAAGCTAGATGTGTGCTTTCTTGGCAGGAAGTAACAAAGTATATTTATTCAAGGAAATGAGAGAACCTTGGGTGGGGGTGGGGGGTTGGTTAGAGCTGCAGTTCTCTCTGCCTGTTACAGTTCTAGAGAGCTAACTGACCACCCATAGCATTTGCCTAAAACATAGACTCATCCCAGAAAAAAGTTTCTATGGCCAAACACATTTAAGAAATAAGTCACACCTTGCTTACTACTTCTTGGTTGGTTCATAATCAATGCCTTTGTTTTCCTAAAGGTTCTGAGAAGTCCTAGGTGAAGAAATCTTACTTAATTCAGAGTTTCCCAAACATATTGGCTTTTCCCTAAATTGCCTATATGCTATGGAAGTATTCTTTGGACAACCTCAGGTCTAAAATAGATATTTCTCTAGGTCAGCATGAACATCAGCTCCAGTCAGGCTAGTCCTCTCTTATCAAACAGCATTGCGAATACAGTTCACAAACCATTCAGTACAACTGGGGAGAGATGGACTTACCAAACATGCCAAATCTGGATGGTATCATGAGAAAACACCCACTTTATCTACCCCTTAAAAGACAAAAAGGACAGTGCTTGTTAATTGCCTCCACCTGCCTTCTTTCCCCAGGACCGAGATGTATCTTCCCCTCCTCCCCAAACTAAGCAACAAAGGCTTCTGACACAGCTATGCAATTACCAGCGAAATAATGCTAACAGGAAATAAACTGCAGTTTATAAAAGTTGTTGGCAAAAACGGTATTTACTATGAACATTTTCATTTTTCCTTTAAGCATTTCATTCTTAGCATACATATTTTTATTAAACATAATACCAAACAGCAGGAAAGTCTCCTTTGGGTTCATGTGTAAGCTATATTTTTTGTTCCTCCATTTACCCATCAAAACAGCCCTAGACACTGTGGGTTATCCCAATCTTTCAAGCCACCACTGAATCACCCTGTTTCTCTTTTCTACAAGTTGCCTGCCCCTTCATCAGTAACAACTTGAAAAATAAAGTTGTTCTTAGTTTGATTCAGTAACACAGCTGCCAGAATGCCAGAGAGAAATAATTTAGAATAAATAGATATCCTCTCTACTTTCCCAAATAACTTTAAAAACTTTCTGCAAAACCTACATAATGGTTATTGAGGAGATGATATAGAATATGAGAACTATATGACAAAGATAGCCATGTAAAGATCTAAAAGTGAGTTTCAAGCAGAAGGAACTCAAGTGCAAAAGTCCTGAGCTAGGAAGAAGCACAGCTTGATCCAGGTTCACAAAAACACCAAAGTAAAAGCATAAAAGAGGTTTAGCCAAGAGGGGAAAAGAAAAAGAGCTGAAACAGAGAAGTAGTTAACTTCACCAACAAAGGCAACATTAACCTCCCTGGATATCAATAACAAAGTCACATGTCATTGTTGTGAGTACAATGCCAGGTATGCACTCACTATCATGTATGTGGAATAGGGATATATTTGCATACACTTTAAAAGGCCATGATTAATCTCTATAGGAAGAAGATGAAGAAATCCTTTAAAAGAACTGATTATCTTCTCCCCAAGTATTTCCAGTCACCAAGCTTCTTTATTTTGCCCACTTCTGTCCTTTCCCTTCTTTCTCCAATTTTCGCACAGTTCACTCTGCTCCAGCCACACTGGCCTGCAAACTATCCCACACTCTGTGTGCCCTGCACTTCAGAGCTTTGTACGAGCTCCTCCCTCCTCTCAGACCACTGATCCCCATATATCTACATGGTTCCCTTCCTCACCTCCTGCGGGGACTGTTCCAAGTTCATGCATAAAGAAGGCTTCCTTTCTACCTCAAATAGCACCTACAACTCCATGTTTTCCTCTATCCCCATACCAAGCTTCATTTTTCTTTGTTTGCTCTTGTCTCTTATCACCAGCTGTACATTTGTTTATTGTAACAAACTAAAATGTAAAATGTATAATTCTGGAAAAACCAGAATTTTATGCTAATCAGTTGGGTTTACAAAGACAATGTTATCACTGCTTTGCTGCCTTTATCTGAGATACTTCAAATAAAATCTTTTAGTAAAGGCCAAGTATAAGAGAATTAACTAGTCACTAACACAAACATAGGGGCAATAAATGAAATTCATGCTGCCTACCATGAATCATCCATAACTAGTCCAAACACTAGTTCATTGCTATCCCATAAAACTGGCTCTGTCTCCTAACTTCCTTTCTTCCCTGACACCATCATATCTGAATCATTTATGTTCAATCCTGTAGAGATGTCTTGAATTTTTAAATTCATTTTTATTATCTATATTCAATCATTTCCACATTCTATAAATTTCAGCCATGAAAAGGATATCAACCTTGTACAAAGCATTCAACTGTATAAAAGTCCTCAGTATCACTTTTTTTCTCTCCCCTTTACCTCCTACATGTTCCTGGTTCTCCAGGCCTGTGAACACCACCTCTCAAATCTGTGTTTGCATTTATATTTTCACACACTGTCCTTATCCAGGCCCTTGTTCTCTTTTACCTGGCTATTTTAATGGCTTACTAACTTAATCCCTACTGCTCATCCCTTGCTCTACCAATTTATATTATTAAAATACAATTTTTAAAAAAATCTTGACATGATGTGATAAATGAATTGACTACATTTAAGAATCAGGATTACTACTTATGGCCAAGATGGAGGCCTAGACTGCCACGCTGTCTCCCTCCACAACTAAGAAGGAATACAACTACCACAAAATCAGAAATAACCAGAAGTTCCAGAAAATAAATAGAAGTCCAACATATGAAGTTATAAAGAACTGGTGCTCATCTGGATGGGTAGGAGGAGCGAAGCTGGGACAGAAAGGTCAAGCAGTGCTGGTGTCAGTGGCAACGGCAATGGCGGCAGGACAGCGGTAAGCGCAGACACTTGTATTTAAGGGGAGAAGAGAAGCACCTGGGGAGCACCCCCAGCTGCAGGCCAGACCCCTCAGCTTGCAATTCCAAAGCAATGGGGAAGGCAGATCCCCTTTGCCTTGGACTGTGAGGCCTGAAGGGGGTTGGGGACAGAGGAGGAGGTTCCCAGTCTCTTAGTGGAGAGTGAACAGCAGGAATCCATCTTGGACACCCACCCCCACAGAAAATGCCACAGTGTGGTGAGAATGGTCACCCGGTAGTGACAAGTGCATGGGGCTCCACCCCCTAAAGCACAGGAGGTGTGACAGCCTTGCCCAGAAAGCAAAGGTAAACACAAAACTGCTAGGATGGCACAGATCATGATAGAGATCCCAATCACGCAGTTGACCAGAGAGCAAATATCTGATTTAACGAGGCAGCAGATGGGAAATATTTCTGAGGCACAGTTCAGAGCTTTGGTTATAAGAATGCTTACAGATCTAACAGCAGGCCTTAAACAAAACAGGGAAGGAATAAAGGCAAGTCCTGCTGAAATGAACAAAAACACATATGAAACTAGTAGTGAGGGAAAGAAAACCAGGGATCAAATCAACAAATCAAAACATAAGAAAGGAACAAACAATCAACCATTGCAGAAGGAGGGAACGAAAAGTGAGGAAAATGAGGAGAGGCTCCAAAATCTATGAGACAGCTATAAGTGGGCCAACATCCGAATCATAGGGTTACCAGAAGGTGAAGAAGAAGAATTAGATATTGAAAAATTATGTGAAAAAACAATGAAGTAGAACTTCCCTAACTTGGGGAAGGAAATAGACTTACAGGTCCAGGAAGCACAGAGAGTTCCAAAAAATCTGGACCCAGGGAGAACCACACCAAGACACATTATAATCAAAATGTCAAAAATTAAAGATAAAGAGAGAATCTTAAAAGCAGCAAGAGAGAAGAAGAGAATTACGTACAAAGAGGTCCCAAGAAGACTATCAGCTGATTTCTCAAAAGAAACTCTGCAGGCAAGAAGGAACTGGCAAGAAATATTCAAAGTAATGAAAAGCAAACACCTACAACTATGATTACTCTATCCGGCGAAGATGTCATTCAGAATAGAAGGGCAGAGAAAGTGCTTCCAGAACAAAGTAAAACTGAAGGAATTAACATTTCATATAACTGAAGAAGTTATATGAAATGTTAAAGGGACTTGTTTAGAAGAAAGAGGATAAAAACAATGAACATTAAGATGAAAACCGTATCACAACAACCAACAACAGAAGCTAAGGAACCGAAACAAAGACAAACTAAGAGGCAACAAGAGTGGGAAAAGAATTATAGGTATGGGGAACATATTGTAGGGAGGTCAGCTGGGAGGGGGAAGTGGGGAAAGGGAGGGAGATGGTACAGGAATTAAGAAGCATAGTAGGAGGGAGTGGAGTAGACAGAAAGATGTTGAGAAGAACTATATGCACAACCAATGGGCATGGACTAAGGGGGTGGGGGACAACTGGAGGGAAGGGTGTCACTGGGTGGAGGGGAACAGAGGGAAAAGAAATTTGACAACTGTAACAACATAATCAATAAAGCATATTTTTAAAAATCAGGATTACTATTGTGAGCTTAATGGAATGATGGGTTCTGCAGATACAGCTGGCTGGTGGGATTCCAGGGATCAGGATGTCGAATACTAATCCACCTCAATTCTAGTCTCTATTCAAAGTCACCTGATGATTGGTGTGACCTCTGGCTTAAATATTAATAAGTGTGTGGTAGGCAGAATGAGGGCCCTTCAAAAATGTCCACATCCTAATGCCTAGAATCCATGAATAGATTAGGCTACATTGCAAAAGTGAATTAAGTTTGCAAATGGAATGAAGGTTGTTAATTTGGCTCAGTGGATTGAGTGTCGGCCTGCGAGCTAAGTGTCGCTGGTTCGATCTTCCAGTCAGGGCACATCAGAGAAGGAAAACTCTGACTCCAAAAAACCTCCGCTGCCTTGCGGCATACCTCTTCAGGGGAAAGGCTAAGGGAGTAAACCCCGACAGAAAATCCGGAGCCGGAGTCCCTAAGGCGGTTTGACGTTGTAGTCAACACCGGCAACTCCTGCGGTGCACCTGAAGCCAAGCTGTATTGACTCCGTCTTTCCCTTGGACCCTTCAGCTGCGAAGAGAGGGGGGGTCTGCTGCATGGGCAACAGCAGACCCTCCATATCACCCTGCCCAGGCTCTGTAGCTTCAGCTTCACTGGAGAGGACACTCCAGTGTCATCGTAAGATGTCGATTCAACACGGGAGGAGACAGATACCGTATCACTCCCGAGTCGGACTGCACAGCCATTCTCGGCAGTGCAGATAGACTCTTAAGAAGCTACACCATCATCTCTCGAGACGGACGGCTGCCGACGAAAGTAGAAAAATAACCAGGATTATTTGGGTGAGACCGATGTAATCACAAGGATCTTTAAGGTGAAAGAGGAAAATGGAAGAGGGTCAGTTAGAGAAAGATGTAACTGTGAAAAAAGGAACAGAGAAATGCAAAGTTTCTGTCTTAGAAGATGAAAGAAAGGAGCCTGGAGCCCAGAAATGTAGGCCACCTCTAAGCTGGAAAAGCCAAAAAAATGATTCTCCCCTAGAGCCTTCAGGAGGAACACAGCCCAGCTGACACTGATTTTAGCCAATTGAGACCTATGTCTAATAATCCAAATAGAACCACAAGGTACTAAAATCTGTGTTGTTTAATATGCTACACTCATGGTCATTTATTACAGTTGCAATAGAAATGTAATACAGTATGTTTCTAGGTCCTGTGACTGGCAGGGACTTCCTGAAGGAAAGGAGCATTGAATCAAGGCATGTCACTGTTGATATATTACCATTTCATTGGCCAGATCCAGGGATAGACAGTTGGCCAGGAGTTGATCAGGGTATATATTAACTATTTTCCCTGCTTCTTGAAAGTTTTCTGTGTCTACCTCCTCTTCCATGTTCCTCTGAACAGAAATAATTTAGCCAACCATGAGAGAAGAGGACTGAAGAAAATCACATATCTATGTCACAAGGACATAAAAAATCTGATACTATATATTATTACTGGATTTTACTATAAGAAGAGTTGCTAATATTTATTGTTTACTATATGTTAGGTAGGAGTATACCAAGCATTTTATACAAATTTACACATTTCATAGAATAGATTTTTGGCAGTATGACTTACCTTAAACCTAAGATTAGTCTTACTTGATACAGCTATGAGTTGGTCATTTCCCTATATGAATAAATTTCAACAGATAATGAATTACCTTAAAAAAATATGTGAAACTTTGACTATCAAGTCTTTTTTAGATTAAATCCCATACTTCAGTTTCTTTACTGGACTATTCTTTATTCTCTAGACATGACTTGTGATTTTCCAACTGCAGGTACATCTTTGCACTGTACTTCCAACTTAAAATTTCTCTCATAATTTATTCCCTCCTGTTAAAATCCTATCATCATCCATGGTCCACTTCAAGTAATAGTTCCTTTTATAAAAGTCCTCTTCCATTCTAAAATTTCATAGAGCTTTGTTTCAATCTCTTCTATGACAATGATCATTATTGGTGTTTTATACTTACATCTACTCTCAAGCTTCCTTTCCTTAAGTGTCAGTGGCTTTGGAGTTCTCTTTTGCATGGTATATTGTTTCTATTATACGGTCAACAGATTTGTCTCATGCATATGTACAACTATAGTCACATACCAACTCGACTTAACTAATAATAATTACTGACCAATATTTGATGTTTACTGTAGAGGGGGCAGGCACTGTTCTAAGCATTTTACATATATTAACCAATTTAACCCTCACAACAATCCTATGAGGTACAATTGTCTCCATTTTACAAATAAGACTAAGGAGGAACAGAGAAGATAAGCAACTTGCTTTTGGTCTCACTATTAGCAGGGAATCAAGTCCAGGTGGCCTGGATCCAGGATCTCATTCATAAATCATGACAAAATATAGCCTCCTATCGGTATGTTTTCTTTGGCCTTCATAGTCTGGGCCAGCAAAGTGTCTTTAAAGAATAACTTCAACGTTTTAAAATATGAATATTTTACACAAAAATCCAGATTTCTAGCTTATCCAGAGAAGATGTGGCTTGGGCCAAATCATCCCATGGCAACAATAATCTAGAGCTGAATTATGACTGCCCCTTTTTGACTAGAACCATGGAAATACCACTGGTAACTTTCTTTTCTTCACTTGTATTAAATGTTGAGATACACAGTTACAAGATCCTACAGGCATTTGAGTTTGCCAGTCCTTGGTGTCTTGGATAGTGTTCAATTATGAGTCTTCAATTTCTCACTGGGATTGGGTAATTAGAAAATTGTATTTTATTAAGGAAAAAAAATTTGTTAGCCCTTTAGCATAACAACTAAAAACTGTAGCATTGTTTTGACCTTGGGAAAAGATTATACAAGTAGTTTTATTAATAGATAAGAATGATCACTAACATTTAAAAAGGACATTTTCATTTACAAAAATGCCATTTATGGTAACCTGTTGGACTTAAAAATGCATTTAAATGGCTCAAGAGATCTTCTTGACAAAAACCATGTATGATGATGGAGACAGCTAGTAATAAATATATACAATGTAGCCTTGCCATTGGATTAACTGCAGTTTTCATAGCCATTGAGATGTGTAAATTGATAGAGAAAATAATCTGTGTCCAATATTATCTGAATTATTTTAATCAAGAGATAGAGTACATAACTAGTTAATGAAGCAGAATCTTCACTATTTCCTATTTATATCAGCTCAAATGTGTAATATGGAAATATGACTTTGCCACTCCTTATTGAGTGATGCTTGGTTCACATTTCACAATAAACGCTTAACGGATTGGCTTTTCAAAGCTCTTATGTATCCAGAATTGTGCCAGGTACACAGGACCCAAAAATATGATTTTTGCACAAAAGGAATCTTTATAGAAAATATAATTTTGCTTAAAGGAAACAATTTGTATTGGCCTCCTTTATAAGCTCTATTAGCAAGTGCCTATTGAGTATTAATTACTATATGTCCCTGTCTATACAAAGACCAAAGCACTGGACTGAGACTTTCAGCCAACCTGCTCACCTTTCTATTTGCAAGGTTTGACAATCCTTGCAAGCTTGTTTATAAAAGGGAATATGAAGAGAAATAATGAACTTTTATGGGACTGGTAATTATAAATTAAGATTTCAGGAGGGCAGGAATATTAAAGAATCTTTCAATAGCATAAACAGAATAATATTAAATTCTAATAGAGTAATTCTCAAACTCACAGATAAAATATGCTCAAAACATTAATGTTGTTTGGTTATTAATGTTGTTTGATTATTTGGATGTTAACACAATTTTCCAGAGAAACCATTTATACACTGAGGTGAACTTCTTAAGGTGACACACAAAAATGTGTAGGACATATTAGAAGTAAACTGTAATAACTACAACTCTCATAGGATTTTTGTGATTGAGATAATATAGAACAGTATCTGCCTAAGTGTTGGTAGTCAAATGCAAACCACTATCATGATATTATCTACTTTCATACTGCCTTGAAAACTAAGCCCTGCAATGTATTCTAAGTTTCCAAGTCAGATGCAGGAGGCATCCTCCTTGCTCATCCCAAAGGCGGGAGAGGGAAACTTGCTCTCTCATTTTATAGATGACAAAATGCCCCACCTGTGAAGGTAACGGGAGGTGGAATGAGATGCATGGAGGAAGGGTGCTCCTTTGGGACTTTGGTGAGTGTATCACCTGTGGTGAACCAAACACATTAGATGTTTTTTTTCCCTTTATTTTAGTTTTGAGTGACTATCAGACCACTATTGCAACTGTAGTTTCTGGGCACTGACCTATTTACCCTATATCTTAGACTATTTTTTAATTTTCAAGATCTGAAAGACACATTTGTTCCACTGATGACCTATTAAGAAATACATTTAATTTCTTCTAGATTATAGATGGCATGTAGGTCTCTAAATTTAGTATTAAAAGAATTTAACTTCTTCTCATTGATTTAAACTCAGAAAATTGCACACCTGTCTGAAAATATCAGTATCAATATGAAAAACCATATTAATGCTTCATATAATGATTGAAAACATCAGTGAAGAGGAAATCAAAAGAAAAAGTCTGAAAATTGATTTCATTGCTACTTCTTCATTGATAGTGTTTCTAATGATACATTTATAATTTTCTTTAGCTCCAATAATCATAATCAGGTCAGCTTCTTAAACAAGCCCAGCAATATTTAATTTCTCAGGTAAGACCATAACTCTGAAATCGCCAATATCTAGTCTGACTGTTTGAATAAGCACTGCAAACCAGATTCTAAAAGCTTTTTAAAAAGCAAAAACAAATATACTGACCTTTTCTGACACAAATGAGCTGGTCAGTGTAGAATAGAAATAAAAATGCCAAAGAAAGGAAATAGCAAAAATATAAAATGCCCAACTGAGCTATGAAACCCCATGATTCTTCAGAACACAACTGGAAAATAGCAACTTAAGACAATTCCTAGCTTTCTATGTAAGTATGTATTCAGTTTGATGTTATTTAGGGTCTATCAATGGTTCCTGGAATACAAGCAGCTTTTCTAGAGGACCAGGTTAGTATTAGAGAAAGATTATAACAACAATAGCTAAAGTGTTAAAAGTACCTTTTTAAAGTAAAGTTAGTACCAAGACAGTGAATATCTTATTGTCTATACCCAATAGATTGAAAATTCCAAGAAGACAGGGTTGTGTCTATTTTGCTCTCCGTTTGTATACAGTAGCCCCTCTCTATATTGCGGTTCACTTATCGCAGCCTCACTGTATCGCGGGATTTTAAAAAATATTATATTTTATTATTTATCACAGATTTTTCACTATATCGCGGGATTTTGTGGTACTGTTGTTAAAGTTACATAGCTTTAAGAGTGTAGAGTATGTTTAAGAACATAAGTAGTGTTTATAAAAGTGTGGAAAAGGTTAATAAGGGAGTGGGAAAGGTTAATAAGGGACTGGGAACGGTTTATAAGTGTGTGGGAAGGGCTTATAAAGCCTTAAAATATATATAAATACTAAAATAAATGTGAGGTTCCTACTTCGCGGATTTTCACCTATCGTGGGGGGTGGGAGGGCTAGAATGTAATATCCGTGATAAGTGAGGGAATACTGTATTCAATATTGAACCCAATGCCTGGCACAGAGTCAGTCTATTCCATGTTATGAACGAATACTGTCAGCTGTGTTGGGAGAGGTGAGTTACATGGAATACTAAAGATTTTCTGTGAATAAATCAAATTTCTTTTCAGAAATCCAGAATTAGACATGATTTACCAGAATGTTTCACAATACAACTAGAAATGACACATGTTATTGCAAAAAGCATAATTCTGTTAATGGAATTTGTAAACATTTAGTGCTGAGAGGTCACTGTGTGAAAAAGATTTCACCAGTGTCACTAAGATTATGCCAATATTTACTGGGGCCATGTCAAAGTTCAGAGCACCCTCTTTATAACCACATGGCACATTAAAAAACAGCACATGTCATTAACAACTAATTCAAGACAGAATTTAATTATATGAATCAAAGTAGGCTCAATGGGAATGAAAAAAATTTATTAAACAGTACTCCATGGAATGAGAAATCTATTTGTAATAATCACACCACAATTGAATCTCAGTATTTGTTGTTTTTTTGGAAGTTGAGAAAATGAGTAACATGTTGTTTAGCCTTATAAGCTATATCTGTTCTCTTTGGATACATGAAAAAATGCAATTTTTAAAATCAAAAATATATTTCAAGTAGTCTACTTGAAAGATACATGGTGCAAGAGCTTCCTCTACAGGTCAGTTTTGTTACTCTTACCCTTTTCTATTTTACCCTTTTATATTTTAATTCTGAATTTTCTCAGTGCCTCCCTTCTGAGCTTCCTCCTTGTTGGGCTTCCTCCTGGCTTCTGTCATGCCTAAGGCTGAATGTTCCAGTAAAAATGGTTTCAGAACAATTTCAAGTCTTATATGGTCAACCTAGTTTTCCATTGTTCTCTAATAATTTTGCATTCTAGCAAACACAAGTAGTTGATTTAATTAAAGCTATTTAACAAGGGATAATCTGTAGTGGCCTTTCATACTACACTTACATGTACTCATACATTCCTGTAATGCATTGAATAAAAACTACTTTTTTGTTGAAGTGAGAAATCTAAACCTGAAAGGCTAGAAACAAATTATTTCTCAAAATATTCATCAGAGGTGGCCTCATTTGAAAACAGGCTCTCACTTTGAATGTTATTTAGTCACGATAGAAAGTATTAACAAAAATAATCTGCAGTTTTATAGGGAGATTTTATTAAACAAGGTTATCTCCTATGCATTAAAAAGAGAAAGATGTTTTTATTAGGGCTATTTTTTTGTAAACAAAGTAAGCTGTGGGGTGAAGATCAAGTGACTACAATCATGTACTAAAATCAGAAATCTTTCATATATATGGTTATTTAAGCTCGATTTGAATATTTCCAGTGACAAAACAAACTCACTTCTCCAAGAAGCTGTTCATCATTTCCGTTAGTACTTAGCCATGGCTAGGGTCAAGTTCTCCCATTGAGCCAAAATTTCCTGCCAGCCATTTTTGCTTAAGAGCCACATATAAAACAACTCTGTAGATACCCTAAGGTTACAGCTCTTCATTCCAGGAGGACAGCTCTACCTTAAATCCTTGCCCTCTACATCCTAATCTTCAGTCCCTCAGAACACCATTAATGATTAATGGAAATTTTCTGCCTTATTTTGACCTTTTGACATTGTGACAATATTCAACCTTGTAAACTAGTCAATAAATTCCAGGAAGTGTGCTAGATTCGATGGTTCTCAGATAGAACAGAGGTTGGCTGCAATCAGCTTTCTGTACTCCACTGTTAGCTTTGTCATTCCTCCTGTGTTTGTCCTAGTTTCCAAGATAAGGTGGGATTTGAACATATGGGTTCTTCTGTGTGATTTTGATTGTATTTGAGTTGGTCCCTTATTACAAAGTGCTGCTTAAGAACATCATTGCCCTTAATTCAAACTCTTCTCATCTTACTATTATACTGAGTCATCCACCTGAAAGGTACAAGGGGCAACAGATTCCTCTCACCAGTAACAAATCCTACAGAATAGCTTTTTTAAAAGAAAAAAAGACCTTTCTAGCCTGTATCCAACCACCATCTTTCACTCTAAACCATAAAACGAAAATTTCTACCCCCATCTATGTAAAGACTCTCTCCCACGGAAGCCTAACTGTGAGGGAGGCGAGGACATTTTGGGTGTTAACAGGCATGACAGCAATTGCCATCATCTGGAATGCATTTCCTAATGTTTAAAGCTAGGAAGATAAGTCACTAAAAGTTAAAACCACTCTTGTCTCAAAACAAACAAAAAAAAGTACTTCTTACATTTTTTTTTGAAAGATAAAGCATCATAAAGTGTTGGAAAATTCCCTAGACTTATTTGCATAAATGACAATCAAAGAAGAACAACACTGGCTCCCTTCCATGTGGCCACCCCACTGTGTATGTAATAAAAGTGCTGAACAAGTGGGTCTTGCGAACAACAGAAAACTCATCCCCTTCTGAACAAACTAGGTCTTCCCAGTCACTTGAGTGAACTGAAGAATAGGTTCTATGATTTTTTTTTTGTTCAGTCTCAAATAAAAGGCTTTTTGGTCCTTTTGAACCTCGAAATAACCACCTCATACCAGTCATAAGAATATCTCTTTATGTTTAATAGTCAAAAGCTTGTATATTCATGAAACTATCCCCCACTATCAGGCCTGGGTCAGTTCCGTTGCCTGTGGTGCGAAAGGAAGACATGTACACTTTCCTCGTTTTTTCTCTGCCTGCTCTCCTCTTCTGCTTCCTCCCACTCTCTAGGCTGTTGTTGGTTCCTCAAGCACGGGGAAGGAAGAAGGCAGCAGGAAAGGTAAGCAGCAGGAAAAACTAATTCCATGGTCACTTAGTGAGCTAGTGTTTCCTCTGGCTATGGGAGATGTTCAGTGTTGCCGTTTCCTTTGTGGCTTCTTTGGAACTCTTTTTCATCATCCCTAGGGATCTCTCACATCTAGCTGACATCTCAAAACTTTCCTTTGTCCTTCTGGTTTTCAACTGCCTGCCTCTGCACAGAGGTGTAGGCAACTGCCCTCTAGGTAGTCCTTTGTTGAGGTTGGAGGAGATGCGGTGCATTTAAGACAACTCCAGGTCAACTTGCTCTTCTGCTTGATCTGTATCAGGTCCAAAAGCCACAGCACAGCATCCCACTCACAGCCCTCTTCTTCATGGCCCCAGGCCACTGAACTAACCCCCTAATCTTTTAGATTTCCCTAGTCTGAATCAGATACCTGTCCATTGGATCCCAAACTCTTTCTAAGGGTCACCTTTCTAAGTGTTTCCCTTAAAGCTTCTTTCACTACACTTGAACTTTTTCAAAAAAAAATATTTTGCCTAATTTTCATCTTCTTCCCTGCTGAATTCCTAGCTTTCCATGATAGAGTCTGGAGATGGCAATAGAGTAATCCTTATACACTCTTTAAGGTCCTGCACCAGTGGGGCTAGCTCTTCACTTTGGAGTGTAGACATACTCTCCATTAATTTTTTATGCTTGTTTCCTTCAAGACCTTATGTGAAACCAAGGTAAAGAGGGGAGGTACAAAAAAATGTCCCATTTTAGCATTATTATAAAGGTGGGACCTAAAGGAATGACTGCCATATCAATAAGTTCTGACTCACTGGTTGGCATAGATCATTTGACTTAATAACTTTCAGTATTCTTTTTTTTTTTTTTTTTTTTTGTTGTCCATTAAAATTTATAGCATGTGAAAAAATTTGGATCCATTTTTATAGAACAGCTAGAAAAGCACCAAAAACTAGAACTGCATATAGAAAATGCTAGTTTCACCACATACAAGTCATGTGAATGACCCCTTTAAATATATACCTTTGATGCAACATTCATGAAAAGGGAATAGATACAAAACTTTCTATTTTGGGGTTTCTAGGCCGAGATTATGAAAAGGATAAAGTCTGCAAGGAATTCTCCACACTTGGAAAAGACGACTTCACATCTTTGTAAGTATGAGGTAGTCACTCACGCTCTTGGTACTTGATCTTGAATGAAATTGGATGTAAGGTAACTTCGATTCAGCATAAAGGGCTGAACTTGTTTCTGCTAAGATTAACAAACTAGAGCCCATTGTCAATGTAGGCAGAGAAGTCAGACAAATGGAGGACAGCCAAAGATTCCAGCTGAACTATCATTACCATGGCCTAAGAATTTGTTACTGGTATGTTTATCAATGAGTTAAAAGAAAATAAGTAAGCATAGTTTTCTAAGGTAAATTAAAATGCAAATAGTATATGTTACGACTGGCAAACAAAGGCAACAAGGTACAAGATGAGTTCATTTGGGGAGGCTCAAGAGAGGAAAAAAACATGTGGCTGCTTTAATGGAACCCTCAAGTCCAACTTCTATTGCTTTACAAGATCAGTTTACCTAGAACAAAAAAATTAAAAGATAATCTTGTATTCTTTTTATTGGTCAAAAAATATGCACAATATTCTTTTGAACTGAACAGATTTTATATTTTAACATGGGCAAATGTGGGGAAAACTCTAATGAATATATTGACTTTATTTTTCCTTCAGATCCATGGTCCTGTACAGCAGAAAATTTCCCAGTGGTACATTGGAGCAGATTAGTCATCTTGTAAAGGAAGTTGTCTCCTTGACAGAAGCCTGCTGTGCTGAAGGGGCTGACCCTGGCTGCTATGATGACAGGGTAGGTCTACATGGCTTGGCCATGTGTATGGTGGCCCATTGAAGAAAGCCAAGAAAGGCCTTTATGCCATGTGTTAGGGAAATCCTAGACAGCAATTCCACATCCTCCATTTTTGGGGAAATATAAAGCATATTACTCTAAAGTCCAGGTTTATTCTAGCATAATGAATCAACTTTGCCCATTAGTCCAATAGGTTCAAATGAGAAAACTGGGGCATAGGCTGACTCAGGGAATAATTCTAACATATTGCGTTTATCTTAAAAGTCTCCACATACCTTTATCATGCCAAGCCTGGTACTGACTGACCCAGAGCAATTTAGTGTTGGCCTCAGATTAATTTGGTGTTCAAATATTGCCATATATATATATATATATATATATAAACTACTAGGCTTTGGGTTATCACCCCTGAAGTACATGTGCAGAAATTAAATTGTTGTAATTACAGGGTTCAAAATAAAGACAGTAGCTGAAAAAAGGGTGCAATTGCATGTTTCTAGCAATTTACTAATGTATTCATCAGGCCTTCTGCAAATGGCATTGAGATGCATCTTGGTAAAGGCCTTTACAGACAAATGTCTCTCTGTTCAACCTAAAGTGGTTAGTCTCAAAAACAATGCTCCAAAGATCTCAGTAAGCTATAATTTATACAATATTTTTACCATTCATTGCTTTATCTGGCCCTTATCTGCTTTTTAAGAATTTTATATTTTTCTCCCATCACTAAGTCCATAAAAAGCATTATTTCAAACTAACCTTCTGAACCACCTTAAAATAAAGAAACGTCATGATCAGAATAACAAAACACATTTTCAGTTTCTATATTTGCTAACCCATGTCTTTTTTAAGATTCTATTTATTTTTAGAGATAGGGGACAGGTGGGAGAAAGAGAGGGAGAGTAATATCAATGTGCCAGAGAAACATCGATCAGTTGCCTCTAACATACTCCGAGCCGCAGCAATACACCTGCAACCCAGGCATATGCCCTGCCCAGGATTCAGATAGCGACCTTTCAGTTTGTTGGACAACACCCAACCCACTGAGCCACATCATCATGGCTGATAACCCATGTCTTGATTAGAGAGAAGTTACAGATCATGAGAGAACAGAGATGGTATTGACATGGTTTGTTCACCACCTTCCTCTTTCTCCTGCTTATTCAAAGCATTTTTTAAAAATGTGTGATGCTTTTTCTTCTGTAATTTCTTATTTGAAAGGAGGTAATAAAAAAGAAGGAAAGTTGATAGGGAAAGAAATAAAGTGAAAGAGGAGAGTCACTGGAAAGAGAGAGAAGGATAAAATAGAGTTGATAAGAATTACTAAGTTCTGAGAGTCTAATGGAAGTAGATGTGCGAGAGGCTGAAAGATAAAGTAGTCCCTCTCTATATCACAGTTCACTTATTGCAGCCTCACTGTATTGCAGGATTTTTAAAAATATTATATTTAATTATTTTTCATGGATTTTTCGCTCTATCATGGAATTTTGCGGTATTGTATAGGTGTGTTGTTAAAGTTACGTAGGTTTAAGAGTGTAGAGTATGTTTAAGAACATAAGTAGTGTTTATAAAAGTGTGCAAAAGGTTAATAAGGGAGTGGGAAAGGTTAATAAGGGACTGGGAACAGTTTATAAGTGTGTGGGAAGGGTTTATAAAGCCATAAAATATATATTGTTGTCGGCGGCGGCAGCCGTCCATCTCGAGAGACGGTGGTGTAGCTTCTTAAGAGTCTATCTGCACCGCCGAGAATGGTTGTGCAGTCCTACTCGGGGGTGACACGGTATCTGTCTCTTCCCGTGTTGAATCGACATCTTGCGATGACGCTGGAGTGTCCTCTCCAGTGAAGCTGAAGCTACAGAGCCTGAGCAGGGTGATATGGAGGGTCTGCTGTTGCCCATGCAGCAGACCCCCCCCCCCCCCTCTCTTCACAGCTGAAGGGTCCAAGGGAAAGACGGAGTCAATACAGCTTGGCTTCAGGTGCGCCGCAGGAGTTGCCGGTGTTGACTACAACGTCAAACCGCCTTAGGGACTCCGGCTCTGGATTTTCGTTGGGGTTTACTCCCTTAGCCTTTCCCCTGAAGAGGTATGCCGCAAGGCAGCAGAGGTTTTTTGGAGTCAGAGTTTTCCTTCTCTGATGTGCCCTGACTGGAAGATCGAACCAGCGACACTTAGCTCACAGGCCGACGCTCAATCCACTGAGCCAAACCAGCCAGGGCTGAAAATATATATAAATACTAAAATAAATGTAAGGTACCTACTTCGTGGATTTTCACTTATCGCGGGGAACTCTAGAACGTAATACCTGCAATAAGTGAGGGAATACTGTAATTACTTTTACATAACTAATCCCTCGTGTTGCTTACTTTCATCAATAGGAAAGAGCTTTAGAAATTTTCCCTTGAAAAGATAACTAACATGTAAAATAAGTATAAGTATTTCAAAGTACTTTTTCCCATGTAAATCCCAAATAATTTTTTCCATGACGACGATATCTATTCTACATTTTCATCCCAAATTTTTTTCCAAAATGAACATTTTGTTTCTACAATTGCTTTGGGGGTCCTCCTTCCATAAATTTAGTCTGCCTACCTACATCAGTATATCAGTGTTGAGGCAGTAGATGAAGTTGTACCAGTGGTTTTCAGCCCATGCTACACATGAGAATAAGCTTCAGGGGAAAAACAGATCCTAAGGCCTCATCTTTGACCTTCTGTTTTAGAATTTCTTTGTTCAGCACAGGCTTTTTTAATTTTTACATATTTTACGAGATATTTTAATGCAAATGCAGGCTCATGAACAATTGGTTAAGAGAATGCAAACCAATATAGAAGATTAAAGCAGTTAACAAGAGTCTGCTTAGGTAATAAAGGGACAGTGGGAGGATGGGAGGTCTTATTCTCTTTGTGGTTATTTGCAGCAGAAAGCAGGTAAGAGATCATATCGGAACTTTTTGAAATGACCTTTCTTACCCTCAGATATGTTAATATCCCTGTGCAGAAACAATGGACTAGACGATAAAGCTTTTAATGACTGCAATCAAACACAGTCCATTTATTAACGAAGGTTCTATTTTTTGTCCTACTGTGAGGAAAGTCATTTATTAATATAAACAAGACCCTGTACTGTACTTTGTACTTGCCCATAACTATGATTATGCAACTTGCCACACTGACAAATCATCTCATGGAGACTTCGGTATGCACAGTTTGTTAATATTGAGAATTTTAAAATTTAAGACTAAGGATGTTACACTGGATAGAGAACTACAAGCCTGGAAACTTATGCATATATATGAGTTTGCTTGTTTTTCTTCTCTCTAGACGTCTGCATTGTCTGCTAGGTCCTGTGAAAGAGACTCTCCGTTCCCGGTGCACTCAGGAACTGCGGAGTGCTGTACCAAAGAGGGCCTTGAAAGGAAGCTCTGTATGGCTGCCCTGAAGCACCAGCCACAAGAATTTCCTACCTACGTGGAGCCAAGTAATGATGAAATCTGTGAGGCATTCAGGAAAGATCCCAAGGAATTTGCTGACCAGTAAGTCGCTTTCATCAGAAGTAGAACTTTAAAGCATAAAATAACAGAAATGTATCTAATCTAACCCCCTACTCTAGACACACACCTGTTTTACAGCAACCTGGACAACTTCCAATAATGAGAATTTGACTTTCATCCAAGACAGCCCATCTCTGTCACTGTCGACTATTGTAAATGCCTTTCTTGACAGAGATAAAAATCATCTTTCCCAGACTCCCACCCAATTCATCCGATCTGGTATTTGAAGCAGAATTACTTGGATCCCCTGTCCTCATGACTGATTTTCACATATTTGATAGCAGCTACTGAGATTTCCCTTAAGCTAGTGATTTTTGCATACTCCATCTAATAGAGTTTTATTGCTATACACATTTTTAATACTTAACTTCCACTAAAGCACAAGAAATACACAGCTTTTTTATTCACATTCCAGGAAACAGTTGTGAATATGACACATGTTGTACTATATACATAACATATTACATTCATAAGAAGCCAGATTATATATAGATTCTTTAAATTAGTCTTGGAAGATCATAAAAATAAACAAATATGGGGAAAATCAATTATAATGAAAAATATACATACAAAAAATCAAAGTAGACATAGTTACAACAAAATCAAAAGCAACAGCACTCAAATGGGCTTTAAAAGTATAAAATCAAGTATAAAAATTGGTTGGCTTGCCCATCCCTATATATTTTCAGAGAGGATTTTGCCTAAGATTTTAGAGTCTCTTTTAAGTCTATAGAGGCTTATGCTCTGAAAAATTTTAAATATTTTAACAAATAGCTAAACCAACACATAGCAATTGTTCATAATAGCAGAGATAGATAATAAAAGGTAAATCCATAATTATATTCATTCATTTTAATTAATTCAATTAACATTAATAAGCATCTACCATGGGCCATGCACATACAGACACTAAGTTAATAAAGGGACAAATGGCCTCTCCTCTCAAGAAATACACATGGAAATTTAGAAAAGAAACTGTATCTCGTCAATAAAAATACTGATTGAAACTGACTGGTATTACAACAGTTTCTGTAAATCCTTAGTGCTTTTAGATATTAAAACTGTAAACTAATTTAACATGTATCCTCTCTCCATCAAAATACTTATGAAAAAATAGATTTTGTTTCCCACGAATGGTTTGACTAATGCGCTTTCCCCCCACAGATTTATGTATGAATATTCTATTAACTATGGACAAGCTCCTCTCTCACTTTTAGTCAGTTATACCAAGAGTTACCTCTCTATGGTAGGATCCTGCTGTACTTCATCAAGCCCCACCATATGCTTTTTGAAAGAGGTAGGTGTCATTTATTAAAGTTATTTTCTTTTTTTCTTCTATTAATGCTATTTCTTTTAAAAAATGGTAGAAGTTTAGTTTCTGATACCAGTAAAAGTTCCAAACATACCATTTTTTGCATTTTGTTAATTGGAAAAACAAACACACTACCACCTCTGGTAAAGAAATATTAATAAATTACTTTGGTCAGAATTCAGTTTTGTAGTCATCAAAAGTCATGGTATCAATCGTCTCTTTTCTCATACCTGCACACTATTTTCAATGGATCTTAACTGTCTAATGAGATTCTCTCTTTATTTTCTAGAGACTCCAGCTTAAATATTTATCACTTCTCACCACTATGTCAAATAGAATTTGTTCACAATATACTGCTTATGGGAAAGAGAAATCAAGGCTCAGGTAAGAATTAAGCACCACCAGTATGTTTAGCTGTTTGATTCTGCACTATCTATTCACAATATTAGGATTCTCTAAGAAAATGTTTGTGTTGAAAGATATAGAGTCTAATATTAATAGTCCTCAAAAGTACAACCCAGTTCTTTTTTTCCTACACAGAATATAAACAATAAGAAATAAGGCTATGTTGTAAAACATGAGATTTGCTCTTAGCCTTTTCCTTGTACTCATATGGGAAAACTGAGAGACCACTAGAAATTATTTCCTCAAAATTCATATAAGCTTATAGTACAAATACAAAAGGAAAAACAAATT
The DNA here is from genome assembly GCF_987537825.1 of Furipterus horrens. Classification (NCBI taxonomy): domain Eukaryota; kingdom Metazoa; phylum Chordata; class Mammalia; order Chiroptera; family Furipteridae; genus Furipterus; species Furipterus horrens. Next base: position 172,912,410 of record NW_028327172.1, read on the forward strand.
GTTTCTTTTATCACCTGTTTTTTGCTGTGCCCATTTTTGTCTCCAGATGAGACTTCTTAGATTCTTGTTATAGGAAGCTTTGTGCTATATAACATGTGTCTCTTAAGCTTTGTGAATTTATACTAATTACTTAACTACTTTATTTGTAACTTTTATTTTTATTTTTGTATGGCTACTGTTAACTCCATATTTTAATTCTAATATTTTCTATGTTTATATTTCTCTCATATCTCCTTAGACATCTAGATTAGACAGCTTTAGCTTTTTTTTTTCTTAGCATTTGCACTCTCTTTAATTCCTTCTACTCTGATCCACAAACATTTTTCCTTTAATGAAAATAAAATAATTTATTTTTTATTGGCACCAGATCCTAAGTTTCCTAATGGGAATAGAAACCACTTTCATTAGCCCTTTACAAATAATTTTCCATAAGAACCACTCAAATACTAAATGGCGTTTTCTCAAGACCTTCACATTAGTTTTCCTTTTGCATTAAGATAGTGTAGTTGGCAAGTAGAGCTTAGAAATTTATAATATAAAACCACCTATAAGATATATCTATCATAATCATTAATTTATACTTGCATTAATGTCTAGGAAATTACCCAAAGGAAATAACATTGAGTGTGAACAAAGATTTAGCTACAAATATTGCTATCCTTTTTTTTTAATGTGAAAAAAATAGAGACCTTCTAAATGTCCCAGAATAGAAAGCATACTTAAATCAGTTATGGTATATCTATCTGAGAGAAGACAGAATAGTTTATTATAATTATACTGTAAAAGAATACTAATGAAAACTGTGAAACATTATTAAAAGAAATTGAAGAAGATACAAAATAAGTAGGAAGACATTCTATGCTCATGGACTAGAACATTTCTTGTTAAGAAATGTTCATACTATGCAAAGCAATCTACAGAGTCAGTGTAATTCCTATCAATATCTCAACAGTATTTTTATAGAAAAAAAAGTCATCCTCAATTCAAATGGAATCTCAAGGGACTCGATATAGCCAAAATAATCTGGAAAAAATAGAACAAAGTTGTAGGACTCATTCTTTTTTTTTTCAAAACATACTCAAAGCAAGAATAATCAAAATGCCGTAGTAAGTTGTATAGAAAGATCTATAGACCAATGGAACAGAATTGAGAGCTCAGAAACAACCCTTATGCATTTGGACAAATGTTTTTTGACAAGTAGCCAAGACTATACATGAAAAAAAGGACAGTCTCTTTAACATATAGCCACTTGCAAAAGGATGAAGTTGAAACGTTAGCTTACACCATATATTAAAATTAACTTAAAATGGATTCAAGATCTAAATATAGGACCTAAAACAATAAAACTCCTAGAAAAAAACATAGGGGAAAACTTCAGGATATTGGATTTGGCGATGACTTCTTGAAATTAACCCCAAAGCACAGGCAACAAAAGCAAAAATAGACAAATGAGATTACATCGAACTTAAACTTGTGAGCACTAAAGGAAACAAAAGAGTGAAGAGGCATCCTATGTAATGGAAAAAATATTTGCAAATCATATATCTAATAAGAGTTTAATGGCCAGTATGCATGAGGAACTGCTACAACTCAACAACAAAATACCAAATAATAACCTGATTAAAAAGAATTGAATAGAGAATTCTCCAAAGGAGACATAAAAATGATCAACTAGCATATGAAAAAAATGCTCAATAGCACTAATCATAGGAAAAACACAAACCAAAACCACAATGCCACTTCACACTCATTAGGATTGCCACTACAAAAAAACATAAACAAAACAAAGTAAAAAGTGTCAGTGAGAATGTGGAGAAATTGGAACCCTTGTGCTCTGTTGGTAAAAATGCAAAATGGTGAAGTCACTATGAAAAGCAATGCAGTTTCCTAAGAAAATTAATAGAATTACTATATGATCCAGCAATCCCATTTCTGCTTACAGATGAGGCAAAAGTAAGTTTACAGTTGTTAATATGGAAAAATAATACAATAATTAATAACTAATAAACACAAGAACAAATTGTTTCATGTACTCATGACTGTAAACCTACTTTTCCCCCACTCTGTATATATTTCTAGGAATTTAAATCAGGATCTCAAGAGATATTTGCACATCCATGTTCATTGCAGCATTACTCACAATTGCCAAGAGGCAAAAGCAACCCAATGTCCATTGACAGGTAAATAAATAAAGAATGTGGTATATACCTTAAAAAGTCCTATCACATGCTACAACATGGATAAACCTTGACAGCATTATGTGAAGCAAAATAAGCAGTCACAAAAGAACAAATACTATATGATTCCAGTCATATGGAGTACAAAAAGTAGCCAAAATCATAAAAACAGAAAGTAAAAATGTGGTTGTCAAGGGAGTGTGGCTGCAATCAGTGTTTACTATGCATAGAGTTCCTATTTTACAAGACAAAATAATCCTAGAGATCTGTTACAACAATGTGAATTTACTTAACATTACTGAACTATACACTTAAAAATGGTTAAGATGATAAATGCCATGTTATGTGTTTTTTACAATAAAGAATATTTAATGACAGAGAACACAGTATTTCTGATACATTAAGTAAAAGATAAATGTATCCACAGTACAAAATAATTCCTTATAAAATACTTAATGCCCTGTAAACCTTATAAAATATTTAAAGGTTTCACACTAAAACATCAACATCTATTAACTCTATGGTTTAGCTCTATAGGTCTTCACACTTACTTCATTTATCCTGTAGTTTGTAAGCAAATTTATAAAAACATTTAAGAAGATTGTGAGGGGGCCCCCAAAACACCACATTGAGAGAAGTTAGCACTTTCTTTTTTTTTTTTTTTTTTATGGCCTTTATTATGTTGAGGTATGCTCCCTCTATTCCCATTTTGCTGAGAGTTTTCATCATAAATGGGTGTTGTACTTTATCAAATGCTTTTTCCACATCTATTGATATGATCATGTGGTTTTTGTCTTTCATTTTGTTTATGTGGTGTATCACGTTTGTTGATTTGCGAATATTAAACCATCCTTGCATCCCTGGGTTGAATCCTACTTGATCGTGGTGTATGATCTTTCTAATGTGTTGCTGGATCCGGTTTGCCAATATTTTGTTGAGGATTTTAGCATCTATGTTCATCAGCGATATTGGCCTGTAGTTTTCTTTCTTTGTTGTGTCTTGACCTGGTTTTGGAATTAGGGTTATACTGGCTTCATAGAACGAGTTTGGGAGTCTTCCCTCTTCTTGTATCTTTTGGAATAGTCTGAGGAGGATAGGAGTTAGTTCTTTCCTAAATGTTTTGTAGAATTCACTTGTGAAGCCATCTGGTCCTGGGCTTTTGTGTGCTGGGAGTTTTTTGATTACTGCTTCAATTTCACTAGCTGTTATTGGTCTATTCAGACTATCTGCTTCTTCTTGATTCAGTTTGGGCAGACTATACTTTTCCAGGAATCTGTCCATTTCCTCTAGGTTGTCAAATTTCTTGCCATACAGTTGTTCATAATCATTTCTTATAATTCTTTGTATTTCTGTGGTATCAGTTGTGATTTCTCCTCTTTCATTTCTGATTTTATTTATTTGGGTTCTCTCTCTTTTTTTCTTGATGAGCCTGCTTAAAGGCTTGTCAATTTTGTTTATCTTTTCAAAGAACCAGCTCCTACTTTTGTTGATCTTTTGAATTGTTACTTTAGACTCTATGTCATTTAATTCTGCTCTGATCTTGATGATTTCCTTCCTTCTACTTAATCTGGGTTTTGCTTGTTGTTCTTCCTCTAGTTCTTGTAGCTGTAGGGTTAAATTTTTTATTAGAGATTCTTCTAGCTTTTTTAGGTAGGCTTGTATTGCTATGAACTTTCCTCTTAAGACTGCTTTCGCTGTATCCCATAGGTTTTGGGTTGTTGTGTGTTCATTATCATTGGTTTCCAGGAACTTTTTGATTTCTTCCTTGATGTCATTGTTAACCCATTCATTATTTAATAGCATGTTATTCATTCTCCATGAGTTTGAATGTTTTTGAGTTTTTTCCTTGAGGTTGATTTCCAATTTTAAGTCATTGTGATCTGAGAAGATGCTTGATATAATTTCAATTTTCTTGAATTTATTGAGGCTTGTTTTGTGTCCTACCATGTGGTCTATCTTTGAAAATGTTCCATGTGCTCTTGAGAAATATGTATATTTTGCTTCTTTGGGGTGTAAACTTCTATATATATCGACTAAGTCCATTTGATCTAAGGTGTTGTTCAGTGCCTCAATATCTTTGGTGTTTCTTTGCTTCGAAGATCTGTCCATTGTTGACAATGGGGTGTTAAAGTCCCCTACGATGAGTGTGTTGCTGCCTATATCTTTCTTGGAGTCTTTCAAAATTTTCCTTACATATTTGGGTGCTCCTAAGTTGGGTGCATATACATTTATAAAGGTTATATCTTCTTGATGGATTTTTCCCTTAAGTATTATGAAATGCCCTTCTTGGTCTCTTTTTATGGACTTTGCTGTGAAATCTGTTTTGTCTGATATAAGTATTGCTACCTCGGCTTTTTTTTCATGTCCATTTGCTTGGAATACATTTTTCCATCCCTTTAGTTTCAGTCTGTGTAGATCTTTTGTTCTAAGGTGGGTCTCTTGTAGACAGCATATATGTGGGTCATTCTTTTTAATCCATTCAGCTACCCTATGTCTTTTAATTGGAGCGTTTAATCCATTTACGTTTAAGGTTATTACTGATAAGTACTTATTCATTGTCATTTCCCCCTTTGTACTCGTGTTCTTCTCTGTTTCTCTCTGTTTCTTTATCTTCTTAGAGCAGACCCTTTAGCATCTCTTGCAATACTGGTTTGGTGGAGATGTATTCTTTTAACCTTCTTTTGTCTTGGAAACTCCTTATTTCACCTTCCATTTTGAATGAGAGCCTTGCTGGGTAGAGTATTCTTGGTTGTAGGCCTTTCTTTTTCATTCCTTGGAATATTGTTTGCCATTCCCTTCTGGCTTGTAGTGTTTCTGCTGAGAAATCTGATGATAGCCTTATTGGAGCTCCCTTGTATGTTATTAGTTGTTTCCCTCTTGCTGCTTTTAGATTCTCTCTTTGTCTTTGGATGTTGCCATTTTAATTATGATGTGTCTTGAGGTGGGCCTGTTGGGGTTCATCTTCATTGGGACCCTCTGTGCCTCCTGGATTTGCGTGACTCTTTCTCTCCTCATGTGAGGGAAGTTTTCTGTCATTAGTTTTTCAAAGAGGTTTTCTATCCCTTGCTCTTCTTCTTCTCCTTCTGGAATTCCAATGATATGGATATTGTTATGTTTCATGTTGTCCTGCAGCTGTCTTAGAACCTCTTCAGTCTTGTTCAGTCTTTTTTCATTTTGTTGCATTGTCTGGGAGTTTTTGTGTACGTTGTCCTCCAGCTCGCTGATCCGATCTTCTGCTTCCTCTAGCCTGCTTTTAATTCCTTCTACTGTGTTCTTCAATTCAGAGATTGTATTCTTCATTTCCTCCTGGCTCTTATTGATAGCTTCCATGTCCTTTTTGATGCTGGTATAATTCTCAGTAACTTCCTTATAGTTCTTCTGGAGTTCACTGTAGTTTTTCTGGAGTTCTTTGTAGTTTCCGCTGAGCTCATTTAGCTTCTCCATAATCCATGTTTTAAATTCTGTATCTGATATTTTGCTCCCCTCTATTTCATTTAGCACTCTTTCTGGGGATTCTACCTTTCCTTTTGATGGGGGGTTGTTTCTCTGTCTCCCCATTTTTGTGATTCCTTTTGTTTGTTGGTGCTTCTTGGAATGATCAGTTATTCCTGGATCTGCCTCTGGTAGCATCAGATCATGTACCAGACTGGCCCTAGGCAGCCTGTTGGAGACTTCCAGGGATCTACTGCCTTTGTCTCTCTTCTTTAGTTGTTACTATCGAAGTTAGCACTTTCTTATTGCCATTTTAGATGTAACATTTTAAAGCCATCCTTTAACTATGTAGATCTGGCCAAAAGAGAAGCTGCATATAAGCACTGAAATTTTGAAAATATTCACTGGGAATGACTGAATTTTGAGTCGAAGCTTCAGCACAGATGTGCTCCATGCAGCTGTTGAAGACAAAGTGTCAAATTTATGGTATTATTTCTCCAGAGTGTTTTCACAATGAAACCAGGGAAGCTGACATTTGGAGTAAGCTAACAAATTCTTTTTTAACTGTTTAGCCATCTCATAAAATTAGCCCAAAAGGCACCTACTGCTGATCTGGAGGATGTTTTGTCACTAGCTGAAGATGTTACCACAATCCTCTCCAAGTGCTGTGACTCTACCTCGGAGGACTGCATGGCCAGGGAGGTGAGAGAATCCCGTCCTCATCATCTGCCACATACTAAATGGCAAGCACTCCTCTAAGCTACTTCTTACAGGCATCCTCTGAATGAACCTCACATGTATCCTATGAAGCTTAAATACACTGACTCCATTTTGTAGAGGAGGAAACAGAGTATTAGCAAGGATCAATAATTAAAGTCTCACAACTAGTAAGGAGCAAAGTCCACACACAAAGAAAAGGTTATCTGATTCCCAAGAACTTAGTGTACCTGAGCCCATCACAGTATCCACTAGTCACATAGATTATTTAAGTTAATTATAATTACACTTAAATAAAAGTTAAACTTCCATTCTTCAGTAACACTAGTCCCATTTCAAATGCTCACTAGCATTAGACATTACAGATACAGGTAATTTTCATAATCACATAGTAAAGTTCTGTTAGACAACATTGCAACAATTATACTATTAGAAGTTACGATTTTTCTTATATTAAATACCTGTCATAATTTGATCACTTCAGTTTTTCACCAATTTTCATGTACATAATACTTTCTAGTAGATATGAATTTGAACAGTTACTTTTGATAAATGTCACTCTCCAAGTCTGTGGACCTCTTTAGTAACAGTAACATGGTGCTGCCTGGTCTTCTTCCATTAAGAATACATGTCTGCATTAATAGGTGTTTTTCTATAACCTGATTTACAATGGCTAGTAGATCTCTCCTCTCCTCCCCTCTCCTTTCTTCCCCCCCTCCTCCCCTCTAGCTCTCCAGATAGATAGATGATAGAGAAAGGAAGGAAGAAAGAAAGAGAGAGAGAGAGAGAGAGAGAGAGAGAGAGAGAGAGAGAGAGAGAGAGGGAGAGAGGGAGAGAGAGAGAGAGAGAGAGAGAGAGAGAGAGAGAGAGAGAGAAAGGAAGGAAGGAAGGAAGGAAGGAAAGAAGGAAGGAAGGAAGAATGTACTACATCAGTCTCCTAGATATACCTTATTTTATTTAACCAGTCCTCTATAATTGGGTTTAAGCATTTCAGTTTTTGTATTTTAAGTAATGGTGTCCTTAATAGACTTATAGCTAATTTATGAGAATACACTCTTGGAAGTCAAATTGTACATTTTAAGGCTTTCAGTACATATCGACAAATAACCCTCCAAAAATATGCTACTGATTTACTTTCTAAGACCATTGCCCCACTGACTTTTATGTATACCATGCCAGGACTGGTAAGCCTATGTAAACCTTCCTTATTTTTAATTGAACCAATCAGAAAACTAACAATGCATAAAATCACAATTACTTTTGTAGCTGCCTGAACACACGGTAAAAATCTGTGACAACCTCTCCACAAAGAATACTAAGTTTGAGGACTGTTGCCAAGAAAAAACACCCATGGACATTTTTATGTGTGCATACTTCACACCAGCAGCTCAGCTGCCAGAGCTGCCGGAAGTTGAGTTGCCCACCGGTAATGATGTATGTGGCAAAGAAAACACCAAAGCCATGGATAAGTAAGTAGAGCTGATCTATAATGCTCTTGGCAGTGTTGATATTCATTAGCATTAAATTACAAAGAAACTAGATGGGGGAGAAATGGTATACCTGTACTTGGCTTCACTAAGAAAAGAATTAAGATAAATACATGAGTTGCATCCATTATGAACAGCATATGCATATTCATGGCATAAAATTATTTTACAAGTAGGTTGAATTAACAGGTCCAAAAATCATTTATCAATATCAGAAAGCAGAATTTAGACTGCACAGAAATTCTGTATTTGTCTAAATCCTCATTGATTTTATAAATGCATAGATAGCAATGGGAAAGAATTTATACAAATCTATTTGCACAGAAAGCCACTTAAAGCATCTACTTGAAACTTTATATAGAGTTAATTGTGTTATAATTACACAAAGGACAGTTCCATATGCATTTGAAGTATATATGTATATATATATATATATATATATATATATATGTATATATTATATAGTATGTGACTATATATATGAGGACCCTGGCTGGTTTGGCTCAGTGGATTGAGCGTCGGCCTGCGAGCTAAGTGTCGCTGGTTCAATCTTACAGTCAGGGCACATCAGAGAAGGAAAACTCTGACTCCAAAAAACCTCCGCTGCCTTGCGGCATACCTCTTCAGGGGAAAGGCTAAGGGAGTAAACCCCGACAGAAAATCCGGAGTCGGAGTCCCTAAGGCGGTTTGACGTTGTAGTCAACACCGGCAACTCCTGCGGCGCACCTGAAGCCAAGCTGTATTGACTCCATCTTTCCCTTGGACCCTTCAGCTGCGAAGAGAGGGGGGGGGTCTGCTGCATGGGCAACAGCAGTCCCTCCATATCACCCTGCCCAGGCTCTGTAGCTTCAGCTTCACTGGAGAGGACACTCCAGCGTCATCGCAAGATATCGATTCAACACGGGAGGAGACAGATACCGTGTCACTCCCGAGTCGGACTGCACAGCCATTCTCGGCGGTGCAGATAGACTCTTAAGAAGCTACACCATCGTCTCTCGAGACGGATGGCTGCTGATATGAGGAGAAAACCCTCCCAAAAAGCCTTGTAGTATAGGGTTCCCCTACTATGTGAGTATTCTAAGAACCCATCTGTATCAGTGTACTAGCTGGTGTTGTTGTGAGAGGCTGCATCCAGCTTCAGTGAAATTTTTTTTAAGACTCTTTCAATGCATTTGTCCATTTCTTGGGTGATTTACAAGTGCACTTTCCCACACTGTACTGAGTGTTCAGCAATTTTTTACTAAAACATGTACAACCTGGTGCCCCACCCTCCCTATTCACCAATCTCACCCTGAGTGACTTTGTTTGTTTCCCCGGATCACAAAAGTTCTCAAAAGGAAATATTTTGTTCATGTGGAAGAGGAGAAATAAAAAAAATGGCAGATGGACTAAAAGGAATCAAAATTGATGAGTTCAAAAATTGTTTTCAGAAATGGAAAAAAGTCTCAATAGGTGTATTGCTTCAAATGGAGGGTGCTTTGAAGGTAACTGAAGTTTAAACATGTAAGGATAAACACACAGTTTTTTATAAGTAAATACCAGATTTTGGGGGGTCCCCCTCATATAGTACATACAGAGCTTTAGTTCAGTATTAACTACTAATAACTTCAAAGCAACTATTAACAACTTGCATTTCAATGAGAATATTGTTCTTAATTCTACATCTGTTGATTTGGATTCAGTTTTAGCTAAATCTTTTATATTTAATTAAAGATGCAGAAACCAGGTGCCCTGCCTTTGTTATAGATGTCAAATTTCAAAATCTGACACATGTACACAAGTATACTCATAGATGTTAAAGTGTATCATCATCTTTCTCTCTCGTGCCAGGTATGTATTTGAACTAGCTAGGAGGACTCCTATTCCAGAAGTATTTCTCAGTAAAATACTTCAGCCAACCCTGAAAAGCCTTGAAGAATGCTGTGATGCTGAAGATTCTACTACCTGTTTTAATGCTAAGGTACCATTTGCTTGATTTATTCATCAACCTTGGTCTAGATCAAGAGTTGTCAAACTGAAGCTTATGGGCCACATCTGGAATGGTGTTTGTTTTTTTATATGGCCTATGAACTAAAATGGTCTAACATTTTTAAATGACTTTTAACAAAAAAGATTAGCATTTCATGACATTAAAATTATATGAAATTTAAATTTCAGTGTTCATACATAAATCATGCTCACTGTTTATGTATTGTTTATGACTGATTTTGTGCCAAAATGGCAGAGTTGAGTAGTTACAGCAGAAACTATGTATGGTCTATAAAGTCTAAAATATTTACTATCTGGCCTTATGCAGAAACTATTTGCCAATGTCTGGTGCAGATTAAACACTCATACTAATATGTCCATGGAACTGACTGAATGCCTCTTGGAGCAGTGTTAAGATAAATGTTTTTTATATAATTATTATTTTCTTACAGATCCCTCAACTGAAGAAGGAACTATCTTCTTTCATTGACAAGGGACAAGAACTATGTGCATATTATTCAGAAAACACATTTACTGAATATAAGAAAAAGTAAGGGACTTGTTCTAGATGCGTCCTCCAAATTTATTAATATTCACCTGCAGTTGTGATTTGAAAGCATAGTTGAAGACTTAAGATGTGCTAAGCGAGCAACAAAAAGACAAGATTCAATTAAAATATTTTTTTAAGTAGTTAAACTCTATTATCTGTGTAAGAAACAGTCCTTTTCTGGTGGAAAAAGTCATGTATATCAGGTGAGAGGTCAATTCAAACACGGCCAAAAATATATAAATTACAAGATCTTAGGGACTTGATTTAAAAAAAAACAACATTAGTCTGTAGTTTATCAACATTCTTACCCAAAAGCAAGCTGTAGATGTTGGTATATACTATAATAAAGAAACTATAAAACTGCTGAAAAATGTTATCTAACTTAAGAGCATATTGTTTGACAAGAGGACCCAAATTTTCAATTAAGTAGAGTATCATCTACCACCAGTATGTATTCGCTATGAATTTTAAGTACAAATGTTAATTGATCATCTATAATGTTGGACAATAGTTTTTTCTCAATTAAGAGGAGAAGGCATTTCTTTACAAATACAGTAGTCCCTCTCTATATCGTAATTCACGTATCGCGGCCTCACTGTATTGCGGGATTTTTTAAAATATTGTATTTAATTATTTATTACAGATTTTTCGCTATATTGTGGGATTTTGCGGTACTGTATATGTATGTTGTTAAAGTTACGTAGGTTTAAGAGTGTAGAATAAATGTAAGGTTCTTACTTCATGGGGGTGGGGAGGGTCTAGAACGTAATACCTGCGATAAGTGAGGGAATACTGTAGGTGTTAACATTAGAATAAGGAACCATAATAATGAAAGTAGTTTTACTGGTTTCCTGGAAAATGTGTCTATTGAGAAGACCGTATGATTCATCCTCAACTTCATCAAGTAGATTTTTTAGATTTATTTCAAATCCTGTTGAACAACACAGGCCTCCAGCACAAATAAAACTCCACAGAAAGACCTTTCTAAAGAATCCCTGAAGTTGGACACCTCTTTCAATGACTACCATGAAATCAACCTTAGCAAAACTGTGAAAGCCTTAGGTTCAAAACTGTTAACCAGTTATCAGAAAATTATGTGATTAATAGAATAGTATGAAGGTAGCATGCCATAATGTTAAACAGATAATGCAAGATTAAGTCCTCTTCCAACAGTTTGGAACTCCAGGATTGCATGGGGCAATTGAGTAATAATTTATGGGATCTCTATTCCAGATGAACACATAGTAGAACTGACATTTAAGGTGATGAAATCAGGGAAGATTGAGGCTATTCCAGTCTAACTATTTTAAATTCACCTCTGTCCTTTCTTCTTCCATCCTCTTGAGAGTTCCTTCTGGTATCGCTTGCTTCTCCTTCCAGTTGGAACCAATTCACTTCAATAATGCTTTTAGGAGCAAGCTGGTCCCCCTGAGCCTCTTACCCCTCCCCAGCATCCACTTGCCAACCCCAATGTGGGTCTCTTCCACCTCCCAATGCCTACTACTGGGCTGGTAAGTATTCTTGGAGAAAGTGATAAAACTAGGCTAACCTGTTCACCATGAAGGTAGAGAGTTAACAGGATCATAGACAGTTCAAACTGGGAAAGAATCAAGAGAATTCAAATCTTAGTGCCACCTTGACAGTGAGATGGAGGGCTGGTTAATAGCAGAGCTAAAAACAAAGCCAGAATTCCCTGATCTTGTTTCAGCGTTTTCCAGCGTAGTTGAGGAGGCAAACAGGGAAAATTGTACAAGTGGCATGAATTTTTATAAGGGAAATATCCTTTAAGGATCTTGAAGTTTAAAACTGGAGAGAAGATAAAAAGTTAAGAAAAATTGAAGAGGAATTTATCCAAGATGATATAATTGAGCAAATGAAAGGGGAAAGGCTGGAATTCAAATTCAGCAGTAATTTGTTTGTTTACTTCCATGACCTTAAAAGAGGTATAGATTATTTCAGTTTATTTTTAAAGGTTTTATTTATTTTTAGAGAGAGGGGAAGGGAGAAAGAAAGAGAGGGAGAGGAACATGAACTGGGGACCTGGCCCGCAACCCAGGCATGTGTCCTGATTGGGAATTGAACTGGTGACCCTTTGGTTTGCAGACTGGCACTCAATCCACTGAGCCACACTAGCCAGGGCTTCACTTTCTATTCTCTAATTGAGTCACTAAAAATAACTCCCCAGATATACATAATTTTCTTGAGAGGGGCAAGTATTTCTATTTTTATTTTTTGTTGTAACAGATCTGAAATGGCTATCTTTTGCATTAGAAACATTTATACAATAGAATACATCTAGTAAAACCTAACCAAAAAAAATAATGGTCTTTCAGACTGGCAGAGCAATTAAAAGCACAATTCCCTGATGCCACAGCCACAGAACTCGAAGAGCTGGTTGACAAGCGTTCAGAGTTTGCCTCCAAGTGCTGTTCCATAAACTCCCCTCCCCTCTACTGTGACTCTGAGGTAAGACTTGATAATCCATTTGGTATCACTGCACAGTATTTTTAAAGACTTATGCACTCAGATTTACTTATTTCTTTTTGTTATTGAAATACCATTATGCCTTTTCCTGGTAATATGATAACTGTTGTCTCTACAATGAAAGTGAGAAAAGCAACGTTTTTATATTATGCTAATTTAAAAGCAAATTGAAACAGTTGCAAAACTTAGGAAATTTTACACTTTTAAAGAAAAAAGTGAATACAGGCAGCAAAGTATAGTGCAGTGTTTTTCAAGTTGTAGGTTGTACCTATTAACAGCTTTTTTTTTTTAATGAAAGAAGAAAAATAAAGAAGACAGAAATATTAGTCCACCTAATGGAGCATGGTTAACTTTTTTGTGAAAATTATATTTCATATATCTGTATATGTATATGCATATAGTTTATTCAGTAGGTTGATAAAAAGAGATACTTTTCTAAAAGATGAATTATATCATATCTTCTCTTAATTATAAAATTATTTAATTTTGTTTTAATGTAACACAATAAATGCAACTTAATTACTAAAGGTCACACATATTTCTTTACCATAAGAGTTATTTTCTAAAAATTAAGAAATATATTAACATTAAAATGTTGGAGTCATTTTTAATGACAAGTTTTTCTTTTAGACACTATCAATTGGTTTTCACCTCGAAAGATAAAGAAATTTTAAGCTCATATTTGCTAATTCCCTTCCCCACTCTTCCTAGTTTATTAGTTCTTGGGTTCATCTTTCTTTAAGGATGGTCCCACCCCCAGCCCTTATATCCCTCCCATTCCCGTCATCTCCCTCCTCCCCCACTCCCTCTTATTCCCCTTTCCCCCTTAAATGTAGTTATGTAGTTGCCAGATCTTTTTTTTTTTTTTTTTTTTTTACCTTGTTAAGTTCCAGCCAGAACTTTTATTTTCTCTGATAGTAGCTTTTCAGTTTTCTCCAATACAACTAACTGTGAAGCTGGTACTTGGTGTTCTATCTTTGTGCAGACCAAAGGTGTGCAGGAAGGAGGGCCCAGTCGAGGCTGTGTGGCTCCGTTGTTAGGAGACCTGATCCGTGCTTTCTCTAACATTTTGTTGCATTATCTTACACTAGAATATCCTCCACCAAGTCAGTTTCCATCCTTTTCTATGGGCAAATGTTTGTTAGCCTTTTTCATATACATTCAGCCCATTAGTTCATAACATCCATTTGACCTGTAACTTTTACATTCAATTCAATTGTTTAGAAGAGTTAAAGGTAAGGACAACACTCTGTTTCACTGTACTGCTAACTTGGAGATGTTAGTGACAATTCCAAGAATTCTGTTGTCTGTCCCATTCCATTTCTAGAGTATAAATCAGGATTAAGACCAACTCTATGCCATATCAAAATATTTTCTTCCTTTGCCTACCTCTTTCTGAAATTCATGATATTAAGTTGTATCCCTCCCCCACTCTGTTGGTGGCTGAGTTTTTTGATTGGGTTTTATTGTTTGTCATGTGTTTGAGAACAAGCATTTATGATACATTTTGACTCTTCTTTTGCACATAAAATAATTTACCTATAATGTAAAAGTAAATACCACTTAGGCTAATGATATAATGCCAATTAGAAACATTCACTATAAGTTAAAGAATGCCCCCCCAAAGAAGCCATGTGAATTTTTTTTCATTTATTAACACATGAAAGCAACAGTGCCTGGTTTCATTTTATTGTTCTATTATTTTATTCATTTTCGATTATTTATTGCTCTATTAGAGCACATTGAAAGTATTCAACAACTTAATTTTTAAAATCACAAGAGTTTAAATATGGGAGGAAGACTATAAAGATTATCTAGTATAATTTTTCACTCAGTAATTCCCTTAAGAGATCATTCAGCCTCCGTTTAAAAACCTATATTCAATTTTCTCCTAGAGGTAGCCTATTTCACTGCCAGATAGCTTAACTTATAAGAATATTTTTCTGAAAATTAAGCCATGATATCCATCCCCCTCATAATTTCTGCTTAGTCTAGCCTGGCTTTCTCTATCAACCAGGAAAAGTCCATTCTCTATTCCCAACAGCAGCTTTTTTTATACTTGAAGTGACTTTTTAAAAATTAGGCTGTGTATTTTTTAAAGTCTTGAGATATGCCTATCATTTCTCTTAATATTTTAGTGAGGTTTTATTTGTTTTGTTTTTTTTACTAGATAGTGGCTAACAAAGTCTTAATCAGTATGATAAAGTGAGCTACATCATCTTGTTCATTTTTTACACCCTTCAAGATTCTGATTTCTCTTCCAATTTCTACATATATTCTCTAGTTCCAAACCTAATTGCTAATACTGTTTGTAACAATTTAGAGTCAGAATTCCAGATGAAACGAGTACAGTAAAATTGAAATGAGTACAGTAAAATAAATGCCCATTCTTTAAGTTCTGCTGAGAAAGATTATTTATCTTTTTATTAAAATTCAAACCAAGTAAATTTCTGAACAAAAAAGAAAAAAACAAACTGAAAGTGTAGAGTGTTGGAATATTTTTGTCGTTATCAACATTTAAACATTTAGCATTACACAATTAAATTGAGCAGTTCTTCCCTTTACTACCAGTTTGCTTTTGGTAATATAACAGGTAAATTTAGGTTGTCTTATCCCAGAAAAGTATAATCATCAGCAGAATTTTCTCTGAGGGTCTAATTCAGTTATTGAAAAAAGGGGGAAAGTCGAAATATGTATTTACATTTTGTCAAATATATCACTTCTGTAACTCTTCCCAGTCCCTGTTAGCTCTCTCTAAATACACCCCTTCCTGGGCCTAACCAAGTAGCTTAGTTGGTTAGAACATCATCCTGATGTGCCAGGGTTCTCGGTTTGATACCTCCCTTTCTCTCTCTCTCCTTCATAAAAACAAATAATACACTCTTTCCTCTTTTGACATCATACAAGACGAACAGCTTTATGTACAAACTGCATGCTCCCTTTAAGCATCTTGCCTTTCCATTTCTTTGAGTCACTTTTCAGTATATTTTTTCATTTTAACACATTGCCATTTAAAAATATTTTCAACTACAATGATAAGACAAGTTTTTAACTTTCTGTTTTCTTGCTTTGTAACCAGTAAGTTTACAGCAGTGGTGCTACCAGGTAGCCAGTGGTTCAGTAATTACTAAAGGAGAGTGAGATGGATGGAGTCGAGACAGTTGATTATTTAGAGCACTTGGAGATTAGACCCTCTGGTGTTTTTATGAAGCTTTTTTGAGTTTCTTTCCCCACTGACCTCGTAGCTGGGTAAGCAAGATTACCTCTGCTTTCCGACTTCACGTTCAGGCAAAATCTGATAGAACAGCACTCACTTTAAAATTCTCAATGCTTAGGATGAATATTTGTCCCACTTGTCCTGTAGCATTTTTTTTTTATTATAATTTATCATTAAGTCTCCTTGTCCTATATTTGCTTGATAATTATTTTCCTTAAAAGTAAAGTCTACTCACTCCAAGTAATTTATATCCAGGGATCCATCTCTGTCTGCCATTCTAAATATACTCAACATAGTTTCTCGAAGAATGGCAAAAGGGGTTTCTGAACCATATTTCTGTTTCTTATGTGATAACCCAGACTTATTCTCACCCTGATATTGAAATGACCAGAAAATAGAACAATCATTGTAATTTTCTTTCAGCTTCACCAAGGCACTCTTTATTATGCCACCGAGAAGTCCATTGGTTGCAGAAAAATGTACTTTTGCAAAATTATGATTAAAATTATTTCTTCTCTCTCCACAATCATTCAGACAGGGCATCCCTATGACTCTTTGTGAACTCATTACTATTCTTCCACTAAGATGTCTCAACAGAGTTCTACTGGGCATCAACTGATTTTCCAAAATATTCAGAAAGCCACTGTTTTATACTGGAGTTGATCATTAAAATCTTGAAAACAGAAATAAATGTGAACAATAAATTGAACACTGGGCAAAGAGGAGACTGACTGTCTTCTCCTCTTATCCCCTTCCCACCTCCCCCTTTCTTTCTCTCTTATACTTTATAAAATCTGGCATATGCACTAGAATTTCTCTCTCACAGTTTAACTAGAGTTTTTGATACTTAATGTCATAGCTAGCATTTATTAACTCAATATTATTTGTTAAGCAGAATGTTAATAAGCTTATATGTATGTATTTATAGAATAATCTGAAACAGTTCTAAATAGTAGGTACCATTTTAACTCTCCTTTTACAGAGAGGTTGAAAGAGATATTCAAGTTTACATGATGTTAAGAAAATCTTAAGTTTATTCCACGTGGGTCTGTTACTCTCCATGTCATTGTCAGGCTTTGCCCCTAAGTTAGCTAATAACAAAAACAAAATATTGATATCAAAAGACTATTTACTGGTACAAAGTCCAAGATAATGTTAAAATAGCAAAAATGACACCAGATCAGTAGTATTACTGAATTCCATGATCAATTCCATCTCTATACTGATGTTCAGGTAACATTTGTAAAACACACAGTAGCTAATCCAGTCCTCTGATTGCTCTACATTGCTTCTAAATTGAAGCCTATTTTTTTTTTTAATCAAGAGAATTTGGACCATTGCTTTCTTCCCCTGCCCGACCTATCACTGCTTCTTATTCTTCCTGCTTTGGTTCCCCTATACTCCTTTTAGTTTTCCTAAGTACATTAAACTTGCTCTTACCTTAAAGTTTTTGCACATGAAGACTCCTCCTGGGTTATGCTATATTCATTCTATAACCTGGTTACCTTTCATCAGGATTCAGGATCCAATTTAGATACAACCTTGGAATCCTTCTCTGGCACTCAAGCCCCTTAACACCATGTGCACACCCAATAATTAGCATTTATCTTTTTTTCTTGCTTATTTTTCATATAACACTCTAAACTCTTCAAGGGAAGGGACTTGTAAAACTAAATAAATATGAAGGATGGCCAATAAAAGTTCAATATAAAACTTCATTTTATCAAAAATCCTTTTCTTTAATCAATGTTTAAATTTTTACCTTCATAATTTAATAGTTTACAAATAAATATTTCATGAATAATTAGATAACATTTTTAAAAATTTCAGATTGATGCTGAAATGAAAAGTACCCTGCAGTCCTGATACATATGCATTATGTTAGGTAAGTATTGCTTTTAAAGGCACAAAAAAATCCAGTTTTGTGTAATGTATTTTTAAAATCATAGAATGGGAAAGACACTTGCAAATCATTTATTCTAACTATTAGCTATTCAAACTTATTTTACAGATGAAAATATTAAGCATCTGGAAAAGTTAAGACGCTTACACAAGTATACACAACCAACTTCTAGCACATTGAGGACTAGAATCTGGGTCCCTGACCTGGTACTAGATCCATCATAACCTCACATCTGAAATAATGACAGCATGGAGGTCATTTCATGCATTTTGATGCAGTCAATAGGAAAAAATATGAGTTTAAGACAGAGTCCATCAAGTCTTAAAGATAACACAGTAGTGTTTTTAGGAGGAAGAAGGCATTTTTCAAATTAAATCAATACTGTTGAAATATTATCACTTGCTTCTTTCTGATATTACATTTTCACCCATTTTTAAATACCTGATGATATTAAGAGCATAAAATAGTTTGGACAGAAATTCCATACCTTAAACTGAAGATGACCTCAACTTTGTACATTTCAACAACAAAACCTTCTCTCTAGATCCAATTGTACTCATTTTAAAGATACTACTTCTGAGATTTAAAAATTTATAAAAATAATGGTTTTGGTTTATCTTACATCTTAATTGAGTTGAGGATTCTCAATAATGCAAAATTTTCATTTTGCTGATTTACTGACAACTTCCCCCTAAATGCTATAGATGCAAAAGCTGTTGACAAATGAAATTAAATCATTCCATCATATTCAGGCTTTCAACTTTCAACTACTCAAATAATCTGAAATAGTAAAAAAATAAATAAATAAAAACCCACTAACACTCTGAGAGGAAATACAATGGGGATGGTCAAGGAAACTCATTTCTGGAATTAGCCAATCTGGATTACAATCTCCACTTCAACTATCTATCTTTGTGAACCTGAACAAGTTAATTTCAATTCCCTAAAGCTTGGGGAGATTTTGTAAAAAGAAAATTATAATATTTACCTCTTGATATTGTTGTGATGACTGAGATGATATGTATAAAATGCATAGAAAGTAGCAGCAGTAATACTAGCAAAGTTGTTCACGTTGTTCAGTGTGAAGCAGTTCCTAAAACTATTTGGGGGTGGGGAGTGGCGCTAAAACCCAGGTTTCTATTTGACAAAAATGCACAGTAGGTTATTAAAAAAAAAAAAAAAAGTTACATGAAGTTTTCTGCGCACAAAACTCCTATCAAGACCACTAGTTGCAAGGACAAGAAGCTAAAAACTACTATGCACATATGGAATAAGGCTTAGTCACTGCACTCTGCAACTATAACCCTTCCCTTGGCATCCTGGTCTCAGGAGAGAACTTTGACTTGGGTGACAACTATGACCTCACACAATTTGAAGAGGAAACCTCTTCCTTAGTTCCTGTAAAGCTATTCAACCAACTCTGATTGGCTAGGTATTCCGTTTCAATGAAAGCTTACCCCTATTCAGAGATTTGAACAGCTTACAAAAGCTGAAGCCTTTCTCTCTGGTGCTCCTACTGTTAGATACACCTATAATTCACATCTTCCAGTCAATAGTTTGAGGCTATTTCAAACTAAAGTCTCATTATAAATCTGAGTTGTCATCCTCACAATTGTTGATTCCCTTGGTCAATTTTTCTTTAAGCCCCAAAGTTGATTGTGGCCACATTTGCATGCTGCTTGGAGAGAGAATTACTGTCTCTTAAAAAGTCCCACAAAGCCAGTTACCTTTA
This sequence comes from Furipterus horrens, assembly GCF_987537825.1. Lineage (NCBI taxonomy): Eukaryota > Metazoa > Chordata > Mammalia > Chiroptera > Furipteridae > Furipterus > Furipterus horrens. Next base: position 172,932,077 of record NW_028327172.1, read on the forward strand.
TGTCCTTCAGCTTTAGAAACAACTAGTGTTTCCTGAGTTGCCAAAGGATAGAGAAGTTGGCTTGCACTGCAGAATCAGATTGAATGGAAAATACTTTCAGCACCAGAACCCCACTCAGTACAGCCAGGTGCTTACGCTGAGAGAAACCTCACTCCAAGGCATAACCTTATTGAGAACAATAGAAGATGGAATTTCTTGTACTGTGCAAATAGCATTATGATACAAGTCCGCTGTGCTCTCTTAGAAAAGGGGAAAATCAAGGGGAAGACACATTTGCCTCGTGACAAAGTAGATTTTATAACAACTCCCATTCTGTGTTACTAAAACACAACTACTGATTATTATCTCAATCCCCGACTGGAAGTGGGGGAGGGGAGGCTCATTCATCATTGTCACTACTTTTTTTGCTCTGGCAGTGAGTATTCACTCTCATAAAGCAGCAAGTTACACACATTATTGAAGAAAAAAGTGTATAATGTACCACAGCATAAGTGATACCTTTATATGCAGGTCTTGGGAACTTCCTACCATTTTTTAACTCCAGACTCATTAAGTGGGCCACAGTGGATATATGAGTCATGGTACACAGGTTTATCTCTAAACATCAAAATAACTTGATTGTTAAGTAGTATTATGATTGTTGCCCAAAAGCTCTGTTTTTCTAACACTTATTTCCATTATTCTCATAGACCTATAGCTGGAACCATCCTGGAAATGACAGCTGAGGTCTAACCCAGGCAAAACCATGCTCCTGGGGGGACAACTAGGTACCCCCCGATTTTATCAGCTACAATACCTTTGTATAATGATAAGTATGATAATTTTCTATCAAAATAAATTGAAATATAATGCAAACCATAAATGCTTCTGAGGATGATGTTACGATGCTGACCTTCAGCACTGTCTCTGTGATTTTCACAGGGACACAACAGTAGGCAGCCTCAGCCTCAACCTCACAAGGCCTTGCTTATTTCTAGACCTATACTGTGTGTCTCTCTAAAAGATTCACAGCTTTAAGCATCCAGTTTATAATGTGCAACACTAAGCTCCATTCCTTGATTGCCTCTCAGATTTAGGTACTATTAAGAAAGTTAACCAGCCTTCCACCATAAATAGCCTAAGATAGCTCACTTCTAAAAAATTCCTGAGAATACTTTCTTGCTCTCAGCTGCAAACTGCATGGCATTAATTAGGTAGTCTCTGCTTTGCCAAAAAAAAAAAAAAAAAAAAAAAAATTGGTCTAAACGACTTTTTTTTTTTTGCTAAAGAGCAAATTTATTGAGTCAAAGTTCTAAAAACATCTTGATTTCCACTTGACTTAATACACATACACACACACACACACACACACACATACACACACACATAACATGCTATAAATTATATTCTATGTTCTTTCTTTGCCCAGAGAAAATGAAAGTGTTCTAACTTAACATATTTTGCTTTGAAAGAAAGCTTATATTTTCAGAATAAATACCTTTCTGAAACCAATACAAGCCAAGGAAAACCTATATTTATAGTTAATTGCCTCAAGGAATTTAAGTTCATCTAATGGTAGATATAGAGTTATCTGTAGAGATGAAACATTCTACAGCAAATATAACTGGAGTCAGATTAACCAAAATCATCTCTGGTCACTCCTCAAGATTTTAAGTCCCAGTACGGAGCATTTCATTACTAAGCCAAGGTCAAGTGCCTAAGACTTTAGATGCCAGGAACTGACAAATAAGATGCCTGCCCATTGCAACTTCTACAGAAAGTATAGTCCTACCTCCCACAATGATTTCAAAATGGGAAATTAACCTCAAATAAGGAAGTTCATCAGATGCCATCAAGTAACAAAAGCCACAAATTATAGGCAGCATTTCTAATTTTTTTAATTATTTTTTACTTCCAAAATTATCTTGCTGAAGCGTCAGCACCAACTCTGAGACATAAGTAACATTGATCAAATATAAGGACAATGAGACTCCATAAAAGCAAAGGAAAGTAAGAGTTAGTAAAGAAAAGCACAGAGACTTAGCTTTCAATTCCAGCATGTATGCAAGGTTAATGGGAATAATTGAAGAACATGTTCCCTAAACAAATTGGTTTTGGAAACAAACATAGTATTGGGTTGGCCAAAAAGTCTGTTACATTTTTTACATAACATAAAAGACATTTTTCACTTTCACCAATAACATTATTGATTTGGATATTTTGAGTATGTCAGCTCTCTCCTGCTATTGGCTTCTAGTGAGTAGAGACCGGGGTGCTGCTAAATGTCTTCCAATGCATAAGACAGCCCCACAGCAACGAATTATTTGGCCACAATGTCAATAGTACCAAGAAACTTCACAAACCACTTTTGACACATTCAATCAGTCGCAGCACCATCCTCATACACTGGACAAATCCTTTTTTGTGTTTCAGTTGCATTTTTACCCTTCTTGAAATAATAAAGCAAAATAAGCTGAAAATTTGCATATTTTCTTCCATCTTCAATATTAAAACAGCTGCACAAAAATTTACCAATTTTGATATTTTTTTTACATGCACGCTGATATGACAGCTGTCACAATACAATCTAACAAAATTGTTTCGAATTAAGCTAAAGACAACTAAGCACTACCAGAACCATCATATGGCAAAAACATAATGGGCTTTTTGACCAACCCAACATATCTCCCTTGGAGAGTCACAATTTACTGTATACAATTTACTATTTCCTAAATTTAACAATGACCCCCTGCTTTCATATATCATCCAGAATTATTGCTCTAAGAAATTACTTTTGGAAAATTCTGCTGTTCTCATTTGAGAAATTACATTTAAAAATTGTTCAACAACTACTAAAAACTAGTCCATTTTAGTCAAGTATTTTTATGCCTGATCAGGTAGAACAGGGTGATTTTTATTTTTTTCAGCACAAGTACTCAATAAATATGACATAATTAGTTGAAGTAATGTTTTCATGACTTCCTTAAGTATATATTTTACAGGGAACTCTGAACACCTTTTACCAGTTTTTTTATATTAAGAATCACTGACCCAAATAGTCCATCATTTTAGTACAGAAATTTTAATTTTAGACTTTATATGCATAATTATGCCTTCATTTGTTCCATTTGGTAGGAAACTTAGACCTTTTGAGAAGACATTGCCCAAATATAGGCTTACTTTCTAAGTGCTTCCCAACATTAAAGAAATGTTTTTGGATTTCCATCTCCTTTTAACTCCATAGCCGATTTGACTGGGTAATGTCAGTTCTATAAGTAGTCCTCAATTTTTTATACCTTACATATCACCTTTTTTCAAAAACCTGGGTCCTCACTATGATAAAAACAAAACTTGACTTCGTTTCTAAGAATGACCTTTATACTGTATCAATCAGGGTTCCCCAAGGAAATAAAAATAATAGGAGAAAGAGAGATAGAGAGATTTATTTTAAGCAATCAGCTTGCCCAATCCTAGAGCTGGCAAGTCTGAAGTCAGTAAGGGAGGCCCACACTGTGGAAACCCATGCAGGGCTCTTATGTTACAGTCTTGAAGTAGAATTCTTCTATGCAAACCCTCAGCTTCTGCTTTTAAGGCCTCCCTCTTGCTGGACGAGGCCCATGCACAGCATCAAAAGTATTCATTACTTAAAGGCAGCGGGTAATGAATGTTAATCACATCTACAAAATATCTTTAATTTAACGCAACGTCTAGACCAATGCTTGGCTAAACAAATGGACACCATAGCCTAGCCAAGCTGACACACAAAATTAAACCATCACACAAATCATGTGTTATTTTTGTTGTCCTTTACAAGGTTTAAAGTCTTTCAAGTTGCAGTACTAACTTCCTCTGTTTTTCTGGATTCTTAAACCATCACCTGGGAACTATTCCCTTAAATGTTCTACATGGGATTCATGTATTAACGCTTCACCTGGAAATTCTTGAAAAGCAAAGCTCCAGTGGAGCTTTTAAGTTAAAAACATAACAAAAGAAAAGCATTTCTACTTTGTCATTAATTCAACATCAATATGCTCTAATAAAACAAGATAATAAACTTGAGCATTTACCCAATTTGGAGATAGATAAAAATGAACAAGAAGGCTTAGAAGGTTGTCTCTTTATGCCTCTGATCTTCCCTTTGTGTTCCTCTCCCCACCACATAAGCCTCACCCCCACCCAGCTTCTATACCAACGATCCTCAACCTGAGCTGCGCATTGGAACCATCTAGAAGAATTCTGAAGGGAAACCAAACAAAACAGAGCAGTGCCCAGAACCCCTCTCTGAAGTTCAGATTCAATCAGTCTTAATTGGAAACTGCTGTGCAACCAAGCCTGCCAATTACTGCTCTAGAAGCTTGGCACTCTCATCCAAACTAAAAAACAAAAGCATCTGAGATCAACAAACTAATCACCTATTGGCTAAGTGACTGCCTTTCTCACCCAAGAGTAAATTTCCAACACAGCTTTATCTCAATCTGCTATTGCATTATGAGAATTTTGTCAATTGTAGAATGAAATTTTTGTCTCTTATTAAAGAAAACCCCATAGATAATCAAGTCAAGAGACAGCCTTTCCCAGAGGATAATTCATCATTCGCATTTCCTCCGGACTCTGAAATACTCTTCTTCATTAAACCAAGAGGGTAACTACCTCATTGTTTCTTCTACCACACCCACCTCCACGAGGCTCCTACTTTCATTACTGAAGCTTTTTGACAAATTCTAGTTCGCAGTTAACGACAGTACCTACTTACCCATTCATAGGTCAGAGGTTTGGGATTCCTATGTTGTGTCTACCCCAGTAAGAGATTTTCTAAAAATGAACTAGGTGTCTGAGTCCTCACTCCTCAGTATCAGAAGCATGGATCTTCGCATCAGCTATATGCTGCACCATGAAGAGTCTCAGGAAGGCCTGCCTATTTCAAACCAAAATCTTTGCCTCCCCCTTGTGGATAGCAGGTCTAAATACAGATGGCTGTGCAGAAAGTTATCCTGAAACCGCATCGTAATAAAACTGACCTGGAACAGGTTTCCTTTGCACTCAACTCAGAACAATGTGAAAAGCTTGAAGCCGGGTTAGCAAGATACAGAATTTTCAAATTTTGTTCTCATAGATTTTTAACAACTGTGTCACTTTGACAACTTTGTACACAAAGACCAAATGATTCATCTAAATTTTTCATTTAGCCCCTAAAACTGTTAATAAATGTGAGAAAATATTCAACCCATTTTATCTCTGTAAAAATAACATTAGAGGTAGAGTACACATACCTTCTCCACGTAAACTCCTGCTAAGATTAGGAAAGAAAAATGTTTTTTAAAAAAAAAGTAAAATTTCACTTTTACACACTATTTCTTTTCAAAGGACTCTCCTACATGATCTTAACTAATCTTCATCACAACCACAGGAAGCAGATAATACAGGTCCTAACTCCCCTAATATACAGATAACATGGGTTAGGTGAGGTAACAGCAAAGACTGATCTAACAAGAACAAGCACACTAATCTACTGCTCAGCAGCTCTAAGCTAAAGCAGCTTAAAGCAAATTTGCTTATGAATATGGGGGTCAGCTGAGCTCAGGGTTTCTCATGCAGTTATTGTCAAGCAGTGCCTGGGGCTGAGACCATCCTGAAAGCTTTTTCATTCATACAAACTCGCAGGGCCTCGGAGGATTCAAACCCCCAGGGTCTAATACCTGGGCCTCCTGGGACATCTCTCTATAGATGGTCTGTTCAGGGGGTCTCCACACAGCAGCCTCAGAGCAGCCAGACTTTTCACATGTGGTTGAAGGTTTTCAGAGGGTTTTCCAAGACATACAGAAGTGACCCCGCCCCCACAACACACCCACAGTTTTGCTCTCCACGGTTTCAGTTACCTGTGGTCTGAAAATATTACCTGGACATTTTCAGAAATAAACAATTCATAACTTTTAAATTGTGCATCATTGTGAGTAGTGTGATGAAATCTCACGCTATCCCACTGCATCCCTTCCTGCATGTAAACCATTCCTTTGTCCAGCATGTCCAGGCTGTCTACACTAGCCACCCCTTAGCCACTAGTAGCCATCTAGGTTATCAGATCTACTGTCCCAATTTCACAGTGCTTGTGTTCAAGTAACCTTGATCTTACTTAATAATGGCCCAAAGCTCAAGAATAGTGGTGCTGACAATTCAGATGTGCCAAAGAAAAGCCATCACATGCTTCCTGTAAGTAAAAAGGTAGAAGTTCTCAGCTTAATAAGGAAAGAAAAAATATGCTGAGGTTGCTATGATCTATGGTGAAACCAAATCTTCTATCCATGAAATTGCCTAATTTATAAATTAAACTTTACCACAGGTATGTATATATGCATAGGAAAAAACTGTATGCAGTAAGTTTGGTTCTATCCATGGCTTCAAGCATCCACTGGGGGTGTTGGGACACACTCCTCAAGGGAGGACTATTGTAGTAGCAGAAGTTATCCTTCCTAATCGACCCTCAGAAATCTGGCAGAAGCTTTTATATTCAACGGGCAGTGCAAAGACCCAAAAAAGTTTCAAGTGGAGAGGAAATAAAGTGCATTTTTCAGTGAATAGAGCATCAAATAATTTGTGGATGTTTTAAAGCCACCATCGATACACTAGCCTTGCTGACCTCCATGAGCTAGGTACTGCTACTACTATCCACATTTACACCTGTGGAAGTCGAGGCACAGTGTGGTTAAACTATGCTACTGAGGTCAAAACCCCTTTGGGTTGGCCAAAAAGTCTGTTTAGATTTTTCTGTAAAATAAAAGACACATTTTTCATTTTCACCAATAACTTTATAGATTTGTATATTTTAGTATGTCAGCTATCTCCCGCTACTGACTTTTAGTGGGGAGAGGCCAGTGGTGCTGCTAAATATCTTCCAACGCATAAGGCAGCCCCACAGCAAAGAGTCATTTGGCCAAAATGTCAACAGTACCAAGAAACTTCACAAGCCACTTTTGACACATTTGATCAGTCACAGCACCTTCTTCATACATTGCACAAATCTCTTTTTTTGTGTTTCAGTTGCATTTTTACCTTTCTTAAAAGAATACAGCATAATATGCTGAAAATGTTGCATATCTTCTTCCATCTTCAATATTAAAATGGCTATACAAAAACTGACCAACTCTGATTTTTTTTAATGCATGCTGTTATGACAGTTGTCACAATACAATCTAACAAAATTGTTTTGAATGAAGTTAAAGACAACTAAGTACTACTAGAGCCATGGTATGGAAAAACTAAACACACTTTTTGGCCAATCTAACAGCTTGCACTGTTGGGATTTTTAAATCCTGTAGCTGGACTCCAGATTCTATACTCTTAACCACTAGACATATCTTAGTGACATTGAAACTGGTAGCTGGATATATGAGGGCCCCACCACGACCCCCCCCAAAAAAACCCAGAATTTATTTATTAAAAATTGTGTATTTATTCTTACATGTTTAAACCTCAGTCACCATCAGAGTACTCTCCATTTGCTACAATACACATATTGAGATGTTTTTCCACTGCTCAGAAGAGTTTTTGAACTCGTTGGTTTTAATGCCTTTTAGTGCTTCTGCCATTTTTTGTTTCACCTCTTACACATTAGCAAAGTGTTTCCCTTTGAGGACTGTTTTCATCCAGAGAAAGAAAAAAAGTCACTGGGGGTGTGATCAAGTGAAGAGGGAGGGTGGGGCACAGGGGTCATGTCTTTTTTGGTCACAAACTGCTGAACACTCAACCTGGTGTGGGCAGGTGTGCTCGTAAATCACCCATCATGAGATGGGCAAACATGTTGAAAGAGCCTTCAGAAAAATTTACTAAAGCTGAACATAGCCTCTCACAACAACGCCAGTTGACACACTGACGCAGATGGGTTTCTAGAACACTCACGTAGCAGGAGAAGCCTGTACAACAAGGGCCCACCCTCCAGAAGGTAAATCCATGGGGGATTTTTGGGTCCCCCCTTGTACATGGCAATTCTGAAGGGTATTTCACTATCAACCTTAATGATCAGGTTAAAAAAATAAAATAACTTATATTTATATTTCCCTTTATCCAATTTCCGCAAGAAAATTACATCTAGCTAGGCTATGTTTTACAAAACACATTATCTTTTAGTAAACATTATTGAGCATCTAGTCAGCATTTACAAAGCACAGTCCCTACCCTCAGAGAAACTCCCCTCTAGCAGGAAACACAGACACATACACCAATAAACTAAGGAGTGATGACACAAGCAGAAAGAAGGGAAACCCTGGGGTGAGGATGGGAAGGAAACTCAGTGGGAAGTGTCCAAATTTGAAGATCAGCACCGACTCTTTAAGGTGAATGGCTGCTCTCTGCTATTAAAGTGAGACCCAGTGGTGGTTACTTGTTGCACGCCATCTGTCACTGCACCTGCTGCATCTCACATGCCACATCAGCATTCCTTCAACGCCATCTGGGAATTGAAGTCCAGAGGACAATAAGGATGATACATCATTCATCAGCCTCTAGAGGAAAAGTCACCATTAAGTTGTTTGGTTTTATATTTTTTGTTTACTGTAGTGAGAGATGGGAAGGTGACCTATCAAATAATAATAATTAAACTAAGTTATGGTGCTGCTGCCTGCACACAGTCAGGCTCTAAACCACCTACCTGGGCAAATAGAGAGGAGACAGAATTTGTCTTCAAAGGCCCTCAACAACCAGCTCTGAACTCCTCTGCTTTTTCCTTAATCCCCTTTTTTACTCAAACTCTTCTCAAGATTTCCAGTGTTCTGATAACAATGTATTTGTGTTTCTGTTATTAGATTTGGTGTGTTTACCTAGTCTTCAAATCAGGCTCACAATTCAAGCCATTTTAATTTGGTATTCTCTTTTGCAGAAACAATTGTTTACTTAAAAATAAATATTGGCTAAAAATAGAAGCCTAAGGACTCAGTATGTAACTTAAATTTTAGAAACACATGGAAGGGAGAAAAAAAAATTAGGACAGTAGACTCTTCAGGAGGCCAGACTGCAGCATGTGGACGTGTCCTCTCTGCCTGTGTGTGAGGCCAGCCACCCCCGCAGTGACCTGACCCATTCCTCCAAGTTACCCCTGCCTGAAACATATTCTTTCAACTCTTCTCCAAGTCAGTGCCCTTGAAAATCGGACATTGACCCAAATCCATAAAAATAAATAAATAACTTAGACCACAGGTACTTTCTTAAAGCCAACCTTGTTAGGAAAGGACGGAGGCAAAGGCCTTTAACAGGGTTGAGACTCTTTGACAGTGAACAAATTGATGGCGGGAGAGGTGTCCACCTGAATATTCTCTGGCCATTAGGAAATGGAGCAGCTGAAGTAGTTGGGAACAGCCTTGGAGAAAAGAAGGGGTGACAAAAGATAGAGTGAGGGAACCAAAGGTACGTTTTACTCATTTAGAAATTTCGTAGATCAACATATCTGTCACTGGCAGTGGCCATACGAAATGTGACAAAGCACATCTAAGGGTGGTGAAATTCTGTGAACAGAACTACGTATAAGTCATGTGCAGACTTGCTGAGCAGAAACAAAGTCAACCTTTTTTAAAAATTACTTTCTATATCAGGAATCTGATAAGTAGTTCACAGAGTAAGTAGATATTATAAAATTCATCAGATGAAAATAAGAAACTAATGTAAACTCAGAACAAGGCCAAAAGTGCTACACACAACACAGAGGGGGAAAAAATGTTAATCTACAATAAGTTTTTCAATTCCAGTTTATCCTATATATGGCTCATTGTCATTCATATGTTCCCAAATGTGTGACATCCAATATATTAAACCAACAATTATACTCTCACATTACTCTAATTTCTAATAGATTGTTTCTATGTAAAAAACAGAGGATTATAGTAATTGTGAAGAATTATCAGTTATTAACTCAAAAGACTGCAATGATGAAACCTGTGACTAATTTTACCTCAAATAAAATCAGTACTGCCATCAATTTACAATGATATAAAGTCAGCCCAAACTAAGTATAGTGGGCAAAAGGGCTTTGGACATATGTGACATGCCTTGCACACCTTCCTCCAAAGAAACCTTTTTTTTCCTAATGTGGGACATTGAAAAATTAATCCCTGCCTTTTGTCATCTAGTGGTTATTGTTTTAATGATGCCTTTTAACCCTGTTGCCAAATCTGTTGCCCCCAGAACACAACAAGGATGCCAGCCTGTTAAACCAAGCATGTCATTGTCCAGGGACAGCCAACTGACCTGGAGTCTGCACGATCCTTCCCCACCCCTCCGCTCCCCTCCACATGCCCACTCTTTTAGGGATCTCTGGACCCAAGTGTAGGTAGGACAACAACCACGTCCAGCTTGAGGCAGCTAGAGGAGCACGAGACCTTCACCCAAGGTCCTTTAAAAAATTATAAAGGGTCTTAAGTCTGAGAGGGAGGAATTGCTACAGAGAAGGGATCCACCCCAAATTTAAATAAATTAATTTTTTTTAAAAAGGAATACAAACTAACAATGTTGAAACATAAAATACACAAATAAACACTATTTTCCCCCTTAATTAAAGAAGATTAAAAAAATATGTTTATTCACACAGCTATATTTTAAAATCACTGCTCTAAAATTTTCCATGGTTATGTAATGCAAACATTGGGGAAACTTTTCTGATACAATAAAAATATTAAGACTCCCAAAGGGTATGGCTTGGTTGGCTGGGGATCATCCCCGCAAACTGAAATATCACCATTTCAATTCCTGGTCAGGGTACATGTCTGGGTTGCAAGTTCAATCCCTGGTTGGACATGCATGAAAGGCAACCAATCACTGTTTCTCTCTCACATCAAGTTTCTTTTCCTATCTTTCTCCCTCCCTCCCCATCTCTATAAAATATATTTTTTTTAATTTTTAAATTTTAAGGAAAACAAACAAATGAGCAAAATAGAACCAGAGGCATGGAAACAAGGAACAGACTGACAGTGACCAGAGGGGTGGGAGGAGGAAGAGGGGAAGAAGGGGTGAAAGAAGGAGAAGGGTTTAGTCAAGGACCTAGTATAAATGACCCATGGACATGGACAACGGGGTGGGGATTGACTGTGGGAGAGAGAGTGGGGTGGGCAGGGCAGGGGAGAGCAATGGGGGAAAAATGGGACAACTGTAATAGAAGAGCGATAATTTTTTTTAACAGCATCATTATGGCCATAAATTTAGGAAAGATTATTATTTCTGAAAATTGACCTTTCAGATCTTCCTTCTATTTCTTAGCCATTCCTGAAAAACAACCATGAAGCTAGAGTGTTCTGTGGTTTAAATACTCAGCTAAAGAAGAAGAGACAGTTCTGTCTGTGATACTCCAACTTATGAGCCAAATGCAGTAGAACCTCAGTTTTCGAACTTAATTTGTTCCGGAAAACTGTTCAAAAACCAATTTATTTGAAAATCGAATCTCATTTGTTTGTCTCCTGAGAGATATGTGACTGATCACACTGGCATCAGCATGAAGGTGTTGCTGGATAGAGAACTGAAACCCGAAGTTGTTAAACAACCACCAAGACTTTTTTTTTCCATTAACACCTTGGTCGAGAACCGAATCATTTGAGAGCCAAGGTGTTCGAAACCAAGTTTGACTGTATAGGAAACATCAGACAAAGAACTGACCTTCTACCCAGGAATGCAAGCTATCAGAGTACACTAAGGGGCTAGACCTCGGTCTACCTGTACTTCCTTTGTGCTCCAAGTGCAGTGAGGCCATCGCTATTCATCATTCCTCTAATCACAAGGATTCGAGGCACGGGAAGGACACTAAATGACCGTTTAAACTCTACTGTCTCTATGTCTTCACATCTATGAGATTTGAGCCTTTTCTGTGGCTTTACATGAAATACAGTATTGACAAGTCCACCCATTCAGGGATCGATGTGTTACAGCTGCCAATCCAGAACACAGTCTTCACAAAATGGGAACAAGTCTTATATCATGTTTTCCTCCCCTCCTAAATAAAAGACTGATTTTTCTCATTGAATAAAATGATAAGGAGGGAAAACCACATGAAGACACAGGGAGAAGTCAGCCATAAAAATTTTTTTTAAAAAAATGCTAAGGACATTAGTGATATGGACATTTTAGGATTGGGCTCTTTTTTTCTATAGATAGATAATCAAGTAAACACATTTGTTTATTTTATACCCAGTCATAACACAACTTTAAAACAACCATACTGCCCACAGGTAGAGACATTTTAGTAAAAGGTGGCCTGTTTTCCCGAGTTACCACCCACATTTTCCAGTGTCTGTTTTAAGTCGCTGCATTCTCATTTAGTAGCCTGGCTAAGAAAGAAGGATCTTGTGATTCAGATCTGCATTACTCAGGTAGAGCAGACAGAATGGGGACTTGGGGACAATGTCTCTCTTCTCATAATTCACAACCCATTTTATTCCCAAAACAGAAAGCTACCTCTTGTACCATGTTAGACAACAACTATACTTCTGAATTTAAATGAAAGGAACTACATTTTTATTCAAAGCTTAAAGAAAACAATAGTACTAGATCAGTGTCTTCTTTAGACCCAGGAACACAAAGCTACTATACTTTAGGGCACCATATTTTAGGGGGCCCTCTTCTAGACTTTGTCCAGCCAGGACCCTCCCCATTGGGCCAGACATCCATGGGGCCAAAGGGATATGCCCACCTAAGAATCCACTCTCTTCCTCCTTCCAGACTTCATTCCACTACCCGGGATTTCATGCAGACTTCCAGCACCTGCACAGGCCTCCACTCTATGTAGACCACACTGTCACTGGGCCAAGAGGCAGTTTGTTTGTAGAGGATGTGAACAGAGTTTAAATATGTGGGCCAAGGTCTGCACATGCATATGTGTGAGATCATCTTAGTTGGACAGAGTTGCACCTGGGAAGGAAATAGGGAAAGGCCAGGCATGGGTTGGAGACTGACTTTCTGCATTCTGCCAAGTTCTGGTAAAGAATTCAGAAGAATCTAAGGATTTAAAACTTAAACCTAGATTTTCAGGCTGTCATGAAAGCATATGTGCCAAGTTAGGAGGTCAAAACATATTTTGTTTAAATCTTGTCATCTAGACATATACTATGTAGGCTCCAGTTTACTCTTATGCCTAGGCCTGCAGTTTCGAGTCAGGTCTGTATTTGACAGGTACTAAAATAGATCAAGTAAATGAGTTCCCCTTTCACCCCACACCAAACAGTACACAGCCTCATCCAAACAGGTTTAACAACAACAACCCAGGTTGGATTATTTTATAAGTGTGTGGGAAGGGTTTATAAGGCCTTAAAATATATATAAATACTAAAATAAATGTAAGGTTCCTACTTCGCAGATTTTCTTCTATCACGGGTGTGTGTGTGTGTGTCCAGAATGTAATACCCATAATAAGTGAGGGAATACTGTAGCAGAAAATTATCGTTTAATGTGTGTCAAGCATTGTTCAAAATACTTTAACTGAACTATATCATTTTCACACACACAAACACACAAATAAACCCCTATGAAATAGCCACAATAATTATGCCAATTTTATAAATCAGGAAACTGAAACATAAGGAGATTAAGTGACCGACTAAAGGCTACCCACTAGTAAACTGTGGTGGAGCTGGGATTCAAGCTGGGCAATCTGACTTCAGAGCCCATATACTCAATTTGTACACCCCACTGTCTTTGCCCTTTGGGCATGGTGGTTAATTTGGGCAGTGTCTCTAAATTAAGCTCAAAAATAAAACAGAAGAAACTTTTCATGGTTTGGTCAGAAAGGTGTTTTCTACTTATATATTTTAATAGTCAGGCTCATTTTATATATTTTTGCTTGGGTCCAAGAGTTTTAAAGTTTTTTTGTTTTGTTTTGTTTTAGGCATTGTTGTAAAATTGCTGAAAACACACTGTAATTGTTAAATGTGTCCAGCATCCAGAAAACTTAAAGATAATAAGAAATGATAAGGCACTTGATAGTGACTTCCACCTGTGAGAATTGTTTAAAGAAGTAAATCCAGGAAGTATAGGAACAGGTGAAAATCAAGAAAATCTCCAAAACCTCCCATATGGCAAAGATTATCCAAAAAAAGATAAGAACTGCTTTTTTCTGAAAGAAACCTGTTTCTCTCTCTATCTCAGATCCTCCCCCCCTTTTTTTTCATAAGAACAACAGTTCTTAGAAATGAGAAATATCCATGTATGAAAGAAACCATTGATCAGTTGCCTCTCAACTGCCCTCAACCAGAACATGGCCCTCAACCCAGGCATGTGCCCTGACTGGGAATTGAACCAGAAGCCTTTCAGTTTGCAGGCCAGTGTTCAACCCACTGAGCCACACCAGCCAGGGCAATAGTTCTTTTAAATGAATGGTTCTTATTTCCTAGATATTCTGTACATTGTTTCAGGCAAAAGAATTGAAGAAATGAACTAGAAAATGTGACAAAGACAGGAGGTTCCAATGTTTTAAGTTATTTTTCATTTCATGCACAGATTCAACAAACCAATTCTGAAAGAATATTTATAAGTTTATTGTGGTAGATATTGTATGCTTCCCGTTATGTAAAATAAATTTATCAAAAGAGAAATAAAAATAGGTTTTTGAAATAAGCACCTTTGAAATGTGTTAAACTATTTTTCTACTGCTATGACTATACTGGCTTAAGATTTGTTTTTATAATGTATAGCATATACTCTATTAATCTTTTTAAATTTTACTAACTTTTTAAAAACATACTGATCGGAAGTCTAATGCCACTCAGTGTAATTCTAGGCTATCATCAGTTATCAAGTGCCCAAGAAAAGGAAATTTATTCTAGTGTTCGCCTAAGAAAATACATGATGGACAGAGACAGAGGAACAGACACAGCCATAAACTGCTCGGAACTGAAGGGTCAGATATATGTCCATGTTACATACACCAGTCTTCCCTTCCACTAATGTAACCTAGAACTGACTGCCAGAGCACTAAGTTGAGTGATATTGTATGCATCAACATCCTCACAATGCTTTAGGAAAATACTTTTAATTTTGATTCTGCAAATTGAAAGGACCTTTCCTTTCCCATTGGTGGGATACCAGAAAAAAACAAACTACTTGTGAAGAGAACAAGAACAGAGTTTTATTCCAGTTTTGCCACCTTATACGACCTTGGAGATTTCATCCAGTCTCCCCTTTTTCCCATCTATAAAATGCTGGCAATAGACTAAATGACCTCTATAATTCCTATTCATCCATATTCTCTGACAAGAGTATACTTGTGCAGTATGTGAAGCTTTTAAAAAATATTAATTACTCAGTTGACCCACTAGATGGTAGCAGATTCCTGGTTTCTGTGTAATTGCAGGAAGCCAATTCGGAACATCTCTGTATTCTATCAAACAGTTAATAGAAGGACTTTGCATTAGTTGTTAAAAGACTTAAGTTTTACTCTCAGCTCTACCATTTATTAATTGTATGATCTTGGTCAAATGTACCTTTTGGGATTACCTACCATAAAACCAAAGGGCATCTTCCAGATCTAAAAGTATGATTGAATATTGTAATCATTGCAAGAATAAGACACATTTAAATAGTATTGTCTTTTTTATTCTACCTTGAGTCATATCAACAGTCTGCATTTGTCATAAAGAAAAATTTCATTTTCTATCAATATCTACGAGACCTTGAGCAATTAACAATATTTTTGTTTCCTCATTTGTAAAGTGGGGAAATAATACTGTAAGGTGTATTATAATGAGCAAACATCTAAGAAGTAAAGCAGTTAATAAATGTTATTCATTTTTGGTTTTTAAAAAATTATTATGGTTTTGTTCCATGGCATTTAGACTGCCTCAGACCATTATTCCCACCACTTCTCTCTCCTGATATTTCAAGGGATAAGCCAGTGCATTTAGGCTGACTCTCACTTAAAGGTTCGGAATCGGCACAGAACAGTACTTGGAGTCCAGAACTACCTCATGAAATTTTCTCATTTAAGTTGCTACATAAAGCTCCAAGAATTCTGCCTTAATCAATTCTCATTGAAACTCCTTGAAAGAGGCCATCAGGGACGATCTGATCTAAAGTTGTGGCTTGTAGTCTCTTGGATTCCCCCTTAAGGAATGAGGACTTGACCTGGAGACCTCCAGGTAAACATGGTGAGCTTCCAATCTTAAGAAAACGCTACAAAGACTAGTGACAGTGAAATATACCTAACCTGGATTATAGAAGCCAATTTGTCTGGTTCCTCCTTAAATTGACTGTTTATCACCACAATCATCAATTATATTAATTCTAAATAAAAATATTGTCTTACATATTGTGTGATGGGAGTTGCCATGTTCTCTCAGGCTTGGGGTTTAAAGCCTTGAAGACATAAAATACTGGAGGCCAAAGACATCAAGTCATTAAACAAATAAGATTCCTAGGAGCCACTGTGCTTCTTTGACCTCATTAGCTCTCATCACTTTGAAAATATTTTATGTTATGACCTAGCAGAATTAAGGTGCAAAGCAGAGCAAAAACTGGCTATAGTTCCTACCAGAAACCCTCCCTCTAATTACCCCACCTCTTTTCCCGAAGACCAGCACTGCAACGGACTTCTCTGCTGCGCTCTTCCTTTCTTTTTTCTTTACCTTTCTCTCCTTCCCTCCCTCCTTCCCTTTCTTCCTTTCTTTCCTTCCTCTCTTTCTTTATTTTTCTTTTTCTTCTTTTCTTTTATATCATCTTTATAATGAGAAGCTTCTGTTACAAACTAAATGTTAGTGCCCCCCACCCCTTCAAAATACATGTGCTAAAGCCCTAACCCCACAGTGGTTGTATTGGAGGTGGGTCTTTTGCAGTGATTGGATCATAGGGTGGAGACCTCATGAATGGCATAAATGACCTTGTAAAAAAAAAAAAACAAAACAGAGAGCTCTCTCCATTTTTCAGTTAGAAAACAGCTATCTTCTATGAACCAGGAGGTAGATCCTCACCAGGTACTGAGTCTGCCTGTACCTTGATCTCAGACTTCCCAGCCTCCAGAACTGTGAGAATTAAGTATTTGTTCTTCAAGTCTCCTCCCTGCCCCCCAATTCTATAGTATTTTTGTTATAGCAGCCAGAGTAGGCTAAGAGGGTTTCCACATCTTTATTTCCAACTATCAATAACCAACTTGAATATATAACACAAATTCCACTCAAAATATTAACAAAAAATTGCATGGGAATAATATGTAAAACTTTTATAGAAAAAAAATGATTTTACTGAGAAACATAAAAGAAGACTAAGGAGAAATACCACTGCCATTGAGGTAAATAATTCATATAAAAAATTTTAGTTTTTCTCCAGTTCAATCTATAAATTCAATACATTCTGAAACAATATTGTGTGTGTGTAGGTAATAATAGGAAAAGTAATAACTGATTAGGAACTGGAATTTTATTTATTTTTATTTATATATTTAGTTTATTGAATTTATTGGGGTGACTTCAGTTAATAAAATTATATAGGTTTCAGGTGTACATTTCTATAACACATCATCAGTGTATTGTATTGTATGAGCACCACCCCATTCAATGTATTGCTATAACTTATTCAAGGGTATTACAGATGTATGTGTAACAGGGTGAGTCTAGTAAAGATATCAGTGCTGACAAGTAGTGGTGAGTCACAAAACATGGTCCAGTGTGGTGCAGGATGCTGCCCACACACTCAAGATCAGAACAAGGGATGAGAAAGCAGAACCAGGGATGAGCTGAGTCTAGAATTATCCAGCACCCTTCAGATGTTAACTGGGATGAAGACAAGAACCTAGAGACTCAGGAGCACTTCCAGTTCTGAGGACGCCAGGGGTGTTGAAGAAACCAAAAAATAGGAGTGGTTACCCCTTTAATGAGGCAGTATTAAGAATCTATCTGCTTACACCACTGGTTCTTTAATACCAATGATGCCTTAGGGCCTTCAAAAAGGCACGTAAGATTAAAATAGTTCTTAAATGAATATCACACACTTAGGAAGAGTAATGAATACAAAATAGAAGAAAGAGAAAAGGAAAAAAGTTGACCTTCTATTATGTATTCTTTAGCTCAGAAAAAATTCTGCAGACACGGACCACACTACACTCAGCTCATTGAGGGCAGAGACTGAACCTGGCTTACGCTTTTGATCACCAGTGACTAACATATGATGAGAACATATGATGCCTGGCACACATTTGTTCTCAACGAAAGTTTGCCTTCATTACAGTTGTTGATGACACAGCTGAGTATATACCAAAAGCAAAACCTTGTGATAGTGTCCTGTTGAGTGACCAAAGTGCAGAGTCATAGACCTCCTGACCTTTAGGTCTCTCCTAACCTTTAAGCTGAATTGCATATACAAGCATACAAAAGAATTCAACTCCTACCCCCAAACAAGAACTAAAGCCATGATATAGGTTTTAAAAGAAAATAAACTTCCTGTATTTCCACTACATTTGGTGGCCCCTGGCCTCCTGAATACCACTCCCACTAATGATGAGTTCTTTAAAATTGCTTCATAAACATGGTACAATAGCTTAGAGGTCAGAAGACCTATATAGCCTAGGCCTGGTCTTGGCATCTACTAGCTGTGTAACTTGGAGAAGTGAATTAATATTGTTTTTTCATAAGTTAGACTAACAACCCAATTTCAGTAATAATTGTTCATAGCAGCAATTATATTCTGATTCTAAGCTGATTGTGAAGAAGAGAAAATTGGATTCAACAGGGCCAGCCAGTGTTCCTGATCTTTGTAAATTCCCACACAATTTTTTACTCTCCCTAATCCACATACTTTTCACTGTGTGAACAACTAAACTGCTTACAGGAGATTTACTGGTGACATAAACACATGGAGGATTCCAGCAAATTACATATAATCAACTTTCTGTGTGCTTTAGAGCAGTCTGTACTCTCACATGCTCCTGAATTGTTTAACAGTCTTAATTTTTTTTAATAGCTTAAAGTGAAGCTATAAAAATATATGGTTTCTTACATTTTATCCAATAAATTTTATATGCAATGGTCTTTAAGATTACTACAGAAGTCATAAAAATGATGAAGAAATTAACATATGTTGACAAATTAAACTGTAGACAATTTGACTAGAAAGATAGGTGTGTAGTAGAATTCTGTGATGGTCAGTTTGCAATCCTGTCACACTAATGCTTATGGTAAATGGTGTCCTTGAGTAGAAAAGAACTCCAATCTTTTAAAGTGGGGAGGGGCAGGAGGCCAGGGAGGGGCAAGGGCAGGGGATAATGAGTTTGGGAGCTGAGGCAGCTCTGAGTGAAGTTATGAAGAAGCTGTTTAACTTTGATCTTCATATAACCCCCTTATCATCACCAACCCATCAGGGCACTAGTGTCCTCCATCAAATTAATTGCAAGGGTTCATCAGTTCAAAGTACATTATGTTTCAATCTAATAAAAATTTTCTATCCAGTTCCAGTTAGGAGTCAGATTGAACATACACATTCTATCCTGTATCTCTCACTGAATATAGCTAAAAACCTAGACTAATGCATAGACCACCTATTTGAAGACTCAGGGCAAGTGAATTGGGAAAGAAGGTAAGATTTGGAGTACCACTGAAAGATCAATGTATTTACCTTTCATAACCACTGGTATCCCCTGACCTAAATTCCAAGCACCCTAAAATGTAGAAGTAAGCATCAGTAAAGAGAGAAGATAGGGGATCATTTTCCAATTGATTTTGAGACCAGCATTACTTTCATACTAAAATCAGACAAAGATAATACAAGAAAACTACAAACAACAATCACTTGTAAAGATAGATTTTAAAATCCTCAATAAAATATTAGCAAACTTGATGCAACAATATACAAAAAGAATAGCACACCATGACCAAATGGAATTTATCTCAGAAAAGTAAGGCTGGTTCAATATTCAAAATTCAACCAGTGTCATCCACCATAGCAACTGTCTATAATTTTTTTAAACTTATGAAACTATATGAATTAATGCAAAAAGCATGTGACAAAATTCAATATCCATTCATGAACCTCTCAGCAAATGAGAAATAGAAGACAGCTTTCTCAATGTAATACCACCAATATCATCCTTACTGTAAAAAAGTAAATGTTTTCCCAAAAACAGGAACAAGCAAAGATAGAACTCTCACCACTACTATTCAGTATCATACTGATAGTCCTAGCCAAAGCAATAAGGCAAGAAAGAAATGAGTGCTTTTAGATTGAAAAGGAAGAAATAAAACTTTTTATACTTACAGGTAACAGTTGTCCATGTAGAAAGGTTCTAGTGATACACACACACAAAAAGAATTCTTAGTACTAATAAGTGACTTTAGCAAACTTGGAGTATGTAAGGTCAATGCACAGATATCACTCATACTTTTATGTACTAGTAATAAACAACTGGTAAGCAAAATGTTTTAAATACCATCTATAATAACTAAAAAATGAAATACTAGGTATAAGTTTAACAAAAGATATACAGAGTATATATGCTAAAAATTACAAACACAGATGAAGGAAAGCAAAGAGGACCTAATAAAAATAGAAACATACCATGTTCATTATTTGGAAGACTCAATGTAGCAAAGATGTCAATGCCCCAAATTAATCTATTCAGACTTATCTGTGCTTCTAATGGGATGTATTATTAAAGAAGCAGAGTGAATGCGAAAAAAGAGATGAAGAATCCAAAATATGACTATGTAACAGTCTTGCAAATGGCAGATATATTAGTTTTCCATTGCCGTTCTAACAAATTAGCAAACATTTAGCTTAAAATGACTCAATGTGTCATCTCAACATTCTGGAAGTCAGAAGCTAAAATCAAGGTGTTGCAGCTCTGCCATCCTTTCTGAAATCTCTAGAGAAGAATCCTTTTCCTTGCCCTTTCCAGCTTCTAGAGGCAGCCCACATTCTTTAACCCATGACTCTCTTCCTATATCTTCAAAATCGGCAACATTGCATATCCTTGTGCCTTTTGTCTGTAATTGCAATTCCCTCTTGATGCCTTTGCTTTCTCCTTCCATTTTTAAGGACACTGTGATCCCATTGGGTCCACCCAGGTAATCCAGGATAATCTCCCTATTTTAAATCCAGCTGATTAGCAATCTTAATTCCCCTTTGCTAAGTAACAATATATTCAAGGTTCTGGGGGTTAGGAATTGAAGATCTTTTGTGGGGAAGTGGCATTTTGGTTCATAGCATAGCAGACCTTATTAACTGATGAATTTTAAGAACCTGACATGGAATTGAAAAAGATACAGAGATGTTTAAGACAAAGCTGAAGCTAAAGAAGAGCTTCACAGATAGGCCAAAGAAAGCATTTATAATGTCTGAAAGTTGAAATGTTTTTATTTTGTTCTTATAAATTCTCCATATCTTATTAATACTTACCTATAAGGTCAATCATTTTTTTTGGTCAACTCCATAAGCATGAGGTTGAATTAAAAGTCCATTTGGTATTATGTATCGTTAAAAACCAAATGGAGTATATCACATACTATAAAATATAAGCCTAAACTGAATTTGGAGGTGTATCTTAACATCATACATGTAATCAGAGAACATAAAAAGGTATTAGTTAGTGATGTGCCTGGAATAAAATGAATATAATTTCATTAGTGAAGAAAAACTCTGGTAAGAAAATAGAATAATAGATAGGAAAACATAATAACCAAAATTACTCTTATACAATTTGTGTTTTTTAAGAACAATCATTTGATTAATTATATAATTATGACCATATAGAATGAATGGAAGAAATATTTACAAAGACAATACCCTTGGATTAAGTACAGGGTGGTTTACAGTTGTGAGTATGCAAAACACAGAGTTCATTCTTGTACAGTAGTCCCTCTCTATATCGCGGTTCACTTATCACGGCCTCACTGTATCGTGGGATTTTTAAAAATATTATATTTAATTATTAATTGTGGATTTTTCGCTGTATCATGGGATTTTGTGGTACTGTATATGTATGTTGTTAAAGTTACATAGGTTTAAGAGTGTAGAATAAATGTAAGGTTCCTACTTCGCGGGCGGGGGTGTGTGTCTAGAACGTAATATCCACAATAATGAGGGAATACTGTATTGTTATTTATTAATTATTATATTATTTTCCATACAAACAACTGTAAACCTACTTTTGTCCCTCCCTGTATAAAAACATCTCCATCTGGCAATAGCTAATGAGAAATGTAGTCTAGAGTTCTATTAGATAGAGGATGCCTACAGTGCTTCTCAATAAACTATATTGACCAGCATATCCCTGGTGAAGAGAGGCACTAATGATTCTCAACCTTTCTTCCACAGTGAGCACTCATGAGAGATGATGGCAGCTATATATATAATGTACATAAGTAAGATTTAAGCTCAATTCCCTGTACGATATTTCTGATATCTTTTTTTTCTGTCATTCCAGGTAATAAAGTTGACAGTCTGAGAATTAAGGCCATGTTATTATAAGCATACACAAGAGCCCACTAGTTTCTTGGATTCTCCCTATTTTTAATACCCAAATACTTATCATCTGGGTCTCCATTGTGTGCAATTACACAAAGTCCAAACCCTTTCATGTCCTGGGAATCCACAGCAGAGCTTACGTTCTCCTGGTTGCGGTTATGTCAGGTTTTCCTATCATTTTCCCCACCCCTGTGGTCTCATAGCTGCTCTTCCTCCTGGTGAAGTTGTCTCTGCTCTGCCTCACTCCAAAATTAGACACAACCCTCCGTTCTCCAAAACACAGTGGGCACGAAACTTTATTCTTCAAAAGACTTCACTGAAGGAATTCTGCTATAATATCAGCTACCCTCAGTTGGGGATCTTTGTTTTGTCACTGATGTATCTCAAACACTTAGAATATTGCCTGGTATAAAGTACATGCTCAGTAAAGGCCAGTGAAGTAACTGGAAAATTTGTGAAAATATATGTAATTACAGTGCAAAAAAGGTAGGAAATCCTACTCTTCAAATCCATCAGTCATTCCTCAGCTCTCAACTAAATTCCTAGGATCCATTCACTCTTCCCATGGAGAAAAACCCATCTTTACTTTGTTCTTTCTGTCCAGGAGAAATCAAACCTGTTAACCCCATAATAATCTTCTAGAAGTGCTGCTGTGAACAAAGAAAACACGGTTTACATTGCTTTGTGGAGTAGTTGGGTTTCTTTTATTTTAAATCCAGCATTTCAAAATAGGATTTACTTTTGCATAATCAAAGTTTCATGCAAATTTTTACTCCAAAACCCAAAATTTCTGTCCCAAAGGTGATAAGGCATTCATCTTTAGCAACACAAAATGCCAATTAAAGCTCTGAAAATGAGGGTTTTTGCTCCTTAAACACTTTAAGGAACCCAGATCAAGTCTTTCCCTTGCCTCATCTCCTTCCTGTTTTGCAGTTCCCAATCCACCATAAAGAGAAGAAGAAGAAAAAATCTGTCTTTGTTTATGGAATAACAGAAGTCATACCCCCTCCCCCACCCCACCATACACAATGGCAAATCCCTCTGCTTATACTCTAGACCTATCTCCTCTCCCCACTGACAGTCTCACCTTTGCAGCCTTGCTGTTACTCCCTCTCTCCTGTCTCCAACTTTTCTCTATTGTCTCCTTTCCATCAGCATTCAGATATGCTTATGTCTCTCCTAATTAAAAAGAAAAAAAAAGTCCTTCCCAATTCTATGTCCTGCTTCAGTCATTGTCCTGTTTTGTTTCATTTTTTGTTTGTTTGTTTGTTTTTTACCTCTCTCTAACAAGAAAAATATATATAGGAAGTTTTCTTTTTGTTCCCTCAGTTCTTGACTATAAATCTACTCAGTACAATATAGTTTCCACTCCTATTATTCCACTTAACTGCTTTTGACAAGATTATTAGTGCTTTTGACAAGGCTACCACCCCTATTTTCAATATATTTGAGTCTTTGTATTTCTTAAATTCTCAACAATATTTGATTATATTGGTAATACTATCCTTATCAACACTTTTTCCTCTGACTTTTATAACACTAAATTCTAAGTTTCTGGTTTTTCTCCCTCAATATTCTTTGTAGACTCCTCTTCCTTTATTCATTCTTTATTCATAAGTTTTCTTCAAGGCTCTGTATAAAGTCTTCTTTCTGTCCACACTCTTAACACTTCTGATGGCATCGATTACCATATTCATGCTGATGGCTTCCAGTTAAAATTTCTTTCTTACTTTTTAGGTCACAATGCCCACCCCTTTGGAAATTTTTTATTAAATCTCAAACTCAACATATCCCAAACTAAACCTATCTTCCTCAAAACATATGGCTGATCTTCCATCTCAGTAAATGGCAGTAAATATTTACAAGTTCTACTTGTAAATATTGTCCAAATTAGTGCACTTCTTATCATTTCCATTGATACTAACATAGTTCAGATCACCACTATCTCTCATCTATATTACAACAACTCTCAGGAAAGAGGCTACTGCAATCTCTAGCTAAAAGTATATGCCAGCGCAAATGGCTCAGGACTACTGTCTTCCGTGCTTGTTATCATTTAAGGTAGCCCACTTAAAAATAAAGCTGACACAAAGAAAGCATAAAAGAGAAGTGAAGAGAAAGTAGATGCTTCTTATAGCACAGGAAGCCCCTAGGTAATCCATGTCTAAAGCCAATTGCTCAAACTTTCCAGCTACCTGAGCCATTGTATATAATTTTTACTCTTTGATTACAGGTTTATTAGATTTTTGTCACCTACAATGTAAAAGTTCTGACT
Organism: Furipterus horrens; assembly: GCF_987537825.1. Classification (NCBI taxonomy): domain Eukaryota; kingdom Metazoa; phylum Chordata; class Mammalia; order Chiroptera; family Furipteridae; genus Furipterus; species Furipterus horrens. The sequence continues at coordinate 172,956,738 of NW_028327172.1, forward strand.
TATGCAATCACTTGACCAGGACATAATGTATCTTTCATCCTTAATTTCTAGCTCAATATCTGGCCAGATGTATAAATGGTTGAATTAATGATACATGCTTTACATTTATCATTACTTCCATGCTAACAAAGAGCAATGTGCTTTCATTCATTCAAAAAGTATTTATTTAACATATTTTGTGGATCACTATCTAGATACTGAGAATACCACTCTGAACAAAACATATAAGAATCTTACTCTAAAGAAATTTATATTGATATACAGTATATTCAAAAACAAGGAGTAAGGGACTAAGGTTACTGTTTGGTACGGGATATTAACTACTTTTGTCTTTGAATCTTAGAAAAGCTGTTTGGATTTAATACAGTAAGCTATGTCTGAATCAAAGAAATCTTTCAGTGTTTGTTTATCAGCATAAGATATTTATACGAAAATAAATTGAGGACATGGTATCCACTAAAACTTAGGTACAAACAAACTTCAGGGCTTATAATTCCACCAGAAAAATATTCTTTTTATAGAGCATTAAGGATGCCAGTCACAGAAACTCTGGCTCACTGACACTTTATAGCTCAATATTCAAGATACAATATATAGTACAATATTTAGAGTAAGCAGTGCTAGAGTTGAATCCTGGATTTAAATAAAAAGCTGAGTCCTCTAGGAAATTTTTCTAAACTTCCTACTCACTGCTTTCCAATGTATAAGAAAAGGATTACAACACCTAATTCACTAGGCCTGTTCTGTTCACTTAGAAAGTTAGCCAGTTGAATAATAAATGCTAATACAAATATTATATTAGCTGGTACACATGAAAGTGTTTATAAGCTCTAATATGCTATGTAAACATTAGTTGCTTTTTGGCATTATTATTATTATTTCTGTAAGAGCCAAGGTTGTGGGAGGATTGGATAGGAAAGAGTACTAGAAAGAGAAAACAGTATAAGAACTGACTTAAGAGCTAAATGTCCTTGCCTTGGCTGGGTGGCTATGTTGGTTGGAGCATCATCCAATGCACCAAATAAGTGTGGGGTCAATCCTGGGTCAGGGGACATGCCTAGGTTAAGGATTCAATCCCCGGTCAGGGAGCATATGAGAGGCAACCAATTGATGCTTCTCTCTCACATCCATGTCTGTCTGTCTGTCTGTCTCTCTCTCTGATTAATAAAAACATTTTCTTGGGTGAGGATAAAAAAAGAAAAAAAGAGTTGAATGTCCAAGTATATATGAGGAGAGTGAGCAAGGCCCACAGGACCAAGCAGCAATTCCATGTGGCGGGGTGTGGTTTTATTGCTCTAGTCAGAGCTCCCTGCTGTAACATTTTCATGGTTTTCTCAATAAAACCCCTAATCCTCTACATTCTGTCCACATACTAAAAGTTTCTCTTTATTGAACCACGTTGCCATTTTTTAAAGTTGGTTTTGGGAAAGCAATCTGATTCGATGATAACATTACAATGTTGTGAAATGTTGCTCTGTTGCGCCTCGATGCTTTGGGTCGCACCTTCACTTCCCTATGAATCTCACCTCCTCTTCTAGTTCCTTGTTATGGATAAAATTTCCCCACAATAGGAGTAGTCTCTGCATTACATGTTTTTTTTGTTTTTGTGTTTTCTAATTTTTCTGTAATAATTTGAAATTATAATAAAAATGAAAGTATTACTTTAAAAATTTTTTAAATGAACATACTCCATTAGGCAGTCTATTTCTTTTCATTCTTCATTATCAACTGCCAACTTAGCTTTTTAATTCTCTGAATGAGTTTTTCTAAGGTGACTATTCTCTTCTATTTTTTCCCTTGGAAAACTAAACTAGGCATAGTTTAAATCTAAACACTTTAATCCTTAGCTAACTTCTTTACCCATCCCAGCTTTTGGAAATCTAGAACACTTTAATAATATTCTGTCGTGTCTTAAGGAGTTTTTAAGGTAAATGCTTGAGTATGGGCAGAAACCTTGGGATTTAGGAAAGAAGAAATTGATCAAGAGTAGAGAAGCCTCCAGAAACAGACTTGTATTCTCCCATTTTTGAACTACTCTCTGGATTATCCTAGTTACCTTAGCTGTATAGAATTATTATTCTTTTTATTTAAGTGAATAGCTTACTATTAAAATGTGATTCTTAGCACAATAAACATCCTGCATATAATTGAATGTGTGACTTAATTTTATTATTAAACTATTATCAGAATGAGCAATGTTATTACATATTCTCTAAACTTTTAAAATCTCTGACATGGCATAGCTGGTTGCTCATAACCTTTTTAAAAAAGAAATACTGTTGGGCATGGACCTAAAGCCACTAGGTTAGTTGCAACAGGCAAAGACCTAGGATGAGGACTAGATGGGTCAGACTCAGAAAGGGTCTCAGAGCCCACACACGAAGGTGGGTTTGGAATGCTGTGAGCCAGGGGCAGAGCAAGCATCCATTAATTCTAGTTGACAAAGGCTCACAGGGATCAAAAGCCAGTTCAGATGATATATGGGGTCACAGCAAACAGGGAAGTCTATGGGTTGGAGGTTTAGGCACAGATCCTGGGTAACAGCAACCAATAGCAGCAGCTTCATCTTGCCAGCTTTCTGTCTGACCCCTCAATTTTGATGTGGTTCCTACAGAAACAGAGCCAAACCAGCATGATGTGTCTCCTCTGCATAAGAGAGTATGTAACAGAAGTGTATGGATGAGAGAAGAGAGGGTAGAAATGTTGTTTGTTTTGGTGGGAGGGGCAGGAGAGGTAGAGGACAAAGTTCTCTTAAATAAAAAAGAACCAAAATCAGCAAAATAAAATTCCAAATGTTTGAATTCAGAAATGAAATGATTCAAATATAATTTGAGTACTGCCATTTTCACCACCCTCCCCCATATGTTATTCTTAGAGTTAGCAAGGCTCTAAGCAAATTTAAGAAAAGGACACACACCAAAAAAAAAACTACCTTTACTATATCTAAAGAAAACAAATGTCACCCAAACACTATTTTCCTGAGGGCCTTTTAAAGACTTAATATTTAGTCACAAACACATTTTGAATAGTTGTACGAGGGGGTAGTTAGTACTGAAACATCTTCATCTCAGAAAAATACAACCCCAGGGTTTCTCCAGTGTGTAAGTCAGACAGATACTGTCCTTGGAGCTAAAATATTGCTATGCTGAAAAAAGGAAGCAATTTAGACCAGGACTGATCAAGAGAAAACAGAATACAGAAGTGTTATTACCTGACAAAGCCCCAGAGAGCCTAAAGTGCCACTGCTTTGACTCCCTCCAGGAAGATAAAATAATTCTAAGAACAAAACAGCAATAAATTAAGTCTTCTTGAAAAGCATTACTTTTAATACTTACATTTAAAAAAGAATGAAATATAATTCTCTGTCCACACTTACAAAATTTCATACCTAATACTTGCCTAACTCAGTTTGCTTGATGCATGTTTCTCTCGACGGAATAGTGGGTAAGATATCGTATGTGCAACTGTGTATCTGCACAAATAGTGTGATAATCTTAGAAGGAAAGCTAGTATGTAAAAAAAAAAGCTAATGAGGGTAAACCGTGACAGATGTCCTCAGGAAGCTGCATTTTAAATTGAAGATTTGTAAAAGAAGCAAAGATAGGTCAGTATGAATTTAGGACTGAGAGCAGCACACTGGCATGGAGAAAACTATTCTAGAGTAAAGATAGCTTACCATTATCTTTCTATCCTGACTAGCAACTTAAAATTAATTAATTCCTAGAAAATCCTGGAAACCAAGTGACAAATTCTTGACCTTTGTCCACAACTTTGCTTTGCTTTTTAATATCAGCAACATGAATGTAACAGGACAACAGGCCATTACCCAGGATATTTAGTAAGATTTGCCTCCTACCAGAAGTCTGGAAGTGTAAGTTTCAATAGCTGTAGGATTTGGGGCTAGTCATTTTCCCCTCTCTGGGTCTTAATTCCCTCAACAGAAAATGAAACCATTAATTGCCCCAGAATCACTTTTAGTAATAAACCCTTCAAGTTTTAGCTAGGGCACTGGTGCACCAAGCTAGAGACTGTACTTTTAGGTTTCTTTTCAGCTGGGAGTGGTCATAAAATAACAAAGGTGGTTTGCAATTTTTATATCATTTTCTTAAAGATGAAGCTACTTGACCTGGATTCTCCCCACTCCCACTGGTTGGGAAGTGACAACTGGGGCTACCACCATAGATCCAGCATGGGAGCTACATGTTGGGGAAGGCAGAGCCTCCCCACAGCCTGGCTTCCTGAGGGGCAGCACCAAACAGAGAAGTCACACCAGCTCCACACCACTAATCTCTAAACTCTTAAATCCTGGAGGAGTAAAAATGGTTTCTCTTATTTTGACTTGGGTTTGGGTTCTCTTTGTTACATTGGCTTAGCCCAAACCCTAGCTAATGCAGAGATCCTGAACAAGTAATTGCTGAAGTATGTACCAGTTCTGAATATTAATAAATGTAATGGAAGAAATAGAGAAGTTTTACTTTAGGACTAAAACAAAAACCAGAATGAGCTTTGTTATCCTGCCAATGATGATCACAGAAGCACATGATAAAGCTTAAGGTCAATTTTTAAGTGATGGTCTTTCCTTCTTTGTTAGCAACTAAGCCTCAGGGGCCCCTTCGTTATACCTTCTAATTGCTCTGTTAATCATTTTCAATATCCTTCCATTTTACTACCACTTACTATGACAATAGATTACCCTCACTACAAAGGCTATCTTGAAATTCCCACGGGCATTTGGTAACATTTTATTATCCCCGGGCATAATCCCATGAGAAGATTAGATCATTAAAAGTAGTTTTCTGCTGATCAGCATAAAGCAGCCAGGGAGGGCTTGCCTGGGATGGGGGGTGTGAAACCTGAAATCCTGCAGCTTATGTTGGGGAGTCATAGGAGCTCTGGGAAAGTCACCTGAAGCTGACTTGTTTTTGCTTACGCACGTCATTAGCCAAAAAAGTACTTCAAGACCTCTCTTACAACTTTCCAAAAGCCTAGACTTAAATACTTAATTTCACAAAAATTTTACACCCACACACAAAATGTCATTTTGTAATCTATTGTCTAAAGGAGAAAAACTCATTATGGATAACAGATGAATTCAGAGCATAGACAACTTCCCAAGAGAGCACTATGCAAAACAGAGAGATGTGGACACCCAAAGACCAGCTAGAAGGCATTCATGGTCTTGGAGTTGGCAGAAGTATATCTCGGGGAAGGACTAAGGGAATTCTAAAAAGGAAAAGTGGAGGGATGCAATATAGTGTCTTACTCACCTACTAATCTATCTCCCACACTGAAGCCAGATTAATCATTTAAAAACATAAATTGAATCATTTTCATTCCCCTGCTTAAAGTTTATAAATGGTTTATCATGGCCCCTGGGAAAAAATATACAAAATTTTAATAACCTAAAAATGTGTATGTGCCTGGACCCTAATTATCTTTCTTATAGCACATATCAAATCAGAATCTCTACTCCTCTTTCCAGGCTATGCACACTGGGCACTATGGGTGTTGTATGTTGAAGTTCTAACTCCCAATACCTCAGGACTTGACCTTTAGAAATAGGGTCATTGTAGGGTGTGCCCCTAATCCAATACAACTAGTGTTCTTATAAAAGGGGGAAATTGAGCCATAGAGATCTAGCGAGGATGCTATGTGAAGATGTAAGCAGAAATGGGCGCGACGTTTCCCAAGCCAAAGAACTCCAGAGATTGCCAGCAATCCACTGAGAGCTAGGGGAGAAGCATGGGACAGAGTCTTCCTCACAGCCCTCTGAAGAAGCCAATGCTACTGACATGTTGATTTGAACTATGAGACAATAAATTTCTTTTGTTTAAGCCACCAGTTTGTGGAACTTTGTTGCAACAGCCATGGGAACCTAATACACTGGATTTCTCTCAACTCGGTGTGGGCCTTTGCCCATGCTGTTCCCATTGCCTGAATAGAGAAACTTCCCTCTCTTCCTCAAGCTATACTTACCATAAACTCAGCAAGATCTCGAGCTTCTTAAAGCATGGTGCTTTCATGAATTAGTTAAGTGGTTGATTAATATCTGTCTTCTGCATTAAGCTCTAAGTCCAGGGTAGACTGTGTTTATTCCATTCACAACTGTATTCTCTGTACTGGCACATAATTAGTACTCAAGAAATAGTTATTGACTGGGTCTCTTGAGCTTTACTTGGAATCCTCTGTTCCCAAATATTGTTTCAAAGATTCCATGTCCTTAGTATTAATTCCCACCAAAATATTTCTATCCTCATGTATATATTCATGTGCCTGAAGGCAGCCACATATTTCTATAATTCATTGTTGTCATACCTAACATTTTATTTCATTCCATCACACATCTGAATAAGCAATAACATTTGTAAATGTACTAGTCTCCAGGAATGTTTTTAATTTGGGTCCTATATTACTGAAAAGAATTTCAATTATTTGGCATGCTGATATCCTTATAAGATGCTATCTGTCCAGCAAGGCATATGAGGGAAATTATATGTGAGAGAACATGAAACAAAAAGTTTGTTTAACCTGCATTTCCTGATATGAAAACTTTTGGTGAGGTACCAAGGTGTTCGGTTTGGTGAGAATCATCTAGAATCTTGGAACAGTGTAAGTTGATCTCATAACATGTATATTTTCATCTATTTTTAGAGAGAGAGATTTGTATAAGGGCAAGTGCTAGGCAGGTGACATTGTTCCCTCCCAGACCCCTCCCTTACATACAGCACCACAATGTGGTGAAACAGGTCTCCTTGTACTGATGAATCCCTAAGGCTCCACCCCTTACAACATAACAGGAGTGACAGCTCTACCTGGGATGCGGAGGCAAACAAACACAGGTGCCTGTCAGAATGAGAACACAGAGCAGTATGGCCCAAAAGGGGGAACAGATCAAGGTTCCAGTGGGAGAACTAAGCGACGAGGAGATAGCCAACCTAACAGATGAGGAGATAGACAACCTAACAGACACAGAATTCAAAACACTGGTGATAAAGATGCTCACAGGCTTGACAGACGTGCTTGGATATGGCAAACACGTCAGGGAAGAAGTAAAGGCTAAGCTAAGTGAAACGAAGAAAAATCCCCACAAAGCCAATGGTGAAGGGAAGGAAACGGGGGTTCAAATCAATAATTTGGAACATAAGGAAGAAAAAAACAGTCAACCGGTGCAGAACGAGGAAACGAAAATTGAAAAAAATGAGAAAAACTTCCCAAATTTTGCAAAGGAGATGGACATACAGGTCTGCCAAGCATGGAGGGTCCCAGGTGAGCTGGACCCAGAGGGGACCACACCAGGATGCATCATGAATGAGATGCCAAAAGTGAAAGATAAAGAGAGAGTCCTGGGCGCAGCAAGAGAGGTGGAGAATTGCCTACAGAGGGGTGCCTGTAGACTGTCAGCTGATTTCTCAGAGGACACTTTGCAGGCAGGAAGGGACTGGCAAGCAATATTTAATGTGATGAAAGGCAACCTGCAACCAGGACTACTCTATCCAGCAAAGCTATCATTTAGAATGAAAGGGCAGATGAAGTGCTTTCCAGATGAAGTAAAGCTAAAGGAGTTCATCATCACCAAGCCATTATTATATGAAATGTCAAAGGGACTTACTTAAGAAAAAGAAGATCAAAACTATGAACACTAAAATGACAACAAACTCACAACTATCAACAACTGAATCTAAAAAATAAAAACAAAATTCAACTCAGCAAACCAGAATATGAACAGAATCATAGGTATGGGGATCATTTGGAGCGTTATCAGCTGGGAGGGGGGAGGGGGAGAAATGGGGAAATGGTGCAGGGACTAGGAAGCAAATTGGTTGGTACAAAATAGACAGGGGGAAGTTAAGAATAATATAGGAAAGGGTGAAGCCAAAGAACTTATATGCATGACCCATGGAAATGAACTTAAGGGGGTGGGATTGCTGGGGGAGGGGGGGTACTGGGCAGAGGGGAACAAAGGGGGGGGAAATTGAAACTACTGTAACAACATAATCAATAAAATATACTTTAAAAAAAAAGAAAGAGTAAATGGTGCTATGTAGGATATTTCTACTTCTCGGGTCAATTCCGACTTAATTTGACTTTGGACTCGCAAAGAACTATACCAATCCTTGAAAAGAGTCTACACAAACAGAACAGAAACCTTTGTAATGAGCTCTTAGTGTGTTCACTGAGTGGAAGCATTTTGATTTATCCTAAAGGAAAGTTTCTGAGTCAATGTGAGTTCAAAGGATATTCTCTTAATGACATAATAGCTGAAAATACTACATTATTTAGTATCGTGTCTTCAGATGGAATCTGCTGGTGGCAAGTCTGTTTTGAATTGGCCTTACAGGTAGTAAGGCCTACTAGTCTTGGTCACAGGAGGAACAAAGTGACTAGATTTGTCCTAGTCATTCATTTAGTAAATATTTCTTGAGCATTTTTTCTTTGTCAATTCTTGTGGCAGATGCTGCTAATACCAAGTAGAATAAAAATAATAGTAACATAAGATAGCCATTCTTGCTGAGTGCTGACTATATGCCAGGCACCCTACTAAATGCTGTACATACTTTTTCTCATTTAATCTTCATCATAGTCCTGTGATGTGGGTACTATCATTGTCCTCATTTCATGAAGAACTTAAATCCCAGAGAGGCCAAGTAGTATGAACAAGATCTAAGAGCCAGGATTTAATTACAGCTATGCCTGATTCCAATACCTAAATTCCTACCCAGTGCATTATACTAACTCACAATGGACAATGACTCAATTGCTGTAAGTTTTTCCCAAATCCATAAAATTCAGGTTGACCTTCTGACCTGAGAAAGATATGTAAAAGTAAGTTTGAGGGGGGATATTTAATTTCTCAGTAATATAGAAATGGCATTAGTAACATTTTCTTAGAATGAGTTTATGGACCATTTCACATAAGCTCCCAATGTTCAAAAGTCAGGATTATGGTGATTTTGGCCCATCTCAAGTGAGCTTAAGGAAAATAGAAATGAAGAAAAGGGCCTTTAGAACTTCAAGTCCAACAGTGGTGTGTGTGTGTGTGTGTGTGTGTGTGTGTGTGTGTGTGTGTGTGTGTATGCAAAATAAAACAGTATAGAAAAGACCTGGAATTTGAGTCAGAAAAGAAATCTGCCTTTTAATCACTAAGGCAGAAACTGAACTTGTATACATTTTCTTAGGGAAGGAGCCATAGCTTTTATGAGCTTCTCTAAAAATATTCTGACCCAAAATTTTGAGCCGAAACAGAAAAGGAAAACATTTTCCAAGGGTCCAAAGAGAAGAGCGTATATAACTACTAGCTGAATTCAAAAATAATTTTAGGACCACCCATAACAAGAGAATAATTGGCCTCCGTGTCATTACTGCGCCTGTGTATTCTCTGACACATGTCCTCTCGGGACTTGTCTTTCACGTTGGGGAGGGCATGCATCTCCCACCACTGATCTTCCCTTCCATTAATTTAACACTCCTGGCCTCTCTCTGTCTCCCTTGTTCATTTAATTCCAGAAGAGTAGGAGTAACTTAATCTAACTGGTGAATTTCAGAGTGAAACTGTGGAAGCCTTTAGGAAAATGTTCTCTCTTCTACAGCTTGGGAAAAATGTGCGCTTGGAGAGGGGGATGCCTGCTTTGTTCTAGTGCAGACAAAGCAGAACAGATGAATCTCCTAATTCTAGATACAGCCTCAGGAAGCCAACTTGCCCACAGATACAAGTCAGATTCTCCAATACTAGTTTTGTCATAATTAAGGGCATTTTTTTGGCTTGTCTCTGCTGACTCTCTTCTTCTTTTTTCTCAATTATTCTTAAATGTAATTGGGAAGTAGTATACTACTTATAAGTCTCTTCAAAGACCCCCAGACTACAGAGGAATTGATAATAGTAGCTTGCAAGCAGGATACACACACGTGTCTTTTGGTATATTCTGGAAATAAAGGACCAGAATTGAATAAAAATGACTTAAAAACAATATTGATCCAGTTTTCATTCCCTAGAATTTCTAAGGTAGTCCTGCTTGGCCAGATTCAATGTGACCCATTTGTAAATGGGTATGTTAAGAGTTTAACTGAGAAGCCCAGAAAGGTACCAATGGATGGTCACTAACCAGAGTTTTGCGGCCAGTGGAAACATTTGATAGCGTAGAATTGGAATTAACCCTAGAGGACAAATGGGGGTAACTCTGAGACATGGAGGTGCACTTTCTATTAATGTTGAGACATTTTCTTTTCTAGCCATCCTATCTTCCATTTTCTTGTCTATCCATTGTAACTGAAGCAGGACTTTTACACAATGCAGGGGGCATGACCATGTACTTTCCCACCTCCTAGTACAAACTGTGTAATTGACCAAGGGCCCAGCTTGAAAATCCATACCAGTGTTTGTTTCCAGGCTGCCCTCCCATGGGCTGTTCCAGCCGATGACTGAGTACAACAGTGATACTAAGCCAGACCTCATTCCAGAGAGATATGAGGGGATTGTTGGCCAACTTTGTCTGAAGGATTCCCAATGGCTTTGCCAAAATTGTGTGGCACTCTGACATTATCTCTCTCTCTTCTTCACTTGGGGTTAGACTTGCACAATGGTCAGATGGTTCTCCCAGGCTGTGGGTACCTCCTTATGTCCTTTCACACAGACACTTTCCCTTAATACAATCCTCGCATACATGTTTAATCCCATTTTTTGGAAGACATCAAGGGAACATTTTAGAGATAGCACAAGTAGAGTCCATTCACATTGGAAAAGAGCCAGAGACCAGCATTAATACTGCTTTTGGAACTAAGAAAAGAACAGAGTTAACTAAAGCTTTGGAATATAGTTAATGCAACTTTATAGCCAACACAGAGTGGCTCTGTACTTTAAAGGATGGATTTTGAGCAACACCAGAAAGAGATAGTACACTTGGATTTGTCAGAATTGATGTTGACTGTTCAGCAAACAATGGAGAAAAATTCTCATGGTGTTCAGTTGAGAATGAACTACCAGTGTAGACTCAAAACAAAGAAAAAGCAGTATCAGAAACTTCCTTAGCCACACTGACTGCAGGTCTTATCAGCACCACATAAAAGAGTAATTGATGATTGATACTAGAAATGCATTATCTGCCTCTATCCTGTGTGGTTTCCAGAGGTAATAGACCAAGAAGCAATGTTTTTTACAACTTTTGTGCCTTAACAAGATATATTTTTATTTATATGTGGTAATCTTCTAAAATAATTCTCTTTCCAATCCCTCCATTGGATCATACCTCATAAACAACTGGGATGAAAAATTTTGCATGCAGGCTGTGGTATATTTGTAGGCTGTGCTGTCTAATATGGTAGCCATTAGCCACATGTGGCTTTTTAAATATAAATTGAAGTACTTAAATTGAATAAAATGTAAAATTTAGCTCTTCACTGTGCTAGTCACATTACAAATGTCCAACAGCTTTTTGTGACCAGTGCTTCTTGCATCAGACAGCACATTTTCATCATCAAAGAAGGTTCTATTAAACAGTGATGTTCTTGAGGAAGTCCCTTAGGGAAACCTAGTTATCTGAATTTTTTAAGTAATTCTGCTACCTTTGGTGTGGGAAGAGAGTGTTGTAAGGTCACTGTTCTAGGACATCTAATATAGAGACTTAAAAACTACTACAAGCCACTGAGATTTTTAAGAGCTGTAGAGAAGGGCTTAGTCTCATTTGTTCATAGTATAAGGATCGGTAACAAAAAAATATTTCACTATCTTTAGTTACTCTGATATTTTTTAATCTATTGACTAATAAGATTAAGTTTTAGGACAAGGGAGTAGCCTCATCAGCCTGTAGGTAAATAAGCAATGGGCATAAGGAAGAGATGTACCACCATATTGTTGACATAAAGACAGAGCAGTCAGCATGACATTTAGTGTGCGTCTGAGAAGAGCCAGGGGTTGGGAGCCTCCTGTAGCTAGGGGGAGAAACAGAGCTTCAGATGGGAAGTGGAAAGGTAGCATGCCTCACTCTCCAGAGATACCATGGCTCTGCTGCTGAAAGAGTTCTGTGTGTAGGAATCCTTCTGTTAGAATTATTGACTCTGTTGTGGGGACAAAGGGATGCATTGACAAGCCAGCTGAGACACTCCAAGACTTCCCTGTTGACATCTAGGTGACTGGGGAGAGGTATGAGTGACAAAATATCTGAGAGAGCACCTCACCTAGGCACAGATGCTAGACTGGAAAAGTGGAGAACCACAGAACTGCACTTAGAGCATCTAGAGGCATGTCTGTCTGGGTCTTCCATGTGTACTTTTCTCATACTCCTATGACTTGAGCCAGTCTGCTGACTTCAAATCCGTTTGGTTCTATGACTCCAGTTTCTTTTATTGGCCTTTACGGAGACTGCCCACCCCCAATCTAGCCTGAGTTTATTTTCTGCTGTGTTTTCCCCTTTAAAACGGAGCAATTTTGTCTGCAAAAGCCTTGGCCTACGATCGTTCTCCTGCTCACAGTCTTCACCACAATCTCAGCTTCATGCTGCTCAACTCTCTTTTCTTCTCCCAAGTGAGATTTATTTGCACTACTACCAGTGGGTTCTGTCCCTCCAGTCATATTTATATATACAACTGGTTTCATTTTCTAGAAATGGGTTTATATACTCAGTTCACCTTCCAGAGGATTAGAATTATTTGACTTCTTCAGCTTCATTTATTTTTTCAGTCTGCATTAAACTAACCCTTCATTCACTCTTCAAAAAAATACTTATTAAATGTATTGGGTTGGCCAAAAAGGTTTAGGCTTTTCTGTAAAATAAAGGGCACATTTTTTATTTTCACAAATAGCTTTATTCATTTGGATATTTTGAGTATGTCAGCTATCTCCCACGTGGTATAACATTGATAGTTTTCAATTAATGTCTCAATTTGATCACTATCAACTTCAACTGGTCTACCTGATCATGGAGCATTGTCCAATGAGAAATCTCCAGTACAAAACTTTGCAAACCAATTTTGACACGTTCAATCAGTCACAGAACCTTCTCCATACACTGCACAAATCTTTTTTTGCATTTCAGAAATAACAAAGCTGAAAATGTCATATTTTCTTTTATCTTCAATATTAACACATTGTGTATGGGTGGCGAGAATTCTCGTCATTTCTAAAAGGCATTTAAATTCCCCGATACACAATGTGTTAAAATGGCTACATAAAAATCCACTAATTCTAATAAGTTTTTTTTTTTTTTTAATGCACGCTGATAACACAGCTATGACAATACAATCCAACAAAATTGTTTCAAATGAAGTTAAAGACAATTAAGTGGTCCTAGAGCCATCTCATGGAAAAAAATAAACGCACTTTTTTGGCCAACCCAGTATATGCTATGCCCACACACTAGCTTAGCATTGATGATACAGTGGTGAACAAGATGTACATAGGTGTTGAGCAGAGCCACTTATGTGTCAGTGAGACTAGACAAACAATAAACAACTAGAGAAGCAAATCAAATTATTTCTAATAGGAATAATTGCTATTTGGAAAATAAGGTGGCATAATAGGATTTAGAATATTGAAGGAGGAGATCAATTTAGTTAAGTTGATTAATGAAGGTCTCTCAGAAGAGGTGAAAATTGAGCTGAAACATGAATGATAAAGACTTATGTAAAGACTAGGCTTTGCCAGGTAAGAGAACAGCAAGTGTACAAGCTCCAAGACATGAATAATGAACTTGGCATGTTCATAGGAAATAAAGAAAAGCAGTGTGATTAGAACAGGATAGAGAGGGAAAGATTGGAGCAAGATGAAATTGGAGAGTTAAGATCATGAGGTTCTGTCAAGGAGCTTGGATTTGATTTTAACTATAAAGTATAATTTTTAAAGAGTTTGGAATTGGAGAGTGACCTTATTTGACTTAGGTTTTAAAAAGGGCTCTTTGGACAACACATGGGAAGGGATTTATATCATTTAGGGTCCTAGCAAGAAGAAGAGCCACACTCAAAAGGGCTTAACTGGAGAGAGTTTAATGAAGAGACTATTACAGAGCATGGATAGGAATGAGGTGGCCAACAAAGGGATAGGGAATTACCCATGGAGGAACTCTTACTACCCCAGAGCCTGGAGGGACAAGCAGCAGTCACCTGAGCCCTGGCAGAACTGAAATGAGGGAAGAAAATCACTCCACAAGAGCCACTGTCAGGCTGTGGGAAGGAAGAGAGGACAACATATATACCCCTTCCTCTCCCTTTTTCTCCCTCTAATCTTCTCCTGGGACACAGTTTTCTGGACCCAACCATCAAGGCAAGAGAGCCAGCTATGGGGCAAGACAGTTCATTTTGTAAACCTGAGGGTCAAAGCAGAGTAGAAAAATTTAGAGAGTGACTATAGAGGGTGGAGTAGAGAGTAAACAGGACAGGCTGTAGTGGAGCAGAGGAATAAACCTGTAAGAACCAACTGAGCACACAGCATGATAATAAGTGGTATGGAAAATAAAGTTACAGCATTGTATAAAGAGGATTTGTCCTTATTAAATATAATTTTCTTAAAATACAAGGGTGCAGAGATGTTTATAACATTTTGCTTAACTAGTTTATTAAAATAACTTTATTCTACCTAAAAAAATGATGTCTATGGAAAATAACCTTAGTATCTTTTGATAAAAAGAAAGGAATAGTCAGTTATGTCAAGGTCATAAAATAAAAAATAACAAAAAGCATATCATATGAGAAAATCTACTTTATCTTCTGGGTACATTCCCCAAGATATTAGTGCTGGCCTTCCTAACTCTTACATAAATACTCTCCCAAGTAGAAATATGAATTATAAATTATTGTGGGCAGCCATTAAAACTATGCTTCCATGAAAAGCAAACATTAACCTGAAGAAGAATGTTCTCATAATCATAGTACCTGAGACCCATTTTTTCCCCCACTTGTGTAACATCTTAGTATTTCCTTCACTCTTCACCCTCTTCTGAGGTCTCTTTTTGGGATACTAAGCCATAAGTCACTCAGAAAATAACAAGAGAGTATTCTTAAAAGAGGAAAAAAAATGAGGCTCTTTTAAGCATGGTAATATACCAGACTTAATGAGAAGGGCACAATCTTAGCTATATTGAGACAAAAAAAGGGGGGACAGAGAATCTTTTAGCATAAAAATGATTTGGAATTTGTTAATGGAGGAACCAATCTTAGAAGTAGAGAGATTTGCTTGCCTTGTAGATGCTTTGCTCTCTTCCTTATCGCCTTTACTAATGCACAAGCTCTAAATCCTTTCTACCCCACCCACTCAAAAATAAATGTTGGGGACTTTGGTTTTAAAAAATAAGCATGACCATGGGAAGCAGGCTGAGGGTAAAGAGGCAAAATCAATACTTATTTCTGTCCTTAAGAAAGTAAGGCAATTCAGAATCACCCAGTAGGCCCCTAGAAAACTGTACAAAATACAGGAAACTATTTTCAGATATTGGATAACAGGCAGCACAACCATTATGATCCTTGAGACATGAAAATGGTGTGGGTGTTGGGGAAGCTAGTTGAACCTTACCATCAATCAGTGATATAGGGAAGAAGAACCCAAAGAGAGTCCAGAACTCACACTGTGTTAAGCAGACATGGATTGGAATTCAGGTAAGCCAGAGTTGCTAGAATTTGTAAGCCAACATACCTGAGAGTATAAAATCACATAGAGAAAGAGCTCCAGAAGTTTGAGCAAGGTTAGCAATCTGCCCATTTATAGGGTGTAATTCCATGAGGACAGACAAGAAAAAAATCTGAGGAAAAACCATCACTGGAAACTGAAAGGTGTGTAGTTCCTAGAACTAAAACCAGACTGAGAAGAGTTTGAGTTCCCTCCAGCCAGAATGGACGTTCTAGACTGCAGAAGAGCCATGCCTGAGAGGTGGGAAAAAATTTAGTTCTAGGAAATAAAGCTACTCTATATCCATGTAAAATAAAAGTTTAAAAACTGAGCTGTGAAATAATCACACTAACACAAGTAACTTAACTGTCTTCATAAAAAATTCAAAGCTCATTAAATTAACAACAAAATATATCTAGTACTCCACACAATAAAATCAGAGGTATAGCAACCATTTAAAAAATTAGATATGGAAAAAAGCAGGAAAATATAACAAATGACCAGAAGAATCTGTAAGTAGAAACCTACCCAGAAATGATAGAGACAGAAGACTGACAGCTTAAAATGTTATCATACATTCAGTCTACCTACCTTAGAATGCAAAGGGGAAAAATGAACATAACAATGAAGAAATGAAATACACACAAAAGGTCCAAATGGGACATCTAGAAATGAAAATTACAATAATTGAAATCCAAAATCTACTAGAAGGAATTAACAGTAGTTTAAACACTGCAGAAGAAAAACCAGTGAAATTGGGGCCATAGCAATAGAACCTATCCAAATGAAATACTAAGATAAAAAAGAAGACTGAAAAAATCAACAGGATAATATCAAGTAGTTTAACATAAATATAGCTGGAGTCTGAAGGGTAGTAAGAAAAGCTATTTTAATGGTAAATGTCAAGATATTTTCCAAATTTGATGAATTCTGTATTATTTTCTCATGTTTGTCTTGTTTGGGTGCCATTGAGTTTCTTGGATCTGTTTGTCGACAAAGGTGTATTATGATCAGACTGCTGAAAACAAGTGTTGAATATATATTTGAAGCAATCATAGGAAAAAAAACATACACAGAGGAACAAAGATAAGAATGTCCATAGATATACTGTCAGAAACTAAGAAAGCTATAGATAGGACAAAGCAAAGAGAAGAGCATCTGTATTCCATGAAAATATCCTTAGGGAAAAAAAGAAAAACTTAACATTGTATCAGAAAAACAAGTTGAGAGAATCCAAAAGATAAAATATCAATAAAAATAATATATAACCCTAAAAACATTAAATTAATCCAAAATAGGGTAGAAAAAAATGATAACAGAGAAAACAAATACAAATATTGTAGATTTAAACAATATCAATAATTATATTATATATAAATACTCTATTTTAATTAAATGACAGATACTGTCAGACTAGATTATATAATACAACTCCACTATAAGTATTATTTTTAAAAAACCTATTTTACAAATAAGACACAGGTTAAAATTTAAAAGATAAAAGAAAAATATAATATGCAAACATTAATCATAAAGCTGGAGTGGCTATATTAATATCAGACAAAGTAAACATCATAATGTTATAAAGAAAGTTATACATTTTAAAGTGCACATGGAACATATACCACAATCGACCAAATGTCATGCCATAAAAAATGGTTTCAACAAATTTAAAAGGATTTAAATTGTATCACATATATTACTCTGTTTACCATAATAAAATTAAATTAAAGATCTATAATAGAATAACCTCTAGAAAATCTCAAATATTTGGAAGTTAAACTATTAAGTAACATATCAATCAAAGAAGAAATCACAAAAGTAATTAGAAAATGTTTTAAAATAAAAGAAAATAGAAACCCAGTATATTAGAATTGGTAGAATGGAGCTAAAACAGTGCTTAGAGAGTAATTTATAGTTTTAATTGACTGTATGAAAAAAGACCTCAAATTCATGGGTTAAACATTAACTTTAAGAAGCTAAAAAAATAAGAACAAATTAAACCCAAGTGGAGGGGGCAAATATATAATAGAAATCTAGAAAAACAGAAAAGTTAAAAGTAAGTAGTGAATATCAAAGAAACCAAAAGGAAGTTGCTTTAAAAAATCAGTAACATTATAAAACCTCTGGCTACACCTATTAAGAAAAAAAGAGACGAAAAAAACTATCAAGATTGAAGCAGAGGACATCACTATACATTCTACAGACACTGAAAAACTAAAGAGGAAATATTGCAAAATAATTCGGGAGAAAGAAACGACAACTTACATGAAATGGTCAAATTTCTTGAAAGACCCAAATTACCAGAACTGCCCAAGGAAGCAATAGAAAATCTCAATAACCCTAAGTATATTAAAGAACTTAATATATAATTTTAAATCTTCCCATGAAGAAAACTCAAGGCCTAATGATTTGACCCATGAATTATTTTAAACATTTACAGGAAGAAAAAAAAAATACCAATCTTATACATACTTTTTGAGAAAATAGAAGAGTAAGAATTAACTTCCAAACTGTCTGTCCTCCCAGCGAGTGTGTACACAGGTCTCTAGTTACTCTTTGTCATACTGGGAGGGAGAGCACCAGGCTGTCTGTGTGCCTCTGGCTTCCTGTGGGGGTGTTTTTGGCCCCTGGTGCAGTGTGGCCAGGCACACTAGTGCCATGTCTTCTGTTATGGGACCATTGTTAACACTGGGTATTGTGGGTTTGATTGACTCTTTTATGTGTCCTTTCCTGAAACGTCCAGTCCAGTCTGGTTGCTGTTGATGTCATTCATGGTTGTTTAATGTTAATCATGAAGCTGGTAGCAAAATACGCATTGGAAGCTCCCACTCAGACAGTTTTCCAAAATGGAGGTTTTTCCTGGTCTAAACAAGCAGGAGAGCCCTCCTGGGGTAGGAGTGTCCCAGGCCTTGGGGCTGAAAGGGACGGATGGGGCAGAGGTCCTAGAGCTGCCAGGACCAAGGGTGATTCCTGTTGACTCTTTTCTCTATTCCAATAAAGCACAATTTGACACACATATGCAAAAAGGAAAAAAATAATAACCTGTTTAATAATAATAACCTGTTTAAAAATAACCTCTTTAGAGGCCAGAATAACCATAACACTTAATAGTAAAAGACTAAATGCTTTTCCACTAAGATTGGGAGGAAGGTGAGGATGTGACTACCACCTCTTCTACTCAAAATTGCAGTGGTGGTTTTAGTGCAAAATGCAAGGGAAAAAAGATATACAGATTTTTTTTTTAAGTAGAACTCTTGGAGTTTATAAGAAATTAGTCATTAATTTAGCATCATCAAAGGGATACAATATTAATATACCAAAATCAACTGCACCCGGAAATTGAAATTTAAAAGCAATAATATATATGGTAGCATCAGAAGCATGAAATGCTGAGGGATGAATTTAATCAAATATATGCAAGAACTATTTAATACAAACAACAAGATATTGCTAAGACAAATTAAAGATCAAAAGAAATGGGGAAATATACCATATTTCTAGATTGGAAATTTAGATAACTTTTTTTCTAAATCGATCTTGAATATTGTAATGGTTTCTCTCTTCTGACTATGTTCTCCAAACTAACATCTTTCTAAATTGTAAGTTTGATTATGTAACGCATCTACTTAAAAAATCTTACACTTTAACAAGGCATAGGAGGCCTTCATCCATTTTTGTTTTTCCAGCCCTAACATCTCTCCTGGGGCATAGTAGGCACTCAACTAATTTTTTGAATGGATCCTTGTCTGATCCATTGACTGGATGAAAGAAAAAAGGAGTTCTTTCAAGGATGAGAGACCCAAAACAGATAGAATTTTGAAGTAAATAGAATGCCTTCTCTCAAGTTAGCTAAGATAAATATAAAAAGGGCATTTCATAACAGGAAGAATCATTAAACATTTTATTCTGGCTCCCTTTTCATTCTGGCATTTCTTCCAATCAAAAGCAGCTCTGAGGAAATTGTGTTTGACCGCGAGCCCCACAAATGATTTCTAGTTTCCCATAATAAACCCAAGAGAGAACATTTTATGTCATCTATTGCCTCATCCTACTTCAATCTTCCAAGCCACCCCCACCTCCTTTTCACTCTCTCTTCCACACTAAACAAATTTCCCCAGGGATGAATGAAGATACGTACAGCAGCCCAATAAAGAACCCAGCACCAGAACATCGGCCT
This sequence comes from Furipterus horrens, assembly GCF_987537825.1. Classification (NCBI taxonomy): domain Eukaryota; kingdom Metazoa; phylum Chordata; class Mammalia; order Chiroptera; family Furipteridae; genus Furipterus; species Furipterus horrens. The sequence continues at coordinate 172,976,504 of NW_028327172.1, forward strand.
GGCCCAGAGGAGTGTGCCTGCTTCCTTCCCACCATCCAGTAGTGAGGGCGTGCCTACCTCCCAGGCCTCAAGAATTAACTGCTGCCCTTTCTAGAGCCTGATTCTCCTGCATTGTCTTTGAACTGTAAGTTGGGGTGTGTGCACTTTCCTTTACAAACATTTTCACAGATCCCTGAAATCACGGTGGCATAGCTCTTTTAGCTGGAAGAGTTTGGGAATCCCATGAAAACTATGTCCCTTTTGGTATCTGGAGATAAACACATGTGTGCTATATCATTTTAAATATTTAATTATTTAAATTACTGCTTTGAAACAAAGTTCAAACAACAGATCACTACACAGACAATATGACAAAGCTAACATGAAGTCAGGGAGAACACTTGGGAGAATTCTAGAAGTTCCTGTTTCAACCAGGGCAGGTAGAGGAGGCTGGGAAAATGCACACGAAGCACAGTTGCTTCTGGAATAGCTTGACTCCTCCTTTGCCTTCTCTTTCCCATCCTTTCAGACTGCTTTCAGGAAATTACCTCGTATTTCTTCACACTGAAATTGTACCTAAATGTGTATTAAGAGTTAATGAACCTTCTCTCCCCAGGATTTGCCTTTTACTAGAGGACAAAGGTCTTCCCGGCACCACTTTGGATAAAAGCAAGAGGAGTTACTTTTACGGAATAAACAAATCAGATGGGGAGTTGGGGGGTGGAAACAGACATTACCTCCTTCATGGAGGAACTGGAGAATGCACTGTTGATAGGAAAATATTCTCAATCCACACTGAAGGAAGAACTCAGGGCCACTTTAGCAAAAGGCCCAGGAGCCACCGGCAGGTGTCCTGGTGAAGATGCAGCCAGGCCCTGTTAACTTCAACTCCCGCATTCTGAGAGAATTGAACACATTAAGGAACACAGTTAGTATAGGACCTCTACTTCCCTTACAGTCTGCTAACGCCCTGAGATCTTTCCTTGTCATGCTTCCAAATGTTTGGTTCCTACCCCTTCTCCTTGAATGTGAAAGAGGTTTCCCCTTCCTAACCGTGTTAGCATTCATTTGCATCCTGTTTTAAATTGTCCCCTTTGTCTTTCCACCTCAACTTGTCAGGGTTCCTTAAAACCTATTGTAATTTCTTAAGTTATTACCTCTCTAGCCAACTTAATGGCATCAACCAACTCCTAACGGAAGAAAAACTTGAGTGTATTAACTGCTTTCAATAAATCTTGCAGTACTCCAAAGATAACTACAGCAAGTACAACCTAATTTCCAGGACCTCAAGTTTTAGAAATCATTCTGGCAACTGCCTGTGTGTTCACTGTTTAGTAATTGATGTTAACATTGCACAACTCTTTCCTCCATACCACAGGGGTGAACTGCTGGCCAGAAATGGCTTGGCTGCCTATCAGTGCTACTGAAAACTTGTTCCTTCAACCGTCCTAGAGTGCCCCAGGCCTAGAGTCAATAAAATAGTAAGTGAAGAAAAGTAAAAGAGAATGTATTTTGAATTACAAACATGATGTTCAGAATTCCCTCCTTTGGCCAAGTGAGGGGTATTCAAGTTAAGTGAGGCACATGGAAAAAAAATAGGAAGAATATTTAAAGGAAATTAATAAGACTTTTTAAAGTCCCAATGCAGCATTCATGAAGCAAAGGCTGAGCTTGGGCAGAGGGAGAGGTGTGGGAGAGGTGGGGGAGAGGTGGGGGAGATGTGAGGGAGAGGTGGGGGAGAGGTGGGGGAGAGGTGGGGGAGAGGTGGGGGAGAGGTGGCTCACCATGTGCTGTACCTGAGGTGCCCAGTTAGCACCGGAACTGTATCCCAGATGGGGCTCGGACACCAGATGAATAAAACAGATGTTACAGGAGTACATTTGCTTTCAGATTAAGAACTATCTTTGGAAAGAACACTTCATTGGCATGAGAGAGTCAACTAAACACACGTTGGTTAAAGAAAATGTTTCAATGTCAAAGAGAAAAGCAACACTGAGAAGCTCACAGAACGTGCTCCTCAGATAACCCCTGACCCAGCCCTCGTGGCCTCAGGTCTAACTCCCAGGGCTACTTATACAAAGCTGAGGCACCACAGGCCTCGTCATACTAACAGGTGCTAGGATCCAAAAATAATCGGAAAACATCTGTTCTCAAGATCTCTTTTTATTCCACTCTACGTTGTCTATTAAAAAAAAAAAAAAAGTGTAATCTCTCTAAAAAATGCATCTCAAAAGGCATCTTAAAATTTTTGGCTTCTTTCCTCTCCCCTTCCAGACCTCTCCTGCCAGGGGCTGTCTGCTTTTTGCAGTGTGAATACAGCTGGCCTCTCTAGATTCTCCAACTGCCCCCACCCTTTTACTTAGATCCTCCATGGACTCAACAAAAGGGGCAGGTTGTAGTGCAGTCCAGAGCCTCCCAACTGGTGTACAGGGTGACCAACTTGTCCTAGCTGGCCTGGGACTTCCCCAGTTTTAGTGCTGAAAACCCCACATCTTAGACCCTCTAAATTCTGTGTAAGCCAAGAATGTTGTTTACCCTACCGCTGTAAGATGATTGGGTCAGCTATTGATGCCCTCAGCTCTAGAGGCAGGAGAGCAGAACCTGCAGTAGCCAAAGTTCCTGGATCCATAACTCCCAGCCACAAGGGGTCTCCTCCATTTACCCAAATGGCCTATACAAATATCATTATTTTTTATGTGTGTCATACCATGAAAAGCTTACCGTTGGCTAGGCAATTTCTTTTAGTATATTTAATTGGAAGAGAAAGGAAGAGAATATTACAAATAGTTTTTCTTTTTCCCCAGTGCCCTCAGTTAAAGACTATAGATTTAAAAATAATAATAATAATAAAGACTATAGATTTAAAAGAAACTGGGAGGCACAGCCCAAGGTTGCGCCTCCTCTCTTGGGCTAGGTTTCAGCACAGTGACGCATGCTCACAGTCTGACTTTATCAGATATCAGGAGAGAGGCTGCCCATTCAGCACTACACATCAAAGCGAGTCCTAACGCAGGAAGCATGACCTGGAGCATGGAGAGAGGCCAGGCTAAAGCACGAGAAAGCATCAAGAACTTAGTGTAACAGGGGACCAGGATCACAATAATTATAATATTTATTGAGTGCCTACTTTGTGGGTATACTACATTAAGAACTCACATCATTATTTTGTTTGACTTCCTCCCAAGCTCTGTTTTATAGCTGAGGAAACTAAGACTCACTGAGATTAAATCTCCTGAAAACATCACTCAGTGGGTAAAGGAAGGATCCAACATTCAACCCAAGTCTTTCTGATACGGAAGCCCATGTCCTGTTTGCTCTGCTGTAGAGAGCAGTGCCCTCCAGACACGCAGCCACGCAGCCTCCAAGGGAGGAGAGAATGCCTTCATATGTTGCAACTGGCTTTCAGACTAGACCAGATCAGCCCCACTATCTCTTCTCAAAACGTCAGTTAAAGTGACTATATTGAAACATAACGCGGATAACACCTTTCTTCTGCTCAAAACCTATCTCATTGTCAGGAAAAACCATAGTCCTCAAAATAGACTCCAAAGTCCTAGTCTAGCTCATTTCTCTAACTTCACCTCTTATGTCTCTTGCCCTCCCTCACTATCTCCAATGTTAAACCTTAGGCTTTCTTGCTATTTCTCAAGCAGGCTAAATCCACCTCAGCCTCAGGGCCTTTGCATGTGTGGTTTCTTCTGACTGGGTTATACTTGCCGCAGTTATCTACATGACCTGTCCCTCACTCTCATTAGATCCCTGCTCCACTTCAGCTGCTCATTGAGGTCTTCCTGACCACTCTATTTAAAGTAGCAAACCCCAAATACTTTTACCATCTGGCACTCTTCATCCCCTCCCCTTGCTTTATTTTTCTTCATATCAGTATTGGATTTCCTATGTATTTTATTTATTTATTACCTTTCACTCTAGAATGGAAGTACAATGAGGATGTGAAGTTTTTTTGTTTTTTGGTTTTTTTTTTTTTTTTTTTTTTGGTCAGTTTTGTTTACTACTTAGCCTCTGGAATGATAAATATGTATTGAATGAATTATTAAATTAATGAATAAATGCTAATGTTATTTTATATATTGCATTCTTCCTATAAACTCTGAATTCTTCTCTTACCCTTAGATAATTCCATTTACCCAAATTGACAACAGGAAGGTTCTAGGTGAGCTTAATGACACTGGATTTGTAAGATGAGAAATAACTGCCTAAGGTTTCTATTGATTTTGGTCTTAACTGTAAGATGAGGAATATTAGATTTCCTGAGCAAAGGGGGGCCCTAACAGGAAATTGAGAATTAAGGAAGAAATTGTTTCTTGGCTGAAACAACTCTTCTAATTACCTCTGCTTTTAATCCTGTTTCATGTGGTACTTTACCTGCCCTGGATCAGGCTTCTCCTCCACTGAGAATGCAAATACCTCAAACATCAATAAGAAAAGGAATGAGAAAAATATGCATAATTTCAGAGAAAATCCTCAGAATTATTTTATGACCAAGTGGTAATTAGATTTTCCTGGTTCTGATGCTATTCCCCAGGATAGAAAATTCCGAATTGCACCATTAGGCCATTTGTTTTGTACAGCATCCAGGACAATAAGATCAATGCCCAAACACATATGCATGGCTATTTTTCTGTAGTGACCACTAAGATATTATTTTTCATATTTTATAATGTGTTGGGACCATGGTGAACCCATGAAATATAGTTTTCTCTAGCTAGGAGATTATCATCTTACCTGAAAGCCAAGAAGGCTACTACGTGACCAGCAGGCAGTGAGCACATGCAGCATGGACATGCTGGATAAACAAATGATTCATGTCCTGGGCAGGACAGAGTGAATAGCATGAGATGCCTTCATTCTATCCAGAATAGTGCACAATTGAAAACCTATGAATTTTTTCTGGAATTTTCCTTTAATATTTTTGGACTGTGGCTGCCTGCAAGTAACTGAAACTGAGGGAAGTCAAACTGTGGATAAGGCGGGTGATGGCATACAGCCAAAAAGATGAAAAGGTGTTTGTCTATGAACCAGGGAGCAGGCTCTCTGCAAGAGATACCAAATCTGCCAGCACCTTGATCTTGGACTCCCAGCCTCCGGACTGTGAGAAATAAGTATTGTTCACAAGCCGCTCTGTCTGTAGTATTATGTTTTAGCAATTCTAACAGACGGAGACAGAAATCAGCACTGAGAATTGGGTAATGCTGGAAAATGGCTAAATGTGTACAAAGTGGCAAAGCACTCTGCGGAACTATGTTTGTGCCCTAGCATTTCGTGGAAGGTGGAACTTGTGATGATGAAACTGAAAAACTGGCTCAGAAAAACCTCTAAGCAAAGTGTTGAAGGAGTAGCCTGTCCTTCCTAACTGCTTATAGTGAAATGTGAGAAGAGAGAAATGATTTAAAAGTGACATTGTTAAGGAAAAAACAGAATTTTAAAGATTTTGAAAATTCTCAGCCTGTCTCTTATATATTGTAAAAAAAAAAAAAAAAAAAAGTAAGCTGATCTGAAGAGAACACCGATCATGTAGCTAAGGGACCTTTTGATAAGGAGATCAGTATGGATTAGCCATTTCTAGTAGCTGTTGTCCCAGACAACAGTAAGGTGACTACGGAGAGACCATCAGTGCTGCCACTCTTTTCACGGGCCCAGAGGGCAAGGTAAAGGGCAGGGGGCAGAGTGGCTTTAAAGGAGGGACCGCCGTTGTCTGTGGGACCTCAGCGCATCCTGCCTGGTGCTGCCTCACACCCAGCAGTCCAGCTTCATGCTTCTTAGCCACACTTGGTGCAGCCCTGGTGAGCCCTGAAGAACCTGGAGGCATGGCCACCTCCACCTAAACTTCTAGGGGATTAATTATATTTGTTTTTGAATTTTTTATATTTTTTTTCAAATAATGCTTGAGGCTCCTGTAATTGTTTATAGTCCTAGAAATAGTTCACTGCTTAAAGTCCTCAGGACATTTGTGTTTTGTCAGACAAAAGGAAATATAGACTATGTATTAGGTAGCTACTGCTGCATAACAAGTTACTCCAATACTTGGCTACTTAACCATTTGTGATCTCACAAAATTTCTGAGGAAGCAGCTTAGCTGGGTGTTTCTGGCTCAGAGTATCTCAGGACATTGCAGTCAAGAAGTCAGCCAGAGCTGCAGTCATTTAAAGTCTTGACTGAAATGCAGGATCTGTTTCTAAATTTGCTCGCATGGCTGCTGGCAGGAGGCTTCAGTTGCGCAATGCCTGGACCTCTCCATGGGGCTGCCCATGACCTGACAGCTGTCTCCCCGCCAGGTGCATGATGTAAAAGAGAGGGAAACCAAGATAAAAGCTACAGTGTCTTTTACAGCCCTGTCTCACAATGACATACTACCACTTCTACCATATTCCATTGGTCACACAGAACAATCCTGATACAAAATGGAAAGGAATGACATAGCAGTGCGAGAACCAGAAGGCAGGGATCATAACAGGCCAATTTGGAGACCTGCTGCCTCAAAGTGCTTTGGGCAAGCTTTGTTGATGTCCATCTGGTTCTGTCAATTAAAAGCCTTGTGAATTTGGGGGAAGATTTATATCCCCTCCAAACTTGTCTGTAGAATGGGAATAAGGCTTACATAGCAACCACCTTATCTCATACAGACAGACAGGTGGAACTCAACGCATGCAAGTAAAAACGACAAGCAGGACAAAAGAACAGCAGCAGCACATCAGGGCTGCCACACTGAGGTAGGAGCAGCTGTTGACTACAGAAGACCAGCACAAGCCTATTGCATCTAGTGGAATGTCTAGGAGTGCCTGAAAGCCAGGAATTTCAACAGAATCAAAGGTTTATGAAAGGTGCAGCAGTGACGCTGTGGCCGGGTAGCTCAGCTGGTTTGATGTCATCCCATACACCAAAGGTTACAGGTTCAAACCCTGATCAGGTTGTGGGGTTTGATCCCCTGTCGGGGCATGTACTAGAGGCATCCAATCAATGCTTCTCTCTCACATCACTGTTTTTCTTTCTCTCTCTCTCCCTCCCCTTCTCTCTCAAATCAATAAGCATATTCTCAGGTGAGGTTTTTAAACAGAAAAGGAAAGTGTAGCAGTGATGGACTCAGCATCAGACAACAATTGGGCTGTGGGCTGAAGAAATAAAAAGCTGAGCATCACATAACCTCTCCAGACAGCAGTGTGGACCCAGTGGGGCCTGTCCATAAAGCCATATCTGGATGATTTAAAAGTCAAAACCAGCAAACGTCAGTAATCTGCTACTGTCATTCAAACGATTCAGGAAGCTGTGGTGTCACTGTGTACCGTTCCCTGCTTTTTACACACAGTGGGCTTAGGGTCACCTGGAGATATCTGAGTCAGTATATCTGCAGTGAGACAGAGATTCTACGTTTATAACAAATGCTCAGGTGATGACAAGCCACTGCTCTGCAGACCAAATTGAACAGCCGGGATAGACACATGGTAATATTAGAACAATAGGGGCATCACTGCAAGGGCTGCAATCCAAGAGCCACCTGGGAATATCTACTCAGTTTCAAATCATTTCTCTTCTTCCTGGCTACCAGCTACCCCTCAGCTAGTAAGCTCCATAAATAAGTCCTTGTAGATTGGAGTGACTGGTTCTTCAATCTTTATAAAACAAGTTTTAAAAAGTAGGAAAAAGTCAAAAGACTAATCCTATACAAATAAGATTTGGTTTCAGAATAAAATGCTCACTCATACTGGATAAATAGCTCCTTCAAGGCTAAATGCTTCCCTAAATTGAACTTCCTTTTTTAAAACTCACATGTCCCTTCTGTCCTTGAAACTGCTTTGCCTCAAGGGAGTATCTGATTTCTTTGCAGTGCATCACATTTTATAATTCTTTATTCAATCTGAAGTTAAGCTAAATGTTTAAACACATCATACATATTTAAATTAGGTTCTTAAGTTTTGTATGTATACAGAAATCAAGTATTCAAATTTTTGACAATAATTGATCCTGGGTAGGTGTAAAGATTACAGAGAATTTAAATGTTTGTTTTTTTTTTTTGTACATTTCTATGTATTCCAAATTCTCTAAATGGTGTGTGTTATTTTCATATAAACAAATATATAGTAATTGTATATGCAAGTAATTTTTCTGGTCAAGACATATAGCCTAGTCAGATTCTGTTATCTCCTAAGATCAGACATGTAAACAACATTAACTGTCTTCTACCATGCTTTAGACACAATACTAGGAACTGAAGACACACACACACACACACACACAGACAATCCCTGTTCTTAAAGCTGTAAGTATCACAGGGTGCAGGGAAACACAGGACAATGCTTACGTCAATCTGGGCAACTCAGGAAAGTCTTGAAGAACAAGTCAGAGTTTGCCCAGCAGAAAACCAAGGAGAGGACATTCCAGGGCAAGGGAAGGATCTTCACTGCCTAATTTTTTTGGCCAGTCTGATTTTAAAGCCCATTATCCTCATTAACTTGTTAGTTCATGTCAAATCTCTGAGGGTTATTCCTGTGCACAGTAAATTGGGTTGATTAGATTATGTTGTTAATGAGAACCCCCTGTTAATTGGATGGCTGACTGAAAGGACGTGCACAGAGAAACGAAGGTGAAGAACCCTAAAAGACTTTAATCCAAGCCCAAAAGGGTTTCTAAGACAGATAGTCCCATGAATTTACTCAACAGCTAACCCCAGGAATTTATTCTCCACTCTTTATGTGAGCCAGGTTTTTGAGGGCATACTTAGGAAAATTATATTTTTTTCCCTGCAACTTTCCCTCTACAAGCACACAGAACATACATAAGCATACACTCTCCCTATCACCTCCAACACCACCTAACATGTACATATAACATGTAACATCATAGAAACCAATAGAAAGAAAACAAACTAATCAAGATAAAACAACTCTGCTTCTGAGCAGAAGAAAACAAAAAAACCTCAAAATTATGCACCACTAATACTGGTAGAGCAGCTTCGCTTAGCCCTCTCTTTATCATTTATTCAACAACACCTACCAGTTCTAGGGACTCCGATTTGACAGACATGATGTTTGCTCTGAAGAAGTTACAAACAAGGGACTGTGGCACGGTCAGTAAGAGCTGTGCTAGATGGTGGAGATGGACTGTGTGGCAGGGGCAGACGCACATGCACCTAAGTTGGCTGGGGAGGGAGTTGTCCTGCAAAGTTGTCTGGTTCTCTGGGAAACCACAGAGAACTGCAAATTGCTCAGTATGGCTGGAGCAAAAGGTGACTGTAAAAGGGTGGCAGACAACAAAGCTGAAAATATGGACAGAAATGGGATCATGAAAGGGCTTAGACACTAAATGAAAGAGTGTGAACTTTATCACTGAAAGCTGCAGGGAGCTATTGAAGGACTTTAATCAAGGAAATAGCATGATTAGAAGGATCGATATCACGGCAGTGTGGAGGACAGATTGAAGGGAGGCCACACTGGGGAGAGGAAATGCAGTTAGGGAATACTGCAGGACCTAGAGTCAGCTAATGAGTTCAAGTTAGGTGCACAAATAGAGAGAAATGGAAGAATTTAAGAAATAGTGAGGAACAAGGTCTTCACAACAAAGTGAATCACCAAAGGTACCTACCTAGACTCCGGATTCTGAGGTACTTAGTGTATGGGAGAAAAATCACGGGGAAAGTGCTCATTTCAAAGCAGCTTTCAGTTAGGGCAAGGGGATGAAAGGGACATTCACAGAGGAGACTGAGCTATAAGGCAGTTTGTTGGGGATATGCCATGCATTCTGGAAGCCACATTTGAAAGTTCTGGAAGAATCAGGTGGGTAGCATGCTGGAACAAGGTAAGAGAGATATAGAATAGTTTGGAAATAAGCATTAATACAAAGATAAGTTGTCTGGAAGTCTTGAGGTAGCTTATCTCAAATGCTGGAAGGCTCTGGTATATGTCCATTAGCCAACTTAATTTGACCATAAAGCATTTTAAAATTATAATTTAATTCATTAAAAAAATTATCAAAAAGAGTTTGTGAGACATGATGAACTCTGATCAAAATAGGTAATTTTAAAAATGGTCTTAAGGATAAATTAGTTGCTGCAAAAATATTTTCAAAACCTTTTAAAAAACCTTTTACTTGTATTATTTTAGTGCCTCTATGAGAACAAATTAAAGAAATCAAAGACTTTTGTTTGTTAGTTTTAGTAAGAACTGAAATCATAAACAGTAAAAATAGAGGTATGGCCAAGCCGAGGGATTCACCGACAATATGAACAGAGGTTCCCTCCAACTCCATCCAGTCCAAGTTGGGTAATTTCTCTCCACAATTTCCCAGCCCTTTTTCCAGGTTGGTGTCAGCCTTTTAGTTTCCTCAAAGGACTCTAATGCTAGAAAGAGAGATTTTAATTTAGAATGAGTGGTCTTGGAGTTTGCACCTGAAGCTGGTGGGGAGCTTCTACCTCCAGCCCTAACCCCAGTCTCCAGACTGAAAGCCCTTCCCAATTCCCATCCAAGCTCCCGTCCAAAGAACCAGCATCAGGAACATGGCCCTCCTAATAAAAAGTCATAATCATGCCCTTGAAGTGGGCTCAGATATGTTTGGATGGGGAATTCCAGGCACCAAAGTATCCAGAACATAGTTTAGGTAGTGGTGGAGGGAATGGTGACAACAAACTCAGGTCAGCCCATCCTCTTGACCTTATGCACTCCTAAACCTCATGGGAGGAGCACAGCTGGAGGAGGACCAGAGAGGGGTCTACCAAAGTGAAGGACTTGGAGCAAGGGCCTTCTTGCCCAGATGTAAGTGTGGAGCTGCATCCAAAAGCCAGAAAAAGCATAGATCTTCTCACCACATACAGAGTTCACCAAGAAGCCATAAGAGAAAGAGTAACAGTTGTTGAAAACAAGATAGTAGGCCCAAAATGGAGTCATTTATGCTGTGCTTCACTTCACCAAACTGAGAATGAACTTGGAGTTTTGTCTCTCCCAGAAACAGAATCTTAACTCAGTCAGTCAGGAATCACCTGAGCAGCACTAGTTAGGTGATGTGCCTGATAGACTCACACCATCCCCTATAAGGAATGTAACCTTGCATTTCTTTTCCCAGACTGAGCCTGGAAACCTGTGCCTTCACACTGGGTCTAGAAACTAACTGAGGTTAGACTGGATCTTACTTAAGAACTAGACTAGGTCTGAGATCAAACTGAGAAATCAGACTGGGTCTGGGGTTGGACTGGTTGACTTACCATAGGTGAACTAACTTGTTTTAAGGCTGAACAAGCAGGTTAACTTTACCAAAGCTCATCTTGAATCACAGTGGTCACAGTGGAGAACTTTTAACTTAGATAAGCTTATCCATTTGCAAGGTGTCCTAGAGAAAAAGAGGTCTCAGCCAAGTACTTACCATGAAGGGTAGAGGAAAAATTATTTTTCCTCCTCTACAGTTTCTGGTAACCAGGATGAGAACTGCTGAGACACCCCATTTACCCCAGAGCCTATAGATGGATGCTGGGAAATCTGGCAGAAGCTTGAAAAAGGTGAGAATTCATTATATTTATATCTGTGGTGCCTGGTGAAGAGAGGAACATAAAATTTCACATTGTCCCATCCTATCCAAATTGAGAGTGGCAGGCAAAAAACATTTGTAAAAATTAGACCTTCGAATTGTGACTCATGAATTTGCTTTTGGGTACCAATTAGTTGTCAATCTTTTCCCTCCCAGGGACAGCTATTGCTTTTCTGTTTCTTTTCTTTTTTCTTTTTTTTGTCACATTTTGTGTTCTGAGAACTTGATTTGGCAACATATTAGCCTATCAGCTCCAACAGTTCATTTTTAAGTAATGATCAAGTAAGGTTTGACCCAGGATTGAAAAAACAGATTGAATAACAGAAAAGCCTACCAATTACATCACCAAATTAATTTATGCATACTGGGTAATCATGAGATTTTGCCAATGATACAGAAATGGTTGACTATTTATTGCTTAAAAACTAAAACAAAGCAAAACATTTCCTGAGTAGGAACAGAAAACTTGGAACTTCCGTAATTTCATAAAGCCTGACCATCAATATTCTATACCAACATAAATAAACTTCTACTAGCACGATTTAAATAGATCAGCAATTTTATAAAAATTAATTTGAAAAATCAAAAGCTACCCTCTCTACCAGCAGTAACCAAGTGCAAAGTGGATATCCACTCACAATAGCAACATGAACTAAAATTAAACTTATAAGGAATGCCCAAGAACTTTATGGAGTAGATGCTCCATAATCATGCTTGAGTGGCTTAACATCTATAATTTCAATGTCAGCTCAAGAAAAATTCCATCAGGTTTTTTACCATACTTCTGAGATTTTTCAAGTCCTCGCCCTTGCAGTACAATTATATGTATATTTGTCTTGTTCCCTCTCCTAGACCCTAAGTCATTTGAGGATAGTAATGTTCTCTCCATTTTTAAATTCTTCAGAGCTCCTAGTAACAGAGCTTTCTGTGATAAGTGTATAAGAAATATGTCTGTTCTAGAGGAGAGCAGGAAGTGGGAGACTGGATGAAAGAAGATGAAAGACTCAGCCAAAGAACATACACGCATAACAGACAACAGTGTGGTGATGGCCAGAGAGAAGGGGTGGGGGGCGAGGGCTGGATGAAAGTGGGCAAAGGGTGAAAAAATGGGGACAACTGTAATCGTATCAACAGTGAAAATAAAGTTAAAAAAGGAAATATATGTAAAAAAAAAAAAAAGGAAGAGACTGTGAAGATATTAGGTTGGCTAAAAAGTCCATTTAGTATGTTCTGTAAGATAAATGACACATTTTTTATTTTCACCAATAACTTTATTGGTTTGGAGATTTTTAGTATGTCAGTTATCTCCTGTGTGGCATAACATTGATTTTTTTCAATTAATGCCTCAATTTGATCTCTATCAACTTCAACCAAACCGTGGAGTGTTGTCCAGCAAGAAATCTACAGCATGAAACCTCATAAAAAACCTTTGACACATTTGATCAGTTACAGCACTTGCTCTATAAACTGCACAAATATTTCTTTGCATTTCAGTTGCATTTTTAACTTTCTTGAAATAATAAAACATAATATGCCAAAATGTTGCATATTTTCTTCCATCTCCAATATCAAAATGACTACATAAGAACTCACCAATTTTGATGGGGTTTTTTTATGCTTGCTAATACGACAGCTGTCACAATACAATCTAACAAAATCATTTCTAATGAAGTTAAAGACAATTATGCACTACTAGATGCACTACTAGAGCCATCTTACAGGGGGAAAAAACAAATTAACATTTTGGCCAACCTGATACATTTTCCATTTTTGATGGTTTGTCCTAGGAAGAGTTCTTAAAACAAATGCATAAAGTGGCACATCAAGATTGAAGAACTTTTCAATTTCTCTTCTTTTAAGAGCTATACTTTCTAATATTATGATCAACTATATCCTAAATTGGCTGAAGTGCTAGTAAAGGTTTGTCATCTTTAAATTTATATATCACTGAATTTTAAAAGAAATATTTCACTGACAACTTCATATTGATTTCTAATCCAATTTACTTTTGGGTCCTCATGTACCAGATTTTTTCTGAGAATAGAAGCTTTTGGAAAATTACTATATATTAAACAATTCTCTTAAATTATACATATTTCTGTTCCTTCTCCTTTTCGCACATTAAAATAAAAAAAGCCCACACACCTCTATTTTGTTTCTAAATTGCTTATCAGTGTCTCTTTAAATAGCATATGAATCAGGCAATGCATCTGGCAAATTACTGGCTTGTATAATGTCTATATATTTCCTCAATAGAAATAGAATTAGAATACTCAACAAAATTATTCAATGGTACAAAGATTGTGTCTATTCTTTAAAATTTTGAACTCTTCAGATTTATGAACCCATACGCTCATAAATATTAGAACTTGAAATTGATCTCAATATTTAGATGAGGACAGAAAGAGGTTAAGTGACTTTCTTACCATCACAAAGAAGTTGTTGAAAGAAAATATAGCAGACAGGGTTAATCAATGAACTAATCAATCAATCAGCCATTCATTTAATTCCCATACCTTTTTGTTCTTATCATTATGCCATTATTCATGGTAGGGTAAATTGAAACAAAGTCACAAAATTATGAGGTCAATAATGTTTTTCTTTCTTTCACAAATTTCTCTTTAATGAAATACCAACCAGTCCCTCACTTTCCAGATGTGTTACCTTGGAACCACTACTTAATATCTTACATGTACATTGGAGATGATGCCTATTTGTAGAGCTTCTTAGTCACCTAACCCTAATAACTGATGAAAAGCATTTTTCTTCCTCTAAGATTATATGGTTTCCTAGTCTCTAACATCCTACTTCTATTAAAACAGGAAAAATACCTCTCAACCTAATTTACTCTTTGACAAACAAATTTACACCATTTTCCAAAAATCTTTCTAAATTATTTTATTCTAAAATAAAAATTATTTGGCTATATAAAAGAAGTATTGCATGCATCATTTGCATAAACTCCTTTGGGACTATACATTATACTGAAAAATAATTATGTATATACTAAAATTCGACACAAATTGTTACACTTTTATTAGAATCAAAAGGGAGGCTATGGTGGAAAGAGCACTAGATTGGGAGTAAGGAAACCTAGCCTAGTTTTGGTTCTGCCATTAATCATGTCATTCAGGGTAAATCATTTAATCTCTCTCATCTGCAAACTCAGGGAGCTGAGCTACATGATTTCTAAGGTCCTTCACCCTAGAAGAGTCTGTTTCTCAATGCTTTTACAGATGCTTGGTCATCCTGAGATTTTCTCCTTCCTTATACTTGTAACTTACACAAAACCATCAAGGACCTTACCATTTCCTAGAGATTTTCCCTTAAAAATTAGACACACAACCTAAAAATCAATAATAAGGGAATATGAAAGGATAAGAGTTATGGTTACACTAATGTTCACATATATGAAATAATATGTCTCATCTCATTAAATCGTTAGACTATCAGAGCAGTTGCCCCTGGAGTATGCATTAAAGAGAAGTATTATAAAAAGAATTTGAAGAGTAAGAGCATTTATTTTGAAGTTAGTGAAAGGAAAAGACTAAGTCAATTGTCAAAGTTTATAGAAGACATAATTACAGTACTGCATTGCCTTAGAAACTTGAACATTATAAATTATGAGATAGTTGGAGCCATCTTAATCCCCTGAGGATAGTATTCTCTGAAGACATGTTTACCTGCTACTAGCATAACCATAGCCTATCTAAAGAGAACTCTTTTCATTCATTTCATTTATTTACACATTGCCTCATTTATTCAAAAGCAATTTTAAAAAATTGAATTCCTTGAATTCAATTCAAAAGCAATTTTAAAAGCAATTTTTAAAAACTTATTCCTTCCACTGTGCACTGGATTCCTACTCATTTTACCTACTAAAGGAAATTGCTATGGCAATTCTTGCCTAACTCACATAAATGTGTCCTCTTCCCTGAATATTGCCCATCTACATAAAAGTGTTACAATTTCTCCCATGAAAAAATAAACCCATCTTGACCTCACACCCCTCTCCCACCCTCCACCAGTGCTTCTTTTTTTTTTTTTTTACAGAAAAATTCCTCACAAGAGTTGCTGCTTTTTCCTATCTCCATCTGCTCTCTCTCATTTATTGTCCCTTGAACCCTATGCAACCAGGCTTTGCCTCTACTACTTTAGTGTAACAGCTCTTGTCAAGATCAACAATTACCTTCATAGTGTTAAATCCAGTAGTCAATTCTCAGTCATCATTTTAGCTGACATAGCAACAGCACTTGACATAGATGTTCACTTCTTTTTCATGAAAATAGTTCCTTTATTTAACTTCTGGGATAACTGTAATAAAAACAATAATACTGATGAACTCTAGCTACCCCTGTTTTGTTTTTGTTTCTTTGTTTGTTTGCCTGCCTCTGCCATAATCCATCTGGTTTTCCATAAAGGCTGTAGAAATAAGTTCAACTTCAATATGATGAAGACTACAACCCTTACATCTTGTTAGTCTTCAGTAGAAATCCTGGAATTCCTCCTTGGATGGAGTACTGTGGTATTACTCTGATTTACTACATTAACCAGAGTATAGTGTGGGAGTTGGAGGAGGGTGGGAGGGGCTCAGGCAATTTCAAAGGCTTCCACTTGGCATTTTCTAACAGAATGGGTCTTACTCCGCAGGCGAGGGAACCAAAGTGATGCTTTTACCAGTTGCTGTGTGTAGTCATCATCATTAGTCACTCAGGAACTGAAGGAATGACCGCAGATGGTTATGGGTTGGACCTACTATGAGTTGAATGTGGGCCAGGACTCCATTTGTTTCTTGGCCCTCATATTTAGCAAGTCTCACAAGGGTGCCACGGTAGCATGTTGAGGCCTCCGGTATCAGTATTGGCTCAGACTTCATATCCAATAATCCTCACAAGATCTAAGTATTTCCCCAACCCCAGTGTACAGTGGACTGGTAAATGGCCATAAGGCCTTTTGGTAATAAATTTGTAAACAGCTTCTGGAAATATATGTTGTAGTAATAATTAGACCTTCCTTAGGGGGGTTTGACCTTCTCTTTTTAGTCAATAGGCTCAGGTCTTTAAAATGAGTAGGGGTGATTTTTCTTTTTATTGCAGTAGTTGACTTCAAGTCTCTATTTGCAAGGTCTTAATCTTATTTGGCTATATAATGCAAGCAATACCCTCACTGGCTGCCCATCCGTAATATCCCTAAGAAATAATGGTTCATCAGCCATTGCCACAGATCCCTGTAGGTCCAGGCACCCTGGTTGCTATCCAACTATGCTGCCCATCTCAGTAATTATGCCTCTGGTGGTTAAGTGCCACCACTGGGCTTCCTCTGTTCTAGAATCCTATCATCCTCATTGATCCTACAAAGTTAGTTCCATAGTAGCAACTTGTAGCACCAACTTCCTCACAGCAGATAGCTATTAGTGAGCTTAGGGGTGCCAGTGCCCCACCCTCCACCAGTGCTTCTTCATTGTTTTAGTGAAAGAAGTGTCCTCTGCACATGCAGGGAACACAGTCAACCGTTTTATGTAATAAGCTTATTCTAGCATGGCCGCTCCCCTCTGCCTTCTGATCTCTTTGCTCAATTGCCTAACAAGGCAGTTACAGATCTCCACCTTATTTTCTATATCATTGTTATCGCCATAGTTTAAGGAGCGATACAAGCAGTGCTATTGCCAGCATGTTAAACCCCGAGTCAAGAGAAAGTATCTCCATACAATAAACTTAAACTCTCCTTTATGCAGTTTTGTATTTTGTCCTTGCCCCATCCTACACTACTCCCATACGTGCTCTCCCAGTTCCTGTCAGTATTAGCCACTTACTGTAGCTCTTTAATTAATAACCCACTTCTTCCAGCAGCAGAGACTTACTTCCCTGTTCCTTCCATGCTAAGACTTGACCCCAGAGATTGGCCTAGAAACAATGAGCAAATGTGTAAGCAGATATTAAGACAGGTAAGCATCATCTTGAATATTTTCAAGTGGAGCCTTCGCACAGCTTCCAAGAAATAGAGACTGCTAGCCAGAAAGAGAGGGAATGTTTCTAATGACCTTTAGGATTCCCTGAAAACTCGTAATAGTAAAGCTTCGACACACCAGGACTATCACCACCCCAGTTACTATCAGCAATGGGATCTTTTTTATCTGACTAGAGAATGGTCAAATTTCAGATTCTCATTCTAAAGGTTTGTCTTCCAGGATCACTTTTGCTCTCAACTGTTTTAGATTTGGTTTCTTAAAAAGCCAGACCTGAATCAAGGATTTGGGTGCAAGTTATTTCCTGGAAAAGTAACTCCAAATAACATGTTAAGGGAGTATGGAATTATAAAAGGAAATGAAGGAAAGCAATAAACAGAATGTTAAACAGGAGGTCATCACAGTGAGCAACTTACATTCTCTAATATCTGTAGAATACATCTCACAAGTGTCCCACCAAGGGGCAAGGAAGTTGAGGTATATATTCACAGACTTCTGGCTTTCACTGTTAGTCACTCCAAGGGAGTTAGCTCACTACCCCACTCAGGTCTATGCCCTGGGACAGGCCAAGCATTCATCTCAACCAATTAGCCAGAAATAATGGTTCCATCTGGCCCATAGAAGCTACAAGTGAGATCTGGGTAGGCCAAGGAAATAAAAGCAGAGTACGTATTGAAGCACCTGCTACACTTACACTCTCTCTCTCACACCCTAAAAGAAAGGTGCAAGTCACATTTTTAATATACACAAAATCTTTAACAATTATTTTTTAAATCATTATCATGTACTACATAAAAATCTTTTTTCCACTAGTATTATGCATTCCACAGATTGGAAAAAACTGTGATAAGCAACCACTAAAGAACTATTATAAAGAACTTATACAACTCAACACATACACACACAAAAAAATTAAATTAAAAAATTGACAAAGGACTGAAATAGATGTTTCTACAAAGAGGACATCCAGATGATCAATAGACATATGAAAAGAAGCTCAATGTCACTAATCATCAGAGAAATTCAAATTAAAACCACAATGAGATAGCACCTCACACCTGCCAGAATGGATATCATCAATAAATCAACAAACAAGCATTGGTGAAAATGTGAAGAAAAGAAAACTATTGTGCACTTTTGTTGGGAATGAAGATTGGGGGAGCTCTTACCGAACAGCAATTGGGATCCCACTGCCTGCCCCCACCCTCCAGGCAAAATTCCATAAACAAAGTTTTGGTGATAAAGGAAAGGAGTCTTTCTATTCAAAAGTTCTATAATTTTGGAATAAATATTTCCACAAGAATTAGTCACTTAGGCTTATTAATTAAGGGTAAACTCTTTTTTTTTCAGATTTAATGTGTTTTATTGATTAAATTATTACATTTGTGCCAATTTCCCTTCCCTCTGCTCCCCTCCACCCGGTGGCCCCCCTCCCTCCAGTTGTCCCCCCCTTTTAGATTATGTCCATTAGTTGTGCATACAGTTCCTCCCAACCTCTCTTCGTCTATTCCATTCCCTCCTACCTTGATCCCCAATTCCTATATCATCTCCCTCCCTTTCCCCATTCCCCCTCCCTGTTGACCTCCCCCCAATATGCTTCCCGTACCCACAGTTCCTCTTCCACTCTCGTTGCCTATTTAGTTTGCCTTTGTTTCATCTCCCTAGCTTCTGTTTTTTTTTAAACCAGTCCCTTTAACATCTCATATAACAGTGGTTTGGATTTAATGAATTCTTTCAGTTTTATTTTGTCCTGGAAACACTTTCTCTGTCCTTCTATTCTGAATGACAATTTCGCTGGATAGAGTATTCGTGGTTGTAGGTTTTGGATTTTCATTACTTTGAATATTTCTTGCCAGTCTCTTCTTGCCTGTAGGGTTTCCCTTGAGAAGTCAGCTGATAGTCTAATTGGGACCCCTTTGTACATAATTCTTTTCTTCTCTCTTGCTGCTTTTAAGATTCTCTCTTTATCTTTAATTTTTGACATTTTGATTATAGTGTGTCTTGGAGTGGTTCTCCCTGGGTCCAGTCTCTTGGGAACTCTCCTTGCTTCCTGGACCTGCAGGTCTATTCCCTTCCCCAAGTCTGGGAAGTTCTCCTTTATTATATTTTCACTCAATTTTTCAAGTTCTAGTTCATCTTCCTCGCTCTCTGGCAAACCAATGATTCTTATGTTGGGCCTTTTATAGCTGTCCCAGAGGTTTCTGATCCTTTCATTGTTGCTTCCCATTTCCTCTCGCTGCATTGGTTGACTGCTTGTTCCTTCTCCATATTCCAGTTTGTTGAGATGAACTCTGGATTTTATTTCCTTTCCTTCTGTCTCGTATGCGGTTTTGTTCCTTTCGTTATGAAAGTTTTTCGCTTCTTTCATATCTTTTTCCTGCTCTTTTGTGAATTCTGTAAGCCACCTGATAACAATGGCCCAGAACTGAGCCTCTGACAGGTTTCTTATCTGTTCATCTGTCAGGATCTCTATCTGCTGCCTGGTGAGTTGTGTTACCGGTATCTCTATAGTTGTCTGCCTCATTTTGACAGATGCGTTTTGTTTTCTTGGGCCGGCTGTCGGGGGCAGTGCCTGTGTACGCGTCACAAATTAGCGACCGGCGCCTGCCTGTCCGCGACCTATTTCGCAGCCCTGTGGTGCTTTCTTTGGGGGCGGGGGTCCAAGATGGATTCACACAGTTATTCAGCTAGGAGACCGGGATCCGTCCTCCCGCCCCCCTGGGCCTCACTGTTCAAGGTGATGCGGCGGCCGCTCTCCCCAGCGCCGGGGTCGCGCACCGCCAGGGGCTTGCGTAGCCGGGACTCCTCGCCGGGGTCGCGCACCGCCAGGGGCTTGCGCAGCCGGGATTCCTCGCCGCCCGCCGCTCCGGGTGCGACCGCAAACAGCACTGCCCTCTTTAACTCTTACCTGCCCAAATGGCACCGCTGGTTTATAACTTCATATGTTGGACTTCCGTGTAGTTTTATTTTCTGGAATTTCTAGTTATCCTTTGTTTTGAAGTAGTTGTATTCCTCTCTAGTTGTAGAGGGAGACCTAGCGTGTCCGTCTAAGCCTCCATCTTGGCCGGAAGTCCTCCAAGGGTAAACTCTTAACTCCTTAGTTATAACTTTAGTCACTTATGTCTATCAAGTAAGGCTAAACTCTAACACCTGGGTTCTCTTAGCATTTCCCTGTTAGTTTTTAGTTAACTTATTTCTATAGGATAAGTTTATAAACTAAAACAAGATAAGATACATAAGTTACACAATTTTGAAAGAATGGCAGGCTTCTGCCTCAAAGTTCATCACATCTAGAATACCCAAAGAATAAACCTACCACCCTCTGCTGAAGCAGCCCTATCCTAGGCTGTTCCCAGAGTTCCCTCCCTCCAAAATACCCTCTGTTGGAAAATGCAGACAAGCTGCAGCATGATCATCCAAGTTTCTTTGAAAAAGAAGAGCCTGAGAGCCTGAGCCAGAGCCAGGGCCAGAAAAGTCCATGAGCCAAAGAGCCGGCCCTTTTTTTGTTTCCTTTGGCTCTGGAGGCACTCAGCTTCTCAGCCAATCCTGTCCTAGACTGCTTTCCATTGCCTAGGCAAACTCCTCCTATGGCCCCTCTGTACCACAGCCACTGTGGAAAACAGTCTGGAGGTTTCTCAAGAAATTAAAAAATAGAACTGCCTTATGACCCAGTGATTCCACTTCTGAGAATATATCTGAAGAAACCCAAAACACTAATTCAAAAGAATATATACACCCCTTTGTTCAATTAAGCATTATTTATAAGAGCTAAGATTTGGAAACAGCCCAAGTACCCATCAGTAGATAAGTGGATAAAAAAGCTGTGGTACATTTACACAATGGAATACTGCTTGGCCCTAAAAAAGAAGGAAACCTCACTTTTTGCAAGCATGAATAGACCTGGAGAGTATTGTGCTAAGTGAAATAAGCCAGTCAGAGAAGAACCAATACCATATGATTTCACTTATATGTGGAATCTAATGAACAAAATAAGCTAACAAACAAAATAAAAACAAACTCATAGATACAGAGAACAATGGAATAGCTGTCAGAGGGGTGGGGCTTCAGGTCTACGTGGAAAGAGTGAAGAGATTAAGCAAAAAAAAAAAAAGAAGAAGAAGAAGAATTCATAGACACAGGTATTGGTGATTACCAAATGGAAAGGGGGTTGGATGGAGGTAGAAGAGGGTATGGGGGGATAAATGGAGACAAAAGGAGACTTGACTTTGAGTGTTGAACACACAATGGAATATTGAATGTGTGTTACAGAATCGTGTATATGAAACATATAATTTTACTAACAAATGTTACCACAATAAATTCAATAAAAACCTTTAAAAAGGGAAAAGACTTAATATTTATGGGTATTATTATATATCTGTACATATAAAACCATATATACATAACATAATTATATGTATATAGTAACTGTGTCATGAGGACGATGAATTGAAAAAAATAAAAACCATATGTAGGGAAACCAGTTAGGAAGCCATTACAATCTCCAGAGCATTAACCAAGGCAATAACTACAGGTGAAATGAAGAGAGGACAGTTTTAAAAGATCTCAGTGTGTTGGAATTTGTAGGACTCATTGGCTGATAGAAAATGGGAATTAGAGAAGTGAAGGAATTAAAAATACAGTTAATATCTTTTTTTTTAGAAATGCAAGTTAAGTTATTAACAGTAATCAAGTTAAAGAGGAATTATAAATATCTTTAGAAAAATCTATTAGAAATCCTTCATACTGAATTTTAAACTAACTTCATAGATGATTTTGGTGTTCTCCAATTTGAGAAACACTGCCTAAGACCATACTACTAGAACTCCTTCTTAAGAGAGTTGTGTGCAATTAGCAGGTAATAATTCCCAGAACATCCTCATAATTATGAAGATACTTGAATAATGACTTTTAACTTCATATAACAGACCCAGAGCAGTGAAGAAGCTAGAAAATACCTAGTAATGATTTTGTGTTGCAGGTTTAAAATATGTAAAATTCTAATAAATGGTGAAGTTTTCCCTTGGAGATTCTAGAAAATTCCAAAGTGGTAACAGTCTCTTGGAAAAAATTTCTATCATCTACCTACCTCTATCAAGATTTGCTATGGCATCAAGATGCTAACAGGCACAATAAGTCTAAATATACTCATGAAAAATTTCTAAGCATTCTGAAATAGAAATTTTGGTTAAATTAGTGATAATTCATGCAAGTTTGGCTTTATCAGCACTAATGAATTTAAGTTCTAAAGTTATTTACTGCACTCAGACTTTTTGTTAAATTATGAAACAAAATCACTGCCTAGAATAGAACCAACCAAATATTGTTATAGACTGCTGACTTTATATACCTTGGTGATGATAGTTACGTTGCTAAAATCTTTTAAAGCAATTGATTGTGGCCTTCTTAAATTCTGTTTAAAACATGTTTTGTTTTTCTTTTTGCTGTGAAATAGATGAATTTGAAGAAAATATCCCTTCTTTGCTCTCTGATCATTTTTTTTTCCTTATAAAAGTAAAATTTGTGGTCTATATCATCTCTGGTTGCTAGAATGAAATGCCTCCTTAAGGCTGCTAATACTTATAGCAACAACAACTGGTGAATCCAATTTGCATTTTAAATGATCAATTCAGGACATTGTCCTTCAAGTCCCAGGATGCTCCTAATAGATTTCCTATGCACACAAGTAATGTAGCTACAAGAGGTACTGTGTATGCAGTCAACAGTACAGTCTAAATGCTGCATCGGTTAACGAATCAGTCCCCCTTTGAAGGGCTGCTGATATACTCAACATTCTTTAGAAAAAAATGGTCATCCCTTTTCTAATGTCAGATCTCCGTGCTAAGCCATCTCCTTCTAATATATCAGACTATTTGGTGGTTAATTCCAGAAAGACTAGAATTGGCCTGAGTTATTCTATCAAATGAAAAGTCTGCCAAAAATCTTTTATTTCTGGCCAAGACTCGAGACATATAATATTGTTTTGTACCGTGAGTCCAAGGAATTTCAGGGAAGTTTGTACCAGCTTGTGAGCATTGTTATTGGTAACGGAGAATCATAAGTTGCACCTTATCTTGGCAAGGCCCCTGAAGGTCGCTGCCACTGGTAATGCCAGCAGTGAGAGTCAAAGAGTTTTCAATTGCTAAAGAATATTCACAGAACCCTAAGTGACAGTGTTTTGAAACCTACAGCTTTGCAAAAAAAAGCTTACAATATAGCAACAGCATGAAAATGTCATTGGTGCTGGTTACACAGCAAGAATATTGCTCTGCAACTAGCAGGGTATAAGAAATCATATCTCTGACTTACTCCCAAGTTGTGAAACCCTTTCCTCATACAGACATTCAATACTGTATTGATTTCTATTTCCTTCTAGACTTTTTACAATCTGATTTTTCACATTAAGCTTGTTAAGCACAAGCAAACTTCAGGCCCTTTTCAAGATAAAGTACCATATTTATTGTCGTACTTATGCATTTCTTAACCATTTAACATGTATAAATAAAACTGTGCTCCCATTTTAATTATGTTTTTATCTTTTTTTTTAACATGTTACTGATGAAGTTTTTGAGTGTTACGATCCATTTTTTCCATGAATCCTATGGTCTTTGCTGCACAATTTTGCATAGCATTTCCATTTTTGAGGAATACATTTACTGTGTCGTGTTACATAACTGACTGTAGTACCTTTCAGAGATGGCCTCTAGCTTTCTGCAAATACAACTCACCTCCAAATAATTAGCACGACAATTAGCCAGAAAAATTATAGCAAATAATATTATTAGTTGGACAATAATGAGAGACAGATGAGAGGGGTCATGGGGATTTCATCTCTATGGTGACAATTCCCCATTTTATGAATTGAGCTCAGTTCCTCCTTCTGGCCTCCACACTATTTAATCAAGAGTGTACTTGACATTTCCTCTTAGACATCTTGCAAGCATTTCAAATGCATTGATATGTCTGGAACCAAACTCCTTATCTTCTCTCAAAAAAACTGTCCCCTCTAGATCCACCATCTGAGCCAACGGCCCTGTGTTCTTGCTCTTTCTCCCACTCAAGCCTGAGCTTTTGTCATCCTGAGCAACTCCCCCCTGACATACCAAATGCATCCAATGCATCACCAGACCTGTCTACACTTCTCCCAATGCATTTCCACTCTCTCCGCCTTCCTTCTCCACTGGCACCATCTGGTCTATAGTGCCTTGGGACTGCCATGTTCTCACAATTGTGCTCCTACTGTAATTTCTCCCCAGAGTATTTTGTGGGGGATACTAGGATCAGGCCACATGTCTCACTATAAAGTTCAATGGCTTTCCATTACAGGTTATGGGATCAACAAATTTCTTAAATTTGGCATGAGATGTAAGACCATCTCTTACATCTTGTCTTATATTGTTTCCCACTCCCTCCTCATCCTCATTTCCTGAATCCTGAAACCTGGTTTAATGGATCCAACTCTTTATTGCATCAGGCCTCCACTCATACTGTCTCTCTTACCAGCACTTCTTACCTGTCTAATTTCTATTCAATTTTCTGGTGTTAGGCAAATGTCACTTTTTCAGTAATATTTTTTTACCTCCTATTCTACATTAGTGTACGCTTTATTCTCTTACTGATCTTACAATTATCTTTTTTATGGCTTTTCAGAGTTTTCATTTACTTGCTCATTTGTTAATTTATTTGCAAATTCTCTGTTTCCCACTAGACTATGAATCCCATGTGGTTAGAACACACCTCTATTATGATCACAATATTGAATAACACATGCCTGGCACAAAGGACACACTTAAAAATATTTATGGAATGAATAAACTTCTTTTGAAAATGTTTACCATATTATGTTTTAGATGTTGTATTAAGTGTGGGACTACAAGAACACACAATCTTTTGTGGCAGACAATCAGACAATCATTCTAATAGTAATAATTACCATTTTGACAGTTTGTAAAGGGTTATACACGATCAGTATTTGCCTTTATAACAATTCTATGAAGTTCATTTAGTTGTATTATTATCCACATCACAGATGGGTTTGTGATGTGTTATGCATGATCAAAATTCACTTTCATAACAATGCTATGAAGTTGATTTGCTTGTATTATTATCCACTTCACAGATGAGGAAAATGAGACTTAGAAGGTTAAGCAATTTATTCAAGGTTATATAGCCAGTCCATGGCAGAATTTAATATCGTGTGCTCTGAATACTCTACCGGGGCAGGAAGGACTTACCTGTTCTTGGGGGAGTTGGGAAATATTTCACTGAGAAGTAAAATTTGATCTGCCTCTTGAAGAATGAGTCAAGCATATTCTGATAGAAAAGAAGGTGAGGGAAAACCAGGAAGAAGGAAAAGCACATGCCAGTGGGTGAAAAAGCATGGCAGATTTGTGATAAGACAAAGAGAATGGAGAAGCTGAGGTGCTGTTACATGATAGAAAGTACATGGAAAGGAGGCAGGAGAAAGAGGTTGGAACCAGACTGAGAAATTCCTATGCTAAATCTAATCTGACCAAGGAGAGTTAATGGTAAGTTTGGTCTTACACAAATAAAAATATTACAGGTAACTTTCTCTCTCTTAAAATGCTGGGTCCATAGATTGTATCACAGAAAAAAAAGGGGGGGACCAACTTATTAAAACATGAATAATTAAAGACATTAGAGGGATCCAAGATGGTAGAGGAGTAAGTAGAAGCTACACTAACCTCCTTCCAGGACCAATCTGAAATTACAGGTGAGACTAACCAACTGAACACTAGTTGGAGAGAAGCCTAATAACCACAGACAGACAGACTTCACCAAAACATGACTGGTACAGAGACTGGAGGACACATGAGAGGGTTGGCTGGCCTCCTACAAGCAGCAGCTGAAGCACCAGAGAGATATTTCAGCAACTGGGGAGTTCCCCCTGAGAAGTGTGGCATCTAAACCCAAGCTGGGCTCCCCAGCCTACAGCACCAGAGTCAGAAAGGAACGTAGACAACATCCAGTTGTGTAACGCAGTGGGGTTTATGTTTGCCAGGGAGAGACAGCCAGAAACACAGAGAGCCTCTTAAAGGGTGAGCACATACAATTTCATCTGTAGCCACTTACCACAGACTTTGGCAAAGGGGTGGGACAGAGTAGACTAGAGCTGCTTGAGAAGAGTCTAGGGATGGTGGCTTTGGAGACAGAACTAAGGAAGCTGCCACCAGGATTCATGTGCTGAATCATTCTCCATACTTCAGGAGCCATCTTGCTCAGGCAGAGCACTCCCTTCCAAGTGGCACCAGCCTGAGGGGAAGCAATAGCATCGCCCCCAGGAATTACTCTGCCCTACCCTGTGGTGCTTAAGCCTCGCTGCTGATTACAGGTTAACAACTACAGGAAACAGCCACAGACTGTGGATCAGTGGTAGTCTCAAACAGGCTGCTTAGGGTCAGACTGGAATCCAATCTGACATCAACAGGGGCAGGTCTATAGAGAGAAAACAGTGTACCTGTACAAAAACATAAAGATGTGGTGGGTGAAGTGACTCTCATTCAACTAACCAGAGGAAAGAACCCAGCAAAGAATGACCCAACAACAACCAAAACCCAATCATTACCAGAGAGCCCACATAAATGGCACAAAGGGCATCCCAAGAAAATCAAGTTCAGGAGGTCAACGAGACTGTACCACTGAATCTCACAGGTCTCCTACCACAGAAATTCACACCACAAAGACAGGGAGCCAAAGCAGATCAATCTAAGAAACAGAAATAAACAAAAAAGAGTCACCTAAAATGGGGAGACAAAGGAACAACCTCCAACTGAAAGAAAAAGAGGAATCCCCATAAAGACTGCTAAATGAAATAGAGGCAAGCCAACTACCACATATTGAGTTCAAAATAATGGTTATAAGGATGCTCAATGAGCTGAGTGAGAACTACAAAAAACTCCAGAAAAACTATAAGGAACTTACTGTGAAGTACATTAGCATGTAAAAAGACATAGAAACTACAATAAAAGCTAGAAGGAAATAAAAAATACAATATCTGAAATGAAGAATATGGTAGAAGGAATTAAAAGCAGGCTAGATATGCAGAGGGTTGAATCAGTGTGTTGGGAGACAAGGTAGAATAAAATTCCCGGACGGAGCAACAAAATGAAAAAAGACTGAAAAAGAATGAAGAAGGTTTAAGGGAGCTGCAGGAAAACATTAAACATAATAATATCTGTATCATAGGGATACCAGAAGAAGAGGAGCAAGGGATATAAAACCTGTATAAAAAAAGTAATGATAGAAAACTCTCCTAACTTGACAAGAGAAAAAGTCATGCAAGTCCTGGAAGCAGAGAGGTTTCCAATGAAGATGAACCCAAAAGTGCCAACTCTAAGACACATCATAATTAAAATGGCAAAATTTAAAGAAAAAGAGAGAGTCTTAAAGGCAGCAAGGGAGAAACAGCTAGTAACATACAAAAGAGCTCCAATAAGGCTATCGGCTGATTACTCAACAGAAACACTGTCAGCCAGAGGAAATGGCAAGAAATATTCCAACTAATAAAAAACAAAGGTATGCAACCAAGACTACTCTACCCAGCAAGACTCTCATTTAAAATGGAAAGCAAAATAAAGAGTTTCCTAGACAAAAAAAAAAAAAAAAAAGCTTAAAAGAATACATCTCCCCCAAACCACCATTGGAAGAGATGCTAAAGGGACTACTTTAAGAAGATGAAGAAAAAGAGCGGGGAAAGAGGGGAAAGAGAGAAACACAGGTACAAAGCAAAAAATGGCAATGAATAAATACCTATCAATAATAACCTTATGTAAATGAATTAAATGCTCCAATCAAAAAACATAGAATAGCTGAATGGATTAGAAAGCATGACTTACTATATGCTGTCTATAAGAAATCCACCTCAGAACAAAATATCTACACAGACTGAAAGTGAAGGGATGAAAAAATATATTCCAGTAAACAGACATGGGGGAAAAAGCTAGAGTAGCAATATTTATATGAGAAAAAAAAGATTTCAAGAAATGAAAAGACCATAAAAAGAGAGAAAGAAGGACACTACATAAGACTTAAGGGGACACAGGAGACTTCTGGCCAAGATGCAGGCCTAGACTGACACACTCCATCTCCTTCCACAACTAAGAAGGAATACAACTGCTGTAGAACCAGAAATAACCAGAAGTTCAGAAAATAAATGGAAGTCCAACATATGAAGTTATACAGAAGTGGTGCTCATCTGGATGGGTAGGAGGGGTGAAGCCAGGGCGGAGAGGTCAAGCTGTGCTGGAAGCAGTGGCAGCAGCAGCGACAGCAGCTGGATGGCGGTAAGCACAGACACCAGTATTTAAGGGGAGGCGAGAAGTGCCTGGGGGGCAACCCCAGCTGCAGACCTCTCAGCTTGCATTTCCAATGCCGGGAAAGGCAGAAGCCCATTGCCTTGGACTGTGAGGCCCAGAGAGGGTGGGGATGGAGGAGAAGGCTCCTGGTCTCTCAGTGAAGAGTGAACGGCAGAAATCCATCTTGGACCCCCACCCCCACAGAAAATGCCACAACACGGTGGGAAGGGTCACCTGCTTGTGATGAGTGAATGGGGCTCTGCCCCCTATAATGTAGAAGGTGTGACAACCTTACCTAGGAAGCAAAGGTAAACACAAAACTGTCAGGATGGCACAGATCATGACAGAGATCCCAGTCACACAGCTGACCAGACAGCAAATGTTTAATCTAACAAAGCAGCAGATAGGAAATCTTTCTGAGGCACAGTTCAGAGCTTTGGTTATATGAATGCTTACAGACCTAACAGTAGATCTTAAACAAGACAGGGAAGGAATGAAGGCTAGTCCTGCTGAAATGAATGAAAACACATACGAAACTAGTGGTGAGGGAAAGAAAACTAGGGATCAAATTAATAAATTGGAACATAGGGAAGGAATAAACAGCCAACCAATGCAGAAAGAGGAAATGAAAAGTGAAGAAAATGAGGTGAGGCTGAGAAATCTATCAGATAGCTATAAGCAGGCCAACATCTGAATCATGGGTTGCCAGAAGGTGAAGAAGAAGAACTAAAAATTCAAAAATTATGTGAAAAGATAATGAAGCAGAACTTTCCTAACTTGGGGAAGGAAATAGACTTCCAGGTTCAGGAAGTACAGAGAGTTCAAAAAAACCTGGACCCAGGGAGAACCACACCAAGACACATTATAATCAAAATGTCAAAAATTAAGAATAAAGAGAGAATCTTAAAAGCAGCAAGAGAGAAGAAAAGAATTATGTACAAAGGGGTCCTAATAAGACTATCAACTGATTTCTCAAAAGAAACTCTGCAGGCATGAAGGAACTGACAAGAAATATTCAAAGTAATGAAAAGAAAAAACCTACAACCATGATTACTCTATCCAGCAAAGCTGTCATTCAGAATAGAAGGGCAGAGAAAGTGCTTCCAGGACAAAGTAAAACTGAAGGAGTTCATCAGATCCAAACCACTGTTAAATGAAATGTTAAAGGGACTTGTTTAGGAGAAGGAGGATCGAAACTATAAACATTAAAATGAAAACTGTATCACAACAACCAACAACAGAAGCTAGGGAATTGAAACAAAGGCAGACTAAGTAAGCAACGAGAGTGGGGAAAACATTTTAGGTATGGGGAACATTATGGGGGGAGGTCAGCAGGGAGTTGGAAGGGGATAAAGGGAGAAAGATGGTACAGAAATTAAGAAGCATAGTAGGAGGGAGTGGAGTAGACAGGAAAATATTGAGAAGAACTATATGCACAACCAATGGGCATGGAATAAGTGGGGGGGGGACAACTAGAGGGAGGGGGTCACTGGGTCGAAGGGAACAAAGGGAAAAGAAATTGGGACAACTGTAACAGCATAATCAATAAAACATATATAAAAAAAAAAGACTTAAGGGAAAAACCCATCAAGAAGATAAAACCCTTGTAACCATATATACACAAAACATAGGAACACCCAAATATATAAGGAAAATCTTGGAAGACTTCAAGAAATATATCAATAGCAACACACTTTTAGTAGGGGATTTTAACACCTCATTGTCAACAATGGATAGATCTTCCAAGCAAAGAATCAACAAGGATATTGTGGTATTGAACAACACTCTAGATCAAATGGACTTAATTGATACATACATAACCTTTTGCCCCAAAGAAGCAAAATATACATTCTTTTCAAATGTATATGGGACATTTAAAAAAATAGACCACATGGTAGGACACAAACAAGCCTCAACAAATTCAAGAAAACTGATATTATATCAAGTATCTCTTCATATCACAATGGCTTGAAACTAGAAACCGACCTCAAAGAAAAAACTCAAAAACATACAAATTCATGGAGACTGAATAACATGTTATTAAATAATGAATGGGTTAACAATGGGATCAAGGAAGAAATCAAAAAGTTTCTGGAAAGAAATGAAAATGAACACACAACAGCCCCAAACCTATGGGACACAGTGAAGGCAGTCCTGAGAGGGAAATTCATAGCAACACAAGCCTACCTAAAAAGGATAGAAGAATATCAAATAAACAACCTAACCCTACATCTACAAGAACTAGAGGAACAATGACAACAAGGCCCAGAAAGAATAGAAAGAAGGAAATAATCAAGATCGAGTAGAATTAAATGACATAGAGAACAAAAGAATAATTCAAAGGATCAATAAACTCAGGAGTTTATTCTTTGAAAAGATAAACAAAATCAACAAGCCTCTGGCCAAACTCATCAAGGAAAAAAGAGAGAGGACCCAAATAAGTAAAATTAGAAATGAAAGAGGAGAAATTACCACCAATACCACAGAAATACAAAGTAATTGAAAGAAACTACTATGAACAACTATATACCAAGAAATTGGACAACCTGGGCAAAATGGACAGATTTTTAGAAACATACAATCTTCTGAAACTGAATCAACAAGAAGCAGAGAGCCTGAATAGACTGATAACAACTATTGTAATTGAAGCAATAATCAAAAACTCTCAGCACACAGAAGTCCAGGTCTGTACATCTTCACAGGCAAATTTTACCAAATATTTTGGGAAGAGCTAACTCCTATCTTTTGCAAACTATTTTAAAAACATTCAAGAAAAGACTCTCAAATTCTTTCTATGAGGCCAGTATCATCCTAATTCCAAAATCAGGTAGAGACACAACAAAGAAAGAAAAATTCAGGCCAATATCGCTGATGAACATGGATGCTAAAATCCTCAACAAAATATTGGCAAACCAGACCCAGCAATACATTAAAAAGATCATATAGCATGATCAAGTGGACTTCATCCCAGGGATGCAAGGATGGTATATTTTCAAATCAATATATGTAATACACCACATAAATAAAAGGAAAGATAAAAATCACATGATCATATCAATACATGCTGAAAAAACATTTCATTAAGTACAATACCCATTTATAATAAAAATGCTCAGCAAAGTGGGAATAGAGAGAGCATACTTCGATATACAAGAAATCTGCCACTAACATCATACTCAATGGGAAAAGTATAAAAGCTTCCTCCCTAATATCAGCAAAGCTATCATTTGGAATGGAAGGGCAGATGAAGTGTTTCCCAGACAAGGTAAAGCTAAAGGAGTTCATCATCACCAAGCCATTATTATATGAAATGTCAAAGGGACTGACTTAAGAACAAGAAGATCAAAACTATGAACATTAAAATGACAACAAACTCACAACTATCAACAATTGAATCTAAAAAATAAAAACAAAATTCAACTAAGCAAAGCAGAATAGGAACAGAATCATAGGTATGATTATTTGGAGGGTTATCATCTGGGAGGGGGAAGGGGGAGAAATGGGGAAATGGTGCAGGGACTAAGAAGCATAATCAGTTGATACAAAATAAACAGGGGGATGTTAATAATAATATAGGAAAGGGTGAAGCCAAAGAACTTATATGCATGACCCATGGCCCATAAGCATATGAGAGAATGTTCAACATCACTAGCCATCAGAGAGATGCAAATTAAAACCACAATGAGATATCACCTCACACTGGTCAGAATGGCCATCATCAATAAATCAACAAACAAGTGTTGGAGAGGAGGTGAAGTAATGGGAACACTAGCGCACTGTTGGAGGGAATGCAGATTGGTACAGCCACTGTGGAAAACAGTATGGAATTTCATCAAAAAAATTAGAATGGAACTGCCTTTTGAACCAGCAATTCCACTACTGTGATTATTCCCTAAGAATCCTGAAACACCAATTCAAAAGAACTTATGCACTCCTATGTTCATAACAGCATTATTTACAACAGCCAAGTCTGGAAACAGCCCAAGTGCACATCAGTAAATGAATGGATCAAAAAATTGTGGTACATTTACATAACGGAATACTACACACCAGAAGAAAGAAGGAAATTCTGCCTTTCACAACAGCATGGGTGGAACTGCAGAGTATTATGCTGAGTGAAATAAGCCAGGCATCTGTGGCAAAAGGCAGATACTATCTGATTTCACCTATAAGAAGATCATAGTGAACAAAACAGATGAGCAAAATAGAGCCAGAGGCATGGAAACAAGGAACAGACTGACAGTGACCAGAGGGGAGGGGTGAGAGGGAGAAGGGGGAAAATAAGGGTAGGATCTAGTCAAGGAACAAGTATAAATGACCCATGGACATGGACAACAGGGTGGGGATTGACTCTGGTAGGGTCAGGGCTAGGAAGAGCAAGAGGGGAAAATTGGGACAATTATAATAGAAAAGCAATTTTAAAAATATTTCAATACAGGAAAAAATTAAAGACATGAAATTAGAAATTCTTAATTAAAAATAAGTAAGACAGACAAGGTGAAGCTAAAGGAGTTTATCATCACCAAGCCATTATTATATAAAATGTCAAAGGGACTTACTCAAAAAAAAGAAGATCAAAACTATGAACACAAAAATGATAACACACTCACAACTATCAACAATTGAATCTAAAAAATAAAAACAAAATTCAACTAAGCAAACCAGAATAAGAACATAATCATAGATATGGAGATCATTTGGAGGTCTATCAGCTGGGAGGGGGAAGGGGGAGAAAGGGGGAAGTTAAGGGGTGCAGAGATTAAGAGGCATAATCAGTTGGTACAAAATAGACAGGGGGAAATTAAGAATAATATAGGAAAGGGTGAAGCCAAAGAACTTATATGCACAACCCATGGACATGAACTAAGGGGGGTGGGATTGCTGGAGGGCAGGGGGATATTGGGTAGAGGGGAGCAAAGGGAAAAAAATTGGGACTACTGTAACAATATAATCAATAAAATACTTTTAAAAAAAGGGAAAAAAAGTAATAGAAAAAAATAAATAAGCAAACAAATAAGTTGAAACTATTATGGGAAAGAGGAATTTACTTAATCTCAAGCTACCATTTCCAGGAAAAAACATAGTTATTAAACTGAGAATGAAATAGTAACTTCACAGTGGCCAACCTGGCACACACCACCTCGCTCAAATCATTAAAGTGAATACCACCAGCAATCAAAACAAATGAAATTGTGCCCCACTTGATAAAGTGCAAGGAAAAAAGTGGAATATTACATTTTGAAAAAAAATTTATTGATTTGAGAGAGAGGCGCTGGGAGGGAGGAGAAGAGAGAGAGAAACATCAATTTGTTTTCCACTTATTTATGCATTCATTGGTTGATTCTTGTGTGTGTCCTGACCAGGGAATGAGCCTACAACCTTGGCATGATTGGGATGATGCTCTAACCAAGTGAGCTAGCCAGCCAGGACCAAGAGTGGAGTATCACTTTTGGAATATTCCTTCTAAAGGTACACAGTCTGACTCTAAACATAAGGAAATATTAGACAAACACGAATAGAAGGATATTCTGAAAACTAATAGGCCTATAATCTCAAAAGTGTCATGATCTTTAGTCAAGGAAAGACTGAGGAGCTGTCCCAGATTGAAGGAGACTAAAGATATAAGATAACTAACTGCAGATATAATTTTGAACTTCACCCTTTTGCTATAAAATATATTATTTAAATGTGGTCTGAAGATATGTCAGCTCAAGTCTCCGGAACTTAGCTTAAATGGAAATGTAATACAGGTGGATCTTCATCCTTCCAAACCCTGGCAACATACTGCTTCTCTTAGCAACTTACTAAAAATCATAGCTATTCTCACAACAATTCTTAACAAATTAAACTTGGTTTTGGATCTACATAACCGCTGTTGAATTTGAAAGACCAAAGAGTACCAAGAACGCAGTTGTGAAAAAAAAATTAGGTTGAGTGTATTCAGTTTGTGGCAGCAAGGGAGACTGTACCCCCTAGGAACCACGGGAGCATCTTGGTAAAGGAGAGCTGAGAAAGGCTTCTTATGGGATCTGAGCTTATGCTGGATGCTTTTTAGGAAGAGTTAAGGAATCGGGGACCAATTCTGGACTGGAAGCTCTCAAGAAGCAGGGGAAACAATGATCAGGAACCTTGACATGTTTTGTCTAAGAAATGGAAAGATTAAAGCAAACCTACAATGGTCATTGATAAAGCAGCAGCAATAATTCATGTTAGTCAGAAGAGGGGGTTGGTTAGTCACTTCTGTGGCCTTGAAGATGGATTTTTCTTAGCATTGTTTATTTCTGTGGAGCATATTGTGGTCTGATTGTCATCAGAGCCATTTTTCATTTTCTCACCCCCCCCCCGAAAAATAGGAGATAAGTAACACTATAAGAGGGAGATATACAGTGTAAACAGAAGTAATCACCGGCGACCTGTTATTAAGGGAAGAGTCAAAACATTAGAAGAAAACATGGAACTAAAATAATAATAATAGTAATTACAAGAAAAAGAAGCAGCAGCCAAGTGGCTTCCAATTCTAAGGCTTTACATATGCAAAACATTTCTATTCTCAAAGCTACACAATAAATTAGCTAATATTATCATCTCAATTTTACAGACAAGAAAACTGAGGGACTAAAGGATTAATTTGCCCCATGTCACTGAGCTAGTAAATAACAAATCTAAGATTACTGTATAACACAATGATGTATTTATATTTCCAAGGGCCAAATATTAACTGAAGTTACTATATATAAAGTGTTCTCTGGGCATAACAGGGAATATAGCACCCTCAAAAATATTCTTTAAAATCTCTTCCAAACACTTGCTACTCTTATCAATCCC
Source organism: Furipterus horrens (assembly GCF_987537825.1). Lineage (NCBI taxonomy): Eukaryota > Metazoa > Chordata > Mammalia > Chiroptera > Furipteridae > Furipterus > Furipterus horrens. Next base: position 173,012,114 of record NW_028327172.1, read on the forward strand.
CCTTTCTCATCTCACCTCCATATTTTCATAGAATAATATGAATAATAATTCATATTTCATAATTGAAATACAAGATCAACAATATACTTCCCTTGGACTTTGGCTTACCCTCAACTTAGTCCTTTCTCTCCTTTCACTTTTTTCTCTATACTTACGTTGTTTTCCTTCTTGAATTCTATTGTTCCATGTACACTCCACACATTGTTATACAATTGCCTGTTTAGATGTCATAGGAGACTTTTTTATTCATGTTTTTGGCTATTCAGCATCCTGATTTCTTTTTGAGAATCACTCCTACCCCATGGTGTGCAGATAAATGTCTAACAACTGGCTCTCTGGGGGGGAGGGGAGTATATATACATACTTGATAAATTTTTCTTATATAAAGAACATGTAACAATTTATGAATATAATATAATACATAATACTTAATTTCTTCATTATAAATTCCATATAGTCAGTTAATTTTCCCAGAATATATTTATTGATTTTTGCCAAACTCTTATAGCCAAACTACAGTATAGTTGATGAAAGAGTATACTTACAACCCAAAGGTTGCTGGTGTTTTAATGTATGTCACTGAAACAGCAAAGATGCATGTCAGAACTTCCTTATTTATCAGTGACATAAATGAACTCTTTGCTGAATCTGATAATAGTTTTTGAATACTGGAAGAATATTTCATCAATATTTTTGCACTCATCACAATTAGATAGCTGCAGACATGGCACATTTTAAGTTTAATCAGCAGTAGTTACATTTCTCCAACACTTTCTTAACTTTTACACAATCACAAAGCAATAAGCCAACTTGTACTTTGTAGCATTTGTGAACTCCTACGACGTGAAACAGCCACACTTAGCCAATTTCCAGCTACCAATGTAGTGTCACTGACTGTGGAGCTGAGAAAGTTGTGCAGCAGCACCTCAATGGACAATAGTTCCACTAGCCAGCCATAGCACATGTAAGTTACCTCAGGAACATAAAGGAGAGTAAAATGTTGCAAAATAATTAGGGAGTGGGAGATTCTCAGAATTTGTTTTTAATATGACTTATTTAATTCTAAGTTAATATAACTTTAAATAAGTACTGTATTTAATAACTGGCTTATAAACTTCCTGAAAACTTGAGAATTGGCTCCCATGAACTGTAAAAGCCAGTTCCAGCATATCGCGGCTTCGTCCCCACTGGTCTTGGGTAATTTTGGGTAGGAGAGACCATTTTCCATCTTCATAAAAGAGGAACTAAGGAACAGGTCTGAGAACCAAATCTGGCCTCTTATGTGTTATCTCCAGAGGCTCTGAATCTTGACTGACTCATAAAGGGAGGGAAGAGACAGTTGAAAATTGATCACCCATCATAGCAGCAGTTGCTAACCAAACAGTTCCTGCAATGGGATGGTGCCATGCTTACCTTTCTACTGTGTGAAGCACCCTTGTTACTGCCTCTTAGTACACCTGTCCTCAAGCATATGATCCTCCCATGTTCTTTCTATAAATTACATCTGGTTCGTTTCTATTGTTTTTATTGATCACAATCAGTAAACCTAACAGTTACTATGTGAGTTCCTTAGGAACAAGGGCAAGGTCATCTTCCTGTTTCTAAACCTTGCACCTTACATAGTTCTAGCACCAGATGAAGGCTCAGTAAATACTTGCTAAAATAAATATATGAACAGATTTTATAGTTAGGATGACATTACTAATTACAGTGTATATAGAATATATACAAGCTTCTAACATAATTTTTAAAAATTGTGCTCTGAGTTCTAGAGATTAGGAATAAATATTGTAGCAAAATATTTCAGCATATGATAATTATAAATATTTCAGGTATATTTATCAATATAGATTAAGATGCTGATGCTGATCTTAATGATAATAATAATGATACTGGGGCGGTGATCAAGGAATTAGATAGTTCTTCTGCCAACTCTATACTCTCTCCTCCTACCTTTCACTCCATTTGTTGATGTAGCAAAGAACTTCACACAGGTGAGAGCCAATAACTCCTCACCTCAGCATCACCACACTCTCTGGCACTTCCCTGACATCGTGGTATGGCACACCTACGCGTGGACAATCTGGAAGTGAAGGAATTAGCAGACAAATCTTCATCAGTGGGGAATAGAAGTGAGTAGGTAATTCTTGCCCTCTTTTTTCCCTCCAGGAGACCATTCCGAGAAGCATTCTACATGGCTTTTCAGAGGGTCCCAGCAAGACTGAGCTGCAGCTGCCCACAATAGTGACAGACTCAGTAATATACTCTCGTACTGGCTGTTCCTCCTTCTCTATGAGACTTGTGCCAGTCGCCTGCTCCTGTTCCCTGGGATTAGTCCCCAAATTAACTACCTTTCCTCAGGATGAGATTTGGGGGGGATGGTCAGACTAAGATAATAACTTTGAAAAATAACTTTTCCCTTTTTAAAGGAAAGAGTGATTCATCCTTTTTCCCTTCAACTCTTCCTGACACCTCTGTTGATTCAAAACTTTTCCTGAGATGATTCAAAGCTATATAGGTAGTTGTCAAAATTCAACAATAGGTATGTGTTAGGGGCTGAATTGTGTCCCTCCAAAATTCACATGTTAAAGCCTTAATTCCAGTACCTAGAATGTGACTGTATTTGGAGATAAGGCTTTTAAAGAGGTGATTAAGTTAATATGAGGCTGTAAGCCTGGGCCATAATCCAATCTATTGTCCCTATAAGTGTGAACATAGTCAGAAAGTGGCCATCTGTAAACCAAGGAGGCAGATCTCAGAAGAAACCCAAACTTGCCAATACCTTGGTCTTCTGGTCTCTAGAACTGTGAAAGAGAAATAAACTGTGAGAAATAAATTTCTTTAATTCAAGCCACCCAGCCTGCATTATTTTTTATGGTAGCCCTAGCAATTAATGTAGTATGTTATTAGAAAATATCAGTTTTACCCTTTACTAGTATAGGATCTCCTTACCAATCAATCAAGAGAGAATTGTTTATAAACTCATAAATACAGAGAACAAATTATCATTAGCCAATAGGAGGGGGATTGAGAGGATTGGTGAAAAAGGTGAACAGACTAAGAAGTATAAATTGCCAATTATAACACAGTCACAGGGATATAAAGTAATACAGCATAGGGAATATAGTCAGTAATATTTTAATAACCATGAATAATGTCTGATGGGTACTAGACTTCCTGACTGATTACTTTGTAAATTATAGAAATGTCTAATCACTGTCTTGTACACCTGAAACTAATATAATATTGTATGTCAACTGTAACTGAATTTTTAATTTTAAAAACAAAGAATTATTTTTGCAAAGGTACAGATATTTAATATTCATAAGGGTGGTCCTTAATTATTTCTAGAATTCTCTCTCAACCAATGAAGAGCATTGAGGTAGTACTCCTTATTAATTGTTTGGTCTGGAGGGGCATATTCATGATGGACAACACCTTCCCAATCAAAACATACAGTTAACATAGTCTTGATATTGTTGTAACTTTGCCATGCCTTCTCCAGGCATGGAAAACCAGGCAACTTACATTGGGATGACTGGGCCTTCATTTCTGGATCATAGCTGTAGACTCACCATTCACCTCTGGTTATGACCTTCTTGAGGAAATTTGGTTTATTGGTAGCAGTTTGAATCCAGTCATTAGCAACTGTGGCACAATGTTCCTTCTGCTTTGGAAGCAGAAGCCACAAAATGAATTTTGCCATGACATGTCAAGCCAAGATCCTATGTCAAAATCTCAAACGCAGTAGTTTTTGGAATCCCCAGATCAGCTTCTAGTTCTCACACTGTCAGTTGCTGATCTTTGTTGATTACAGCCCTTGCATGTTCAACATTCTCAGGTGTTCTGCTTGTTACGGGCCTTCCAGAACATGGGTCACTTTCAACAGATTCTCAACCATCTTTGAAGTGTTTGTGCCACACTTTTATTTGTGCTGCACTCATTGCATCTTCCCCAAAATCCTTCTGAATCATCCAAATAGTTTCCTCAAAGGAGTGTTCAAGCTTAATACAAAATTTGATGCAGATTCATTGCTCTACTCACTCAGTCATTTTGAATGTGATGGCCACATAGTACACATGCTCACTCAACAGTCTACCGCCCCCACTGACCAGTACTGTGAGTGAAGTCATTATTGTTCACACATGTGCATTCCAGTCCACTCTCCTTGGCTACCAGGTTACATCAATGTCACACAAACCATTCTCATTATATTAACAATGGCTCAACTTTCTCCAGACATATTTATATGAACATATACATATAAAATATTTACATTTCCATAGAATATATTATATATAATCATATATGTTTATATCATGTGCTTTTTGTTCTAAACATACACTAGTGAAGGAAAACGTCAAATATCATTTGTCTACCATGATGTCCATTCATATTTTTCAAAATATATGTTGCTAGAGAGGTTGAGCTGTCACTGTGGATAAATACTCTGGTAGACCATGTGCAAACTCATTACCACCAGCGGAAGCCTACTACTCAGATGCCTGTGGGAAAAAATGGCAATAAATATCCCTGGCCATTTTTGTGCCCTTGATTTATTATTTTATGCGAAACAATAACTCATCCCAATTTTATTTATGGTTTAGAAGATAATACTTCGAACATTTTAGTGTTTTGACTCCTTATGATTAATGAAACTAAATTTAATTTTCTATCCAATCCTACTTATAAAGTCAACTCTGTAAACTGATTCTCTTCCCAAACTTACAATGCATATTCCATTACAACATGTACTATTTTCAGCAGAGCAGGCGCTTCCCTGAGTTTCAGCATTTGTAATGTAAATGCACACATATGTTGCAGAAAACATATCTTTCAAGGATTCACAGAGCTAAAAGTGGCTTTAGTACCTCAATATTTCAATAAACAGATATTAAGTTAGTTCAGGGGTAAAACAACAAAGACCATACTTCCCATTTGAACACATCTTCGTGGAAAGCAATTTAGTTAAGTACTAAACAATCTTTATTGTTGGTAAATTGTACTTCAGAGTAAGTATTTTTAACAAACAATACAAAGAAGACTTTCAACATGTTTGTGGACTCTTAAATGCCATGAATAATTTTGTTTATACTGATGTATAGGTTTCTCTAGGAGGTAGGTTCATAGCTCTAAGCAATGAAATAAAGGCAGTCTTGGCAAACAAAACATCACAAAACAAATTTTCACTTCTTTAATGCCAATCCTTATTCTTTCATTCCATAATTTACATTCTGATTCTTTTCCATCTGTTATTCAGTAAGATCAAACACAGTTTTTCCTTGTATCTATATTTATTCCTGAAGGCTTTCATTAGGTAACACCCTGACATTCTCTTCTCTAAAACAGAGACAAACAAAGCTTCAAAAGAAAAAAAAAAGAAGAAGTTGAAAGGAATGGTCTTAAGGAAAGTGAAAAAGCCAAAATTAAAATCTTTTTGGAGGTTTTTTTTGTTTGTTTACTCTGAAAGAGTAGAATAAAGCACAAAATTTGCTAATAAATAATGTTTAACTTTCGTAGTAGGAAATGAAATGTCAAGACAGCTAAGTCATTAGGAAAGTACCTTTGTTAGGTCAACATTTCCCTCAAATAGCAGAGGTTAATATTAACATGCTTTCCTAGAAAACCATTATCTCTACAATAAATAATGCAAAATATGCACAACAGAGGCCATTTTTGAAATATTTTTTTAAATCTTCAAATAAAGAAGTATAAAAACATAATGCATAACAAAAAATTTGTGGCAAACCTCATAAAATAGTGACTTTTTGCACCATCTATCCCAAGTAAAGCTGTTCCTCCTTTGTTAAAGTAAGATAAATTCAGAACATAACCTTACATGAACTTTTATTAAAGAAATCCCAAACCTGCAAGAGTAGATCAGTTTTCAGAATTAATACAACACCAAAGTATATTTTGTCCGTAGAAGTTTCTTAAAAATGTCATATAACACTTAATTTTTATTATATGGCAATCATTAGGAGTAATATTCTGGTTTGCTTATTCTTAAATCACAGAAATTAATCAAGTATTACTACATTATATACCAAATGCATTCAGTGAACAAATCACCATTTCATGCTTATTTTGTGTCAGGCACTTCCTAAGTAAGTAATGGTACCTAAGGGCATATAGTGGTGAAAAAGAACAAGAATGATGCCTTAACCTAAACATGGATAGAATGGATGAAAATGAGTAAGTCACTTAGTCTTAGACATCATGAATAGTGATTATAAAATCTCGATAACCGCATGTCAAATACCATAAGGTGAATCATTTTAAACAATAACAGCAACATTCTGTATACTTTATAAGTACCAGACATTCTGCTAATAAATTGATAGTGTGTTCTGTGTCTAAACTGCACAAAAACCCTATGAAGTAATAAGACTGTAAGAGGACTTTGGGTCACATGTGACAGAAGCCCAGCTTACAGAATCCAGTCATAAGAATGCAGTTAGAACTATGAAACCACTGATACTGGATTTTAGAAGAAATGCAACCATGTTTCTTATTCTGCCTGCCATTTCTGTTCCTCTTCTCATGTCCCCTACAATTTTTTTTTCTTGGTCTGTCTACAGATGAATTTCCTTTGGTTCTCATGTCTATATGACCAAAAACACATCCACTAATAATTCTCAAGTTTTACATCTTAAGTTTTTAACACCAAAGCAAAGCTATCCTTTCTGGGTTGCAATTCTAATATTACTGGGAAAGGACCACAATTGGTCAAGGTTTATTCAGATGCCCAACACCAGGCCAGCAGTGTTCAATGAGTCATGCCTGTCATATCATATAATAAGGTCTTGAAATGTCAATATTTCTGATTATACTTTCTTTTATGTGCATTCATCCTCCCCCTAACTAGTTAGAGTAATCCAGAAGCTTTAGTATTTTTTTCTACAAGAAGAGTAAAAAAAAAAAAAAACATTTGCAATCATTTGTAAGTTTAGTTTGGTTGCTATTGGCTGGTTGGATTTTGTTTTTTGTTTTTAATGTTTCTTAACTATCTCTTGAGACTCTAAAGGAAGTCCCTAAAGGAAGTGGGTCAAAGAGTTTATGTAACAAAAATGAAAAAGCAAAAAAGGAGGGGGAAAAATGACTCCGACTTCAACACTTGGAAGGAAGACAGTTGAGTGTTACTTGGGCTGAGAGAGAGGAAAGGAAATGGTGGGCCAAGACCTCAGAAAAGGACAGAATCTCCAGACCAGAAAAATCACAGGGAACTTAGGGGTGAGAGGAAGAAGTTAGCATGAAACTATAGCCCATTTTCATAAAGTGGCCAACTGTAGGAAGCAGAGTGAAAGCCAGGATAACAGACTCTCCTTCTGCTCACATCAGGGGCTGGCATCCCTTTCGGGCTGAGAATGGCTGCCATTACCAGCTGCCTCCACCTCAGAAGTGTGTTAGTCAGTGGATGAGGATCTAGCTACTCCCAAAGCTTTGCAGAGCTTTTTGTGGACACCATCTTTGTCATTAGTCCAGGACACTCATAAGTACCTCACTCAAAACATGGCATAGGAAATTTGACTCACCAAATGACAATGGTGATGGGAAAGAAAAGCCCCAGTGCAGGTATGTGGGTGGGCTGAAGAATGCAAAATTCACTCGTATTTCAACACCTTGTCCATTTTCAGGACAGTCATGTAGATTACAGGGTAGAAAAGGGAAATTTTCAGAGAAAGTGCTGGCATGGGTTGCAGGGCAGATAGAAAATAGGAACCTCCTAGAATGCATATAAATATTCTCATTTGACACATGAGGCAACTGATTCTTATAAAGCTGATTAGTTACCCAAAATTATAGGTCTAGGAAATGCTCTGAACCTCGATGCAGCACTGCCATAACAGTCAGATCTATGGGGCATTTTCTTTAATAAATAAAAATGTGCAGGAGACATTTGTGGAAAATTTTAGAATCAAAATTCCAACTTCTGCAACCATAGGAATCAGATCAGCCTTGAAAATAGATGATCCTAAGATATCGTGCACAGTATTAGGGGAAAAGGCATGTTTTGCTTTTGTTTTTTTGAAGGAAAATGTAGTTATCTCTATCCATTACTTCTCTAAATCTTTGCATCTTGAACTCAGATTGGAGTCTAAGGTTATTTTGTGTATGTTTCTGTTTTGAAGGAAAACTAATATACACATAGTGTGGGTAACGTGGTCCATTAAAATGCCAATTTTCAAGGAGAAGTGGTAATACAAAAGCAATAGAAACCATGTGACTTTAATCCATATGTACTTTTTAAAACTTTTTAAAATCTTAAATAAAATTCATGGTAATTGTTGGAAAATAAATTATTATGCTTCTAAATAGTTTTAATAGTTTTGTAGTTTTCTCCTATTTGAGTATGCCAGGTATATACTAAAGGACAAGTTAAAGAAACTGATTTCAAGTTAACATACGCAATTAATGGATATTTTGGCTCATATAGCTGTGGAAAATACTGAAAATATGGTGATGATGATGATTATGATGATGATGATGCTCTCTCTCTCTCTCTCTCTCTCTCCCTCTCATTCCATCTATCATTTCTCCCAGTCTCTGCTGGGCCTCCTTCTATCCAACGACATACACATGGAGAACAAGGCTCTAGAAGCTCTGAGTTTATGGCATCACAGCTCACTAATCACAAGCAAAAAAAGAACTTCTCTCCAGGTTTCCAATATCAAATTCCTTATAAAGGCCTTGAATTACCCAAACTGAGTCACATGTCCACTCTTGGACCAATACCTGAGGCAAAGGAACTGGGCATGAGGATTGGCCATGTCTGGTTCCTGTGTCCACCCTCTTGTTTGGAGTGTTGCTGATATCAGCCCCACCAGGGTCAATGTTGGGTAAGGGACAAGAGGATTGGTGGGCTGGAGTCAGCACTAGCTCTCTGGCACTGACAGTGGGCATCAATTCCTAACTCCAGATGGATGGCTTGCAATCAGCAATGGTGAGAATATTTACATGGCAGAAATCAACATATAGTGCAGTCTAGTACATGTTTTGTTTTTCTAAGAACAGGTTGTTAAATATTTACCACAAACTCCTGGATGAAAACATTTGTCTATAGGGCCGAGGTTAGGAAGACAAAGAGTGAACGGTAGAGATATCAGTATACTACTAGCAGGCGCCTTTGTTCTCTTTGAGTGCAGCCAATAAGTAGTATTTATAAAGCCAGCAAATTATTAACTCTTACAATGAGTTTTCATGAAGAGAATGTTGGAATTAAAGAGGTCTTTAAAAATTTCTACCTGTTTTCAGACTACTCTAAGCAGAGCTTTTGAATTGTATTTTACATAGCATTTATTTACCTTACCACTGTTCAAAGACAGAAAAACAATATTAATGTGTTCCAAGAAAAAACTACTATCTACATCAAGATAATTCTGTTAAAACATTTCCTGTATATCATGGCATTTCACTTGGAATAAACTTTACACTGGTCTCTCCTCAGGTCATTTATGGAAAAATAACTTTATTATTGAAGTCTGTCTTTGCCGAGAAAAGTATCAGGCCCTGATCCATGTAATAGAGACGTATTTTGATAAATACTGTCAAATCCTTTTCAAACACCCACAGGCTGTATAAGAGCATTCATTTTGCAGATATTACTTGAACACTATCTACATGCCAGTCTCTGATTAGTCCAAGAGTAAAAGTGAGCAAACTTCTGTGAGTCTGTCAATGCTGATTTTTTTAAAGATTTGTTGGAAGCTCCTTGTGAAATGGCTTATAATCAGAGGTTAGGCTGCCTGATTGAGCATAATTTTTCTAGTCAGATAATGTACAGATCTTGTTTCAAAAGTAGTTTTTTTCCAAAGGAAATCTCGTTTTGTCAAGTTTAGATGTAACTACATTTATTGAGCAACTATTAATAAAAACTGTGGAATACCTTATCATATTAATGAAGCTAACATTAATTGACCATTTACTAACTTGCTAGGCACTGGACTAAGTACTTTAATCATCTTATTTAACCCATAGGACAGTCCTATGAAACAGGCAATCTTATCCCCATTTAACATATGAGGACCTTAAGGCAGAATGCATAGCTCTGTCAAGGTCACATAACCATTAAGTGGTATTTCCAGGAATCAAATCTTGATGTAACACTGAATGCTATGCACTCAACTGCCAACATACCCATATGATGCGTGATTGCTGATGTCTTCTCACACAGGACGCATCGCTACTCTATCTTCTGGTTTATTTGATCTTTTATCCTTCAGTTAGATAGCTCTTATATACATTCCCTTCAAAATCCTTTCCCAGCAAGCATAGAGACCTTAGACTTGGGAACATGTGCTTTAACCTACTTTCACACTCTCTTTCATTTACTGGAGTTCATTGCTCCCTCCCTGTCATAGAAGCAGCCATGTGAACCCTTCGAACAACACTTGGCTGAGGAGAAGGTGCAGGTGAGTAGAGAGAGACACTATTAGAAGAAGCAGTTGATCATACCCCTGGGGGTATTTGTGTTTTTAAGATTACTAATCCTGGAAAATTAGCCAATGTTACACCTGGTTTGAAGAGAGATTTTAAAGCAACAGAACCCTCAAATCAGACCATTTGGACAAATTTCTACTTTTCCCAACTCTAAAATATCCATTCACCCTTGATTTGTATTTAAAAGTGAGTCTGACTAAAGCAGGGGGAGTATCATCAATCAGTGGAGAAACTCAGTAATGAAAGCAACTGAGAATCTAAAATGGACATCTTTTTATTTCTTTCTCTCCAGGCTGAAAACCCTATCAGTGTGAGGACAGCTGCTACTTTATTCACTGATTTTTTTTTTTAAATTTTTAAAGTATGTTTATTGGTTTTAGAGAGAGAGGAAGGGAGGAGAGCAGGGGGTGGGGGGATAGTGGGGGGGAGGGGCAAAGAGAGAGAAACATCAATGTGAGAGAGAAACATTGATGTGAGAGAGAAACATCAATCGGTTGCCTCCCATATGCACCCCGACTGGGGACTGAAGTTGCAACCCGGGTCTGTGCCCTGACTGGGGATCAAACACCCAATTTTTTGGTGTATGGGGGGATGCTCCAACCGACTGATCCACACTGCCCAGGACTATTTGCCAATTTTTACTAAGCACATGCCACAATACCAGGTAATAGTAGGTACTCAAGAAATAAGTGCTGAATACATTGTAAATAGATAAATTCCTTATGTATAGCTTCTTTGAGTTACAGTTTTCAGCACACTGTTTTATCATTTGCAATTTTTCCTGTGATGTAGTAAAATATAAATTAATTTGAAAGGTCTTTAAGCTTTACACTTAAAAGTAGTAACAACTTTCTTCCATCTCTCAAAATAATTGTAATAAGCAAGGATCACAAAGTCAGTGGGAAATCACAGCTACAGGTAGTTATGCTAAAGGAATTTAAATATGCTCTTAAAACACATCCTTTTAACCTTTAAGAGAAAGATTTTGTTAACCTTGTGAAAGCTGTGCATGTGAACAAATGTACTTTGGAAAAAAAACAACGTTAGAACAATATCAGCCAGAGAACAAAGGGATTCAGACCTGAATGATTTCCACATTTGGCTAACAGCATATCAATCACAGGTGACAGCAGCAACCACTCTGCTGTGACAGAGAAGAGTCGCACTGATTTCCGTTAGACATGCTTCCGCTAAAATAGATTAATTCTTAGTCATCAGAATCTGATTTGGGCTCCAGCTTAGCTGGCTAATTTTCAGCCTATGGGAATAAAGTCATGGTAACTCTTGATCATTTCATGGAAAAGAAACCCACAAAGATAAAAGAAAAACAACACACCAAGAGGCTACCAATGTCAAATATTTCCTCCCTCTCTGGCCCATTAAACATCATCTGGTTAGAGTTTACTTTTAAAGCATAACCCCTAGTAATTAGGAGTGGGATTGCTAGGGTACATAGTTTACTGTTAGAAGAAAATGTCACCGGAGCAAGGCTAATTAAACCTTTGCTTTTCATCACAGTCTAGCTCTGGTTGCTATAGTTCTCTGGGATATGAAGCAATGGTCTTCATATATGTTGAATATAAGCAAAATTTTCCAGAAGGCACTTGATTTTTAAGGAAGTAGTAATTGATGGTTTTTCTTTCCTTTATTTCTCACATTAAAATGGCTATGCTTCCTTCATAACCAAGTTGGCTCAAACACACGTGTATTTATTAGATGCATATATGCTCTCCAGAGGCGTTTTGCCAGACACTGAATACACAGTAATGACAAGATCTTGGTCCTGCCCTTGAGATTGCCCATCCACTGGGTCTCCCTCCAGCAATAAATGCTGTTAACAGGAGGGAAGTTTACAGGGCTGTGGAAACCCTAATGTCTGGGAAAGTTAAAGGAAGCAGCTCACAGGCAGAGTGACCATTGAGCTGAGTCTTGAAACATAAGTAGGATCTTCCCACGATTGTGAACTTTCAGTTAAATATGGCAGAGTCTAGTTCCCTCTTGGAACTCCTCTTCAGGGATTTATTTTTAAATAAACTTCTTAATTTGCAATAATTTTAGATTTACAACAAGTTACAAAGGTAATACAGTTTTCCCTAATACTAACATCTTACTTGACCATGGTACATTGATCAAAACTGAGAAATTAACATCAGTATGATGCTATTAGTTGCATAACAGGAATTATTTATATTTCACCTTTTTCACTGATGTCCTTTTCCTATTCTAAGAGTCAATTCAGGATAGATACAACATTGCCTTTCATTGTCATGCCTTTTTTTAGCCTGCTCCATATGTGACAGTTTATCAGTTTTTCTTATTTTTTATGACTGATAACTGTAAAGAAAATTGGCCAGGTATTTTGTAAAACATATTCTAGTTTGGATGTGTCTGATGTTTTCTCATTATTCAATTAGAATTATGTGTTTAGGGGAAGAAAATCACAAAGGTGAAGTGCCCTTATTGTGTCAAAGCAGGGCTACATGGAATCAACATGACATAGCCCCATTAACATTAACCTCCACAACTTGGTTAATGTAGGATTTTCCAGGAATAGCAGTTATTATTTTCCCCTTTTCTCACTCTCTTTTTTGTTAAAAGAGTCAATAAGTCCAGCCCATTTTGAAAGGGAAGGGAATTAAGTTCCACCTCCTGGACAGGGGAGTATTTACATATATTATTTGAATTATTTTGTAAGGAAGATTTTTTCCTTCTCCCCATTTTACTTATCTATGTAATCATTTATTTATTTCAATATGGACTTGTGTGTGTTTACTTTGTATTATCATTTAATATGACATTATTTACTTTGTTGCTAAAGTTGTCCCATCTTTGCCATTAGAAGATCGTTCAGGTCAGCTCCCATGTCTTTTTGACAGACCCCAATATTTACATGCTTTTAGTATTTCCTTGCTTTTTGGCAGAAGGTGCTACAGAATCATATTGTATTATTCATGAACCAACCCTCAGCTCAGCCATTTCCTGGTGACCCTGTCTCCTTTTATTGGGGAAGAGTATTTAGTAACCAAGTTATGGACACTGGGTGTGAACTTTTTGCAGTCCATTTATAAGCTGAAATAAAAACACATGGATGGAGAAAATAGAAGAAATGACAGCTAATAAATAATGAAAGCTGGAAAACAATTGGCCAGCTAAAAAGTGTCTCAACAAACTAAGAAAGATAAAAGATCAACCAGCAGTTGAGGAAATACAAAAGCAAGCCAATTAGCACCAGAGAACCTCTGAAAGCCTTGAAATTGGAGACACAAGCTACCTTTGAAAGTGGGAGTGTAGGTGGGCTAAAAAGAGAAGAATGGAAGAAAGGCCATGTAATAAGCAGTTAGATCCTTAGATCCCCTCTCACACCATATACACAAAGGCAATTATCCTTCCTCACACCAGCACAAGTCTGGGGGGTTACTCTCCATAGTTCAACAGCAAGGACTCTGGACTCGAGAACAGTAGGCTCAGCTGAGGATGGGAATGTCAGATGGAAAATGAGAATTAAATTATAGGTTCTATATGGAATTTTGAGCCCTCATAGTCTCCTATCTTAATTTGACTCCAAGAACACTGTCAGTCAGATTAAAGGGTTTCTCCCTGAATAAACTGGCCAGACCAAGAGGAAAGACACATAGGCAGTGACAGTTGGGGGTCCTGACATAAATGATCCTGCCAGCCTACCTTACGATAAAGCCAGCAAGTCAACGCTACCAATGCATGTCCATAGAATGCACAGTACCCAATTATCCCCCATTTTTTTCTTGTGAAAGTCATCACATAAAGAATATATATATGTGTGTGTGTGTGTGTGTGTGTGTGTGTGTGTATACATATACATGTGTGTATGTATGTGAGGAATATATATGTACATATACACACAGATTCACTATGATTTTTAAGGTTATTTGTTAGCATATCATAGTTTAGACCAAGCTGGTTTATACAGAAATTGGTACCTAGAAATGCAGTACTACCCTAACAAAAACCTAAGCTATATGACATTGGCTCAGGGGCCAGCCAGTGAGTGGTGAAGAAACTTTATTAATGGAATCTGGAAAGGTGACAGTCCATATTTTGCACTGGAAAAACATTTGGTAAAACTGTTGCTTGAAATAGCATGGAAGACAGCTAATGTATTGAGTGGGCTTTGGATTTAGGCATAGATTTTCGTAAACAAAGTTAGTGGCATACCACTATGCATTTATTAAGAGACAGAAATAAATTCAGTGGTTTTTGTTTTGTTCTGTTTTAAGTCGATTTCCTATCAGAGATGAGAGGCAATTTAATTAATAACACATGTGTTTTTCTTCCCCTAACATAACAGGCAAAACTGAGAGAGCATTTGAGCTACGAAATTCACCTCATTCCAAGGACCAAATTACATATATGGATGTAAAACTTTGTTAATTTTTTTAAATAATTAAGATGGAGTCTGTGAGTCCTTTTGGTTGGATGGAATAGTGCAGCAACAAGAGATTAAAAGCATGAATCTACCTCTATCTCCAAGAAACCTGATTTGCTCAAGTTACCTGTAATTGAGTTCAGAGAAAGAAGTGTGTCTTGAAAAGAATTGAGAATGAGGCTATAGGCTCATGAAGCAGGCTGGAATCAAATAAATTTTTCAGAAAGCATAATTCTGAGAGTATTATACTAGTTAGGACTAAGTATGACTGTGACTATTTTTTGACTAAAAGTGACACTTGGGGCCCTCAATATTTCATGTAGAGTGACTAGGCCGAGAAAGCTGCTTAGCCCCAAGGAGGACATATTCTTCAATGTCCTCTTCAGTTGTGGCCAAGAAGGATATTGGAGAAAGAAACAATTTCCAGAGAGTAATGTCAAGAGCCACAGAAGATAACAGACTAGGGGCTTGCTCTCTGGGAATAGAAGGGGGATGTAATCAAGGAGTAGACCTTATCCTCAGAGTGGTTGTGGTGGGGACGGGGGGGAGTCTTGAAACATTTACCCAATGTGATTTCAGAATTGCTTTGTGCCTCTTCTTATTTCTCTTTCTGCAAAGGAATATTCGTTCCAGCTGCCCTTTCTCCTATCATTGAATTTTGGATGTGCAGGGTCTCTTGAAGAGAAACCTCACTCAGACCTGATGTAGTAAGGACAATAACAAAATTGTTTATTTTTATTTTCATGCTGTTCCTGGACTTTGGATTTTTCTCATCTGGGAGGAAAATGAGTATATTTTATGTGTAAAACAGAGGGAATTAAGTATTTGTGAATGGTATTGGAGACCGTGCTAGATTGTGTCTGGCACTATTCTTCACTTGCCATCTTTCTCTGAGGGAGGATTGCACATCTCTCCCTGCTGACCTAGCCTTGGTTATATGACTTGCTTAGGTCAGTGAAATATGAACAAAAGCTTTAATAGCTCTCAATGGTTCTCTTATGCTCTCTTTTCTCTGTGCCATGAACTAGGCTATAACCAGATGGGAGTACTCCATCGACTTGAATTGTACAGTAAATATGACATGGAACAGAGCTACAGAGCTTAGGCCAATCTGTAATGAACTTGGTGCAGAAGTCAGAAAGAAACCTTAGTTGTTATAAGCCTATGAGTTTTTGAAGCCTCTGTTGCCTCAACATAATTTTGCCTGAGCTGACTGATAAGGCTTTTCTTTCCTTTCTGGAGCTTTGCTGAACATATTAACCTTTTCAGAAATGCCCTTGAGCCCTTCAGCACTTAAATGAGATATAAGTTTCTAACATAGCCTCACCCCAGCAAACAGATGCTGCAGCTGTTGGTTAGGAATGTGACTCAGACTACAGTGCTGCAAGAATAAGTGCTGACTGTAGTGTTAAGGGAGGAAGGCTTGCTTTCTCCTGTTCTCAGGACATCACTGAGGTGAGAAAGAGACCTGTGGAAGCTTAGCTCACCAGGTTTCTGCTTCACCTGGGGATCAGGATATACTCCTAGGGAACCACACAGAGATGGAAAACCTACTTTAAGGGATTAGAAGAGCTATCAGCCTAATGCCTGTGCTTGTTTTGAACTGGAAAAGTGAATTTACTCTCATGGCACCACAAAAACAAAAGGCTTGAGTGCATAAGATGATTGGGGGAAGCCTCTACTTTAGAGCTAGTTCCTCTTTTATTGGCTTCTAAACTATCACCAAAAGACACATTTTTTCATCTCAGTAAGATATCTACTTGATGAGTCCATTGGTTTGTCATTGTAATGGGATTTAGGGATTACAGCTAAAAGGTCTTATTTATTCAGAAAAGCAACAATAACAGTAACCTTGACTGTCTGACAAAAGCGGAGGAGGGCTGGATGACTAAAAAGTCTGTTATATACCTTTTTTCCTAATTTTATTTTCAATTAAAGTCTGTATTTAACATCATTTTGTATTAGCTTCAGGTGTACAGCATAGTGGTTAGACAGTCATATACTTTACAGTGTTCCCTCAGTATTTCAAGCACCCACCTGGCACCACACACAGTTATTACAGTATTGTTGTCTATATTATATATATTTGTATATGAAAACTTTTACTTTACAAAGCATGTTACTAAAGTGAGTTGTTATGATATATAGTATGTATAGCTTAGTAGTTAAGAGGTGAGATCCTGGAGCCTGACTGCTCTGGTCAGCTCGGCACTTAATTAGCTGCATGGCTGTCTTAGGTTGGGCTCCTGGGAAACAAGCTGTGAGGCCGAGATTTGCTTGCAGGAGGCTTATTGCTGTTCTCTAGGGATCAACACTTGTAAGGGACTGAGGGGAACAGGGCTGAGGTAAAGGAAACATTGGGCTGTGATGCAGCTACATCAGAGGTCTCAGCTGATGCCCATGGGGAGCCCTGGAGCTCCGATGGCCTCTCAGAGATGTCCTGAATCAAGGTAAGGGGGCCTGAATGTGGGTTGCCCCTGAGGGAGGGGAATAACCCTGGGTAAAGTGGCTTTCTGTGGCAAAGGAAATTTCTGGGATGGACTCAACTGTGACTGGCAGCAGCCAACATACCTAGAATTAGAGCCTGGGTGCTGCAGGAATGCTGGGAAGGGCGCCCCAGCATGACAGTTACCGTAAGCAAGTCACTGAACCTCTGACCCTTGGCGTCTTCATCTATAAAATGGAAGAAATGACAGTACCGCACTCGCTCTCATTGCATTGTTCCAAAAATAGTCTGGAACATCGCCATTGCATAGTGAGATTATATAAGCGATTGTTAAATAAATAATTGTGGTGCTCCCTTCGGCAGCACATATACTAAAATTAGAACGATACAGAGAAGATTAGCATGGCCCCTGTGCAAGGATGACATGCAAATTCGTGAAGCGTTCCATATTTTTTAATAAATAAATAAATAAATAAATAAATAAATAAATAATTGTGCACTAGAGGTTTTCAAAGAATATACTCGAGAAAGGGATAGGGGAATTTTATAATTAGTCTGCTTCTATTGGCGTAGTCACTCTAAAAATGTACTTTTAAGATATTTGAAAGTGGTTAATGCTCAACTTAGAAGTTCTCCATGAAAATCCTAAGAAAAGTATTCACTTGCTTGGAAGCTGCTTTTTAGCAGTCACACAAATATAAAATTTATCGCAGGCTGTAATCAAATTATTATATATTTTGAATTGCTGAAATGTGAATTAAAGAAGTATACTTCTTTTCAAGGTGCTGAACTAAATATCTTACATGCATTTTTCTCCTTCCTCATTATAACAAACCTGAGAGATTCTATACTGTTATTACTTCAATGTACAGATGGGAACCTGAGACTCAGAAAGTTTTGCAAGATTCAAAGCTGACTCCTAAGGCTTGATGCTAACCACTGCACTCTCCTTCCATGTAAGTCATCCACATGCTCAGCTCGTCCAAGTGTTTGAAATGTTTGATTGGTTAAACATTGCACTCAAAGAAGATGTGGCTTACTGGTGTTATTCTTCACAAAGATTCCTATTTAAGCCCAACATAATCATTCAGCAGCAGCTTTGTTTTTTCAGCTTCTTAATGGAAGGAAGACTCAAGCCTCCCACCTCAGATAATAAGTAATTAAGATACTGAAGTGTTAAACCTAACTTGTATTCATAATGAAGATGTCAGCTTGTACGGTGTTCTTAGAAGCATTATATAAAAAGATATATTCTGTACTAAATTACATATTTAGTATGAGGATATGTATTATGACATCAAAAAGGTACTCAGCACTTTTTAAATCATAGCATCTAATCACAGTCTCACCCTTCAAAAAGCTGATCCCTTAAAAACAGTTTATATATAGTCACTAACCCACTCATTCATAGCAATCTGTAGTTCTGCCCAAAGTCAGCAATTGTGTCTGCCAGTGAGAAACATAATCAATAATTGAAGCTCCACAACTGTGAAGCTCAACTGCTGTACCCTCTTGACAATTCTATCAGTGAATCTCAATATTTGAAATACCCTAACTAAGCTAAATTTTTACCAGGACAGCCTGAATTACAAGGTCAGGTTAAATCAGATAAAGGAAGACAGCAGTCTTCCAGACACCTGAGAATGGTTGTGTTCAAAACAGAACATACTACCGCACTCTTTCCCCCTTCAACCTCCCGTCTTCCCACCCCATTATACCACCTCCAATTTGTTCAGGTGGTAGACTGAGATACCTTGAGCTCCAAAAAGATAGACCCTAACTCCAACCTAACCCCAGAAGAAGCTAATCAAATTCCCCTCAAACAGTGAGTGATTGATCTAAATGTGGGTGGGTAATTCAAACCTGCCCAATGAGACAAAAGAGAAAGTCTACTGGGCAGAACTTCCTTTCCCAAATATAAAGGCAAAGCCTAGCTAAGAGAAAACCCTCTGCCTGTCTACCCACTTCTTCCTGTTTTAAAATAATTACTGAAAGTGTAACAACTATCTTGTGAACATGAGTGAAAGAGCCAAGAGAAGCCCAGAAAAGCCAGCCTTGACAGCATCTACACACTGAACAAAAGCCAGAAGCTGTCTAACTCGGACTATTTAACCCAAAATTAAAACTTAGCAGTTCTTCCAACCCCATTGCTGACTGATACAGGGTTCCACGCTTCTCTCCATTCCCCTACCCCCACCCCCCGCCTCACATTCTGTTAGGTGCCTTTTACATTGTGAAGAGTAATCTTATTTGCATTTGGTTCTGTAACAATTTTTAATGTTCTGTGCTATGTCTGTGGGTTGGTCCTGAATGTTGAAACCAATAAATAGTGTTTCCATTATTATGGCTATGTTAATATTCTAGTAGAAGTGAGTAGTTAACTATAATTACAAATCCAAAATAATGACACCTGAGCCTTTAAAGGACATTACTCAGTTCAAGCAAATTCTTTCCTTATATTCCATAAATAGCTCAAAATTTAAGTTTTCTACATATTTGGAGTATTTACTGCTCATAGAATATTTTTATATTTTCTGGAGTTCTGATTGATTTTTGTTTTCTCTTTGGCAAAATAAACATAAGCCTTCTTCACCAGAGCCTCAGTATATTACAGATTCTCACTTCTTAGAATCTACTGCATGCTTTTCCTTAAAGTTAGCTAACTTCTACTCCAATTTCTTAATATTTCGACTATCATTTTCTTGTGCAACTCTTGCTTTTCCAGAATTTTCTAATTGCTCTTTTTTCAATGCCTTTATCTTATACCAAATTTTTCAAGTTTTTGGTTATTTTATTTAATGAAGTACCTTTTCTACATACTTTCCCTAAGCCCTCTGTCCTTCTACTTTAGTTTGATTGCTTGTCTTCTAGGCCTGATGCACACCCATTATTCTTGACTTACTGTTCAATTGAGTTGAGTTAATTGCTTTTTGCAGTCTTGACTCTTCATCTTAGTGTAATCCCTCAGTGTTATTTACAATCACCAAGATATGGGAGCAGCCCAGGTGTCCATCGATAGATGAGTGAATAAAACCACCATGGGACATTTACACAGTGGAATACTACTTGGCCATAAAAAAGAAAATTTTACCCTTTGCAGCAGTATGGATGGACCTGGAGAACATTATGCTAAGTAAAATAAGCCAGTCAGAGAAAGACAAATACCCTATGATTTCACTCATATGTGAAATTTAATGAACAAACTGAATTAAAAGGAAATAGAGACAGACTCATAGATGGAGAGCAGATGACAGCTAATGGAGTAGGGAGAGGTTAGAGGGTGGAGGGACTGAGCAAAAAGGAAAAAGGACTCATGGATATGGACACCAGTGTGGTGACTGCTGGCCGGAAGGAGTATAAGGGAACCAAATGGTAATGGAAAAAAAAATACAAGATTACATTTTTTTTAAAGGCACGAAAAATTTTAAGACTATTCACACAGAAATATACAAGAAAATCCAGGAGCCTGAAATGTCCAGAAGCTGTATTGTCCACACAATGTACCCACCTGGCAATGCATAGCTCTGACCCAGTCCAAGTGTCATCCTCATAGTTATTCAACATTTATACACCTTACAAAGTGATCACTGTGATAAATCTGGTAACCATCTCTCACCATATAAAGTTATTACCACACTACTAACTATATTCCCTGTGCTGAACACTACATCCCTGTGACTTATTTATTTTATAATTGGAATTTTGTGCCTCTTATTCCACTTAACCATTTTCACCATCCCACCACCCCCTCCTCTCTGGCAACCATCAATTTGAAAAGCTGTATCTATTCACTTTGACCTAGAGAATAGTAGGTCCAATAATAATTGAACAAACACATGCAATGCCCTGCCCTGCACCATTGTGTTTTATACCTCCCAGATTTTAAATGTCTTTGTCCATTTTCTTAATTCCTCTCAGACACTATTTGTATGGCAAAATTTTTTCACCCATACTGACAGATAGCCTTAGAAACTTTTTCTGATAATTTGGCCCCTTAAACTCAAAAGGAATTGATAACTTCCTTCTGTGGGCCTCCAATGTACCTGACACATACTTGTATTGTGGCACTAAAAAGTTTTTATTTCATTACTTTCTCTACATGTACTTCTTTCCACTTGACTATGTTACTTAAAGTTAGGAATCATGTCTTTTTTTGGTTCTTTAGCAACTACCCCATTCAACACATAAATTAATAAATGAATAAAGATAGAACATAGTTCAATATTATCTGGTGGCCCCATATCACCATTTTGAGCATTAATTGCAAGCCCCTTTACCTTTGAGACATTTAATCAATAGATTTTAATTAATATAAAATCAATACACTTTACCAGTAAG
Source organism: Furipterus horrens (assembly GCF_987537825.1). Lineage (NCBI taxonomy): Eukaryota > Metazoa > Chordata > Mammalia > Chiroptera > Furipteridae > Furipterus > Furipterus horrens. Next base: position 173,033,740 of record NW_028327172.1, read on the forward strand.
ACCTGTTGTGGTATTCTTGTCTTGGTACCAAACAGCCTCTTTCTTAGTTTCTTAAGTATGTTTTATAGAGTTTATTTTTAAATATCTTCTCTCTTCCTATCAGGGCTAAGCTACTACTTCCTACTAACAGCTTTTCTATTAATCTTTTCTGTTGTTTCTCATCTCTGATGTTTTGAGAAATCCACAGATGGCCAAGATTAACAAATACAAGTATTTTGAATAAAATAGATCCTGAGTGAGAATTTGAGTTCTTTTCCCAGAACTATGGTGCTCAAGCTGGGGTGCCAAGACCTTGAGACAGATGGTTTCGGAGGACAGAGGCTTCTGTGCTTCACTACCTTGTTCTCAGGTAAGTAGGCAGGTGAGGTAGCATAGTGAAGAATTGCTGAGGTACACACTTCCTTTCATAATATCGATATACTACAGAGAATGTGACCCAGATTTCTTAACTCAGTTATTGTTATGTATGGCAGTATTTGATTCTTTGTGGGTACACGAAAAAATTAATCAAATTCTCCATTATGATGATCTATTCTGAGCATGTCTTCTGCTGCTTCTTCTAGCTCAGTGATAAAACCCAACACCATCTCCTACCACCCAATTATAACCACCACCATTATCAACATGCTAAGAGTTCTTGTCTCTATTTAAGTTTCGAGATTGAAAGATCATTTGGACCATTGTCCCTGCCTTACTATCTTTTTTTTCAAAGCAACCTTTTGCTACTGGTGGTTCTTCCTCACCCCTTCTATTTGCTTCTCCAACCTCCACTCCCACTCTGATTATAACTTAGGAATGAACTGAAATTTTCTAGAGTTGTAAATATTATGTGCAATCCTGACAGGTCTCCAGGGAAGTGTGTCATGTATTTTCTGTGGTGTACCATTCCAGGATTTTGTTCATTGAAATACTTATTTCGTAATAAGTGCTTTACTTAGCAGTTTTATTTTTGGTTTGTTTGTTTTTTTGCTTTGAGAATTTAACTATATACATTAATACATATTGTGAAAAAGAATATAAATGGAGCCACTTCAGAGTGGAGCCTGAGCTGCCATCTTAGAGGAACTGCCTTGCATGTCCTACGCCTCAAACGTTTCAGATGTTAAAACTGGGCAACATTACCTTTGACCTGGGCCTAAAGCAACATTGTATTCCAAACTCGGCAAAGATAACAGGAAAGCAGACATTAAGACTACCAGACTGAAAATGACAGACGTTCTTTAGAATGAGCATCACTATGTTAGCTTATATGCACGAAGAGCAATTCCTTTCTTCTATTCATGTAATTGTTCCCCTTCCCTTTCTCATAAATACTTCTTGCCCTCACCTGCTAATTGCAACACTATTTGGGATTCTGCCTGAATCTGTGCTTCCTGATAGTTACTCACTTGGCTCTCAAATGAACTTTTGTTGCCTCTCATTTTGGCCTTATTTAAACATTAGTGATTTTAGGTGGAGGGGAGGGAGGCGGGAGGGAGAGGGGGGAGAGAGCAAGAGAGAGAGACAGAGACAGAGACAGAGACATCAGTCAATTGCCCACAACCTTTTGGTGTACAGCATGATGCTCCAATCAACTGGGCCACCCGGCCAGGGCTGGCCTTCTACTTTTAGGTTAACATATTAACATATCTGAAGTAGGAATCGGAACCTGAAGGGAACTCACCTTGGCAGACCGACACCCCCTAGAACCGGGGACGGCAGCTACAGAGCCTTTTTTTGCATTCTCGGCTTCTACAGACTGCCACCTCATGACCCTGAGGCTCTCTTGGGTTCAGACCTTCCTTTTGGGAGGGGTTTACCCTCAAGGGGAATGATAGCCTTAGGAGGGTTGTCCCGGTGCAGCTTCTGCCCCTGGAGTTGCTACAACATGAGGGATTTTCCTCAGGAGGAAACCCTCTCCTGTGGAAGGCTTCCTGGGTTGTGAACTGCTCGGAGTTTGCTACCTCATGAGGGGCTTTATCCCCTCAGGAGGAGACCTTCCTCACCTGTAGAAGGTTGCCTGGGAGGCAGGCAGTGTGAGCTTGTAATGGCATGAGAAAGTATTTTCCTCCCCACTCAGGAAGGGCTTTTCATGCTTGTTGAGAAATACCCCAGAGATAAGCAGCTCACAGGGGGTTCTCTCTGGTGGGGGCCCCTCATTTTGTTGTGCGGTCTTGTTTCTTTTCTGTCTCTGTTGTACTGCAGTCCTGTGGAAGACATCTCTTAGGGGAGGACACAGGCCTCTGTCCTATAAGCCCGTTGTCCCGGCCGGCCCCCACAAACGGACGACTTTGTGGATACCTGCCTCTGTTTAGACAAACTTTGCTGGGGGCCTTTATATAAAAAGTGGATGCGTTGTTTCCTTTTGTCTTGTTCTGTGTCCTGAGAGCTTGGCTTTGTGACTAGCAACAATATTTTCCTCTGGCCTCCAGCCTCTGGAAGGTGCCCTCACCCAGGCGTACCTGGTCGCGTGGCCTGGGGAATTCCAGGCAGCTCCTTCCAGTGGAACAGAAACACAGGCACGTACCTCCAGCTGCGACCCATAGCTGTCACCAGTCAACTGGTAACTTGGTACCATTTAGTCGAACCATGTCAGCTCTCAGGGGAGCCTGTCATGAGGGGGTCTCAGTTCATAAGGGGCCTTTGGCATCTCAACCTTTGCAGCTTTGACACCTCCAGCAATGCAAGAGTTTTACTATCTTAGAATACTCTGAGAATGGATTTTCTGCATCTTGGTCTTTGTCTTTGGTCAAGCCATAGGTTTACTGATTTGACTTGCTATTGAGAGTAATAGAGTTTACTGTCAATAGCCAGACAATGGATCCTTAGAATTGGAAACACCTCTGAATTGGAACATTTTATTTAAGAGCGCTCTCATCACAACAGCTGTTTCACTGGTCCCTATCAAATTGAAATTTGGATACAAAGAAATATAATGGCTAACTTCTTTTACTTGAGTAAATGAAACGATATAAAAGGTTTAACAAAAGAAAGGTTAAGGTAGTTAGGGAAGTGGATCAACCTATGATATCATTTATCTGGCAACTCAATTTTTTGAGGAATTTAAAACAATTTTATCCTCCTGCCAAGAGTGATTAAAAGCAATCTGGGGGCATGGACTCTGACTTACTCATCTTTGTATTCTCAGAGATCCCAAAGGAGTAAAATAATAGGCACATAATAATTATTTGAAGAGTTAAACAGAAGCACTTGACACTCATAAATGCATAAAGTTACTTTATTTTAAGTATACATTTAATTTTGAAAAATATAAATGCTAAAATATCTCATCTTCTTCATCTCTTAATTCCATAAAAGTCACAATAGAAAGCTTCATAAAACTGTAAAATACTATGTTGTTATAGGAATTTTAGGCTTTATATTGGAAAAAAATTATTAGTAATATATTGAAATGTTTTCTGTTCTTTATCATTTTGTTCCACCATGTTGATCTACTTCATTTAAAATAAAAAGATGCATCATTTCTCCAAAGTTAATAAAGACTTAAGAGAATAAAAATATCTGAAAGTGCGTATTGATTCTGAAAAGTAATGTGTATGAATATGTACCAGCCATGAAAATGGCTAAAAAGAGGCAACTATTCACTCTTTTCACATTGTTGGAATGGGACAAAGTTACTTCTGGCTCTAAAAGTTTCACTGGATGACATTAGCCCTGAGATGCAATATTTGCCTAGGAAATAGAATTCAGGATTTTTGTGTGTACCCACAGAACATAAATAAATAATCCAAGAAATAGGACATATCCAAATATCTGGTCAAAACACAACTTGATGTTTGCATTTATCACAAAACTTTATTTCAGGCTGCAATGAAGCTCAATGAAATCATCATCTAAAAACTTCCAAGGCCCTTTAGATAGTCAAGTGCCATAAAATATCATTTGATTGTATTCAACCACTTGGTGCCACTGGGCTTCATGCTCATGCTATGAAGAGCAGATGTGAAATATGAAATAAATATGAAAATCTCAAGTTCATGCACCAAAATTGTTAAGTGGTATGAAAAGGATTGAAGAAAGCTTTGTCCCATCCCTGAACAATGTCAACCTCTGTAATACAACTCAAATAGTTTTGTTTTTTAAAAGATAGTCAGCAGTCAATACAATTCAAGTACTTTAACACAGTTAAAAAAAGAGAGAGAGAGAGAACCAAAACTCGGAAGACAATCGTTCATTGTATTAAACAACAATATAGAGCTAATAAAAGAATTACTCTATGTGTGTTGGTGCATGTGCATAAAATATACACAACTGAATTACTGAAGGCAGACAATTGCTCCCTCTCCCCCACTTTGGAGGTGGGGGCTGATTAGAGAGGGGTTTTTCTCTCTACTTCTTTAAGTCTCCATCCCCCACTCCCACTCCACAGCTTGAATAGAAGAACCACCAGGAACACTACTGCCAATGGCACACAAAATTATTAGGGTTCCAAGTCCTAGTTTCACCTAGTAGAGGAAAGTGACTTTTACCAAGGAAAACAGTGCCTCCAAGAGATTTTCTTTCACATGCAACGCCAGAGACTTTTTTGCTCCCATAAGGCAGACTCTTGACCTAGTGATCTTCCCGTCCGACAATAAGTGTGAGCAACCATACACTTCTGGCTAGCAATTCTGAGTGGACACTTAGTTCTTCACTTATAACAACTTACATCTTTTTTTCTCCATGTTCACATCAGGGAGAAACACTGTGTAAAATTTACTAGTGTATTCGGTGTCCAGTTTACATAGAAACAAAACCACACCATCTGGTTAGTTCTTAAATATAGGTGGACTCCATTAAAATCAAGACAGTTGGTGGCTCTGTGTGGACCTCTGGTTTTGTTTGTTTGTTAACTACTTCTATTGCTCTGAAAGATATGATTTTTAAAATACTTCCCTGGGTTCCAAAATATTGAAAAGGTCTGGTATTAACTGATCCTTTTAGCCAACACAATGTACTATTCTGCATTTATGAGTATCAACCTGTCATTGAATATGGATCATAAACAGAGGTGCAGATAGCTATTAGATCTACTCAAAGTCTGAAATACTGAGTTAAGTTGTTTTAGGAGTATTTTGAAAGGAATAGAAAGGGGCATGAATCTTCAAATACTTGATTCATGATCAAAAAATTAATTATTTTATCTAGAGATTTTATAGAAGGTGACAAAGATGTCATTAATTTAACAATACTTTAGGTTAGGCTGAACATATCACGCATGGCTTTTAAACATTTTATTGATGCTTCCATCAGTTAAAAAAAAAAGAGAGAGAGGAAAGCTTATGATATGATTTTATCTTAGGGTAATAAAAAAAATTAGAGAAAAGCTTCTTAGATGATTTTATCTTAGGGTAATAAGATAACCACTCTACGGACAGCTGGAAATACAAACACGTGAGGTTTTAAGAAATAACAGGAAATCTGCCACCTTCATTTGAATGAAAAACATTGCAGATCACTTATGTCTAATTTGTGTAAAACTGAAAGTTTTAAGATTATCAGATACTATGAAAGTAACAGCTAATTCAAAACAAATTTTCCATAATCAAAATTTTAAGAGGACAGAGTTATAATTTAATTACTATAAGAATAAGTAGGAGTCAATATGCATATATTATGAAACCAAAGTAGGCGGCTTCATTCTGTTTCTGTCCTCTTCCAACAAACTGTTTCAGTTAGGATAGATTACAAAATATCGTATAAATCCAAAAGTGGACTCAACACTTAAATGTTTTTAATGCAAATTTATAATACATAATTCAACATATTAAAAAATTATATTTAAATAACATTGAAATTCAGTTAATAAAGATTAAATTTCTTTTTTCTAATTTTCAATTTATTATTAATACAAGTATATTCTAAACCTGCCAATCACAAGGAACAACTGCCTTTCCATTCAAACAAATGCGAGTCTTATTAAAATGTATACACATATGCCTCTTTAGATCTATCTGTAGTCCCCCAAACACTTTATAGATGTGAAAATGGTCTATTGATATTTCTACGGGTTTTGTATTATAAATATGGGCTATTGTATTAGTGGTGGCTACTGATAGCTGGATAATAAAACATATTCACCCTGATTTGCACAACGATACATCTCTTGGAGCTCTGATGGATTTTTCATATGTGGTTTGGGTTTTATGAAAACTGACACAAGAGTTTGGGTAACTTTGCCCTTTGCCTACCATCATTCTGTTTCTAAGTTTGCACACATGTGCACCAGCCACACACAGAGTACATACACAAACACACAAAAATTTAAAAATGAAAAAAAATCTAAGAATACTGTATAGGACATTGACATGGTAATACAATTAGCATCTATGCCCGGAAACCATTATTTATCAAAACATCAGTCATTTCCATTACATAGGAGTTTCTTCCTTCTTCTCCAGTCTCCTCCACAGAAAAGATAAGTTTCTTTTAAAGAAAGGGAAAAGTGGATGCTTAGAAACATGGTGTTTTTCATCTCATCTCACCCTCTGGCTTACCCTAAAGATTGTGTATTTGTGTGTATGTGTGTAAAAATCACATTATATACAATACAATTTTTACAGAAAGCCTGGCAGCTACAAATAAGAGGTAGAACTACTCAAAACTATGTTTCCTGCTGCAGGAAAAAATTCATTTTTCTTTACAGTAATTAAAAAAAAGTTTTAAAAAATTGACAAAAAATAAGTTGCAGGTTAGGCCCCATAATTTAAACAACAAAACCTAGGAAGAAAAATGTTCTTCAAATGTACTCAACAGATAAGTTCATTAAAGGGTTAAAAAAAGTTGCATAGGAAAAAGGGACATTCCAGTACTTTGCTACAATGATGGCAACAGCTTCTCTACAGGAAATAAAGTACCTTTAGTTTTTCTTCTTTTGATAACTCTAGGATTAGGGTTCATAAGCAGGAGCAAGGATTAGGGTTCATAAGCAGGAGCAAGTTAGAATAGCAGCACTTTTCCAGTTCTGAAGAGCTCTATAAGCAAGAAGAAACTCTGTCTGAAGGTCAAGGTTTGTTCTACCAGACAGAAAGACAAGCCAGTAAGCACAGCTCCAAAGCTAAGTGGTAAGTTCCTTCAAAATTTGAATAAAAGATGTTATAAAATCCTTAATATTTTTGCCCTCTGCTTAAAAAGGAAAAGGGTCTGTGCGTGTCTTGCATGACAAGAGGAATTTGGTTGTCAGAGGCTACATCTGAAAGTATAAGAACAAAAAGGGGATTCTTCAGATGTTATATTTAAGGAATGGTGCACTGTTGTCTTAGTTTTACCTATGCAAGAGAGAAGCAGAGAGAGCTCTGTATTATTTGGCCAATGACCAAAAACCAAACCAAAACAAAAATTTAAAAAATAAACAACCAGACAAAAAACAATAACATGAACAATAACAGTTGTTAGTTTGAAGAAAGACAAACAGGTTACAGTGTAGTTTCTGTTCCCTTGCTTCTCCAGAAATAATCATTGTCTTCAGGCTCAAGTTCTATTCTAATTTGAGGCACAACTTTTACTGGAGTTCTAGGAGGACTAGAGAGAAAAGAAAACAAAGGAAATAATAAGTATATCAGATTTCCTTTATCATCTGTCAAATGCGTTGTACAGAACACTTATTTCCTCTTTCTGTATTGAAAACAAACATTTTAAATGGGATGAAGGTAGCAACAGAGTCAAGATATTCAAGTAAAAATTTTGTAAGCTCTCATACCTAGATTAAAAAAAAAAAAGAAGGTGGACTGCCAGGTAGGTGATACTGTCAAATTAAAGGACAAAAAGACTTACATGAATAAAGTATTCAGGGATTTCACTTTTTTGACAATCAAGTAGGATCTGAAGTCTCTAGAACCATGTTAAGAGGGAAGGAAACTCCTGGAGCTTCCAGGAAATGCAACTACCCCTTAAATTGGAAATGATATGGAAATAATAACAGCTGACCTTGATCCTGGGCTTTATCTGAATGATACTGAAAGATTTCAGTATTTCTGAGAGTAAGTAGAGTACGTCTCTTAGGTTTTCTACCAGTGAAAACTGAGGCAAGGTTTGATGGTTGGGTAATTTATTTAAGATAAATTGGAGAGGAAGGAGAACAAGGTGTTCTGCCAATAACCCACCACTGACCACATTTCTGCGGGGCAATCATCCCACAGAACAACATAAGTAAAACGCTGGGCTGTTCTTTACCTTGGCATACCAAGTGACTGAAGAAAAGGAATTTTATCAGCAAGATGTGTGGCGTTCAAGGAATGTTGGTGATCTTTCTCCTGGGGAAAGAAAAATCTTTGTTAATCATACATAATAGTCTTTGGTAATATGCAAAACTAGATTGAAAATTTAAATCTCCACAAAAATTGATGCATCTTTCACAATTGGGAAAAGTAAGAAAGGCAAGTTTAGGTAAGTTCAATAAACATTGGATCAAGGTAAGAATCTAAATAGTGTGATGAAGCCCAAATCACTTAGTTTCCTTTACTCTAGGTACTCTAGGAAGAACCATTGCTGTTCTCTTCAGTGAGGTGTTAGGAGGTGAATGATTTTTAGAGATGGAAAAGAAAGCCAGAACATGGTTTGGGGAACTTGAATTCAAAAAAGGAAACTTAACTAAATCCCACTGACGGAATTAAGAAGAAACTAGCCTACAGGTCATATGCAGATTGGACACTAAAGGAGAAAGTGTTTTAATTGTTTAAGCCTAATGTGACAGCTAGATTCCAATGCTCCCTACCCCTGGTATTCATATCCCTGTATAATTCCTTCCCACATTGTACCAGGGTTGTTTTGTGCGACCAATAGAATATGGCGGAAGGGATGATATACTACTTTTGAGAGTCAGTTATAACAGACCACAGCTTCTGTCCTGGTTTCACACTCTGTGACCACTGGCTCTGGTGGAAGCCTTATCATGTACAGTAGTCCCTCTCTATATCATGGCCTCACTGTATTGCGGGATTTTTAAAAATATTATATTTAATTATTTATCGTGGATTTTTCGCTATATTGCGGGACTTTGTGGTACTGTATACGTATGTTGTTAAAGTTACATAGGTTTAAGAGTGTAGAATATGTTTAAGAACATAAGTAGTGTTTATAAAAGTGTGGAAAAGGTTAATAAGGGAGTGGGAATGGTTTATAAGTGTGTGGGAAGGGTTTATAAAGCCTTAAAATATATATATATATATATATATATATATATATATATATATATATATATATATATAAATACTAAAATAAATGTAAGGTTCCTACTTCGCGGATCTTCACCTATCGCAGGGGGTCTAGAACGTAATATCTGCAATAATTGAGGGAATGCTGTATGGGCGGCCCCTGTGGAGATGTCCAAAGGCCAAAGAACTGAAACCTGCCAACTGCCTTGTGAGTGAGTTTGGAAGCACATCCCAATTCCAGTCAAGTCTTCAGACTCAGACTCAGCTGAGAGCTTGACTACTATCTCATGAGATACCCAGACCCAGAACCACCAAAATCAGCCACTCTTAAATTTCAGAATATCAGGAACTATTAGAAAACACATGTTTCTTTTTTTCAGCTGCTAAGTTTTGTAGTAATTGTTAACACAGCACTAAATAACTGATAAACACATTTCTTGGTAAGCTGTTATGGAAGTGGAGGGGCATTTTCAAATAGAAATAAGAATGTCCCAAACATCTTTTTCCCTTTAACAGGTCAGTAGACTTTGAAGTGTATCTGGATTTAAAAGAATACATTTTCTTCAAATGAGAACTCAAAGTGAAAGTAGTTTGGAAGTAATTGCTACTTGATATTGGAAAAGCTTGAGATATATTCACTAATGTTCCTACAGAGGTTTTCCTCTTTTTAAGGGGCCTGTTAATTACAAAAGAAAAGGTGACAGGTCAGAAATCATTATATCTCAGCCATCAGACTATTACCTCAGGAGGAAAAGAAACTGCAGTTACAAAGCTGATTTTGAAATAGCAGAGGGGGAATGAAGAAACTAGGAAGAAAATGCACAAATCTTATAAGTTATATCTAAAAAGTTCTGTTAATATTTTATGATTGCCCATTAAATTTAAAAAAACAAATTATTCCAAATTCTCAATATTAACAATTGATCAGTGATCATTGAGAGACCATGTTGCAATTTCTTTTTTGAGCTGATCTGGGCATTGGTTGAAGCCTAAGGAAGACAAACAGTAACAGACAGTGATGTAGTATTATAAGCTGCAATTCTAAATACCAGCAGAAAAAAAGAAAAATCAATTAAAAAATGGTTATAAGTTTAGTAACTGAAGGAAACTGGTGATAACTTGGATCAGAGAAAAGACTACCAAACAAAAACTTAAAAGGTTATGGGTAAAAGGAAGAAAAGGAAAGCTCGGGGAATGTAAAAATGAAGTTTTTAAAAGTAATTAGATATAAATCTTCACATAGGAAAAAAGAGAAAATAGAGGGAAAGTTAATGTAAATGATAGTTCTAAAGTTTTTTCTCTGCAAGTGCAAATCATATTAAGGCAGGCAAGCAAGAGGTTAGTTCTACTCACTGTCGGAAGGTTTGCTATCACTTAGGAAAGGTTGTTGTTCCATGATGTCCATTGGAATTTTTATACTTGGAACTTTTTCTGAGTATGGGCAGTCAGACTGTGAAAGAAATTTATAACAGTTTTAAGAATGGTGTTACTTATACAGTCCTCTCTACCTTCCAGAATTGATTAAACTGATCATAGTATCATTTACATTGTACTAAGGAGAAAAGCCTTAGATTTAATCATTCCCACTTTGCTAGCTTTTCAAATTCTACACCATCTTTCCCCCTCACATTTGTTTTCTGCTCTTCTGAGCTGATGGGATTGAGTCAATTCAAACTAGAACCACACCAAATGGAAATCAATACATATTGGAACAATTGGAATGCTTTCCATAGCTGGATTCCCAATCAGCAAATATTTATGGGTTTCTTGTATTGCGTACACTTAGAAAAACAACTTAACATTTCTCAGTCTAAATTTTCTCACCTGTAAAGTAGGAACAAAAATATATACTATAAAGAGCTGTTATGGCAATTAAGGACAAGTATGCATGATTAATCAAAATGATTAAGTATGATATACACACCAAAAATTAACTATACTCCTACTTCAGGATGGGATACCAGGAATCCCATTAGAGTGATCATATTGCATTGTGTAAAAAAATCCAGAACAAATCTTCCCATAGAAAATGTCATTTTGGCAGTCCTTTCAAAAGGCTACTTGGATAAGCTGTGTGTGTGTGTGTGTGTGTGTGTATGTGCATCTTAAACAAACTATCTTTTTCCTAGCACTAATTACAGACTCCTACTGGAGTACCTATATTTCTGTAAAATGGTCTCCTAAAGAAAAAAATGGGCAATTATTTTATTTTTCAACTTAATCACCCAGTTGCAGGAGGATCATTTAGACTATAAGACTGATGACAACAATTATGAAAAAAGAGACTAAACTCCAATTCCCTTTCATTATTGAAGGGTTACAGAAAAATAATCCAAACTTACGTCAAAGCCAAATGCAAAGATAAGTACAACAGCAGAGAACCAGTTGAGAGCCTACTCAAACGTAGATCATAGGAGGTGAGGTTGCCAGTATTTGTTTACATTAGGCTCAACATTACATAAAACTGAGTTATCTCAAATTTAAGGCCAGGATTGTCAATAACAAGTCAAATGCATTTTACTGCATTACTAAGCAAACTTTCTTTTTTCTATGAGATTGGAGTTCTTTACATGTGGTGGGCCTTTTGTTGTTGTTGTTTTATTTTGTTTTTAGAAGTCATATTATCATTTTTAGTATATTAATGGTTAAAGAAAGGTTTCAGAAAATATAAAAATTCAGAGAGGAAATAAAGGGCAAAGGAAGGTGACGTGGCCAGGTGAGCATTCTCGGAGCTCAGCCATACATCTCACATAAGGGATCAAAAAACTCAATTTTTCACATTTGTTTCTTTAACTAGCTTTACTTTGGAATTTTGGAAAGTTCCTTACATCATCATTGTCACTGTCCAGACTTCCTTTCTTCTTTTTCTTTTTCTTCTCATCTTCCTTCTTTTTCTTGTCTTTTTCTGGAATGACATCATCGAGGAAGCTAAGGTCATGCTGGGAGAAGAGGTAGTCCATGCCTTTTCTGACAGCTACGAGTGCCAAGATCTGGAAAAATAAATATAAAAATATGAAAAAAAAACATGTCAGATGAAGTCATAATGATATAAATACTGCTCTGTCAAAGGCAGTTGAAACCTATTTTGCATAAAGCTAGAGGATGATGGAACTCATCTTGCTGATATGGACTTATATTAAGTGGACAACAAACATTTTCTTCAGGGAGAAAGTCAGTTCATAAAAGTTTTAGTTGAAACTCACTTTGTTTTGTTCAACAAAATGTGTAATCAAATTGACTTAGAATTTCAATTGTGAAAGGATCAGTTTTTAAACTATTTTCTTCCATGTCTGCTTTTCAACAAAATAATTTTAAAGTTAAAGGAAAAAAATAGCCTGCATTTGATTTGTAATTATTCAAAATTAAAACATTATAGAAGTTCTTAAAAAATCAACAAAATCCGTGCAACATATAGTACACTAAGACACCTTCAAACTATTAATAATGAAGTAGTAGTTGAATATGCATAGACCATTTAAGCGACTGGGAGACTTCAAAAACTACCATTCACTGAATACTTACTGTGTTTTAGATGCTGTGTTAAAAGTATTAGGCAGTATTTTCTTATTTATTCCCACAACAAACCCAAAGAGTAGATACTACGATCTCCATTTTACAGCTGAGGAAACTGAAGCTTAAGGATATAAATATGTCATCCAAGATCACTAAGCCAGAAAAAGGAAGAGCATCAAGGGGGGCTCAGCTGTCTGCCTCTAAAATCAATGTTCTTAAACTGCGTAGCTTTGATACTATGAATATCTCTTGGAGATTAACTTCTGAAGGTACATTAAAGGTGTCCTTATTCAAGAGCAACATTTATATGTGCTAGGATACAAGAAGCATGACTCTGCTTCCAATAAACTGTTGTTTTTAACTTTGTGCTCTCCAGATATCAGTTTCTTCATTTCCTAGAGAAATTAGTAATGTCTGTCCTACTGATATTATGTAATTGTTCTGTGATCAAATAAAAGCTCTCAAAAGATAAAAAAATACTTTATAAAGGTAAACCTTTTTTTTAAAATTTAGCACAAGTAATACATGATATACTGGATATATTTCAAATTTATCCTGGTCTAACTTTGTTTTTTTAAATAACTTTAGCAAAACTAATAAATAGGTAGATTATACCAATAGGCAAATGGGAGTCATTTCTCATATTCTGTGTGTTTTCCAGTAAATTAAGAGTTTAAGAGAGGGGTTGGGGACTGGGTGAAAAGGTGAAGGGATTAGGAAGCACAAATTGGTAGTTACAAAAAAGTCATGAGGATGTAAAGTGAAGCACAGGGTATATAGTCAGTAATACTGTAATAACTATGCATGGTGTCAGGTGGGTGCTAAAAATATCAGTGGGAACCTTTTGTAAAGTATATGATTGTCTAACCACTATGCTATACACCTCAAACTAATACAAAAATAATATTCAATGTAAACTGTAACTGAAATAATTTAAAAATAAATAAAATAAAAATAATAAAAACATAAGAGAAAGAAGAAAAAGATATAAGGGATAATCAAGAAAATATATCTGATTCTATAAATATCACTAGTAGTTCATACATTTTTCCTGCTTCCCTGGAGGAAAATTAAAAAAAAAAAAATCAATACCACAAATACTCTTAAAAAAAAAAAGGATCCTGGCTAAGAGAATTTTATAAAAAGTAAAATATGGTTTATGTATGAAAATTCTGTTTTCAAAGCCATAGGAGTGACAGAGCAGACCTGAAGCTGGCTTTGTGACTTGTTTCAAGTGTATGCATATGCATTTTTCTTGCAAGAAATGGAAAGCTATGGTAAAGTATAAAATTCTAAAATGAAACCAGATACAGAGCTGGCATTTCCTTTTTTTCCTTCTTTCACTTGTGATTCAGAGGGGAATATCAGTTATTTTACCTTGGTTCTCATCATTTCATAGCAAAGATAAAGAGCCCAGACTTAAACTTATCATGATACAAACTAGCAAGAATTTCAAAACTTAAACTCACTCCATTTCTTCTCATTCTAACTCTCATAAGTTGCCCACTTTGTTCTTATTATTTGGACTGAAATGCGCCATACTTTGTTAGACTGATTCTACTATACAATAGTATTTAAAAAACAGTATTTTAAATAATGTGTACTGGTGTCTACGATGTGCCAGACATTGTGCTATACACTTGGTATTCACTACTGATGCAGAGAATAACAGTAACAATGCCATCCACATTTTACTGGTAAGTTAATGGCAGCTCAGAGAGGTTCACTGACTAGCCTGAACCAGGGCCACTGTCTAGACTCAGCTTAGTCTGACTCTGAGGTCCAGTGTTGATGCTCACAGACATAGGAAACTTAAATTACAACTGAGAAAATCAAAGTGAGTTGGTCAAAGCTGGAAAAAATTGGAACCACACATAAAAAACAATTGTGTCTTCCATATTACAATAACCACATGATATTGGTATGATGTCGTGGGTAGGTTCAATGACAGGAATCCCTACCATGACTGGAAAAATGATAGCAGCCACAGTAGACTTGAGGATCCAGAGCAGTGCTAGACACAACGCCTGCAGGAAAGTGAACAGGTGGACTCTGCGTAGGGGGACATGGCGCAGGTAGATAAAATCAGGCTGATGCTTCAGAGGCATCAGAAGCAGCTTCAGGCGATCCATGAACTGGGGAGGAAAGGGGAAGAGAGTAGAACTGCATTACTTCAAGAGCTGATACATAAAGTCATTTCTGTTATGCCTAATAATCCACTAGTGATTTATGCTCTATAATTTGTGCAAGCAGTATCTTTTTCAGAGGACAGTGCTCATGGGGTGCAGAAATTTAGTCTAGCACAGTTAGACATTATATGACTCTTCTGATTTTTATTACTACTTTGCAAGATGTTATGCAGATATGAGATAAAGTGGCTGCCAAGAATAAAGTCACAAAGCAAAATATAAATTCTAAAGGCTCATCTGCTTTCTATTGATACTATGAGTCTAGGGAGAGATGATCTTGTGACTATTTTAATAATGATATGATGAAGTACGACACCTAACTCATGTATCTTACTCTACCTTTGTTGTCTTATCTTAAAGAGGAAATGCAGCTATTCATCATTTACATTTCAGAGATGTTTCAAGGACATAAAGGAAGTATCGAACTTGAAAATGGGAATGCATTGGTATTTTCATAAATTCCACATTACCTACAGCATAACTTAACTAATACATTCAGCAATGAATTACCATTTTTAAAGAGAAAAGCCAGAGGAATATTAATTACAGTGAGTTTCAGAGTATCAACAACTAGGTATTTGAGTCCTGGAGAGACTATCACACCGTCATTTATAAAGAGGGATGAAAATGACCACTGAGCTACCTATGTGCCAGGTGCTGTGCTTTGAAGAATAACTGTTGAGTTTACATTGATGATGATGACAAGGATGATATTTCAGTACCTATCACAGGATCTTTCAGAGGAGAGACGCTCAGTAAATAACTGCTGGATTAAATTATTAGAACTCTGCTTTCTTTCCAGAGAGGAGAAAAGGGAGACATGTAAAAAGTAAAGTAGACTACCACAGACAATAATCTCTGAAGTGATTTCCTAGCTAAAGTGTTTTCTTTCTTCATCCAGGACTCTTTTTGATGGGTAGGGGCCTTGCTGCTTACAAAGATTGGGTTACAAAATTTCTTGCTAAATCAAATCCTGCCAAAAGTTCTAAAAGAGGAAGAATCAAGAGAAAAGTAAGGAAAACAGAAAAGGCAATAGAGACAATAGCACCACAGAATTTTTTAAAATCTACTATCTTTCCCTTCAGCAAAGGATTTTCCCCCATCATTATGAAATAATTTTTTTCTTTTATTTAATAAGCATGTACTAAGCTCTAACCATCAATTAAGCACCTGGAATGCATAAAATCAAACTTATCAAGATTGACCTATTAAAGTTAAACAAAAATAAGAACTATTAGTTTGAAGGTCATATTAATGTCACATTTTTCCACTTAGAATAATAAAGAATATTTACAATGCCAGGTACAAATGAAATATTTTTATACATTTATCTTTTGAAAAGTTTCATGGGTACAAAATAACACACATTCATATTCATCTAGTGCAATCTATAAAGAACCACGTTGTGTTTTGTAACAAATATCCGAATGATGAAGAACTCTATTCAGTGGACCTGAATAAGGTAAAATAAAATAGCCTTTTCTCTTTTGGGGAGCCTGGCCTCTTGCCCAGATCTATCTGACTCTAAAACCAAATTAATCTAAATTCAATAAATGAAAGCAAGAACTATTATAAAGGGGTTTAAATAAATTCTTATGATGTTCACAGAACATGCAGTCTTTTCCCATTAAAACATTACTAAGTGCTAAATAAGGCTACAATTAACAAGGTGCCAGAAAGCAGCAGAAGTACTTCCAGTTTCCTAGTGCCAATTAAATTAAAACTCGATTGAAAGACAAAGTTCCTTACAAAGTTTTCCCTAGTGATTTTTAAAAAGGGGGCCAGTTTTACCAAAGTTGTGAATAGCTGAAAATTTCAACAAAAGTCACACATAAACACACTGACTTTACTTTTTTTATTGGTTCCAAACTTTTGATCATTGAGTTCAGTCATGTGAAAAGCATATCAAATGAGAATAGCCTGCTCTTAGTACAGGGTAAAGGCAAGTGGATAAATAGTATCTTGAAAAGCACACCTGAAAGGGCCGCTTTCCATTTTGATACAAAAATAAAGAAGAAAGGGAAAGAAGAGAGAAAGGAAGGGAGGAAAGGAAGAAGGAAGGAAGGAAGAGAGGGAAGAAGGGTGGGAGGGAGGGAGGAAGGAGAAAGAAAGGAAGACAGATCATATCTCTTTTACCTTCCCAGTCAAATGTTAAAACAGCCTATTTTAAGAATGTGGTAAGTACGATAACATTTGTTAACACAAGCTAACTTTGTTAATTAAATCATGAAATGAAAAGTAGGTGGATAGTAAAGAAAACAGAAAATAAATGAATTTTTAAAAATTAACAAATAATTAACACTTTGCTTCAAAGATCTGTTAGTGGACTAGTCTTACTACTAGGAAAATATGACTATACTTAGGTTGCTATAGAAAAACTTACCTGGACACCATTTAGGGATGCTACGCCCATATATAGGAACACACCATAGAGTACAGGCATGGGAATAAACTAGGGAAAAAAATTGGAGACAGGTTACAAATAATAATAGTAAAGACAGCAATGGAGAGGGACAGTTTAAATAAAAGCTAAATCTGAAACTAAAAGATAGGACATAATAATATAGTGTGCTCTACTCATCATTGATAGACTTTAAACCCTTTGTACTAAAAATAAATGGAAGGCGAAGGAGACTTTCAATTTCCATTTGATGCCTTTGTATTTTTTTACAATGAACATACATGACCGTTGTAACATTTTTTTATGGGAAAAAAAAGTTGGTTTCCCTTTTCCCTTAGAAGGAATGACTATGTAGACCAGATGCTCGCCTGGGCTGTGAGGTACTGATAGAGAGGTAGGGCATTACCTCACTTCAGAGACCAGGTTCTTTTCCCAACAGTCTGCTGATTTTTTCCTAAATAATTTTCACCAATTGATCTATCACCTTGGTGTTTAAGTGCTTCTTTCAATTAAGAAAACATCAAACGACTGTCCCCTTTCTTCCTCTCAGAGATATTGAGAACTAACTAATGAGAACCCTGCTTGAAAGGAGCATCAAGCATCTGGAGGCAATTAATTATACACAGGGATTCATAAACAACTTTAAGAACTGAATTAACACATTTCATGCTTTAATTAGCCAGAGTCTTTTTCACATTAATACATAGTGTTTTAGCAATGGGAAGTTCCACTGTGATCTTCCTAAGTTTTATCTATTTCTGGAGCTTTGAAACGTCCCTCGTACTACAGGAATGAAGCAAGTGAAGGATGACTCTTTCTGAGAAGTCCTCTATCTGGACTAGAAAAGGTTCACAAGTTTCTGTTTTGAAAAGGAGCTCAAGGAAAGAAGGGGAAGAGACTAGTAAAGAGCATGTATGAATGACCCACTGACATGGACTGACAGTGTGGGACTTGACTGCGGGAGTGGGGGTTGGGATGGGCAGAGGAGGGCAAAGGAGGAAGAACTGGAACAACTGTAATAGAATAACAATAAAAAAAGATAAAAAGCAGAAAAAAGAAAAGCTCAAGTAATTTGAGTTTTCAAAGCTAAAATACTAAAACCAGTATCAATTAAGTCCAATCTTACCTAAACTTCATAAAGAAAGCTATTGTAGCCAGAAAACAGTATGACTTTAGAGTAATTTTTAAAGAACTACTTCATGTGTTCAGTGAAGCACAATTCCCATCAGCCTTTCTTTTCTTATCTTTTTTTTTTGTACTTTAAAAATGTTTATTGTTGTTCTATTACAGTTGTCCCAATTCCCCCCTGTTGCTCTCCCCTGCCAGCCTTTCTTTGTGGTTACCTAAAACAGTTTTGTATCTGAGACCCTTGGGCCACTATTAGGGAAATAGTAAATTCCAAAATGTCACAACTGTCCCCAGTTGTTATCAGTTAGTTATAGGAATTGTTAAGTTTATGTGGAACAAATATACTTATTTCTACAAAACATCACATGCTTCTAAAAAAGACCAACAGTTTGAATATAGGAAATTTGACCTTCAGTTCAAAGAAAAATACATGATCTTGAGTGCTGAAAGGGGTGGGAGGGAAGGTGTGAGTGGTGGGGAAGCCACATACATACGCTGTGATGCCCAACAGTCCCCATGAGGGGTAAACACATCCCATGCAGAACACTTGAGTTCTGCATGTGCCTTTATTTCTTTTAGAATATGGAGGTTTCCATTCTTTACCACTACTGTACAATTTTAGCAAAAAATAAAAAACGAAACTAACAATGCCACCATTTTCTAGCTTTGACTCATTTCTTGATTTTTAAATAAAGTATCTTCTTCAGGCAAGGGCACATCCATTTTTCATTAATATAGGATGATTTCCTTCTGGTCATTTAATTTCTAATTTCTTGGGAAGGAACGAAAGCCGGAAGGGGGAAAAGAGAAGTATAGTTCATGGGAAACTAGTTAGAAACTCTGCAGGAGTTACTTTTTAATCTGTGTAAAGTATTCTCCTGGCTTGAAAGAAAGTAATCACAGAGGTGATCCTGGCCTATGTCCACCCCTCACCTAAGCTTAGCTAATATTTTCCCTAATGCAGTTCTAATGCCAAAGTGAAGGCAAGTTGTGTCTTGTGCTTAGGTCTATTATTTCTGAACCTATGATGACAGGCATTACTGAATCTGCCACAAAATAAAATCAAAAGTCATCAATAACTCAGAATGGCATGGGGTATGGGTAAGAAAATAGCTTTAGGTATGAAGGTATTTTTTTAAATCATCCCCTGGTGAAAAGGAAACAGCACATACAAGAAAGGCTATTAATTAGATCACTGTGATTTCAAATGCCTTGTGAAATTTACCATTTTCTTTGCGAAAATTCAGTGTCTCAATAAAAATCTTCCAGTTTGTAAATTTTGATAAAATTTAACATAATTACTGGGTTAGAGGATGTTTTTTATTGGATTTAGTTCATGAGTCACATCAGAAGGTTAATCTTTAAAAATTCATCACAATAGAATCATTCATCACAATAGAAATTTCCCAAAGGAAAGAAAGAAGAATGTGTTTTAAAAAGACAGGATAATTAAAATAATATAATATTCATAGTAATAGGATGTAGACATTTCTACAAAGCAAGACAGGAGAAATTTAAACACAAGGTATAGTAGGTTTATAGGTATGTTGAAAATTGCCAAATGATAAAATTACGCAAAGAAAATTATGTCACAAAAATTTTCAAATTCTGGCGATTGTCATTTCACTCTTTACTTATCCCTCCCTTTGATTTTTTGATAATGTTAGATTATCTCCATAAGAAAAACAAAAAGGCATGAAGGTTAAGTCTAGTAAAAAAGATAGATTGTAGTTACTCATGGCACATATTTCAGTACAGTAGCGCGGCCTCCCAGCAGAATAATAGTTGTGCGTGTGTGTGTGTAAAATGTTAAATGAAGTCCCAATTAACACATTGCGTACCAGGGAATTTAATGTCTTTTAGAAATGACGCGAATTCTCACTACCCGTAAACAATGTGTTAAGAGCATGCGCACAGAAATCAGACAGACCTAGGTTCCAATTCTGGCTCTACCTATTGTGGAACCTAGAGAAAATTATCAACTTCTCCTAGTCATAGTACTCTCATCTATGTAGTAGTTATGCTAAAGATTAGATAGCATAAAACATCTAGTTCAGGGCCTGACTGATAATACTCAATAAATGATAACTGTGACATTGATGTCATTATCATCAGGACCTTCACTGCCAAGTCAAAAGTTTGCAACTGCAAAGCACAACTCTCTTTGGTCTCTCCATGGTGGGAGGAGGGGCCTATTGGGGGGGGGTGCAGGAGTACATAGTCCAGAAGGATGACTGCAAAGGTCAGACATGAGCTTGGTTTTATTTAAGCTCTACAATAATGCCCTTTCAACTATAACAGTTGTCTTTAGGAGCATGTTGTTAAAATAATATCCTAATGCCCTTAAGCCTTAATAATCTGGGCTAGTAAGAAAGTTGCTGACTTTCCGGTCAATACACAGCAAGTCTTTGGTAGTAATGACTTACACCAGATCTTCTTGCTGATAATATTCCAGGTGTTAACATTGAAAGTCAGGGTCATAGATACCACTTGGAGAGGTTCAAGAGATGATGTACCAATTTTGACAACTGAAGACAACATTGTTTTTCAACCAGTAAAAATACTAAAATTTTTAAGAAAACAGAAATACAATGCTGACTATGAACTCTCAGCAAAGCAAGGCGCAGATACACTGGCTTACATTGCTCTCCTTGAAGAGAAGCTTCTTCCTGCAGTGCTTCACACATTCTGAGTGGAGAGTGACAACTACTTGACTGTGACAAAGTCATAGTTTGCTTCACAAATTCCCCTTGCCTTGAGTTTGATCCTTCCTGGAAGAATGTCTGAGGGAGTACTGACTAGGATTCTCCCAACCAAAGGAGAGCCTCGCATCTACGACCTCCGAGAAGTGGAAGCACAGGTATCCAGAGATGCCCAAGAGTACCAAATCTTCTGCCAAACAGACTGGGAACATTTCAGGTGATTCGCTGTTCTTGTTGTTTGAGATACACCTTCTACCTTGGATGCCTATGGGTTTGGTTTATTTGCACCTCTTTAGAAGGCACACTTCCCTAAGGTTCAGTTACAAGAACATGGGAAACAGCTTTCCAACCTGTGTCGCTTTGGGGATGACATCCTAAACAGTTCTTTTAGGCTTAGTCTTGGAGCATTTACCTCTGTGAACAGAAGTCAGTACACCTGTCTGATTCCACTGCTTGAAAACTGATTACATTGGACTAGAGGTATTGCTCCTGTTGGACCAGAAACAGTAGGTGCAAATCTGCAGCAACTCCCACTACTTGTAAATAAGGAATCTAACTTGATTGAAAAGATGGATGACAATTTTTGCCAAAGCCCCGAGCTTCCTCCTGGGAAACTGACAACACTTAAACAGACACCAGTAGAAGAAGAAAGCAATTCCTTATAATGGCTATCACCCTGACAGACATTGTGTCCAAAGTCACATGATTGCTGCAGTAATCTCTTACACTGAAGTATGTGAAGACAAAAAAGAAATGCCATTGATAGGTATAAGGAATACTCTAAAGCAAGAGAAACTTTCTATGAGAGCGTTTATTTTTTTGTTTGTTTTTTAATTAGAAAGCTTGTACTTTGGCTTGGCAATGCACTTTAAATATCATCTAAGTAAATACTAAATGAACTTGGGGAAAAAGCAAACACATTGTAATATATATATACACATATATATATATATATATATATATATTTTTTTTTTTTTTTTAACTGCCTTAATCTTGGAAGACTTTTGTCTTTGATTTACATGTTGCTGACCAAAAGCTACAACTGTGTTCTGAATGTGCACTCTTGATTTATTCAAGCTAATTTACTTATTTAATTTTCTTAGACCAGTATGAATATATCTAATA
The DNA here is from genome assembly GCF_987537825.1 of Furipterus horrens. Lineage (NCBI taxonomy): Eukaryota > Metazoa > Chordata > Mammalia > Chiroptera > Furipteridae > Furipterus > Furipterus horrens. Next base: position 173,055,929 of record NW_028327172.1, read on the forward strand.
TGGGGCTCTTTGGCTGAGGTCTTTTTCTTCTGTTTAGAAATTTGATACCTAATTTAGACATTAGGAAAAATATGTTATCCAAATATTCTATTTACTTCTATAGAAAAGCCTGTATCGGCAAGAATGTCAAATGCCTTGCAACTGGATGTCTTTCCAATAAGACAGTCTTACAGATTTAGAGACGGGTTTGTGGGTTATGTTGCATAAATTAACATGTGTTTTCTGTTTTCAAAGAGCATAAGCCTATGGTCTCATTACCTGAGTGAATGTCTGTATGTATAGACCTCACTTAATCCTGTCTGCAGCACTGCCTCCTGAGACTCAATGGTTTGGCTGAACTAAGTGGTTGGGTTGGTGAAGAATGGGGTGGTCTGTGGGCTTCACTTTAAAACTGGTTTCTCTTTTCTATCCTAATGCCTTGGACAGGAAGGGCCCAGAGGTCTGAGAGGGGGGAAAACCTAAAATATTCCCCTCAGCCCAAACTAAGGATAGTGGGCAAAAGGGTTTTGGACAGGTGTGTCGTGCCTGGCGCACCTTCCTTTAACGAAGCCCTCTTTTTCCCTAATGTGGGACATTAAAAAAGTAATACCTGCCTTTTGTCATCTAGTGGTTATGGACTGAATGATGTCTTTTAACCCTGCTGCCAACTCTGTTGCCCCCAGAATACAACAAGGATGCCAGCCTGTTAAACCAAGCATGCCGTTGTCTGGGGACAGTCAACTGACCTGGAGTCTGCATGATCCTTCCCCATGTGGGAAGGTCGCCATCCCCTCCACACCCCCACTCTTATTAGGGTTTTCTGGACCCAAGGGTAGGTAGGACGATGACCATGCCCAGCTTGAAGCAGCTAGAGGAGCATGAGACCTTCTCCCATTGTCCTTTATAAGATTATAAAGGGTCTTAAGTCTGAGAGGGGGGAACTGTTATTTTTTTATTGTTATAAAAATTAATTAATTATTTAAAAAAAAAGAATAATATAGGAAAGGGTGAAGTCAGAGAACTTGTATGCATGACCCATGGACGTGGACTGGGGGTTGGGGGGTGGGGATTGCTGGAGGAGAGGGTGTGCTGGGCAGAGGGGAGCAAAGGGAAAAAGACTGGAACTATTGTAACAATATAATCAATAAAATATACTTAAAAAAAATAAAAGCCTGTATTTAACTGTAAAAAGCAATGAGGAATGTGTTTTTTAATTAGTCATAAGATTAATCTTTAGGGGTGTTAGTACTATATATAAATACTAAAGGTGGCTATATATAATATTTATCTGACTATGTACACTTCAATATTACATTAGTATTTGCTGATGTGTTCAATCTAGGTTAGTAAAAGCTCTTTCAGTTTATTGGGTGAATGTACCAGCTTTAGATCCATGTATTTGTAGCATATCTTTAACTCTGGTCATCTCTTTCTTGAATTGATTTCAGGAAAACTGAATGTATTGATCATTATTATTATGCCAGGCTGTAACTACTCGAAAAGGAGCCTGCACCAGAGTAATAGGTATCTACTGTGTGTCAGTCCAAGTTCATCTGCTTGGCTCAGACCAGTATTCTTTCATAAGAAGCATATCATGTGGTCAAAAGTTATATGACAACTAATTATTTTTATGTAGTTTACAGTTGAAGGCGCCAATGGAATAATCAGGAAGAGCAGTACATTTTTAAGACTATTTTCTATTTATTGGTTGCTGAACTGTTAAAGGATTTGCTGTGCAAGGAATTTTACTTAAAATAGAATCTCATTTCAGTGGCTGAGGTGCTACTGTTGTCCTAAAACCACTTCTAGGGGTTTTAAAATATAGGACCATGTTTTTGATTAGTGTCTTAAAAGATTACTATGGTACTCAGTAAATCTTATCACATCCTGCAGAAACCCCTATGTTAAGAAAACAGCTTTGTAGTCAAGACTTGTCTAATTTGAGCTGAGTGGAGCTCAGCTGTGTTTGACCTGCATCCTCTTAATTTGTTCTGTATTTAGGTAGTTGTTTATACAGGAGCCTGTAAGTCCTTGTAAATATTTCTTCTTGAGAGTAAGAAAGAAGGTGGTCTTCAAAATCTTGTTCATCTGTTTGGATGTATTTAGGAACAGTAACTAATGAATTTCATAGAACTTTTGCAACAGGTGGGAGAGAGTGTGTGTGCATGTGTTATGCATTAATATTCTGTTTTCTATCAATCTGAAATACGTACAAATACCCTGTATTGAAAATCATGACCAGAAGACTTCATTATCCTCTAGGACTGATGTATATTGGAGGAGGTTGATTAGCACATTAATCAGACATCTGTTTATGCTTCAGTCAGGGTTAGTCATTTTCAGCCATGATTTGTATTAAAACTTCCAAAAAGTATTTGAAGTGGCTTACAATTGTCAAACACATGTAAAACAGGATAATTAAAATTAGCTTTGGAAAAATAAAAAATCTGTGGGAGAAAGAGCCATGCCAACCCTAACAGATTACAAAATTGAATGATAAATTTGATTCCAAGTTTCTCCGCTGGCAAAGACAAAAGATAATTCTGGGTTAAGTACACTTTTCTGTCAATAAAACTATTAATGTCCATGAATAAGAAAAATGTGTTTCAGTTTTTATAAGAATGTGGGAGATCATGTTCTTATGAGACACAGACTTCGGCCAATAAACATAATGTTTCATGTGTTGAAATTTTAATTAAAAGACATCATTTTAGAATAACAAATATTAGTCCTTTTTTAGTGGAGATGACTGTAAGTATGATTTAATTTTTTCTTTTAGTCATTCCTGCTATTAACTGCCTTTAACCTTACACTACATAGGCCATGATTCTTCCAGACTACTTTTCCTAAAATGCAAAATATGGTTTAGATAGGTGAATATGTATATGTTGAGCATTCTTGGTATAAGCCAATGAGATGCTGGGAAGCTATAATGAGCACAAACCACTCCAGAGATGTGCCACACTTGGAAGCTCTGGGAAAGAAACAACTTTCCAGACTGGACAGAGAGCTTGTGATCAGCTTGTCAGGACATGCTTTGTATAAAAGGTTGAGTTTGTTGAGATAAATGGTTCATAGTCTTAAACAAAATGCTGTGTCCTGCTTTCTTTTGGAGGTGGTGGTGGAGGATAATATAAAAAGAACTAAGTTTGTGTTTATATTTGTTTGTGATATAGTACTAGAAAATTGGTCAGGTAGTTCCCATATGATAAAGGTCCCACATCAACTGTCATCAGTCACCCATAAGGCTGACCGTTCTCATAATGCTAAAGAAACTATAAAGAACAGTGGAGATGATCATTCCTTCACAGGGCTTTCCCCTCCCCTACAAAGGTTGGCATTCACAAGCAAAAGGAATTCCAGCTTAGGTATGTTTGTTTGTGTTATTTTGGGGGTATAAGAGGATTGGAGATTTTACATTAAATCCAAAGCATTTTGATTTCAAAAAAAGAAGGAAAGTTGCTGACTTGCAATCTTGTCTCTAGTCATTGAAGAAACTATGGCGTGAGCTATGATGAGTTTGTGAAAATGTCACATTTTTCTCTACATAAGAGAATTGGAAAATGGGTCAAAGAGGCTGGGAAAGATCATCTCATGGGAAACAAAAGTCCATGAATTCCTTGATAACAAGTACTGTTTTATTTTAAAAGACAGTAAACTTTGAGGGTTATGAAATCAGCCTTTGAGGTTGGAACTGCCTAAATTTTCATCTTGGCTCTACCATTTAAGAATTTTGTGACCTGACAAGTTATTAATAATTTTTCTTATCTGTAAAATGAATATAATTATTAATATAGTTTTGTGTTGTTGGAGAATTAAATTTAAAAAATCTGTGCAGAGCCCTTAATCCAATACCAAGCTTACTAAAGGGGAGCTACTACTACAATCACTATCATCATCATCATCATCATCATCATCATCATCACTATCATTAATCTGTTTCCATGTTAATGAGCAGAGTGGGTGGCATATTGTAGGAGGTCAACTTATGTTTCCCAATACAAATAAAATGCTATCCTCCACATTTTAACCACTCCTCCTGTTAGAGATAAACTAATTCAAGCTAAGGCAACAGAAGTAGCAGTGAACTTTATATAATCTTTATTTACATAGGCTTGGCAGGAGCATGAAAAAAGTAAACTCAAGGAACTACCTTTCATCTTTTCAGTGCTCTTTAGTCTCCCCAAGTCTCCCACACAGAGCGCTAGCTTAACAGGCGATATTTCCCCTACAGAAACAGATCTAAACTATTTAACCAGCCTGGGAAGCCAGTCATGCCAGCTTCCCAACAGTTCTGTACTGAATCAGTGGTGAGATTCAAGGCATGTAAGATGTAGCTGGCTAAGGTTCAGGGGTTTCCTAGTGAACCTAAAGCTAGTACACTATGATTCCTTAGATTCTTCCATGTAAAAAGAGAGATTTTGGCAAAGAGATCAAAGCAGAAAACATCAATTTTTTGTTCAAAGTTAGCCTGCATTAAGTAGACACAAGGAGCAACTGCCTATACTGCTTAAAGGGAGAAAATTAATAGGATCATCTGAGGCCACTAAACTTGTGAGGGATTAAGCGGCTGAGCCATTTCATTTTTAAAAGTAAAAGATACACATTTTTCTTGATCGCATTCACTTGATATGCCTTTTAAGGCAAACTCTTAAGTAAAACCATTCTCTAAAGCTGTCACCTGCTTCTTTGAAAGACATTGTCACATGATAGGGAAAAACAGTTCCCTCTTGTCTTGCCTCTCCCTGTGAATTCTGAGCTTAACAGTTAATCTTGACTTTAAATTAGAACTTTAGATTCAGTTGTAACTTAGGTTTTAGTTTGACTCTTCCCTTAATATCTTCATCCTGTACTGACTTTTTGAATGAGCTAGTAGGGTTCTGTGGTGAATGCATATAACTTACCAAATTTAATGATAAAAAAGACACATGAGCTAAAATTAGCCAACTTTATCATATATGATTCTTGGGGCACTGACCTCTTTTCCCTTAGACTATCAAGTTAAAAAATAACAATAGCCAACCCAATAGCCCTTTGTGTGAATGAGTCAAAATTATGCCTATTTTTTTTTTTTTTGTCAGATTGGCAAAAAATATATTTTTTGGTGTGTACAGAAATTTAGTTATTAGTTTATGTGTGTCATGAGATGAAAAGGGTTGAAAATTGTTACTGTAGAACATAAAATCTATACTCTTTTAAGGTCCCCTTTCTATAACTAGAAATGACTTTTCAAAGGTTATTTTTAATTTTACTATCCCGTGTGTTACATGAGATATATATTCCTCATGACTGCAGTCAGAAAGAATTAAACCAATTAATTGACACTGCAGAAACCAAGGACACAAGATGAATATGTAAATCTTCTGTTTACCAGGTATTCTGTGCATAATATATGCATTAACTAACTAACTACCCTGAAGACAAAGTCAGGCTTATCTATAAATTAAGAAATCATAATTCCATTTTTCTCCAATTCATCTGATTGGCAATTGACATATAAATGTTCTAACCTGAGAGAAATGGAAGGCTTTTTTTTTTTTTTGCCTTTCATCATCTGTCCTGTAGTGTTTGAATTGTTTACAGAAGTGTACTACTCTATTACTCATGTAATTAAATAAGCATCTTTAAAACCTTAAAAATTACAATTGTTTAAAAATAAACAAAAATTTTCAGAAAAAATATTTGGAAGGAAATTGTAAAAATTTGTTGTTTATAGATGTTAGGTTTATAAGTGGTTTTGGTGCTTTGCACTGTGGTTCAAAGCACAGGATACAAATTATCAATAACTTACTAGTATTGATTATACAGAAAAGAAAAATAAAATTTTCATGTCACAAAAGAAAATTGGAAGTTTCATGACAAGTATGTTCTAATCTTAACCTTCTTTTTTAGTCCTATTTCTGTTTCTAAGTAGGCTTTCATTACATATAATATATATCTATCTAATTAGGCAGACATTTATTCCATCAATCAAATCTGTATATTGACTCCTAACTTTCTAAATAATCTACCATGTCATTTTTCTTCTTTAAAAGTTCAATTCTAAGTTTTCTAATTATAAGTCAGTAATTTTACCCTACTCTCCCATTGTGGATATTAGGCCTTTTTATTCAAAGAAAATAGAAATAGTCAGTGATAATTAAGAATAGGAGAAAAATTACAAAATGATTATCCTGAGTAACTCATATTATCCAGGAATCTGATACAGGGTTACAGGAGGGCTGTCATTGGGGACAAGTAAATAGAAAGTGATGGGAAGAAAGGATGTACAAACACTTGGGGAATAATATGTGGGGTGCAGGGGAGATTAGTCAACTTCACTGTTTGAAATTGACATTTTCATAGGTCAAAAGTTTGAATACTGGTAATTTAATATGGTTCAACCAAATAATTGCCCTAACCACAGCAACAACAACAATAATAGAAAAAATAAAGCAGTGAGAAGAAAATCATGATAAAAGTCTTTTAAAGTCCTCATTCTGTCTGACCCCTGTTTCAGTGTGTCACAGAACTAATGAGAGTCCTGCAGATACTTTGTGAGAAATTCTACTCTTCACATATCCAGTTATCTGTCAGTATTTGAGAAGGAGGGAGAGGTGAGTATTTCATATATTTACCTTCAAGATGGGAGCCATAAAAACTGACAGACCAGTCAGAATAAACACAAGGGTTCCAGTGACTCTTTGTTCCCTGAAACCAAATCAAAAGATTACCAATCTATCTCTTGTTTTCATAAACATGCTCTTGTCTTTCCACCTTCAAAAAGACTATACATTGAACGGATCAATGTTTGGCTAAAATAGCAAAGGTGTTGATATCATATGTAATTAATAACTCAAGGACAGCATAAAAACTCAACATAACTATAAAATTATCTTAATTGCAATATGTGATTTGAATTCATCACGAGAAAACTGATTCTGCTAATTCCAATCCTTTGCTCCTTTTAGAATCAAGAAAGAAAAAAAAAATTCACTTGCTCTTAGTCCATCAATTACTGACCTTTTTGAAACCCTTATTTTTTAAACAACTTGAACTCTTGTGTAATTATACCTTCTTTCACAGAAGACAGATATTACATTGTCCCGCATTCTAATTAATAAACAGCTCAGAGAAATTTCATAAGTGCAATAAATCCCATCAGTCTAATTTCCAAATCTACAACAACAAAAGTACTTTTTAACAAATATGATTCCCATACCTCCCCCTCCCCCACTCCCAAGAAAGAATCACCCACTGTTGTGGCGTGGGAAACGATGGCTCTGTCATGCGAGCTATTCACCCAAGCACTCCGGGGCAGGGCTTGCTGTAAAAAGTACACACCAGCGTATAAAGGACGTATACAGTCCTTCATGGCTTCCCGAACTTAACAACTAGAGGTCAAAGTTTCTCAATGCTTATGAGGATAGAAAATGAACTGGAAAATAAGAAATCTTTTCCCTTCATAGAATCTAAAAAATCATAAGCAGACTCAAAAGTTTTAGGAAGTCTCAACAGAACTGAAAGACTAAAGGGTTTGGTCTTTATATATGATGTGAGAGAATAAGCACCACAGCACCAAAAGGACGTGCATGGTGAAGAAAATTACCTGTTTGTATTTTTACACTGTATCTCTTAGCCTTTCGTGAATCAAAGGAAATTTATTTATCCTAAGAAGTGAACTCAAAAAAATCAGTGAAGACTCTCTTTCTGATGAAAAATCTAGTCCTTTCTAGAAAAGCAAGTATAGTAATAAATTAATCATCAACAGCCCTTTCTCTTCCATATCTGCCCCTTTCCTTATGATTGACAGGTGGATATGTCCACAATGTGTTTTGCAGAGCCATTTTCTTCTGACTCAACATACCTCACTCCAAGAAACTTTGGTTGCTCTCCAGGGGCAGACGTCTCCGTCTCCATCTTCAAGCTGTCGATGTGAGCAATGGAGATGACAGTAGCAGCCACGTACCATGGAAGACCCATGAAGGAGCACACCACCATGAGGATGGCCACCCAAAAAAGATCCAGGTGATACCCAGCTCCTTTCTGTAGAAATACGTAACAAACCAATGTGAAGAAAATACTCATAATGTTCTCAAGTCGTATTTCTAGATGGGAATTAAGATTAGTAAAAGAAACCAACTCACTTTGCTTGATTTAAAAAAATAGCTACTAGAAGGTAAGCTCCATGAGTGAGGGGATATTATTGCCCTCATATTATTTGCCCTAGCAATTAAACACAAAGTGGTCACATGACATCTCTTCTAACTTGATTTCTTACAGCTTACTTATTATTTGTGTATTATTACTTATCCTCTCTGCATCCAATTTTCTAATCAAAACAGTGGAGACACACATCCACCTTGAAGAATTATTGGGACCATTCAGTGAAATAACAGAAGCAAAGCATCTTGTAGAAATTTAAATGGTACTGGTTGTTACATAGTAGGAGCTCAATAAATGTGATAATGGTATTGGTTGTTGTTAAAATAAGCATGAAAATCACCTTAAAAGCAGGCACTGTACTTTCTCTGTTTGTCTACTTAGTATTATGCTGTTCACCTTGACAATATTCAGTATATGTAAACTAAAGATCCCAAAGCGACCTTGAGAAGTTATGTAGAAGACCATTCCTTACCTTTTATAGTATATGAAAATAACTGTTTACTATCTATTGAACATTATCATTAAAATAATTAATATGCTCCTTCATTAGAATAGGCTGATTTCAAACATTGCTCAATGATTACAATAACATTTATTGACTGGGAGAGCAGACAATGTAACAAAAGATCTAGCTCTTTTACTCACTAAATAAATATTGTTAAATGTGTCCATAGTGTTATTCTATGGTTATATTTCTCTGTTCTATTTGTGGAGAAATCAAATGCTTAATAACCCTACAGAGCCTGAAAAAACAGAGCAGTCCATTTTCACAGCATGAAAGCAGCTGCACCAAGAGCCAGAATACTACCAATGTGAGGGAATGGAGATGTTGCCCTTAAAAAATGACAATGTGATTTTACACTAGGAACCCAGTGACTGTTTTGGTTCAGATCCTGTTACAGTTAGTGAGAACAATGCCCTCTTCTCACTGAAATGCCAAGACTTCACCCCTGGCCCACACACATGAGCCTGTCTAATCATGTTCTCAAAGAACTTATCACAGGCAAGGGTAGCTGACACCAAGACAGAAAAGCATAAATTTACTTAGTCCAAGTTTGACTAAGAATGAAAATCTCCTTGGAAGAGAAAGAGGTTGATGAATATTCATAAAACCAGTTCATTTCAGCAGAAGTGGTTTGAAAGCATATTGGTTTAAATTGGGAGTGGAGTAAGGTGGGGGAAAGGAGAGCAAAGGTGGGGATTGCTAAAATAAACTCATTAAAGTGACTAATGAAATAAATATCATGCTCAATCTGGGGGCAGTCATTCATTCTTTCAACAAATACTGGCTGAAAATTTATTAACAGGCATAGTTCTAGGCACTCATGACATACTTGAGAATAAAACAAAGATTCCTGCACTCATGGATTTTCCATTCTGCTGCATGAGACAACAATAAACAACATAAATAACTACACAGTATATTAAATAGTAGTTAGCACTAAGAGCAACTGTAAGAACTTGGGCTCATACACTGAGTACAATGGAAAGCCATTGAAGGGTTTCATATGGAGGAGTGGCAAGATCTGCTTGTGTTCTAAGCATGATGACTGCTGTGTTAAGAACAGGCTGAAGAGGGTCAAGGACATGAGACCAGTAAGACCTCCTAACTTACAAGCTCCATTTAAGAGCTTGTGATAGAACAACAAGAGTCATAGCAGTGAAGATGGCAAAAATTGGTTGGATTCTGGTTATACCTTAAGGTGGCGCTTACAGAATTTGCTCACTTTTGCCTGTGGATGTGTCTTATGACCTTACTATAAGTCATTCATGATCTAGCCTCTGTTCACAACTGTAACCTCATCTTTCACCTGTCCCCTGCTTGGATCCTATGCCATGACTACTTTCAACCATATGCAATTCCTTGACTGTATCTTACTCATTAGTGCCTTTGTCTCGTTGCCTATTCAGTACCCCCTACCTGGGATAACCTCTACTCTGCCTTCTTCTTCCATTGGCTCAGTTCTACTCATCCTTAAAACATAAATCAGCCTTCACCTTTTCTGGTAGTTTTTCCTGCTTCAACCATGTGAGACAGATGAGTTCAGCTAAGATTAGGTCTCCTCCTTTATGCTTTCCTCTGTTATAGCACTCATCAAACTAATTCAAAGTTGTATGTGTATTTATCTGTCTTTGACATTAAACTATAAGCAACAGTAGGACTGAGACTGTATCCCAAATACCTTAGCAGAGTATATGATATATAGTCAATTCTCAATTAATCTCTGCTAAAAAATGAATGACAAATAGCATGTATACATTCTTCTTAATGGTAATTATAATTAATTAATAGCCATACAAAAAGAAAATTAAAATTTTATTTATTAAATGGTAGAAATGTGAGCCATTTGAGGGAGGTGAAGGGAATGAACAACAGCTGGGAATATCATATAGCTTAAGGACTATTTAGACTAAATCACTCAAAACTATATTATAGGTACCAACATGGTCTCCAAGAAAACTGTACACCTAAGGATATGCACACTGGCCAAATCAATGGGTCAAAAGAACAGCTGTTGCAGAAAAATTCATGCACGTTACCCCAAGCTGTCTTGATGCTTTCTTAAACTCTTTCAACTAAGAAAAGTTTGAATTAAATATTCCAGAAACTAGCAAAAGGAGGCCACATAATATGAAAGAGGTTTTTAGAAAGTAGAATACAAAGGTAACTACAAAAGCACCAGAATAAATGAAAGTTCTGGGACAAAATAATTAATAGATATTTAATTACTCTTTGCCTCTTGACATCACGCCCTTCAAAAAGTCTTCCCTTCCCTCAGCCACACTAAGATCATAACTTGGAACAATTTTTATCTTCAACATCTAACATAAATGTTCCATACATAGCAAGGATTCCATAAATGCTTGAAAGGTTAAGTACGCCCTTTGAAGTTTAAAAAAGTCCTTGTCTTCATGAATATAAATCCAAAAGATGTTCTACTTTCTGAAACTGGAGAGTATTTTAAGTAAAAGGATAGAAAATGAAATTTTACTTCCTTTTAATATTGTACTTGCTTTGCTAATACCAAACAAAAGTCATTTAGGAATACATCCATAGAAATAAAAAATCTATGAGAGAAAAAGTGTGGCCTCACAATCTAATGTTTACATCGGGCAATCGATGATTATTACAAAGTCGTTAGGAGCAGTATACACACATGCAGACACAGAATAAACATTCATGCTAGGAGTGCCCCACCACCACCACATGATCCAGAGGGAAAAAAGGGGTTTATTGGGATCCCGAGAACCATGACATAGTTCTTCCCACCAAGGGGCTCACAATAGGATGAAGGGACTCAGATTTGTATACAACTTTACAATGCAATCCAAATACATATTCAAAGAAGTTTGAAAAGGACCCCAAATGTACAGAGGATAAAGTGTTTAACTATGTCTAGAAAGAACACACATAACACATCCTTCAGAGAAGACATCTAAACAGGGATTTCAGTAATATAAGCACTCACTATGAGAACTGCAGATGGGCTGGCATGCTTTTTTCAGTCATCCCCCATCTCAGACAATGTGACAACTCTGAGAACCATGTGGCCCAAGATAACAAAATTCTTCAATGTGTATTTACTGAGTTTGCTGTATGTGAATCACTGTGATGGGCCACATGAGAGCTGAAAACAGAACTAAAACATGATCCTTATCTTAAAAAAATGTTGGCCCAGAAAAATAGATAAGGTAATAACACAAAATATGTAACTTTGTGAAACATCAGGTGGCTCCTGCCACAGAATAATACAAACTTTCTAAGAGCAAAAACAAGGACAATAGAAATGACATTAGGAGTGAAGGCTACACTGACAAATTTTTAAATTCGGAGGATCTTAAAGAATGGGGAGGATTTTGATAAAAGATAATCACCGTGGGGTGGAGACTGGAATAACTAGCAGAAGAAACTGCCAGACTTGAAGGGAAACCAACAACTCATTTGGCCACAGAATCCTAATAGTAAGTATATAAAGAGAATCATTTTAAATGTAGGTTGAGATCATACCACAAAGAGACTTAAATCCCAGGCTAAGGCAAACTGATATTTTTTAAGGGGCAAAGATTTAGAGGCCAAGGTGTAAAGGTTTAGAAACATAGGACTGACAAATATAAGAACAACTCTTAAAAAAAATTACTGCTTTTGGAATAAAGAGAGAGAGACAGGCTATTAACTTATAGCTAAACAATTAGAATAATCTAGACATGAAATACCAGGATCTAAGGTTTGATAATAGAAATTTTTTTTTTTAAGCTAGGCAACTTTTGGAGTCATCTAAGAAAACACACTTAAATTAAGGTTTTACCATAGAGGATATCAGAAAGAACTTACAGTTACAAGGACCTAATATCTATTTCTATATACCTATCCTAAACTATTTCTCCTTCCCACACCTTATCTATAACACTTAAAATTACTTTCCTTGTGAGAGGTATCCCCTGCTTTATAGTCTGAAGTTCAGAACTCTTCTGCCTCTGCAATGACTCAGGGAACAACCTTAGAGAAGTCGTGACCTTGCTGAACCTGGTTTGCTTTTGAGTGCTCTGTAGGGATAATGTGGGAAAAAATTAACCAAAATGAGGACCAAGAAAAAAAAGAAAAGGCCAAGTGCTTTGGCGTTCCTACATCAATACAGAGCTGTGCAGCAGAGTGGAAAGGTGGATCCCATCCCAAACAGAACAGTCAGCCAAGCCAGCACCACCTGACACAAAGCCAAAGCAAGTGCCACCCAAAAACATGCTGCTTTTAATATCATAATGCTTCCATCTCTCTCAGTTTGAGGTTTCTCTTTGGAATCAATTTCATAGCAGTCAGGCCCCTTTATAATTTTAGACAAAATTTCTAATTTTCACGCTCCACAGCCTCCTTTCCTAACAAAATGTGAAAAGCACAATATCCAGAGTGAAAAGCCTTTAATTTTCCGATGAACTCACTGGTATCATTAGACCTATGTCAAAAAAAAACTGGAACTTATTCTGTAACTATTGTCATCCAAAGGAATGACTTCAAAAAAGCAATTCCAAAAGTGATGAAAACTTATTTTTTTATACTCAGCTCCTATTTTAAGAGGTAAACCCTAATATACCTTGATTTTCCAATGTTTTCTATAGGGAATAAGAGAATTTTTAAAATTCTATGTTTTATGAATCCTAAGTTTGATAAATTCAAAATTCTGAATGTTATTAAGAAAACTTCAGCCAAAACAAACAAACAAACAATAAAAAGTTTAAAAAAAAACCACTACAGGCATTTACTTTCAAAGACACATAGCAAATCTGGCCAACCATGTACCAAAACTAAGAATATGTTTCCAACTTTCTGTCGGAATAAAATATATTAGTCAACATCTATTTTCGGCTTTTCAAACTAAATCAATGCTGAAACTCCTCCCAGTATAGAACATCTAACAATGCTTGACCAAATACAGAAAATACCTTATACAAATTATGGTTTACCAGATAGAAAGTAAAAGAAGCAACCAGACACAAAAAACAATGGTAACAAGAAAGAGAAAGTCTCCAGAGTCAAGGCTGGACAGACCATGTGAATCCTTGAGGATTAGAATGGCCTTCAACTCTATGGACAGGAAACCAATCCTAGGGATTTGGGGAAAAGGTATAGATGGAAGACACCCCCTGAACTAAAACTAAGATACCCTAAACACAGCAACCTAAATTGGTCAACTAGGCAAGAAAAGAAAAAAACCTACAGAGAAAATCAGTGGAAATACATGCCTCTCTTGGCCTTTACATTAGATGTAATGCCATAAGAAAAGAAAAAAAGTAATCTCCAAAGAGGTATTACATATCCTAGACATGTAAGTGAAGAAGCCATCTTGGACAATTAGCCCAGTTAAGACTTCAGACGGAATTGCCCTGCCAGTATCTTAACTGCAACTACAGGAAGGACTTCAAACAAGAAGTATACATCTGATTCCTGTCAATACAAAGAAACCCAAGAAATGATACAAAATTATTGTTTTAAGTCGCATGTAGATGAAAAATGGGCTCTGTGATAAATCTAACCAAAAGTAACCTCAGAGGGTGATCTGATCATAAATTCCTAACCAGGTGGGTCAAGATGGGTAGTCACACTCCAGGCATATAATTTCTTTAGCAAAAGGGTTACCTTAGCCTTGGGCAAGCCTATCCATTATTTCTGTGCATCTAGTTTAACACACCTTTGAAATGTCTCTTTTTCAGATCACGCAGAGGCCCTCAAGAGAGCATATAATCTCATTAACTACCTGTAATTCAATCCCCTCTGTGTGACTCAAATAAAGTCAAATAAACTCATACAAATTTCCCTACAGGTTTGGACATTGTTATGTTGACATCTCTAAGTTTTTCAGGTGGTTTATTACACAGCAAAAGATAAGCAGAAAAACAACGTGGTTGTCCTCAACAAACAAAGTATAAGAAAAAACAATGACAGAGAGAAAAAAAAAATCTATGGACTAAAAGTTCATCAAAGATTTAAGATAAAAAATGTTTCAGCCTCGTTTGGATCTTGATTTAAAAAGAAAAATTGTATTTTAAAGCTTATTATACTTATGGCACATTCATAAATGTAAATATTGGTTGTGTATTTGATGATATTGAGAAATTTTGTTAACTTCTTTTAAACTGATGATAATATTGTAGTCATGGTTTTAAAATATTTTTTAGAAATACTCTCTAAAATGTACAGATAATATGAAATGTTGTCTACATTTACTTCAAAGTATTATAGGAAGAGGATAAGATGATTAGGCTTTATATGATAGATGATTGGACATGAGTTGATAATTTTGAGAGTTGGGTGATATGTGTATGAAGCTATACCATTCTTTCTTTTTACATATATGTTTAAAACTTTCCAAAAAATGCGTTCTGTAATAAAAGATTTTTTTTATATAAATAGATATAGTGTTACTGAATTGGCTGAACTCTCCTATATAGTATTCCCTCACTTATCGCAGGTATTATGTTCTAGAACCGCCTGCGATAGGTGAAAATCCACGAAGTAGGAACCTTACATCTATTTTAGTATTTATATATATTTTAAGGCTTTATAAACCCTTCCTACACACTTACAAACTGTTCCCAGTCCCTTATTAACCTTTCCCACTCCCTTATTAACCTTTTCCACACTTTTATAAACACTACTTATGTTCTTAAACATTTTCTATACTCTTAAACCTATGTACCTTTAACAACATACGTATACAGTACCGCAAAATCCTGTGAGATAGTGAAAAATCCGCGATAAATAATTAAATATAATATTTTTAAAAATCCCGCTATACAATGAGGCCGCGATAAATGAACCGCGACATAGAGAGGGACTACTGTACCTCCCCGAAGCAAATAAAATCTTTTCTGGAAGACTTTGAAAAATGTGCATAGGAAGATTAGCTCACAATAAAAAAAAGAAGTATTAAAAATTTTGTAAAAAGCACTAAATACATAATGAAGAACACCACCAGGAATAAGGGTCAGCCAAAAACCAAAGTTTAGAATCAAACCTAAAAATATAACATATATACAAAATGATAAATTAGAGAGTATAAAAGAATAATAAAGAAGATAAATACTAACAATACTGAACAGGGAGATTTGGAAAATAATAAAATTTCTAAATATAAAAATGTATACTTCTTGAAAATAAAAATTTAATGGACCAACAAAAGAAAGAATAAGTAAAAATAAAGATATAAAAAACTATGAAAAATATAACATAGACCAAGAGATAAGAAGTGTTAAAATAAATAAATAAATAAAGTAAAAACGAAGTGCAACATGGAGATGTACAATGCAACTCTACTTGGAATTCCATAAAGATGTGTTAGTGATTTAAAGAGTCAAAGAATTACAAAGTTCCATAATTAGTAAAAGACAGGAAGATTCAGGAATCCCAATAATCCAATATGTAAAAAAAGAAAAAAAGAAATGATAAAAGCATCCAAAAGAATGATTACTTACAAAGGAATGAGATTATACTGACAGTTCACTTTTTATGGAAGTCAGAAGTAATGGAAAATAGCTTCTAAGTACTGAAAAAAATAGCTTTCAACTGAAAATATATCCAAAGAAACTGCCTTTTAAGAATGAGGGTGAGACAAAAACATTTTTAGACAAACACAAATGGGAAAGCTTACCACCCAAAGACTGGCACAGGAGGAAATTTCTAAAGTCTGTTAAGTTCTGTTTAAAAGAAATAATTCAGGGCCCTGACTGGGCAGTCCCAATATTGCAAGGTTGAAGGTTTGATCTCTGGTGAGGGCCAATGAATGCATAAATAAGTGAAACAACAAGATGATGCCTCTGTCTCTGTGTCCGTCTCTGTCTCTGTCTCTGTCTCTGTCTCTCTCTCTCTCTCTCTCCCTCCCTCCCTCCCTCCAAACATTAAATAACTTTTTTAAAAGAAATAATTAAGTCTAAAAAGAAATTCCAAAAAGGAGGGTCTGAAATGAAAAAAAGAGAAATAAAAGAAAATGAGCAAAGGAAATTTAAAACTTGTACATAATTCTAAAAATACTGACCTTGTCTAATTAATTGGATTTTTAAATCCAGATAGCAATAAAATATGGGTAGTAACAGCATATAATTCAGGAAGAAATTTCAAAATTAAACCATTCTTTAGTCCTTAGCATTATTCAGGAGAAAGGTAAAAATACTACCAAAAATACTACCTTTAGAACTTAAATATTCATTTAAAAATATGCAACATAATCACTAAAAATAAGAAATGAAGTGTGTAATTTCCAAAGTAATAGGAAAAAAAAGAGAGCAAAGATAATAAGAAAAATGAAACTATATCAACTTAAAAGAGGGCAAAAAAGATAATTTTAAAAAAGAACAGATAAATTTAGACAAATAGAATGCAAAAGTGATGTGGTAAAAATAAATTCAAATCTATCAGTCATCAGCATCAATTTAAATAAATACTTTAGTTAAAAGCAAAAAATGTAGAGATGGATTTTTAAAAAGCCTAGCTATGTGTTATGTAAAAAGAGACACAAGACACAAGCTATATTGGGAAAAAATGAAATGAAAAAAATACATATTGGACAAATAAAAATTAAAAGCAGCCATAGCTTTATTAGTACAAGATAAAAAAGCTTTAAGGCAAAAAGCATTAACAGAAATAAAAAGAATCACATAAAAAGTTCAATTCACTAAAAGGATAAATTAAATATAAATCTGAATGTACTTAATAACATGGCTTCAAAACAAAGAAAGTATTACCAAAACAAAGATATAGTATAGAAAACTAATATAGTAAAAAACTGCTTCTTTGAAATCAGGGTAGTATAATTATTGAGACTCAGGCTAGATTGATGAAGGAAAGTAAAAAGCACAAATCAATAATATTAAAAATTAAAAAGAAAAAATAGATTTAGAAAAATCACAAAAGATATTATAAACAACATGTCAATAAATTTGAAAATATGGGAAAAATAGAAGAAATTTAAAAAGTATAAGTTACTAAAAGAAAAAAATCAAAATCCTGAGTGTTTTATAACTATGAAAACATTTTGGTCATCACTTTTCAAGTTCTACACAGAAGCCTCCTGGTTAGTTTTACAAGCGTGTCTGGACATTCAAAGGAAAGGTAATTGATTGGCATGTTGTACAAAATAAAGAGAATATTATATTGTATTTAAGAGAATGGTGTAGAAGAGGAATAAATAGGAGAAACATTTTCCAGCTGATTTATAAGGATGGTATACCCTAACACCAAAACTGAACAGGGACACTATAAGAAAGGAATATTGCAGGCCAATGTCACTCTTAAACAGAGATGCAAAAATCTTCAGCCCCCCAAAAATATGGAAACTGAATCCAACTATACAAAAAAAGAAACTGTATACTAACAGGTTCCAAGACTAGTTCAACAATAGAAAAATCTATTAATATAACTCATCATATCAACCAATTAAAGAAGAATATCCACATTTTTACCTCAATAGTTTCTTTTTTAATTAAATTTATTGGGGTGACATTGGTTAATAAAATTATATAGGTTTCAAGTGCAAAAGTCTATAACACATTATTTGTATACTGTATTGTGTGCATACCACCCAAAGTCAAATCTCCTCTTGTCATCATATACTTGATTCCCTTAACCCTTTACTACTCCCCCCACCCCAATCCACTTTTCCCTCTGGTAACGACCATACTATTGTCTGTGTCTATGAATTTCTATAGTTTCAGGAAAAGCATTTGTCATTGTCTTCATTAAGGATAATCACCACATTAAAATCAGATGTAGGATGACAGTGGCTGAGCAGTAAAAGTTTATATTGCTCTCTTTGGTGGCTAAGGAAACACAATGTGAAACAACTTTTCCAGATTTAAGTGAAATCTTCCTAAAGTATAATGAGGAGCTGTGTCAACAATAGGTGATTCCAGGACTCTGCCAAGTCTTAAAGAACATTGGCTACAATACAATTCCCAATAAAACCATCTTAGCTTTGAATCCATATTTGTTTTCAGAACTCCAAAGAAAGCAGAAGGCAATGGTAAGCATTATTATGAACAGATACCTTGAGTTTATGTTCCTTCCTGTTTACAATCACAGCTGTGATTTGCTGGTCCATGAAAATCAAAATGGTGACCAACAGAGCAGGGATAGCAGCTGCAAGGTACACCCACCAGGGGTTTGCTCCAAATGGCGGGACAAACCAACCGCGGTTTGGACTTGTTGGCTTGAAGAACAGAGAAAACAAACAACATTAATATGAACTACTTAGTGAAAAAAATCAATGGGAGAGACACACTTTTATTTTTGGAGAGTCAACACATTGAAAAATGGAAATGGTTTTACTGAGAGATCCGACAAAGAAGATTATTCACCAAAAGTTTCCTAAAAAGGTTATTTTTAAGGGAATATTTTAAATTAAGGAGACTAAGAATATAGGTCAGTGGACTCAACATGGAAGAAAGTAATTTAAGTTTAAGGGCCAGCCATAAGAAAAACCCAGATGTAAAATTCAGTTAAAAGACTGGCAAGGAATTACAAAACTACCATGAACTTTGTTCACAGACTTTAGCAATTATACTGAAGTTGTATCTAATACTGCCAAATTGTAATCGTTTCATAATACAATATATAAAAAGCTACAACCATTTTTATGCTTTACTCAAATATTTAGAACACTCTGGCGTTTCCTGTTTTATGTATGAAAAATAACCCAGAATAATTGATGTAATCTTCAAATGTATCACAGAAAATTAAAAATATGGTTATTCTAGTCCCCGATCTATCTTCTCTCAGCAGATCATACAACCCTACTACAAAAAAATAGATATTTCCTACCTTTTTTCTAACTTTAAACGATGCAAGTAAACTAAAACAGAATTATATTTATGAATTATTTTTTCCACATTATGAAAAAAGCTCTCTTGTCCTCTGAAGATACTTCCGTTTTTCATCTCACCTTACTCATAACTCTATCACTGAATCTATCCACCTTTTACCATCTTTACCAGGTTGTGAGTTTATAAGGAGAAGAGCCTAGTCTTGCTAATCACTGCATTACAAATATCCAGTATAGAGCCTGACTCAAAGCGAACACCCAGGAAATACTGGCTTAAGTGAATTAATGATTAAACACACAAGAACTTATCTTTGCTAATGAACATGTGATGGCAGACATAATGCAAAAATATTCTGTTTGCTATAGACATCCCTTCCTCACTGCGTAGTTACTAAGCTAAAACAACAGTCAATTTAGTTTTTCTTATGGTCTCCATGATTGAGAGAGAGGTTAGAAGTATTCTAGGAAACAGGTAAAAAACTTATGGAAAATCAGGTGTGGATATTTAAAAATGACTGAAATGTAAATTTTAGCCAGTAGTCCTGGATATACCAACAGGTTTATCAAATGAATAAATTTTATATCTTGTTTGTGATAAGTAAAACACACATTATACATAAATGTGTGTTTATATGGCAGGTAGTTGGGTAGCAAAAAAAAAAAAAAAAAAGAGCATTGAATTATTGAATTAGTAATGCAATTGTGGACATTTTGTTTAATTATTATAACTTAAACACCAACTTCATAAAATCAGGATGATGATAGGTACATTGCATTCTAGAATTATTATATGGATCAAAGTGATAAGTTGTATGAAAGTACTTAGGATACTTTAAAATACTCTAACAGTATAAAGCAGAGTTTGTAATGTTATTATAAAGTATTTTTCTATTAAAAAAAAAAACAAGATAATGTGAACTTTGCATTCAATCTTATTCAGGCACTTAATTTTAATAAAGAAACAGACAAAATGTATACATGCACCTAGCAAGAGAACATTTTTGAAACATATAAAGAAATGAATAATTCTACAAAACTAAGGAGAGATGTGACAAAACTAGACAAGGGGAGAGTTTCAGGAATGATGAAAAGACAGAAGCTCACTCACCTTGAATTCACTTGGCACAATTAGTTTTGGAGTATCCACACCTACCAGGGCATCTATTACACAGAAGATGAGAATGGACAAGATAATGGCAAAATCACTAATCAATTTTCTTGCCTGGAAAAAAAACAAAAAACAAAAAAACAGAGCCTGTTTAGAACGGGATCCATATACTTGCCCGTGTTTGAACTGAACTAAGATTCTGTATTTGCTAACATTTTATAGTAACAGCTTCATCAAAAAATTAAAGGAGGTGTCACACCACAGAGAGATTATTTTTAAAATTGTTTTTGTATCATTTTTTCACCTGGTCAGTCATAATCTAATTGCATAGAACAAGTCAGTGTGTGTGCATGTAGAGGAGGGAACTCAAAGGTAATATAGCTCAGAAATACTGGATAAACACTTTACCTGTATGCAGCACAAAAGAGACCTGGATGAGCATGAAATCTCAGAGCATATTATAAAACTCTGCACAAAAACACAGGGGAGTTCCAGCCCACTGTGTGAACTCAAGACCTCAGAAAAAATGTAAAGTGATGGCAGATGGAAATCTGATGGCTTCACTAACTTTTTCAAAGAAAATGTCCTATATGTGAAGTATCTATTCTCCACCATTTCTTAAGTGTGATTGCCATCAGTCAACAACATTCAAATTTCCTAAGTACCTGCCACTGGTCAGGACAAGGGCTGGGTTTTATGGGATGTAACATTAAACCCAAACCCTTCTCATGCAGCAGGTGCAGAAGGCCATCTCTAAGTCGGTAGAAGAGCATAAGATGATTTAGGTGCATTGTCATTCTTCTGCTGTGTTTAGTGGCACTGACAACAGCCTACGAGCATTACTAGAGCAAAGACACCTGATTTTCCCTATCAGGTATGGACACATGGTAGTGCATAATCTAATCATTCAAAAAGAAGGTACTCAGTACCTAATACTTTGCTTGGCACTAGGAATGTTACAGTGAACAAAACAGACACAATCCATGTCCTCATGAAGCTCACAGTCAAGTCATACACAAGGAACCCTGCCCCTAAATATTGTAAAATCAACGTTGATAGAGCAGTTAGCAAGTTATCTCAGGGTGAGCAGTCAGTTTCCTGGTGATGCCAGTTGAAGAAAGACTAGCGATGGGCTGAGTGGCTGCACAGTCCTCACGAGAGAGAGCCATGTAAAGGAGCAGCAGGACTACAGCAGTCAGGTGTTCAACAGAAACTGCAGTGAAGAATGAAACTGCTGATGATGCGGTGTGCTGAAGGCTGTGGTAGTGCTCAGTTCTTGACCATTACCAGGTGTCAGGAGCCTCAGGACTCACGAGCAGCAGGATCACAGATGGTCCTTTAGGCCAAAATTCCTTTCCCTTTTGGAGAGCTGGATTCTGCTAGATTTCGCTTTCTTGGGAAGTAGTCAGAGCAGAAAGCCAGCTATGGGACCTTTTAGGGGCAAGTTAACACCAATCACACGCAATAATTTCAAGCACAAATAGATGGCATGGATCAATTTGGAGATAAAATATGGTACAGCAGTGAGAGGCAGTTTCTATAGTCAGATTACCTGGACTGAAGTCCAGCCCCATTACTTCCTATCTGTAAATACTTATTCTTTCTTAGCATCAATTACTCTACCTGCAAAATGTAGCCAAAATAGTCCCTAATAAGTACATT
Organism: Furipterus horrens; assembly: GCF_987537825.1. Lineage (NCBI taxonomy): Eukaryota > Metazoa > Chordata > Mammalia > Chiroptera > Furipteridae > Furipterus > Furipterus horrens. Next base: position 173,078,129 of record NW_028327172.1, read on the forward strand.
GGTTTGTTCTCAGAATTAAATATGATAACAATAAAAGCACTTAACATTAACACCTGAAATATCATAACCTCTCCTAACTATTGCGTTCTTCAAGTTCCACAAGGCTTCTCTGGCTGCAAAAAATCCATTGGAATAACAAAATAATCCACTGTCAGAAAGGAATCTTCGAAACTAGAAACAAGAAATAAAAACTCAGTAATAACATGGAACTGCCACTCAGAGCTAATTTTGTATGGAAGTATTTAGAGCCACTACAGAAAAAGGATGTTTCATAGGGACTCATCTTCCTTCCTTCCTTCCTTCTTTTTTTCCTTCCTTCCTTCCTCCCTTCCTTCCTTCCTTCCTCCTAATCAATCAACTTTATATGTTAGCACAGTTTTAGATTTACAGAATTGAGAAGACAGTTGAGAGAGTTATATATACCTCCCCTGTCACAATTTTCTCTATTGTTAATACCATGCATTAGTGTAGTGTATTTGGAAACACCGATTTCTTCAGTTTTGTGCGAGTAAGTGCTGACACAGGCAGTTCAGGATGATCTGGCAGAGGACGGTCATGTGAAGCAGTTTCAGGAATGTATTAAGATGTTACAACAACTTCTCTGTTCCAACTGGTTATAAATCACTGGAATAACAGAAGTCATTGCAAAGGCAAAAAAAGGGGGGTAGGGGGTATCGCCCTCCTAACCTTTACCCAGTAAATCCAACTTCTTGACAAGTCAGTTATACTAGAAATTGTTCAGAGTTGTTTTTAAAAAGGCAGTGCTCCTCTTTGGTTTTTAGAAGGCATGCTCGGTCTTCCATAAACGGAACACAGAAGCCCTAAACTTACTCTCTCAGCAGTTTTTTTCATCCTAATCAATAGCAGCTTATTTTCTCCCAGTGCTTAGGCCAAATATTTTGGATAATCCATGTGACTCTTCTCTTTCTCTAACATCCTACACCTCAACTACCTTCAAAACATATGCAGGATTCTATTACTTCTCACCACCTCCACTGCTATTACCACCTTTGTCTAAACCTCCACTTTATCTCTTCTGACTTCCTAACTCATCTTACTGCTTCTAAAGTAGGCCCCCATTCAGTGCACTGTCAAGGTATCACCCAACAAAATCATGTTAAAATTTAGGTCAGATAACGTGATAGACAGAATAATGCCTCCTAAAGATGTCCATGCCCTAATTCCTGGAGCCTATGAATATATATGCTACATGACTAGTAAGAATTAAGGTTGCAGGTAGAATTGAGGTTGCTCATCAGCTGACCTTGAGATGGGAGAAATGATCCGGCATTATTATGATGGGCCCAATGTAATCATAAGGGTGCTTATAAGAGACAGAGCAGGAGGGTCAGCGTCAGAGTGGTGCAGTGTGACAGACTTGATGGGCCATTGTTGGCTTTGAAGATGGAGAAAAGGGGCTATGAGCCAAGAAATGTGTGCTGTCTCTAGAAGTATGAAAAGGCAAGGAACCCCATTCTGCACCAGAGTGGTCAGAAAGAACATAACCCTCTCAACACCTTGATTTTAGTTCATTTACACCCATTTCAGACCTCCAGATCTCAAGACAATAAATTTGTGTTGTTTAAAGCCATCATGCTTGTAGTATTTTGATATAATAGCCAGGGAAAACTAATAACTAATATAAATCAGTAGAGAGTCTATCTCTTTTACTGTAGTGTTTAGTTTCCTGAGAGAGCCTCTCATCAATGGTATCTTGTCAAGTGTGGCACTACTGAACTGTAAGTATAAAAGTAGCTAAAATGATGAATGCCAATAAACTTAAAGATTACATTTCTTACAGTTCATGGGGGGGGTATACTCAGTTTTGCTTATAATAATATTGCTTAACCACATTAAAAAGCAAAGCCAGGGTGATATGTTCTGTATAACATACTTCGATTTCCCCTTCCTTCCCCTTAGATTGTATAATTCAGTACAGTTACAGCAGTATTCACTCCTGGAGAGTGTTTATTGTAAGACGTGTATTTCTAAGATAGTGGACCCAGTTTAAACTTAAGTCAAGGAAATTGATTTTTCTCAGGTCACTTTTGTATTCAACTCTAAATCCTCTAATTAGAGAAGTCAGGTAGGGGTGCTTTTTTAGAAGACTATTCAGGTCCTACCCTATACTAAAAAAGAAGTTTGATTTGAACTAAAAGTGTCGAGCACTGAGTATACATAACTTTTTGGATAAACCCTGGGACCTCTGTATAGGAGCTCTGAGCTGACTTTAAGGGAATAAGAATCATTTTCTTTGACTCCTTCTCACATTTCCAAGCACATTTAGAAAAGAAACATATATGAATTTCCTTTCTTTCTTTCTTTCTTTCTTCCTTTCTTTCTTTCTTTCTTTCTTTTTTATTTTTTGATTATTTTACCTTCCAGTTTCATCAAACTTGATCTCTTTTAGACACTCCGAAACAACACCATTTTATGTATCACTGTATATATGAAGAAATAATATTAGAAATGTATAGTTCATGATTCACTACTAGCTTTTTTCTGGTAATGATTAGAAGTGGCAAAGTTTTCAAAAGAAAACCTGTTTGAACAAGATTTTATGCCCAATTCTGTGAATTCAGAGGCCTCAAACCTAGCTTGAACAAATATCCTATCTTATAGGGGGCTGTCCAATCAGATGCTAAGCATCTCTGGGCTCAAGCTTCAATATCCTAGAAATATAAACTATTACAGTCTAATGAAACACAAATTAAGATAACTCATCCCAGACATGAAAGGACGAAAGGAGTTCATAACTACAAAACCAGTGTTATGAGAAATGTTAAAAACACTTCTTTAAGGAAAAAAAATATGAATAATAACATGGCAATAACTACATGCCTATCAATAATTACTTTAAGTGTAAATGTATTAAATGCTCCAATCAAAAGACAGAGAAAGACTGAATGGAGAAGAAAGCAAGAGCCTTACATATGCTGCCCACAAGAGACTCACTTCAGATCAAAAGATACACACAGAATGAAAGTAAAGGAATGAAACAAGATACTTCATGCAAAAGGAAATGATAAAATAAAAGCTGGGTTAGCAATACTTATATCAGGCAAAACAGACCTTAAAACAATGGCTAAAAGAGACAAGAAAAACATTTCATATACAATAGTCAAGATATGGAAACAACCTAAATGTGAAATATTACTTGGCCATAAAAAGAAATGAAATCTTACATTTGCAACAACACCGATGGACCTAGAGGGTATTATGCTCAGTGAAATAAATCAGAGAAGAAAGACAAATACCATGCGGTTTCGTGTGTGTGAGTGTGTGTGTGTGTATGGAATCTAAAAAACAAAGTAAACAATCAAAACAGAAACAAACTCATGGATACAGAGAACAAACTGATGGTTGCCAGAGTAGAGAGGGATTGGGGGGCTCCGTGGAAAAGGTGAAGGGATTAATAAGCACTAATAGGTAGTTACAAAATAGTCACTGGGATGTAAAGCACAGCACAGGAATATAGCCAATAATGTTATAATAGCTATGGTTGTCACTTCATGAGTTATATAAATGTCTAACCACTATGCTGTACATCTAAAACTAATGTAATATTAAATGTCAACTGTAATTGATAAATAAAATATAAAAGAAATCTAAACAGACACACACATATATGGCAAGGACTTGCCATAAAAAAGTTTGGTGCTACAAGAAATGGTAATTCCTACTTCCATGCATGAATGAGGAAAAGAAAAGAAAAGTACATTTCAACTAAGATTCTTTTATATCAGACTGGTTTTGAGCTCTTTTACTTTTGTTTACTATTCTTTAATTATAAAAACAAAAAGAAAAAACACTTCTATCCTCTGCATATCTCAAAATATCTCAAATAATCTAATAAGAAACAATCAGCTTAAATATTTAAACTACCAAAGCCAAGAAGAAATTAAGTGGATTGCAAGATAAATTCAAATACCCAAAAGCTGCTCTCTTGGTCTTTGACAAAACAACCTAATAAATCTACTGTAAACATATTCTTCATGAAGGATAATATTATATTAATTATTAAGAGAGTCATAATCATAAAGACACCACAGTGAGAAGCTAGTTAATTTACAGGGGAAAAAAACAAACTTGGTTCCTCTGAAGCCACAGAGGACATTTGGTTTTCACTTTGCAAGACCACAGCTGCTCCTAAATGAATTGGGGGAAAGTCTGTGAGCCTGCGGAGCAGTTCTCAATGGATGGAGCTGTTGTAAAGAGAGCACAGCAGCAGGCACCCTGTGGGTTCTCAATAAATATTAATTTGCAATGTCAATTCCTCTCACGATCATGGTGCTTGGAAAATGCGAAGGATAACTGTGGACAAAAGCATTTATTCTAGGTTTAAAAAAAAAGGGGCATGCCAGATAAATATGTGCCTTTTGGCAATCATGAAAAGACACACCACATTATGAAAATTCTGAAATGTGACCCCCTAGAAGTCAATGCTATAAAGCACTGTAAAAGAAATAAGCACTGATATCAGTAGAGGAATCATAATACACCATACTTTGAACCAATAATACCTACTATAATTAGAATTCAATAAAAGGAAAGTCTGATTTATACTAGGATTTTAATGTCTTAAGTTCCAGAGTCAGAGAGATTTGGGGAATTCAGGTGGACAATTTATGCGAGTGAAGCTCAGAGTTTGCCAAAGGAAATCTACCAGAAAAAAAGAAGTTTTACCAAACATGGAACAAAGGAGGTAGGCCTAATGAAAGGGTTCAGCAGGGATGCTAAGGCGACTTTAGCAATCACAGTCCTCTTCCTCTGTCCTGCCTTTACACTGAACAAATGAGTGTGCGCCAGAAGCAAATGATCAAGCCACATGGGAAACACGATGTCCCAATCTGGCCACTATATTCTAAATTGAAATTGAAAATCTGGAGTTGATCCAGAAAAGCATAACCAGAGAAACATGAGTCTGAAAACACACGGTGTAAAAAATGATGGTAGGGCTCAAGAAGTTGTGGGAAGAGACTGACTTCAAAGACGTGAAATCCATCATAGGAAAGGAAGGCTAAATTTGTTCTGTGTAGCTTCAGAGGATGGGAGCAGACCCCGAGGACAGAGGCTATAGAAAGACAGACTTGTGTTTCTATCAGGAATGCCTTGGAGACTTGAAGTTCCTGTTCGAGAAAGCACATAAGCAGCTCACAGATGATTGCTTGTCAGAAACTAGGAGGGTGTGTTGGATTAGGTGGTATTAAAAGTCCTAACCCTAAAATTCAATGATGAAGGCCCAATTATCAAAATTTCTCGATCCCTAATAGGGTCTTCTTATATTCCCCACAAAAATCATTATAATAAAGGGTTCTTGGGCTTTAAAAGGTGGTTTTATCACTTATATTAAGGTAGAAAAATAAAAACTAAAAATAATAACAATTAGTAAGTCATATATATAAATTAGACAACCTGGAAATGGAGTCAGAGAAGGAAAACTCTGATTCCAAAAAACCTCCGCTGCCTTGCGGCATACCTCTTCAGGGGAAAGGCTAAGGGAGTAAACCCCGACAGAAAATACGGAGCCGCAGCAAAAGAAAACATCAGCAAGATGAAAAGGAAACCAACCATATGGGAAAACATATTTGCCAATGACATCACAGACAGGGGACTGATTTACAAAATATATAAAGAGCTGATACGACTCAACATCAAGAAAACAAACAACCCAATTAAAAAATGGGCAAGGGACCTGAACAAACACTTCTCCGAAGAGGACATACAGAAGGTCCATAGACACATGAAAAAATGCTCAACATCATTAGCCATCAGGGAGATGCAAATAAAAACCACAATGAGATACCATTTTACACCAGTCAGAATGGCCATAATCAACAAATCAACAAGCAACAAGTGCTGGCGAGGATGTGGAGAAACGGGAACCCTACTGCACTGTTGGTGGGAATGCAGACTGGTGCAGCCACTATGGAGAACAGTATGGAATTACCTCAAAAGATTAAAAATGGAACTGCCTTTTGAACCAATGACTCCACTACTAGGATTATACCCGAAGAATCTTGAAACCCCAATTCAAAAGAACTTATGCACCCCTATGTTCATTGCAGCACTGTTTACAATAGCTAAGTGCTGGAAACAACCTAAGTGCCCATCTGTAGATGAGTGGATCAAAAAACTGTGGTACATTTACACAATGGAATACTATGTAGCAGAAAGAAAGAAGGAACTCCTGCCATTTGCAACAACATGGATGGAACTAGAGAGAATTATGCTTAGTGAAATAAGCCAGGCAAAGAAAGAAAAATACCATATGATATCACCTAATACAGGAAACTAAAGAACAACACAAACAAAGGAACTAAATAGAACAAAGAGCAGCATAGCAGTCAATAGAGGGGAGGGGAGAGGGAGAGAAGGGGGATAAGTAAGGGAAGGGTTTAATTAAAGAGCCTGTATGAAAGACTCATGGACATGGACAACGGGGAGGGATATGATTGTGGGAGAGGGGGTGGGTTGGGTGGGGGAGAGAAATTGGGGGAAAAGGGGACAACTGTAATTGAAAAACCAAAATAAAAAAATTTAAAAAAAAAAAAAAAGAAAATCCGGAGCCGGAGTCCCTAAGGCGGTTTGACGTTGTAGTCAACACCGGCAACTCCTGCGGCGCACCTGAAGCCAAGCTGTATTGACTCCGTCTTTCCCTTGGATCCTTCAGCTGCGAAGAGAGGGGGGGTCTGCTGCATGGGCAACAGCAGACCCTCCATATCACCCTGCCCAGGCTCTGTAGCTTCAGCTTCACTGGAGAGGACACTCCAGCGTCATCGCAAGATGTCGATTCAACACGGGAGGAGACAGATACCGTGTCACTCCCGAGTCGGACTGCACAGCCATTCTTGGCGGTGCAGATAGACTCTTAAGAAGCTACACCATCGTCTCTCGAGACGGACGGCTGCCTTCCTTCCTATATATAAATTAGACAACCTGGAAATGGAGTAGGAGACCAGTTTATGTTAATGGATAGATTTCAATGCTGGTGGCATTTCTATGATGGATAAGTAAGCTGAAAGTGTTTAGTACCAATGAGGTACCATGGCCAGATTACTTCCTCTATCCATAGAATGCCTTTATGCTTTGGCCAATAAGTGTTCCCAAACTTACTTTTTCTTAGGGCTCAACTTAAGTTTATTGCTTTGCTTTTATCAGTCCAATGTCCATAATAACTGAAGTAGTAGTAATCTTTGTTAAATGTTTACTAGATTATATTGTATTTATAACTAAATATTTGTCAATGTTAAGAAAATAAATATGAAAAACAATTTTGAATTAAAAACAAGTGTCCTTGACTTTAAAAATCACTTTTGTTGGTACAAAATAACACAAGAATTTGAAAATCTGTTTTTCCTTCACTGACAGCAAAGTTGTTTTCAGAATGAGTTTCAATGGCATTACGTGGTCTTTTGTTTCTGCAATAACCAGCCAAATGTTACCTGGTATTAGTAACACTAGACATAGAGTGCATGCCCATTATTTCTTAGTTATTTCTGACACATTATTTTAGTTTGTCAGATTTTACCATTCATCAAAGAAGTATCTGAGAGATAAAGGAAACAGAATGAAGGTGTCACCTGACTTTTATATAGAGTTGTTTATAAACTAAATACTTACAGCTTTAATAGAATTGTCACAGGCCAAAATGTCAAACAAAAACCATGTTTCCAAACATATAAGCCAATTGTGGAATTTCTAGACTTTCTGTATTTTACATAGATAAAAACTAAATGCATCGCCTAATTAAAATGCTTGTTGTGTTTTCACTGAAATCTTTCAAGTCCTATGCATTTATCTCATCCGTAAAGCCAGTCCTCAAAGACCACCATCGGCTTACCTGGGTCAAAGAAGGCACCAAAGAGCGATCCCACAGGGGATAATAAGCATACGTGGGGCAGATGGATCAAATTGAGTCATTTTCATTTGAAAACCCAAAAATCTAACTTAATCAACAAATATAAAGGCCCTACTATGTGCTAGGCCCGTTTATTAGCTTATCTTTCTGTTCTTCCCATTTAGCATTTTAACATGCACAGTTACTATACTGAATGAATGTACTAATTATACAGTATAGAATTCTTTTAAAAATTATAAAGCCATCAAAGAACAGTTTGTTCAATTGTATCACCTAAATAAAGTACAGAAGGTTTCACAGCTATTGATGTCACCTGGAATCTGCTGATTTTATTTATTTAAGTGACAATTACAACCAGGAGGTATATTTACAAAGAATCCTACCATTACATTAATTCACATGAGTGTTAGAATTGTTACTTATTTTAACACGCTCAGTCTCTCCCTACAACTAAGTAGGAATACAACTACCTCAAAACAAAAGATAACCAGAAATTCCAGAAAATAAAACTACATGGAAGCCCAACATACGAAGTTATAAACCAGTGGTGCTCGTCCAGACGGGTAGGAGGGGCGAGAAACCACAGTGCTATTTGTGGTAGCAGTGGGGATAGTGGAGGGACTGCAAGAAACGCCAGGGGAGCAGTCCCGGCTGCAGTTGAGATCCAGCAGCTTGCAATTCCAATGCTGGGGAAGGCAGTCCCCCCATTGCCTCAGACGGTGCAGCCCAGAGGGCGAGGGGATGGAGGAAGAGGATCCCGGTCTCTTAGCAGAGAGTAATGGCAGGAATCCATCTTGGACCCCCGCCCCCACACAAAGCGACACAGTGCAGCGAAAAAGGTTGCTGATTGCTGCCGGTTGCCGGGTAGTGACGAGTGCACGAGGCTCCGCCCCCTATAGCCCGCCCAGGAAGCAAAGCTAAACACAAGACTGTCAGGATGAAGCAGACAATGACTGAAATCCTGGTGATGCAGCTCACCAGGCAGCAAATGCGGGACCTGACAAACAAATAGGAAATCTTTCTGAGGCTCAGTTCAGAGCTATAGCCATAAGGTGGCTTACAGAATTAACAAGAGATTGGGAACAAGACAAGGAAGGAATGAAAGCTAATCATACTGAAACGAACAAAAACACATATGAGAAAAGTGGTGAGGAAATAAAATCCAGAGATCAAATCAACAAATCGGAACATAGGGAAGGAACAAACAGTCAACTAGTGCAGAAAAAGGAAAGAAAAAGTAAGGAATTGTGAGGAGAGGCTCAGAAACCTCTGGGACAACTATAAGCAAACAAACATTCGAATAATAGGATTGCCAGAGCGTGAAGAAGAAGAACTAGAAATGGAAAAATTATGTGAAAAAATAATGAAGCAGAACTTCCCGAACTTGGGGAAGGAAATAGACTTACAGGTCCAGGAAGCACAGAGAAGTCCAGAAAACCTGGACCCAGGGAGAACCACACCAAGACACATTATAATCAAATTGTCAAAAATTACAGATAAAGAGAATCTTAAAAGCAGCAAGAGAGAAGAAGAGAATTGTGTACAAAGGGGTCCCAATAAGATAATCAGTTGATTTCTCAAAGGAGACTCTGCATGCAAGAAGGGACTGGCAAGAAATATTCAAAGAAATGAAAAGCAAAAACCTACAGCCACAAATACTCTATCCAGCAAAACTGTCATTCAGAATAGAAGGGCAGAGAAAGGGCTTCCAGGACAAAGCAAAACTGAAGGAGTTCATTAGATCCAAACCACTATTATATGAGATGTTAAAGGGACTTGTTTAGAAGAAGGAGGATCAAAACTATGAACATTCAAATGAAACTGTATCACAACAACCAACAACAGAAGCTAGGGAATCGAAACAAAGGCAAACTAAGTAGGCAACGAGAGTAGAAAAAGAACTATAGGTATGGGGAACATATTGGGGGGAGGTCAGCAGGGAGGGGGAAGGGGGAAAGGGAGGGAGATGGTACAGGAATTAAGAAGCATAGTAGGAGGGAATGGAGTAGACAGGAAGAGGTTGAGAAGAACTATATGCACAACCAATGGACATGGACTAAAAGGCGGGGACAACTGGAGGAAGGGGGGCCACCGGGTGGAGGGGAGCAGAGGGAAAAGAAATTGGGACAACTGTAGCAGCATAATCAATAAAACATATTTAAAAAAAAAAAGAATTGTTACTTATTTTAAAAGGAGGAAAAAGAAAATTAAGCAGTTCCTCAAGAAAGGCATTTTCATGCTAATTACATACACCAGCTGACCACACTAAATTTGACATATTAAAATACCAATAATTTTGCCTAATTCAGAGGGCTCTATAGCTTTATAAATTTTACTAATCACAATTCTACTGTCTTTAGGCTTCTGCTTTCATTTTGCCACCAGAAATGCAGTGATGGCATTCTTGTTTGACACATATGGTCACTTGATATGGGACACTGGGAAAACATTTGATGTTTAATGCCCTGAGCCATTTGTCACAGAGGATCACAGATTATGCTGGAATGTTCCTACAGGAAGTTTTGATACTGAAAGACTTTGACTAAAGACTAGAGGCTGATGTAACAGACCAGTAACTGTGTGGGACAGCACACTGATGCACCCCTCTAACAAGAATTAAGGCTCAAAGGAAATAGTGAAGTACTGGAATTCCACCCACCTCGACTGAGCATTCGGACTCTCTGGAAGTGACTTATACACAAATTAAACTCCATGTACAGCCAAGCTAGCCAAGGTGAACTCTTTCATCGTAAGTGTTCATACTGTGGATTGCAAGTGGCTTCATGGGTAATTGACCCCAGTCCAGGTAAAAGTAATGAGGAACTGAACTAGGGAACCAGAAGTGTAAGTGTGAAGGAGAGAGATTATAGCAGGATAATCAAGGGGACTGTGACGAGGTTAATTTGAAAAACTTGGAGAGGCAAATGCAGCAGATACCACCTTCAGCCAGAACAGATCTATTTTCTATGCCTTTCCACCACGCTCTCTGCATTGGGATGCTGACTGGAGTGGTCTACAATGAGCTCCCTCTGGAGTCCAGCTGAGTTTAGTCCATGGCAGTGTGGACAGACCATTAGAGGGAAGACACAGATCAGCATACTGACTCCCTTAGCTGTATCCCAGGAAGGTTGCCTCAGGCTGGCTAAATCTCTATCCAAGGTCACAGTGCCTCTCTCGACAGCTCTCTCTACCCTTCAGTCTTCTCCCAGGTTCCAGCAACCACACCCTTTCCGCATCCTTTGGGCCAAGGATAGTAGCCACCTCACTGCTACTAGCACTGGACACTATACTCTACCTGTGGTTTCCCTAAACCCAACCTCACCTTTGTGAGTAATGCCTTTATTAAACCCCTCAAATTATCATAATTTGAATATATCATGTGCTTCCTGCTGGGACTGATATACCAAATATAATTTTAAGATTTTGAATTTGGATGGCTGTGAGGATAGGTGGTATTATCAGCTGAGACTAGGAATACAGGGAGTTGAGTACGTAAAATGTGGGAAGAAAACACAGGCTGACTTGGCTGTATGACAGTTATGGAGCATCTACAGAGAGAGGTCGGTAGCAGCTGCAAAAGTGAAGCTGACATAAAGATGTAGATGCTAATTAATTTTTGGAAGTTTGTGAGTCCTGATCAAAATATAAGCACTAGTTTAATATGGAGAATTTATTTAATTTAGGAGATGGAGTCAGAAAACTCTCAAAAATTATAGAATACTAGAGATTTAAAGGATCTTCACTGCCATCTAGCTGAGCTCTTCCTTTATGCGTGTGGTAACTGACATCCAAGGGGTGCATGTCAGTCAATGGCAGTGCTGGCACTAGAATCTACAGCTTCTGGGTTCCTACATCTGTGCTCTTTTGATAAAATGCAGCATTTATCTCTACTTGACTGGTTTCCATTAGTCAACAAGTATTGAGTCTGCATGCAACCGTTTGCTAATTAATATATGAGGAATAAAATAGAAGTATTACAATTTTCTAGCAGTTTACAGTCTGAAATGACAGTACAAAAGAGAAATGACTATGACAGCTAAAGAAGACTGGGACATTTTGTACAATAAGGGACTGTCCACCAGTATTAACATTTTGAGGTTTTAAAGGTTTCATATTGGCAGGAGTGAGGAAGAAGTAACAGGCTTAATTACTGTCACAGCAATCAAGTAATTATTGTCACAACAGTCAAGGACTATCTAATTTATCATGTTTAAGCATATAAGTTTTAATTGTAAAATATAATATGTAAGAATAAGAATTTATAAGCCTATCTGCTCCTACTTATAGAGACCATCCTTCTAAATGACAGCTTAAGTGAAACATGTTTTGGCAATTGAACAAGAAAAAAAATGTTCTTATTATTCATATCTGTATGTGTGAATTTATGTATGCATTATTATTGTTTAGCTGTACATGTGAAGTAAGTAATGGAGAGGAAAGCCTGAAAGCCCAAACACTTAAACATTTCTCCTTAGAAATCACATATGTTTTCTCCTCCCTGTTTATTGCATTATTTGGTATATACAATTTTCAACTAAACAGAGAACCTTCTTAACAGGAATTATAACTACAATGCTATCATTATTCTATTTTCACATACTTAGGACTTTCTCAAGAGCATTTACCAATCTCTGGGAAATTACCTGCTTAGACTCACATAAGGGCAAAATTTCTTTAAGTCTGAAAAGCTATTTTCAACTTGGAAATTATGGCTGGAAGAAAAAGGTGATGTCTACATAGACATTCTAAATGATCTCTATTCATTATTCATTTTAAAGTTAAAATTAGTTTATTTTGCTAGTTATGACTTACAAGTATTTCACAAATTTTTCACTTTTCTACCTGCTATGTCTAAATAATATCAGACTTGGGAAAGTGGGTGATGATTCCCAAGATGTCTAATGAATTAACAATTAAGAATGAAAAAACTTCAATAGAGAAGAAATCATCCTAAAAGACTTTTCCTCAGGAATCTGTTCTATGGGAAACTTACAGCATTGAGGAGGTAGATCAAGTAAGCGTATTTCCCATTATGTGACTTTGTCATAAGCTCAGATGCTTCAGGGACAGGCAGTTAATCTGAATGTGGGAGGTAGCCAAGTCTTGGACAATACAGAACTGTGAGGATAATAAATGCCTGGGAAGTACAGATTCCCCAAGGCCTGATGTGTGAGGATGCTGTGGCTAAACAAATAATGGCTAGGAGCTGATTTCTGCCTGTGGACCACTAGTTCATGATTTCAACTTAGGCAGACTAAGTTGAACACTTCTTCCTATGTTTCACTTTATGGAAAGTGAAACATTTCTTGGACCAGCTAGTTTGAAACATTTCATTATTGCTTTGATCAGAATGTGTGTGCCCCCCAAATCCATATGTTGAAATCCTAACCCCCAAAGAAGATTGTATTAGGAAGTGGAGCCTTAGAAGAATGCCTAGGTCATAAGAATAAAGCCTTTATGAATGGGATTAATGTTTTTATAGAAGAGACCCCAACAAAATCCCTAGCCCTTATACCACACAAGGACACGGCAAAAAGGAAAAGGCTACGAACCAGGAAGAGGGCCCTCGCCCAACCATGATGACCCCTGATCCTGGATTTCCCAGCCTCCAGAACTGTGAGGAATACAGTTCCATTGTTTATAAACCTCCCAGTCTATGGTATTGTTATAACAGCTCAAACAGACCAAGACAATGGCCAACCCTTCCCTTTGTTTTCAATTTTATAAGGAGAATCAGAGTCAAAAAATTACCTAAGTGAAAGTAACATATTAAAGTTTCATTTCCTAGGCACTGAAAAAAGGAATTTCATCAACTGCATCTTATGTCTTTTAAAGTTCTTTCATTCCTACACGAAACACAAGAGGAATTATTTCATGAAATTCTAGTATAGAGTGGTTCACTGATTAAAAAAAAAAAAAATCAGGTATTATCAAGGTTTCTTAAGAATTATTGACATCCCAAACACTGAAAACTGAACTGTGAAACAAAGGATTATCTTAGTTTCATTCTTCAGGTAAAAAAAAAAAAACCTAAATGCTATTAACTTAATGTTGATCTTATCTTATTGTCTCTCAAGGAATCACAGTTTTGACTTTATGTTCACCCAGGCATATTAATGGGAGACAGGATGTCTGCACAACTCAGCTCAATGATCTGTTTGTACATACTCCGACATTCATCATTATGGGAAGGAAAGTTTGGCTCAGATAACATTCATATCTTACACCAGTATTTGTGTGACAACACAGTTTTATCCCACGGCCCATAATTCAGCTATTAAATTACTCACATGGACAGCTAATGAGCAAGAAATTCTATGTCAAAATTCCTGATTAATATGAAATGAGTTTTTGCTTATGGGCTCAAACACTATGGATTTAAAAGATATTTTTCTTAACTTGTACGCTTTTACATAATATGCCCCACCTTTTCATTTTAGTACAGTCAGAATTTACGACAGAATTATGTGAGCAAAATCCTTGGAAGGTTTTTCAAAGCTGGACTGTAATTATTTTTTAAATATGGATGCATATGGACAAAGAATGAAAAGCAATTTTTTAAATGCCCAAAATTATATTGGAAAGGTTGAATTACAGGTGCCCTTTTCCTTATATAAAATTGTAACATTGTTGATGCAATGTAAATTCAATGAAAATTACTTAAAGCTCAGGTACTTACCATGGTTGGGAAATAACGGCTAGTTTTGAATTTTTTCAGCGCCATGGAAGAGGTGTAGGTGCCCAGGAAGAGCATGCAAGACATGAGTGTGATATCGGGCACAAAGTCACAGTTGTTCCCCACGAGCTTTCCTCCATATTTCAAACACTCCTTCTTTGACAAAAGAGCCCAGTCAAAGGTGGCGTTATGGTACTAAAAAAGAAAAACATTAACATTTTTCTAGAGGACGCTGACACATCAAAAGCAGCTTTTGCTACTTGATGTGCTATATGTGGATTACACTACAATTTTCTGTAAAACAGTTTGAAGGTAAGCACTGCAAGCTGAAACTTGAAGAGGTGTTAATGGAGTAACAGGTAAGGGGGCCCAGGAGGCTAGCAATTATTGAAAACACAATGGGAATGATGCAATCTGTTACTAGTTTGAGCTACAGCCTTACAATCACTCATTTGTTAATAAACACAAACCACAAAGTCCCTTCCTGTCAATCTTCCTGAGTAAACTGAGACACAATAATATCCTAAGTCTCAAATCATGGGACTCTGAAACACCTCTATTGTTCAAAAGTACTTACTTTTGTAGTGAGCAGCTCCTTATGCTTCAGCTGATGACCCAGCATTAATGATCTAAAAGGTACGTGAGGTTAACTACTCACTTACCCAGCATTTTCACGAATGAGTTGTTTCTTTTCTAAATAACTAGAGTTGGTAATGTAAGGAATTAAACTATTAAATATTGGTGGCCCCTGCTTTTTCAATTGCATATCCTAATAAAGTATAGCTTTTCTCTTGTTGACTGAAGGTCTGCATCATGAGCATTTACCAGTGGAACGTGTTGTACTGGGCTGTAGAGTCGCGTATGGCACAGCTCTGTACCCATCCCCATGTTACACAGCTGCAAGCTCAGAGGCCCACGAATTGTTGTTATGCTGTCAGCGCTGTGCTTCTTAACAGCAGCTCACTCCTGTTCTTATTTTCTGTTTCTACCGTGCAGGAGAATTCTGCTAATGGAGCGAATAAAGCCAGTACGCCCAGCCCCCAGCTGCTCTCAGTTTTAGCTGCCATCAGCTCACTGCTGCCTCCTTCTCTGGAGAACTGCCTTCAGCTTCACAAGGGCTACCTCGCCTGGAATGTTATGCCTTCCTGCACCCACATTACTAACAGTAATGGGGTGCTCGTAATGGGGTGCTCGTCGGCAGCCGTCCGTCTCGAGAGACGATGGTGTAGCTTCTCAAGAGTCCATCTGCACCGCCGAGAATGGCTGTGCAGTCCGACTCGGGAGTGACACGGTATCTGTCTCCTCCCGTGTTGAATCGACATCTTGCGATGACGCTGAAGCTACAGAGCCTGGGCAGGGTGATATGGAGGGTCTGCTGTTGCCCATGCAGCAGATCCCCCCTCTCTTCGCAGCTGAAGGGTCCAAGGGAAAGACGGAGTCAATACAGCTTGGCTTCAGGTGCGCCGCAGGAGTTGCCGGTGTTGACTACAACGTCAAACCGCCTTAGGGACTCCGGCTCCGGATTTTCTGTCAGGGTTTACTCCCTTAGCCTTTCCCCTGAAGAGGTATGCCGCAAGGCAGCGGAGGTTTTTTGGAGTCAGAGTTTTCCTTCTCTGATGTACCCTGACTGGAAGATCGAACCAGCGACACTTAGCTCGCAGGCCGACGCTCAATCCACTGAGCTAAACCAGCCAGGGCCAATGGGGTGCTATTGACTGAATATTTGGGCTCCCCTAAAATTCATGTTGAAACCTAATTCCCTACCTTATGGTATTTAGAGGTGGAACCTTTTGGAGATGATTAGGTCATGAGGGTGGAGCCTTCATAAATGAGATTAGTGTCCAAATATTATAAAAGGGACCCCAGAGAGCTCCTTTGCTCCTTCTGTTATATTGTTATATGAGGACACAGTGAAAAGAAATCTGTCTGTGAATGAGGAAGCAAGTCCTCACCAGGTACTGAATCTGCCAATGCCACGATGTTGGACTTCATTTTGGGTCCAGGGCTAAGTGGTATAGCATGTGCTTGCTTACAGAAGAGTTATTTGAGAATACCTTGCAAGTAAAGGTGGAAAGGTAAATTCCTCCCGTCCTATGGAAGCACAAGTTCTACCTCAAACCAAATGCATCATCAATACCCTTTACTATCAATGAATTCTCTTGATATATTGATGAGTCATAAAAGATCACACATATAAAAGAAGACTCTTTGACAAGAAAGAGTTCTATATTTTTATAGAGCTCAACATGTGAGGTGCTCACACTTTTTTTACAATAAAAAACCCTCTGAATCATGCCCTGAAATATTGTTTCTATATTAGCTTCAACTTGTAAACAGATGAATTGCATAATTGCTCTTTTACCAAACTCTACTTCTGAGAGGAGATTATGTCTCATTTTTTTTTCAAATTTCTGTATATGGTTGTTTTTAGCAGAATACATTTAAAGTTTAGCAGTCTTAATAGGTAACAGATTTCTTTGTTTTAAAATCAGGAAAAATTTACCATAATTTCAGCTTGGCTCTTTGATATCAGCAGAATACTTTTTTTGTAACTAGAGTGCCCAGAGAGGTAAGCTGCATTAAAACAATCCCAACAGGAAGTTTTACTGATTTTCTTACAGAGATTCAGGCTGAAGTGAAAACCATACAGATGTACATACATGAAATAGTAGAGATGTTTTCTTGCTACATACAATGCTTCATTCATTTATCCAGTAAGTCCTTTACTCAAAACTTACTGAGTGCTCACTATGTGAGCAACTGATAGTGAGTGGACCAGGTGGGTCAAAGCAGATTGTTTGTGTCAATGCGTAGTGAGAAAAAACATGTACAGTAGTCCCTCTCTATATCGCGGTTCACTTATCATGGCCTCACTGTATCACGGGATTTTTAAAAATATTATATTTCACTGTATTGCGGGATTTTGCAGTGCAGTAAAGTAAATGGGACCAAGTTCCTGAGGGTCTTAACTGAGGTCAATCTCAGGAAAAGAGAATTAGTCTATTTTTCTGGAGACCCAGTTTATATTGACTGGGTTTGTTTCTAACTCTTAAAAGTTGGATGTATACTAAAAGATTCATTTTACAATCTAAAATACTATACCATCCTCTCCAAACACAAGGTGGAGGACATATGCGAGAGGATGGGGAAAATGGTGTCTCTGAAGCTAGGTGATCTGCGTCTGTGGTTCACTGTACTATTCTCTCTACTCTAGCGCATGTTTTAAATGTTCCATAATATTTTAAAAAGTAGGAACATGTAACCTTCAAGGATATTTAAGGATTGGTTTTTGCACTTGACTTTCTAATTGAGAGAAAATCACAAAAATGCTACGCACAAGAAGATAAACATGACATTTTATTTCCTATTAAAATGAACGCTAACTCCTAGAATTGCCTTGAAGGTGTATCAAATCAAAGCACTTTTGCTTTTATGTCTGACTGTCAAGCAGAATATATGAGACTATAATACTTCTTAGTCCCATGATTAACAGTATCTCCATGCAGGCATGATATGCTTTAGTGGTATTATAATAAGCAAAAATAAATAAATAAAAATTAAAAATTCTACAATGCTCTTTTTGAGTATAGACTGGTAAAATAGGTGCCTTTTAAAATATATATAAATGAAAGTAATGATACAAATAAAAGTATCAAGGTTAAAAAGTACATGTACTCATTAGGGTTTTTCCCTGCAGTGAGTGAGTCAGATTTGCAGTAATCTGCAATCTTACTTTATAATGAACAGGATGCATTTGAGCTGCATTTGTCTATAAATACGTATTATTGTAAAATGTCAAAAGTAATTAGTTAGATATTGAAAGTTGCAGGAGACCATCACTCCCAAGGTAACAACCAAAGCAAGCTGGATAAGCTATAAAATCATAGTTTTAAAAAATCCACCGGAGATAAAGACGTAAAGGAACCTAAAAAAATTCCAAAAAGTTACAAGCCCTTCAAAGACTGCCTCACCCTAGCAGACTAGCAGGTGAAGATAAATCAACAGCAGACAGAGGTAAGGAGAAATAAGCCAATCTTTAATGAATTTTTAATAGCTGCATGTAGTAACAATTAGAATTCTGAGGAACCCTAGGCAAAGATAGAGCCTGCATCCACCCACCAAACTTTCTCAGTTTTTGCCAAGTGCCCAGGTAGTGTATAAAGGCTGGAGGTTAGACAGGATTGCTGCGGGAAATCCCCCCCTAAGACATAGGGTCTCCACCAAATTCAAAAGAGCCACGTTAAGGCGGGAGGCAGGGCAGGAGAGCTGAGGGGAAAGCCTTCCAGGCATCAGGCATTCTGACTACAGAGGACTAAAGCACCTGGCCTCGAAGGCTGGGGCAGAGCAGCTGCGCAAAGAAAGCTCCTAAGGCTCCGAACGCTGGGGCAGAAAACAAGATCTAGAGCATTCCGTGGGATATTCAGGGATGAGGGGGATGTTCTTTATCTTGTTTTGGATGGCGGACGCATGAGTGTATAAAATTGTCAAAATGCATCGCAATGAACACCTAAGAACTGTACATTTTAAGACATGCCTCAATTTCATAAAACAACAACAACAAGAAAGGAATCTAATGTGAAAAACAAATACTAACTGATCCATTCAATCACATCCTCAGGAAAGACTGGCATTAAGATTTTGAAATTTGGTCTCTCCCTGTGAGAGCTGCTAAGCAGAAGCCAAGAAGAGATTTAATGCTTATTGTTTAAATATACAGAGCAGACACACTGTGGTGGGTCTCAAAATTTTATAGGGACCTTTTCAAGAATTTTGTGTACAAGTTGGAGGAATATGCCAAAGGAGAAATCTATGGGAAAACCAATGAAGGTGGGAAGAATTAAAGACACAATGATTCCAACATAATAAACAAAAATAATGGAAACCTGCCCTTTTTTCTTGAGGAATGGTTATTCTAGAGTTCCAATCTCTGTCTGAATGTTCTAATGCCCTGATTCTCCTGCTCTTTTCCCCTGAAAACACACCCCTACTATCAGGAAGAACGCTTGTCTTCATGCTAATGAAGCTGGAGGAAAAGCCATCCTTCCTCCAAAATGTGTTTTCAGGGCTTTGCAGAGGGGGTCCCGCGGGTGCTCAAGGGCTGCATGTCACCTTTGCAGCACCTTCCTTCATGACCTAATTACGGCTGATATGAAAAGAAGGAAATGAAGTGCTGATAATTGTATGTTCTAGGAAAGGTTCAGGGAAGCAGAGCTAGGGCAGGGCAGACAAAGGTCTCAGTGGACTGTCAGAAGCAGGGACTTCCAATTTTTTTCTCCACCAAGCTGAGTGAGGGAGGCAGCATGGCCACCTGGAGCGATAATAATATCTAAATGGAATAATAACTGTACTTAACATTGATTGAGATATACGTGTGTGCCAGCCACTATGCTAAGTCCTGTCTATTTGTTAATTTGACCCTCATACAGAGTGGAGCAAAAGTAGGTGTACAGTTGTTTGTATGGAAAATAATACAATAATGAATAAATAAGAATACAAGAGTATGCTGTGTTTCATGTACTCACAACTGTAAAACTACTTTTGCCCACCCTTGTAGTATTCTTGATGCAAATGCTATCACAGGTGCAACACTGAGAAGGCTCCCCGTTAAGCAGTGAAGTCTTGCATTTGAGACTAGACAATCTGACCCAAGAACTCAGTATCTGTAAGTCTTCTACATGAAACACTATTATGATTCCCCAAAGAATGGAAATAGGCAATTTCTGGAGTTGGAAAACCCTAAGTTCAAATCCTGGTTTTACCATACACTGGTGCTATATGGCCTTTGGAATGCTAATTATCCTTCCTAAGCCCCTGTTTCAGCTATAAAACACACACAATATAGTAACTCACGAAGTTATTGTGAAGATTATAAACAATTAATGTAAAGAGTCTGGTCCCTAGTAGATGCTCAATAAATGGTAATTATTAATGATGATAATAAATCATATTACCTCTCTAATACTTATTTCTAGATCATCTATCTACCTATATATCGTCTGTGCGTGTCTGTGTGTCTATGCAAAGTATACATAAGGAATTGATATGGACGGAAAAGGAGAAATGAAAAATAGAATAAAAGTTGTCTCTCAAAATTACGTGCATATATGTATATTTTTCCCAATTTTTTTCTCTGAACATAGCAACTTAACATTTTAATTAAGGTGTGCAACTGATACACACACAAGAGGACTGCTGCCATGGAGTACAGAGCATTCCCAGAAACTGATGGCATAAACGTTTCAATTTGAAACATCAAAGCACCAATATCACAAGTCCTGGAACCACCCAGACTTCACGTGAAACCTTTGTTCTACGAATTTATGACTGTGTGACGAAGAGCAAGGAAAGTTTCTGATGTACTGGAATTTCAGTTTCTCTCATCTATAAAATGGAGATAATTATGCCGGGTAGTTTGTGTTAATTGTAATACGTATTAAGGTTTACAATGATTATAAGATGTAAAACACCTTGTCTGTAGTAGATGCTCTATAAATGGCATTAATTATCATCATCATTGTGCCTTCATATCCTCTGTCATAGTCACACTAGAAGTCAGCCACAACTGCCATTGGTTTTCCATGAATCTCATAATGTCATCTTACTATATTTACTAAATATCAATTACTGAAGACTCTCCAGGTCTTGCCCAAAGACAGAGCTTAAAATTTTATTAATTTTAAAGCTTTCCTTGATATAGTTACAAAAAAAATAAGTTAGAAACAATCTTTTGTTGAATCAGTGGAAGTGAGTTTTTAATTATTTTTAATTGCAAATTCACTTATGGTTTTAAATACATCTATTTTTTAATTTTTATTAGATTTTAATTAAAATTTCTTTAAAGCCTAGAAGAAAGTATTTTTCTCCATATTTTAATCAAGTCCTTTCAGGCAATAGACTAGTTGGCTCAAAGATTAAAAACTGAACTCTTTTCTCAATGTGGATTTTAAAAAATACATGTATAATCTTTTGCATACACACATACCATTACACACCCAAATATGCAAGAAATAAAGAGACAAAGTTTGGGGAAATTAAGAGAAAAATTTTAAAGAGTTAAAAGAGCCAGGGAAGATGAAAACAAGAAACAAATATGGTCAAACAAGAGTAGTCCAGGAAGACACAACACATCATCTTTGAAAGGGATGTTGTGGATAATGTCTGCATAAGTGTCCTGGTGTCCTGAAAGAAGGGCACTCTATCAATACAAGGTATTATGGTTCCTGTCTTTATAATTGAGGGATTGATATTCTTTGGTAGGAGTCCATATCCAGTATAGAAGGAACACAATTGGAAGTCTGAAAGAGCACTTTCCTCTTTTTCTCCAACACTAAAGTCTCCTTCCAGTGTGTGACCTTCCATGCAAAACAGCTCATTTTTAAAGCTTAGTTCAAGTCTCTTAAAGATCCTTGGTTACTTGCCATGGGAAAGAATATCATGTGATACAGGCACAGTTTTCCTAAGTGACAGGGGAAATGTCCTGCTACAATCACCCTTAGCGAAAAGAACACAGGGCCATTTGGTAGTCAGAAGAATTGTTAATTGTACTAGAAACAGAGAAAGGACACCATGCTCTCATTTCTCCATTCCCCTCACTTTACCCTGCAAAAAAATAGTTCAAGGTGACAATTAATGGGATATAGCCGTTAAATTCCTAAACGGACTGTAAAAGCGCATGGTAAAAGTAAATATTCACCTCAGTTTAAAAAAACAAAAGAAAAGACAAGCTAACTACAGCAAAGGAAGTGTTATTTCTGTCCTTCCACTATCACTGATTACCAAATGTGTTCAGGCCAGGACTGTTGAATGTTGGGAAACGTCATATCATGGATAATAATTAGAGCATACAATATGCAAGTGTGCATGTGGTTCGAAATATTAAGTCACTTACCATGTCAGTAGAAGACATAGTTGGCAAATCGTCTGGAGCCAATGTGGTGTCATTAGATATCGAGATATTAACTGTAAGACAAAGATAATTTTTACTATAAAAAAATATTAACATAACTAAAATGCATAACTGGTCATCTAAAAAAGCAGGGTTAGGCATTAAAAATGTCTGCAATAACAACATAAGTGCACAGTGAATTTTTCTTTATTATAACTATATTCACCTTTCACATAGATAAAATAAGTAAGAATTTGAATACATCTATTGTGCTCTAATCTGATTAGAGACAATGGCAAATATTTAATGGGATGGTATTAACATGTTTTTGTTTCAGATTTCATATTTTGCCTAGTGGAAGAGATAGCTGTTACTAAATGAGTAAGTTGGCTTCATGTAGAGTCAAATCTCACAAACTGAAGTTTTACTAAGTAAGAATTAATTGATTTGAAATTTTTGAAAATTTGGAATGTATATGAGAAATTATATCTTTGCAAAGTGTGTGAAAACAAAAATTATATAAATATAACTGAGATGAATATTTAGTTTTAAAACATATTTCATATAATTTGACATCACTTGTAGATGTCACTTGCAGAAGAACCAAATTTGTTTACTGAACCAACCCTCCTCTTGGAAGTATATCATTTTTTTTGTACTTATGAGTCTAAAACTGAAATGTAATATTTAAGAAGTATTCTATAATTAAAACATTTTTATTTATCAAGTGAGCCTTTTTCCTAATATGTAAAGCTTTATGTATTATAAAATAAACTGTTACTCAGAATATCCATAATTATGGAAATATTGTGAGTTAATACTCATCAGGTTTTCATCTTTGAGGATGATATTGTTCAGTAAACATCCAGATTGCTAATTATTGTTTGGTCCCTAAGCACCACTCCCTCCCCAAGCCCCTAGCCTCCCCTTCTAGTTTGCCATGGTTTAGATCTTGCCTATACAAACTTTTAAGAAGAACCAAATAGGTTTATTTCACTGTTAAAATTTAGAACATAAGGTCCATCAGGAAAGAATAGAAGGAAAATGTCTTATTCACTGCTTTTCCCCCAGAATCTTCCCAGTTTGGCACTTAACTAACAGGAACTTGAAAATATTTGTTTTTTATTCAATCTTTAAAAAGAAGGAAATCCTGCTATTTGCAACAACATGGAGAAACATGAAGCACATTATGTTAAGTGAAACAAGCCAGACAAAGACAAATACTGCATAATATCACTTATAGGTAGAATCTAAAAAAAGAAAAAAGAAGTCTAACTCATAAAAACAGAGTATAATGGTGCTTGGGGGTGGGGAAAACAGGGAGAGGTTGGTAAAGGGTACAAACTTCCAGCTATAAGATAAATAAGGTCTAAGGATCCAATGTAAAACATGGTGACTATAATTAACAATACTTTATTTTATAATTAAAATTTGTTGAGGATAGAACTTGTGAGGTTCTGGATGTGTTAACTCAATGGAAAACCTTTCACAATGTACATGTAAATGAAATCATCATGTTGTACATGTAAAAAACATAAAAATTTTGTCAATCATAGTTTAATAAAACTGAAAAAAAAATTTTACTGTCAATAAAAAAAGCTAGAAAAGGGGCCATTTAATCTGTAATCACAAATGAATGGGAACAGATAAAGGCAAACAAAATGAAGTAAGGAAAGAAAATAAAAGGGGAGAAAAATATTCATCTTGGGTCCTTCTCAGTTTTAGAATTCATTCTGATGTTTGAAGGCTCTGGAATTGTTGAACTTTTAACCTAAATCTAGCTGCTGCCAGGGCTTTCCTATTTCCTCCGTAAAACAAGCACACATGCAAACTGTCTGTTTGCTTATACAGTACTTTCTGTTTCATTACAGGTCACAGAAAGAACCGAAATAGGTGAAAGGATGCTTGGCCCAAACAATAAAACCAAACATGAATCCATTTTCAGAAGAAAGATGTTAGTAAATTATTATTAACAAAACCTAGATTTTAATTACCATTTTGTTCCAGAAAGCTTAGAGTACATTATTCCATTGGTTCACTTAAAAACATACAAGATCATATAACAGGTATACTTTCTATCCTTTTTAGTGTTGGATGGGACTCCGAAGCACACTATGCCAGGTTTCTTGCCCAGGCTTACAGAGTCAGTCAGAAGCAGAGTTGGTACCAAAATCTTCTCAACATTCTTTCTTTTCCAACCCAGCATTTCTAATTATCAAAATCAAGATGATTTATGTGGCCAAAGAATTTAAGGTGGGAGAGTAGTTGCCAAAGTTAGATATGAATCTTGACTATGAGCTGAAATGTCTGACCTGTCTGAGCATTTGCAGGAAAACAATGTATATGAAATCACAGACACTATTTAGATGGTGTCTGGGAAGCTGCTCTTCCTGAGCTAGAGTCTTTTAATGCAATATTATGAGCTTCTTGTCATAAGACAGTGAAGGTCTTTTTGCAACACATTTTTCTGCATAAAGACAAGGAGTAAGGAGTGAGGGGAAAGGATGGTCAATGCTCCGTTTTTTTGTGAAATAAATGACAGATAATAAAGACCATGAGTAAACTAAAATAGGATTCCAATATGAACTTTTAGTAACTGCTTTTAAGTTTTGGATACATGTAAATTCTGCTCATAAAATTCCATGTATCTTTTCAGTTTTTCTCTGAGACAAGCTACTAAAGCACACTGGCTCTCAAAATACCAAAAGACCAGTATCAAAAGAACAATAAAAGGAATAACTTTATATACTTATTTTAATAAGCAGTTGCTTCGAGAGAAAGACTTCAAAATAAGTATATAAACAAGCACTTCCATAAATATATATTGGCAGAATATGATAAAGTCCATAAATAAGATTAAAAGTTAATTCATTTAAGCTCACAGAAGAAAAGAATGATTAATTCCAATTGCGAGCTTGGTCTACAAGAGACATTGGTCACCATTTGTATCTAGACACATACAATGCAAATATTTTGGCAACTCACTGCAGAATGGTGTGTTTATATCAAATTTGCAATATCCTTAATTAGGATTCTGGAAAGGTCAAATGGAAAAGCCAAAACACACTGCACTCTGTCTTCACTATTTGCTAAGCTCTATGGCTTATGAAGCAAAGAAACTCTTTGCCCTAAGAGTCTGGCTTATTTAAAATCAGCCAGTTGCTACTGGGACAGTTTGTGTCCCATACTTAGTTTCAGGGAGTTTCCGCAGGTTGATCGTTTTATGTTACTTGGATTTTCACTTCTTGATCCTCCTTCCCATGTATCAAATTCTAGCTGATCCTCTGCAACACGGGAATGAACTTGGTCCGTAATAGACATTTAAAAATGTGTCTGTGAGCTTTCAGTCTTCAGCTGGCTTTTCCTTCTTTATGTTTAATGAGAGATCTAGAGAAAGAATGGGCTGCAGGAGCTATGTGTGGACACATGCATGTGTACTTGTTAGTATACCTCCTGCAGAAGGGCTATCAATTGCACTGTTTAAGGCTGTCCTTATTTATCTTCTAGTAACCTGACACCAGCAACTACCCCATGACTCCTCTGCTTTGAACGTTAGCAGGAAATGTACCTGCAGGAATACACACAAATGCCCACTTGAGACCATGAGGTCATGTATGAGCAACCACAGGCCACTAAGGCAGACCTGTCAGCTCTGCCGTACCACCACATCACATCGTAGAGAAAGGAACAGTAGGAGGATGGACTGGAATTCTGGCTTCACCACCTTCAGAAGCACAGGGTCCCCAAATTACCTCACCACATATCTTGAGGAAGTTACCTCACTTCTCTTGAAGACAAGTCCCTTATTTGTGAAATTGGAATTGAAACTATCTCCCCCATAAGGTTACTGTGTGCATTAAATAAAACAATGCAGGCAATACTGTTAGCACAGTGTCCATTACCAGGCAAAAGCTAAATAAATGGTAACTAAGATTATTACCAGCTTTATGAACTGGAGAAAGCAGAACTTCATGCCCTGGAAGGAATTTCAGCCAACTCACAAGTTTATGTGATGACTAAATATGTATATAATTTTATAATATATATTAAAATATAATTTATTAAAACCCCCTAGTAAAATAGCTGGTGCTTGGATGGTGCTTAATCAGTGTTAGTCAAACCTGAATGTATACCTTCAACATAGCTCGTCATGTTCAATAATGTGAAACTGCCTAACCTGCTCTGAATTAGAATAAATTTAATACTATTCTTCATAATATTAAAACTTTAATATTTTATTTCATTCTACTAAAGCAACATCTTTAGGAACTTGAGTAACTATAAAATTGATACAGAATAAAATTAAATAAGGTTCTTGCCTACCTGATCATGTCAGATTTATTTCAGGGCCCTGGAAATCTTAAGCATACAAGTGCCTCTTGATAAAGTCAAATATTCATGCTTTAAATTTCCAGATAAATAAAAGGGCAAAATTGCTTTTGTAGGGATGACAAGGTGAGTGAGGAAAACTTTGAGAGAAGTAGCTCTTAGGGAAATTACTTGCCAGTATTTCAGCCTTTAATGTTAAAACAAAATTAACAGAAAAATTTTCTTCTCTTTTCTTGTTTTTATCCTTTGTGCTTTCCTGTTTTTTATTTTTTATTTTTTAATTTATTTTTTACCAAGTCTGACGCTTGAGATTTTCACTCTAACTGGGCAAGTTCAGGGTATGACCCTCTTCACTCCATGCACACTTTTCGCATGTTCACTACATACTGCACTGGAAGTTAAAGAGCTGAGCTGCTATCTGGGATTAAGCCGGATGCATTTAGCCACTATTTTCACAAAAGTGTCTCTTTCATGTCTACTCATCCTTACATTTAGAATGTGTAGAGACATTTTTCAGGGGTATGTTGTTAAAATCTATATTTCATACAAACCCAAAGCTAGAGTAATTCCAGGTCTGATAATTATCTAAATTAATTGCTTTTCCTTTTCTCATTCCTGAAAGCATTATACAGAAACTGCTAAAAGATCGCTTAGGACAGTAAAAGGAAACAAAAACGATGGGCCCTTCAAATATCTCTGGTTCCCTTAAAAGACCACATTACCATAAATGATAACATGTCAGCTGTGCTGGTAGCATCCTTGCAAACACAAGCCTGAGTAATGCTATGCCAGAAGGCCTTGTACTTCCTGTTTAACCATTAGTCTATGATTTAAACCTACTTTATAATCTAAAGCAGGAATGGCACATGATAAAGAAAATTGCACAGAATAAGATGCAGGTCACGGAAGATAAGTTAGGATTATCTTTTATTTCCTAATTTTCTTTTAATGGACTTTCTAATTATGAAATACATAATTTGGGACCACAGGAGACATGGTCCAGCAGTTTTTTTTAATGATTATAACATCTTGGTGGGTAGCATTTATTAAGATAATAGAAAAAATTATATAGAAAGAAATGGTAATGAAATTCCACTCCAGTGACAACCATCTTAGAGCATCTGGAAGCCTCCTCATGCTGTGAATGAAGCAGAAGTACAGAAATGAAAGCCACGGCTAATTCCATCACTCGACTTGGTCTTACAGTTTCACACCAGGGGAAGGCCATCTTTTACTTAGAGATACTATAGTCAGTGATGCACTCAGTGCCCGAGAAAGGCTTTATTCACCTTACTCAGTCATCCATTATTAAGCATGTTCTCCCTGGAACAGTCAACAATGAATCAATAAAATATATCCCTCCTGTTAACAATAAAGCTTAATGTCTATCCCCTTGAGGCAATATTTTTCTTGCTTTTCTAATTTGTTTATCATTTTTACCAAGGCTTCTTTTCCCTCCAGATACAAAACCAACACCTGGTCAGAATATTTATTTCAGCCCTTTCCAAAACATCAACATGTCCTTGAGTGTATAGTCACTGCAACCTTGACACATTACACAAATGAACACAGGTACTAGAATGGAAATTCACTTCTAAAGTCTGGATCAAATGAAAATTTGACCATGTTCATTTCAAAAGCAAGAAACACTATTAAAAAAATACATTTTATAATAACCAATATGTGTATATATGTGTGTGGGAGGGTATGTATTCTACTTCATTGGAAGTAGCACAATGCTTAAGAAGCAATAAAACAGATCCTCAGCAAATTTGTGTTGATGGCAGAAGAGGAAGAAAAAAGGTAGGGGAAAGGAAAGGAGAAAGTCCATGATCTATTATTCCCTATTTACAAAATTCTGACATTTATGGTTTTGAATGAATTAGGTTTCTCATAGAAGAACTCAGCATCTTACCTCTAGGACTTTAAAGCCTTCTTCTACATGACTATGTATGGTGTATGTATGTTGGTTAATACTTATGCAGTCTTGAAATTCAGTTCAATAGTATTAAGGTTTCTAATTATGGCGCACTGAACGCCTTAAGATTTTTTCTTTAAATACATCTCCAATGTTTCACATTTACCTACAATAGCATATTAGTTGTTAATTTTCTTGTAGACTTCCAGTAGAAGCCTAGTTAGTACCCTTCTCTGGGAAAATAAAATGTTCAACCCCCTTTAAATGAATACAAACCATTGGGGCATCTTTTATTGGACAATGAGAAATGGGGGTAAAAAAAAGAAGAAAATTGTATTCAATGTTTGTTAAGTGCCAAACAATTTTACATATGATATTTGATTTAATCCTTATGGTAGCCTATAAGAGAAAATGCAATTACTGACTCAGCTCACAGATTATAAAACAAAGAGATTAGGTAATTGGCCTAGCCCAAGGTCACACTGCTAGTTAGAGCTGAAATTCAAACTCAGTTTCTTTTACTCCAAAGCACATATTGTTTACACCTTATCACACTAATGATTTTCCAAACTGGGATGCTGGTGATGAAATGAGATATTGTGACTTGTCCTTCAGTTAGATATTTTCAGTTTCCATTTTTGGCTTTTGAACTTTATCATTTTTAAAGACATTATTTATTTATTTACTTATTTATTTATTTATAGAGAGATGGGAAGAGAGGAAGAGAAATATCAATGTGAGAGAGAAACATCAATTGGTTGCCTCAAAACCGCAACCCAGGCATGTGCCCTGACCAGGAATCAATGAGGGGACCTTTCACTTTACAGCAGGATGCCCAACCCACTAAGCCACATGGGTCAGGGCTGAATCATCATCTTTCTTATACACTTCTGCTATGTAACCATCAAGACAAAGAGGGTAGTATAACATCTATTGGCTGTACATCAATTAATAGTTATCCCATTTCTGAGCAAAGAAAATATTAGCACAAATATCCACCTGACTGATAGGCCAAAAATCATGGCCAATTTTCCTTTTAGCACTTGCAACTGAGCTTCCTTAGTTCTTCAGTAAATGAGAGCCTAGGTATACAACATAGGTTACAGAGCAATACATGGGGTGAGAAGAAGGGAGAAAAAGATACATTAAGAAAAGGAAACTCAAGATGGAGGCTTGGACAGACAAACTGCATCTCCCTCCACAACTAAGAAGGAATACAACTACCTCAAAACCAGAAACAACCAGAAGTTCCAGAAAATCAAATTGCATGGAAGTCCAGCAAACAAAGATATAAAGAAGAAATACTCATCCAGACAGGTAGGAGGGGTGGAGCCAGGGCGGAGAGGACGCGGTGTGGTGGTAGCAGCAGCGGTGGCAGTCGCAGGCCAGCAGAAAGCAGTCACACGTTTTAAAAAGTCAGGACGGACACCTGGGGAGTGTTTCCAGCTCCTCACCAGACCTCGAAGCTCACTGCTTCGAAGCTCATGGGGGAAAATCAAGCCTCACTTCTTCTGACTGTGTAGACCAGTGGGGGTTGGGGTGGAGGTAGAAACTGCCAGTCTCTCAACAGAGTCCCCTTGTTTAAAGGGCCCCCATGGTCCTAGAATGTCCGTAGACCCACTCACTCTGGGAACAATGGCAAGGGCAACAGCGAGAAGGGTGCCAGTCTGATGCAGAAGTGGGAGAGGTGCCAAGAAAAGGGGCGAGTGCTGGGCAGGCGGCATTGTTACCTCTCGGACCCCTCCCCCACATACAGCGCCAAAACGTGGTGACAAACAAACAGAGGAGTCTGTCAGAATGAGGAGACAGAGAAGTATGGCCCAAAAGGGGAAACGGATCAAGGTTCCAGTGGGAGAACTAAGCGACAAGGAGATAGCCAACCTAACAGATGAGGAGATAGACAACCTAACAGATGAAGAATTCAAAACACTGGTGATAACGATGCTCACAGGCTTGACAGATATGTTTGAGTATGGCAAACTCATAAGAGAAGAGAAGTGAAGGCTATGCTAAGTGAAACGAAGGAAAATCCACACAAAACCAATGGTGAAGAGAAGGATACCTGGGTTCAAATCAATGATTTGGAACATAAGGAAGAAAAAAACAGTCAACCAATGCAGAATGAGGAAGAAAAAACTGAAAAAAATGAGGAAAACTTCCCGAATTTTGTGAAGGAGATGGACATACAGGCCCAGGAAGCACAGAGGGTCCTGGGCGAGCTGGACCCAGAGGGGACCACACCGGGACACATTATGATTGAGATGCCAAAGGTGAAAGATAAAGAGAGAGTCCAGGGGGTAGCAAGAGAGAGGCAGAGAGTTGCCTCCAGGGGGCTGCCTATAGGACTATCAGCTGATTTCTCAGAGGACACTTTGCAGGCAGGAAGGGACTGGCAAGCAGTAGTCAATGTGATGAAAGGCAACCTGCAACCAGGATTAACTCTACCCAGCAAGGCTATCATTTGGAATGGAAGGGCAGATGAAGTGCTTCCCAGACAAGGTGAAGCTAAATGAGTTCATCATCACCAAGCCATTATTATATGAAAAGTCAAAAGGACCTACTTAAGAAAAAGAAGATCAAAACTATGAACATTAAAATGACAACAAACTCACAACTATCAACAACCAAATCTAAAAAATAACAACAAAATCCAACTAAGCAAACCAGAATAGGAACAGAATCATAGGCATGGGGATCATTTGGAGGGTTATCAGCTAGGAGGGTAGAGGGGGATAAATGGGGACACAGGGCAGGAATTAAGAAGCATAATCCATTGGTACAAAATAGACAGGGGGAAGTTAAGAATAATATAGAAAATGGTGAAGCCGAAGAATTTATATGCATGACCCATGTACATGAACTAAAGGGGGTAGGATTGCTGGAGGGAAGGGGGGTACTGGGCAGAGGGGAGCAAAGGGGGAAAAAATTGGAACTACTGTAACAACATAATCAATAAAATATACTTAAAAAAGAAAAAAGGAAAGGAAACTCAGATGGATCTAGAGCAGGGTTCACCAACCTCCAGGCTGAGCACAGGTGCCATCTGGGCCACACAGCAGGAGGTAAGCTTGAATGTAATGTGGTTGAAACATCCCCAAACCATCCCCCACCCTGCCCCTCCGGTCCATGGAAAAGCTGTCTTCCATGAAACCAGTTCCTGGTGCCAAAAAGGTTGGGGACTGCTGATCTAGAGGGTATTATGCTAAGCAAAATAAGTTGGGCAAAGAAAGACAAACATGTATGGTTTCACCTATATGTGGAATCTAAAAATAAACAAATAAAGCAAAAACTCATAGTAACAGAAACAAAAGGAATGGTTAAACAAAGGGAGGGGTGGGGGGTGAAGAATACAGTCAAAAGGGAAAGGGGAATATAGTCAACAATATTGTGATAAGTTTACAAGGTGACAGGTGATTACCAGGGTTAGTGGGATAATCACACTGTCAGGTATAAAAATGTCAAATCACTACATTGTACACATAAAACTAATACAACCAATATAAGATTGTATACCAACTATACTTAAATAAAAAAGAATAAAAAAGAAAAGAAAAGAAAACTCAGAAAGTGATGAAGTTTTAGGGAAGCAAGTGAGAACAAGAAAGATCACACACACAAAAAAATCACAATATTATCATGGCCATGAATAGAGTTTTCTTAGTGATTAAATGACACCTATTTTCTTCCCTGTAAAATCACTTTCTGTTTGAAGGATCATGACTACATCTGTGCAGTTGCTGGTTCATTGTTACATATTGCCCCAGTGTTGAAAAACAAGTCATCTGCCAGTTTAAATATTATTGACTCATTGATTGAATTCTTTTACTAGGAGTGCATGTTGCGATGAAAGACCAGTCTTTTGTTGTTTTTAGAATAGTTACTCTAGCTGTATATGCAACTGCATTATTCTCTCTATCATTTTTCAGTTTACTATTGTGAACTACTAAATTTACGGTGGATTTTTGCAGTTTGCTATAAAAACATATTAAGGTTATTGGAGAAATACAAACTCATTAATCTTAAGTGGTTTTGTAAAACGTAGACTGTCATGAAAATGCAAATAATCATTTTCCTTTTTCCAAACCAGAAACACATTCCATCTCCGTAGGTTTATATAATCCTTGCATTCATGAACATATCTGTCATGAGTGCCACTCATCTGGATGGCTCTAAAAATACAGAGTGCAACCAGCAGTCTTATTGCAGAATGGACCAACTGCCCGAGAATCTTTGCTCGAAGGGGAGCATGATGAAAACTGGCTCATTTTTTCTATCATTCATACTTAAAAAGTACTCATGAGCCTTAAATATCAATGAGTAATAACAGCAATAATAACGTCTTTTAACATTTAATTATTTATTACACCCCCTGGCTGGTTTGGCTCAGTGGATTGAGCGTCGGCCTGCGAGCTAAGTGTCGCTGGTTCGATCTTCCAGTCAGGGTACATCAGAGAAGGAAAACTCTGACTCCAAAAAACCTCCGCTGCCTTGCGGCATACCTCTTCAGGGGAAAGGCTAAGGGAGTAAACCCTGACAGAAAATCCGGAGCCGGAGTCCCTAAGGCGGTTTGACGTTGTAGTCAACACCGGCAACTCCTGCGGCGCACCTGAAGCCAAGCTGTATTGACTCCGTCTTTCCCTTGGACCCTTCAGCTGCGAAGAGAGGGGGGGTCTGCTGCATGGGCAACAGCAGACCCTCCATATCACGCTGCCCAGGCTCTGTAGCTTCAGCTTCACTGGAGAGGACACTCCGGCGTCATCGTAAGATGTCGATTCAACACGGGAGGAGACAGATACCGTGTCACTCCCGAGTCGGACTGCACAGCCATTCTCGGTGGTGCAGATAGACTCTTAAGAAGCTACACCATCGTCTCTCGAGACGGACAGCTGCCGACGATTTATTACACATTAGAAACTGTCCTAAGTACTTCATCTATGATATCTCCTCCCCGCCCCCCCGCCCTTCAAAACAATTCTATCAAATAGGTACTATTTTTAACACCATTATACAGATTATCTGGTAAGGCTAAGCTACCTTTGGAAAAGGAACTTGCCCAAAGTCCCACACTGGGCATTACCAAGGCAGGACTGGAAGACATAATTTTCTGACATCAAAGCTCTGTAGCACTGCTTTACTGATACCAACTCCAGTTAAGTAGACTTGTCAGTTCATCCAAGACAACTCCTAGCTATTTAGGACTGACTTTTATACAATCTGGGGGAAACAGATCAAAGGAAAAGCTATCCCCACTGCAGCCAGAACTTGCCATGCCAAACGTCAAATCAGTTCAACTCTCAATAACATTTTTTCAAGAAAACAAAAATTCTTCTTGGAAAGAAAATTACACATAAAATCTTTTTGTATTTTTTCATAACAAAAACACATTTAGATATATCTTCCTGGGTTTCATTTTACCTTCTCTGCCAGCATCCGATTAAAACAATGGATGCACATTTCCATTAGCCTCAGGTAGGTACAGGGCTGACAATAGGTAGATCTTTTTGTGACAGGTGTGCTGACAAATCCCTCATCTGTCTTTATAACACCTCAAACCACAGAATAGCTAAGTAGGATTTTTGTCCTTTAGAAAAATCTTACTGTATGTTTATCCAGACTTGCCTAGGAAGTCAGCTTACAGAATTTTCCATAAATACACAAATATGTACATATAGGTAGATAGAAATAAATAAATGAAAAGAATGGTTCAAAATCCCACAATTTAAATACAGTAAGTTCTGGCTTAATATTGTCAATAGGCTGTGACTTTAGACAAAATGATGTACAACATAACTAATTTTTGCTGTAGGCAATTACAAACAAGAATTAAGTCCCTAGAGCATCTAATTAATGTTAAAACAAAAT
Organism: Furipterus horrens; assembly: GCF_987537825.1. NCBI lineage: Eukaryota > Metazoa > Chordata > Mammalia > Chiroptera > Furipteridae > Furipterus > Furipterus horrens. The sequence continues at coordinate 173,112,660 of NW_028327172.1, forward strand.
GACATTGAATGAAACCATAGTATTTAAGAACCTGCTGTGTGCCTGTAATTCTATATTTTGAACATGTACAGTCCGGACTTGACCTGAAAGTCCAGGATGGATGATTACTAGGGGTTTTATCCCCTTCTCTCCTGGGAAGAGCTCTACCCAGTTGTGTAATGGTAACATCTGTGTTTCCCTGGGGAACATATTTAATGGATTCTAATAATAACATCTATCATGTATTAAGCATCTATTTTTTTCCAAGCACTTTTAAGTTATGGAATTATTTCCAATCAGTAAATATCTTAACAATCATAGGCCTTTATAATTATACGTCATTCATGTTCTCCTGAATTTTCATATTTATACTTTGTATTCTCTGCTTTGTTTTTAAAGCATGGGTTTTCTTTTAACGTGTGTTGGTTTTCCTTAAACAAAAAAATAAAAAATCCATGAGTGCGAAGCCCACCAATGCCCTATCTCTTCATCAGACCCATTTCTAGGGAGATACTGTTCTCTTCTCTCTCACCACTCAAGATAATATCAAATGAAGTTATACAACTCAAATATCTGGGAGTAAGCTGAAAAAGCCTGCCGCATGCATCGATATTCTTTGTAGCATTTTGTTTAGTTTTTAAATTTACACGCATTTTTTATTCTAATCTATAACATAATCATTTGTTTTATTATAGATATTAGGTTTTTCCTCAGACTCTATATGTGAACAGTGCATGACTGCATCCCACATTTATGCCCAGGTTTATACATCCCTCAACACACCGCTGTACTTCCGGTGCTATAATCCAAAAAGCACGAATTGTGTATCAACTTTTATATTAAGGGGCATCAGCCTGTAGCTAATTGCATAACGTGGGATCACTAGCACTATTACCACTTAATTGTCTATAACAGATGTAAAAGAAATTTCCTCAAAGTGAATTCTTTTTTCCCAATGCCTTCCATATTTTGAAATGATGATGCCTCACTGCAAGAAACATCTCCAAAGACCAGGCTGAATACTTTTTTGTGTGGAAAAGTTCTCATGTTTGGCAAGATGAATATCCAAGTGCTGAGATGTATAGAATCACACTCCTTATCCAAAAGTTAATTTCACTTTATGTCTTTCTTGACTCTAGAGTATAAATCTTCTCTGAGAACATAACATTCCTTCTTTTCTTTCCTTTGTTTCTTCCTTTCTTTTCTTATTTATGTAGTCTAACAGAGATGAATGTTAAGGCTCTACCTTATCACCATGTGACTCCAGTCTGAATTTATTTTTAATATAATGCTTCAAATTATACAAAGTGAGTTAGTATCTTCTTTGTTTCTCTTATAGGCCTAAAATAATCTATTTAGAGTTTACTTAAAGGAAGAGATTCCTGTAGCAATAAAACAGCAGTGAAATATGGGATAGAAATTCAGAGGCCTACATCTGTCTGGTCCTAATATCTGTTAATATATATAATATGTACTGATTTTCTCACCTATCAGGTAAGATGACTAATAATATACACAAAATTTCATTACAACTACTGCAGTTTGAGTTCATTTTAAATATTGAGCTAGTTATGTTCATAATCCAGAGCTCCTGTTTTCACTTCCTGATTGAATCTCATGGTTAAGATACCTCACCCAGTGAGACTTCAAATTCAGCAGCATGGTTTCTCAGAGAAAACAAAACAAAATTCTTTCCTGAGGACCATGATCCCATGTTGAAAGTGTGTGCATGAAGCCCACACCTTCCTCCAACCATAGGGCAAACACAAACACTAAATACAGTGTCCTTACCTGGGCTGGATGGCATACAGACACAGGAAAAGAGAGTATTGTAGCCCACTTTGAAGTCAGTGTTGATGGGGTAGTAATGGGCAAGCTTGATCATCTTCTTGAAAGCATCGTAGATAAAGATGAAGCTAATCAGAGAAGAGAAGCCCTCTTCAGTGAAGCGAGTAAAGTACTGAACTAAGAAGCTGGCATCAGTGGCTACCAAAATGAAACACAGGAAAGCTGACCACAGGCCAATCCAAAGGCGAAACTCCAAATAGTCAAAATTATGGTCCCTGAAAAGAAGAAAGAAAGGTTAGGCTCTTTCCCCAGTGACCACAAAGAACAATATAAAACTACCAAATGTCTGTGAAAAAAACTTGCTAAAAATACTAGATCACTTTGAGCCACTAGATGAAAGTTTATTCTTGACTTTTATTCCAGAAAATATTAAGTTTAAGGATTTGGTCTAGTAATATTAATATGCAACCATAAAGAAAATTTCCAATTTGAGAAAAACACATCAAAAGCAGCCATACCATTTGTATATAATAATTCATTAATTTTCTCACTCAAAAAAAAGATGTTTTCCATATTTTCATGGAGTTTATAAAGCAAACTACTTGAAAACCTAACCCTGGAACCCAGTATGTGCTCAATAAATAGTTTTGAGCTTTGCTAGTTAATGAGGACACTAAGATAAATATGTTCCCTGTCCCCAGGTCCTCACAGTCTACTGAGGGAGACAAACTGATCATCATAATCTCACTATAAAATACAAAGTGATTTCTAAAAGTTCACACAGTGTCACAGAAGGAGAATTTGTTAATTCTGGCGGGGGGACAGGTAAAGCTACATAAAAAACTCAAGGGATTTAAGTAGAAACTTTCTGGAAAGGCCAGGGAGAGTCAGGCTGGGATAAGTTGAAAGAGTTCTTTAAAATGCACGAGGCAGGAGGCCACCAACACGAGGAGATGAGATTAGAAGAATGGGCCGTAGAGATCAAGAAAGGCAGTATTGTTGTGCTACAACCAGATATGACCACTTCTTGACACTTACCTACCGACATGATACCCTTCTGCTAAAGTTATTTGTGAAACAGCATCTTAGAACAGGCCACCTCCATCTAAAGAGGCCACTATTTTTCTGTGTGCCTTTCTATTCCTTACAAGTGAATAGTTCAAGATTCACATTTAGGAAAAGATGAGTCAAGTATTGACATTTTACCATCTCATACTGATTCGTTTAAAGTTATGTGGTGAGGGTTTCAGAATATTTTTTTTCTCATAACTTTTTTTGTGATGAAAAAGCAGATAGTAATCATCATAGTTTTTGCATGAGAAAAAGAAATCAATCAATGATCATACATGCTTGAAGCTCTAGCCTTGTTTTTAAACACTAGTTTACTGATAACTATTAGTAATATATTTCAATATTTTCCCAAAGGGATCATATCAACAGCTTCACACCAACAAACCAGCCTGGGTAAACAAGAATTCACCGTCTACTTATTACAAGAACCTCTTTACTAATATCTTTACTCATATCCATGCTTATCCTATTCAAAGCCATTTTTCATGTAACAACCAAAATGATCTTTTTGAATGCAAATCAGATACCCCAAATACCTTTTGATAGCTTCCCACTGCTCTTGGAATCAAATTCAAATCCTCTACCCAGCACAGTGCCTGGCATGTAGCAGGTGCCTAATATAAAGACTTGCTGGATGGATTAGTATATGCCTGTGACCCAGAACTTGACTGAGACAGTTCCTGACATTGATCTATGAGCTATCACATGTAATCAGGAGATAACTAACAGAAAGTTTTATAGAATATTACATTAAATAATTCCTTAGATAACGTGATGGTTAATTTTATGTGTTAACTTGGCTGGGTTATGGGGGTGCCCAGATATTTGGTCAAACATTATTCTGAGTGTTTCTGTAAGGTTGTTTTTGGATGAGACTAACATTTAAGTAGGTAGACTCTGAGTAAAGCAGAGTGCTTTCCATATGTGGGTGGGCATCATCTAATCAGTTGAAGGTCTGACTAGAACAAAAATACTGGCCTTCCTCAAGCAAGAGAGAACTATTTAGCAGGCTGCCTTTGGACTTCATCTATACCATGGGCTCTTCCTACTTCGATAGCAGACAACCTTCAGACTTGAAGTAGAACATCAGTTCTCCTGGGTCTCCAGCCTGCTGGCTCACCATGCAGATTTTAGACCTGCCAGCCACTATAATCATATGACCTAAGCTTTATGATAAATCCTTATATACATACATATATATCCTATTGGTCCTGTCTTCCTGGAGAATCCTGGATACCAACTAATAAAATATGCCTCATTTTACAGACGAGCACACCAAGGCCATGTCCAATGTCAAGGTTTTACTGGCAGAGCTAGACCAGAAAACAAATTTCTGTATTCTTGTTTTGGTCCTTTGAAGAATTACACCATGGTTCCCCTATCCTATTTGTATTTAGTTCATAATAGGGTGGGCCTTAAAGTCATTGTCCATTTCCATCACCTCACCAAATCCCACACATTAGAGGGCATTAGCAAAGCAGCAGATTAACACTGGAGTAGGTAATTATGGTATACAGATTTCCTGGAATCTTACTGAAGACACCCTTTGCATCCTCTTCAGGTTCCTTTATATCTGGAATTCTACTGTTTACTCATATGCACTGTTTAATCCTTATCTTTGTGAGATGAGTAAACTATAGAGAAAACTACATTCTAGAAACTAGAGATAATTGACACTGTCACATGAAGTGTCAGTGCCAGAGTCTGAACTAAGAAACAGTTTTATTACTTCTGAGCCAACAGGCTTTTTAATTAAAATAAAATAAAAGTTGTAACCAAGGACCAGTTTTGCTTCCTAACAAGATGAAAGAGCGATCTTGATTTGTTCCAAGAATGCTAACAGTTATTTATAGAACTGATGTTTCTAGGACAGGATGGCATACAAATCCATTAACTAGCTAAGGATTAGGAACTTAACAGTTTGAGTCTAAGGAAAAATGGACATATAAACTTAAATCTTAAGACCTAAATAATATACCAAACTAGCTGCTATAAAATACTTAAATACTCTCAGAGTAACTCTAAAAGAATAATCCAAATAAAAATCACTAAAACGAAAGGCATTTCATTATGAAAATGATATGGTATCATAGCGAGAAGAAAGAGAAATAAGAGAAGAGAAACTTTTTAAAACAAGTTGATCAATAGTAATGACTGCAATAAAATGGCAATATTACGCCTAGTCCCTTTGGTGCCAAGTCAATAGCAATTAAGTTATAAAAGGTAACAAGAAATTACAGTGAGAGACAAAAAAAAAAAAAAAAAAAAAAAACCCTACGGTGAATTAGAAAGAAAATGAGTTTATATCCTTATGGTACCATTAAGTGTTCATAGATATTTTGAGTTCATCTCTGAGTAGCATAAAACCAAGGATACAGACAAACTGAAAACTCCTATTTGAAACATGTTCAGCTACTGACAAATATGAATTCCTTAAGCTAAATGAACAAATACAGTAATATAATAGAAGAAAATCATTTTAAAGCTTCTGAGTAAATTGTTCAAAGAATATAAGAAATTGTTGAATGGTCAAATATCAGTTACACGGGCTAAAACCCAACTTTAATTACGAAGTTTCTACATGGCTTAGAACACATTTTTTTTTTTTATATTGAAACTCTGTTTATTTATTTATTTACTTATTTTGGTTTTTCAATTACAGTTGTCCCATTTTTCCCCCATTTCTCTCCCCCACCCAGCCCACCTTTTCTCCCGCAATCATATCCCTCCCCGTTGTCCGTATCCATGAGTCGTTTATACACATTCTTTGACTAAACCCTTCCCTTACTTATCCCCCTTCTCTCCCTCCCCCTTCCCCCCTATTGACTGCTATTCTGCTCTTTAGAACACATTTTTAAAACTTCTTTCTGATTTCTCACTGAAGAAAAAATAATGCAATGCTTTATTATTGGGATACGATGTAGAAAAACAGTGCAAAAGAGACTGTAGAATTGGGGAAACAATTGTGAGTTCTTTCCTTTATTCTATTATACTTTTAACAGGTGACAGCACAGCATTCATATTCTTTTATGATTCTCCAGTTTACAAGGCAAATATTAAAACCTGTATCCCGTGTCAGAGAAAATCTATGAATTATGTGGAGGTATTATTGTTTGAGTCCACTGAAACTTCAAAACAAGAGTTGACCCCTTTCTAAAAAATCATTAAATATATTGGGGAAGTCGGGACAAGACAGGTAAAACAGTTCCTTTAATGATGGACTTCTCAGATCTTTTAGTAAGCTAAAGTATAAAGTAAATTACCAAGAGGGAGATAAAATATCTTACTGGGATCACAGAAGCCTTTTTTCGTAGATCATCTATGGGACTGCTAACTGATGAAACGCACTTTGGGAATTAGTGATCTACACAAATATTTTGCATCTAGACAAAATATCAGCACTGTTGTTATACTATTTACGTAAGTGATAAAGCATTGTGAATATAATAATAATGTTTGCCGTAAGAAGAAAATTTGAGAAACCCTGCTTTAAATCCATCACTGAGTTACAATGTTTCTTGTCACTTTAAATCACTTGGAACTATGTTTATGTTACCAATTACGATGAAATACAAGGGAAAGTGAGAAAGGACCTTGCTTTGTAAAAGGGAATAATCTCTCTCCTACAATTATCTAAAGTAAACTGAGATGCAAACATTTTCGGTAGATTAGGGCTCTAATCACATTGCATCCAATAAATCTTTCTGCAAAGGCTGTGCATGTTTGTTCCTGTTTATAGTACATGCTTGTTTAATCTTTCCACAAAGACTTTCTTGTCTCACACAATGTTTTCTTAAACATATAAAAATTGTTTGACTCTTTCTATAAACTGACATGAATGGAATTCTTTCCAATGTCCTTCTGAGAATTATAAGGGAGAAAGGATATGTATTAATGAGCTGCAAAAAACTCACATTATTTGAAATTCAGAACTTTAAATTCTCAGAAGACCCTTATTGATGCTCTCAACCCAGTTTTTAAAGTACTCGTTTTAAATCATCATCTCTTCTACCTTGTGATCATTTCTGATGGCAAACATTGTCAAAGGCTCACCCATGAGTCCTAAAGTCCATGAGGTATTTTATGTAGTCAATGACATTTCTAAGATTAAAATCCTAAAAATGCATAATAATTTAAGAATACGGGAATTCCAACAAGGAATAATGCAAGTTTTAAGAAATTCTTCAATCTGTTTAAGGACTGAGATCTGCCAGGAAAGACAATTCTCTCTTAGAGGTACTAAGTTCATTAGAAAAAGACCAGAATACCCAATTTTATTTCAAATCCATTTGTGTGCTAATGTGGCTACTTGGATGACAAGCTTAACTGGATTTTACTCTTCTTACGAAAATCCATCAATTTCTAAAAGAAAATATTAATATCATAATTTCCATGCCCATTAGTTGTGTCTAGTGACTGTCTAAGAGGCAGAGGCTCTAAAGTCAGAAGCAGGGATTCATATCCCAGCCCTGCCAGTGATTGCTGAGGCAACCTTCAGGTGTTTACCCACACCACACCAGCTTTCTCGTCTGTAAAATGGGATCAGCCCTAGCTTATAGGACTGCTCCAAGAATTAAACAAAGAGTCCCTATTAACTATCCTATGTAATGCACAGAGAATAATACTTGGTACATGGTAAGCACTTAAGAAATAATTAGTTTTTACTCAGCTGAGTCTTACAATGTATCTTTAGTTAAAAACACTGTAATTGAGATTAGGAGCAGGAGCATCCAGTCCCTTTCATGAATGAGCCACGTGACCTTGGCAGGAAACAGAAGTCATTCTCAAATAGGTTTCTGAAAGAAACTTAACACACAGGCTGTTTACAGGGTTGTGAGTAACAGGATGGCAAGGTACCCAGGGACTAGCAACATCGGGAAGCCGTTCCTACCTCCTGGCTTGAAAAGGCCAGGGAAGGAATAAAGTCACTAGAACCTGGTGAGGGCTATGAGCAGCATGGAGGAGCCACTACCCGATAGGGGCTATATGCAAGGAATAAGCCACGGCCAGACTGTGGTGAGAAAGCAAGGACAGTGAGGCGGGAGGATGCAGACACACATCCTGACCTCTCTTCGTTCCTGTCTATTGGTGCTCCACACTCAACCAAACCCAACAGGAAGCCAGAGGGAAAAGGAGCTTACATGTTGCATTCCACAGAGGTCAGCCTCTGGGATGGTCAGGGGCAGAGGATAAAGGCAGAGGGCGAGCAGATAATAAAACACATGGGCCTCAGTGGGATCAAATGTAAAATGATTGTAAGACTAACTAATCTCTCAGCATCTTTCAACCTCCAAATTTTACAATGCTCGTATTCTGATGTACTGAATTACTATTCTGTGCTCTATCCAGACTATGAATGGCCTACAGTTAAACGATCCTAATTTATAATTAGATATGTATATACATACTTGCTGAAATTAAATAGAAGCCTCTCAAAAACGAGAACAGGTCCTGTGCTGCTCAAAATAGTGAGTGGTTGACCAGCAAAGAGGCAAAAGATGGCTCCAGAGACAGCTGTGCCCAGGAAGCTCTCCAACACGCCCTAATTAAGAGAGAAAATATAGGCATTAAAAGAAACATCTTTTTTTCTTCTCATGTGTGATATCACTAGTGAGATTAAGCCACATGAATATGCTATTATGAGGTCGATAACAAACATATCAAACAGAAACAAACAACAGATTCTTACCAATATGATTATCACCATTTATTTCACTGTATACACAATTTAGTCATTCCTCCCAACCGGTTGGCTGAATTGCTCCAAAGAACTACAGTGACTAAAATGACTGGCGGTTAACTACGGAGGGCAAAAGATGACTGATCCATTCTGAAAATCTCAACTGAAGCTTCTGCATATAAAATCGCCAAGTGGGCAGACATGATTTAGTACTTTGGGTGGTGTTTTCCTCTTTGTGGTTACCTTGTGTTTGTTTTAGCCTGATGTCACCTTGCATATAGCAAGTACTTATAAGTAGCTATACTCACAAAAGCTTTTTTCTTTCTTTCTTTCTTTCTTTTTTTTTTGAGAAAAGCCTTTCCAGTGGAGAGGGGAACAAAGGGGACACAAAAAGTGATTTGCCTTCCATCTTGCAATCTCTAAGATATCAATTCCAAAAAATATTCTTATTACATATTCATTGTCCAATGTAAACTTATACAGGAGCTTCGATCTACTCTATCTTAGAAGAAATAAATGTGCAGGGTCATAAATGGCCGCATCTTCCTGTAATTATATCTCTAAAAATCAACCCATTGTTTTCCCTTTAACAAAACAAGAAAAACGCAAAATGAGCACAAAGCATCACTGACTTACAAAATTATGCCAATGTTCTCGATCGCATCATTTGGGACCAATGCTACAGATGATGGCGAACTAGTCTGTTTCCTGTATTTTTCATCATTTCAAACTTCAGTTAGAGAAGTATATGTTTACTTGCAAAAAAGGTCCTTTTGTAAATTTAAGATAGTATTGACATTTATCAAGAGATGATTTTTAAATATAAAAATATGACAGAAAAAATATAAATTGGAACCACAATAAAACGATATTTAAATAAAAATAAGTAAAGATATTCTATAGCTTTAAAAGACATAAAATAACACACAGGAGACTTCTGGCCAAAATGGAGGCCTAGACTGACACACTCCCTCTCCCTCCACAACTAACAAGGAATACAACTACTGCAAAACCAGGAATAACTAGAAGTTCCAGAAAATAAATGGAAGTCCAATGTATGAAGTTATAAAGAAGTGGTGCTCATCTGGATGGGTGAGAGGGGAGAAGCCAGGGCGGAGAGGTGAAGCTGTGCTGCCAGTGGCAGCAGCAGCGACAGTAGCAAGCACAGACACTCATATTCAAGGGGAGGCAAGACGCACCTGGGGAGCATCCCTGGCTGCAGACCAAAACCGTCAGCGCGTGATTCCAATATCGGGGAAGGGAGACCCCCATTGCCTTGGATTGTGGGGTCTGGAGGGGGTGGGGACGGAGGAGGCTCTTGGTCTCTCAGTGGAGAGTGAACGGCAATAATCCATCTTGGACCCCCATCCCCACAGAAAATGCCACAGCGTGGTAAGAAGGGTTGCCCAGTAGTGACGATAGTGAAGGAGGTGTGACAGCCACATCCAGGAAACAAAGGTAAACACAAAACTGTCAGGATGGCACAGATCATGAGACAGATCCGGGTGACGCAGCTGACCAGACAGCAAATATCTAATCTAACAAAGCAGCAGATAGGAAATCTTTCTGAGGCTCAGTTCAGAGCTTTGGTTATAAAAATGCTTACAGACCTAACAGCAGATCTTAAACAAGACAGGGAAGGAATGAAGGCTAGTCCTGCTGAAATGAATGAAAACACATATGAAACTAGTGGTGAGGGAAAGAAAAATTGGGATCAAATCAATAAATTGGAACATAGAGAAGGAACAAACAGCCAACCAGTGCAGAAAGAGGAAATGAAATGTGAAGAAAATGAGGTGAGGCTCAGAAATCTAACAGACAGCTATAAGCGGGCCAACATCCGAATCATGGGTTGCCAGAAGGTGAAGAAGAAGAACTAGAAATTCAAAAATTATGTGAAAAAATAATGAAGCAGAACTTCCCGAACTTGGGGAAGGAAATAGACTTACAGGTCCAGGAAGCACAGAGAGTTCCAAAAAAACTGGACCCAAGGAGAACCACACCAAGATACATTATAATCAAAATGTCAAAGTTAAAGATAAAGAGAGAATCTTAAAAGAAGCAAGAGAGAAAAAAAGAATCATGTACAAAGGGGTCTCAATTAGACTATCAGCTGACTTCTCAAGGGAGACCCTGCAGGCAAGAAGGGACTGGCAAGAAATATTCAAAGTAATTGAAAGCAAAAACCTACAATAATGATTACTCTATCCAGCGAAGCTATCATTCAGAATAGAAGGGCAGAGAAAGTGATTCCAGGACAAAGCAGAACTGAAGGGGTTCATCAGATCCAAACCACTGTTATATGAGATATTAAAGGGACTTGTTTAGAAGGAGGATCAAAACTATGAACATTAAAATGAAAACTGTATCACAACAACCAACAACAGAAGCTAGGGAATTGAAACAAAGGCAAACTAAGTAGCCAATGAGAGTGGGAAAAGAATTATAGGTATGGAGAACATATAGCAGGGAGGTCAGCAGGGAGGGTGAAGGGGGGAAAGAGAGGGAGATGGTACAGGAATTAAGAAGCATAGCAGGAGGGAGTAGAGTAGACAAGAAAATGTTGGGAAGAACTATATGCACAACCAATGGGCATAGACTAAGGAGGGGGGGACAACTGGAGGAAGGGGGACCACTGGGTGGAGGGCAGCAGAGGGAAAAGAAATTGGGACAACTGTAACAGCATAATCAATAAAGTATATTTTTTAAAAAGACATAAAATATATTCAGTGGTAAATAAATTTATATAGTACAGGAAATTTATGTGATCTCTGTAACTAAGTGTATAATAAAATAAAGTAGTACTAGGAAGATTTCCCTCTTCAACTGAACAATAATTATTTTTCCATAGAAGCATGATTTATGTTTACATACAACAAGTCACCTTTTAATCTAAACAACCCTCTGAGTGGAACAAAGTGGATTTCTATGAATCAGGGACGTTTTCAGTGCCCCCGCTTCCCCCAGTGAACCTATCCACCCGTCAGCCTCACCAAGTCAGCTGTTTCCACTGTGCCAGAAGTTCTCCAGTAACTTTAACTCACTTACATATAATATACATAAAATGATTACAAAGAAATTGTTTTTTAAAAGTCAACTTATAAAACTGAAATAGAGTAAGTGCTGACTCCACTCCAAAGCCATCCTAGGAGAGAACCTTATTATATTGATTATTCAAAATATGTTAACACTGCTTCAGAGCCAGCAATATTCTCCTTAAAATGGCATTAGCAATAGCACATCCTCCCCTTTTAAGGGTGGAGATCGGTTTAGAAAACAGATATAAATCCTTTAGTATAGCAGTGTGTAACAGCGGAGCTGGGGTGGGATGGAACAAAAAAATCAAGGGTTGAAAAATTAAGACTGGCTTCTCAGAGAGTATACACACTCTGAAACAATTCAGGACAATTTCTTCTGCCTAAGAAATCTAAGAAGTCCGATAGGAGGAGGCCCTATTTCTGTGGATGTGAGTTCTACTGCATGGTTGTTATTTTATAGCCATTTCATATGTAATCAGAGTATCCACTCCATTTTTCCTCAGAGGAACAGGAAGCAGAATGATTAAGTGAGATTAACAGAACCAGACAGCATTTAGGCAGAGACAAGGCTCCCTAGAGTCCAACAAAGAGTATCAGTCTTGATGTCTTACATGTGAAGATACCGAGTTTCAGGGGCTTAAATGAAATTAACAAATCCACATTCAATGGGGCACAAGTCTCTGGAGTATAAGTATTTGCCCAACCACTACCTCACCCTTAGCAAGGAGAAAAGGTGTGTTTTCGCCAGGGTAAGAACAGGGTCTCTCAGCGTCATCATGCTTTCCTTCCTGCCATCATGCTAAACACTATACCTCCATGTGCTCTGCAGGAGCTTGGGAGGCACTAAAGGAATCCAAGAAGAAATGCCCAAATCACACCCCAATTTCCACTTATCAAAGGTCAATAGTCATCATTGCTCATTCGGTGAAGATAACAACTACTTTCTTCCAGAAAATGGCTTTGATTTATGGATGCCATGTGAGAGTTAACAGGCAGATTATTTTTATTTCAGTACTTGATCCTTGGAAAGTGCTGGAGTTTCCATTCTGTGGCTGACAATTTTGAAACGGAGAAAGGTGATTTATTATACACACTGAATTAGAAAGAAACTTGCTTGAACTTAGAGATGCTTCCAACGTTTCTGAGAAAAGAGCTATTTTCACCATATTTTCACATGTTACTCTTGACAATACAGAAATTTAAAAAATAATGTCATAAAATAAATACCTTTAACAGTACATAGAATTTAAAGCAACTTATAAAGTGAATGATCAGAAACCCTTTTTCTGATTATATTCAGTGTTCACTGATATAAAAAAGGAAAATAACGTGTGGCTGTGTGTGTTTTTAATAGCTATAACTCATAAAGACACTTATACACCTGATTTCCCACAGAGGAACAAAGTCCATAGCAATTCATGAGAATGCAGATGGCTGAGCTCTGATGTGTAGCAGAATCAGGTGCTGCAAGTGCTCCAGCTCCCTTTTGGTTAGGCTCTTATTTTATTCTATTTTGGATCTAGTGTCACTCACAGTAAAAGAGTAGAAAGAAAAAACAACTGGCAGTCATCAAATCTAAAGTTTAGACTTCCTTCTGCTACCAAAGAGCTGATAATCTTGGGAATGTCACTTAATCTTTGTCAAATACAGTTTTCTCATGTAGGAGAAAAACATCGAGCTGGTACAGAATAACAATGGACTTGGGTCAAGTTTACGTCTAGACTGTACCATTTACTCAATGACTTTAAGCTACTTACTTAATCTCTCTATGCCTTAGTATATGTATTAGATAATATATGTAAAGTGCTTAACACAGCTCATAGATAATACATTTTTGATGAATAGTAACATACACATATAGATATAAGATGAAGTTGAACTAGATGATTTCCAAGGTCACTTCCAGGTGGCTCAGCACAAACAGCATGCCTTGGGAGCCAAGAATATCTGCATTCAAATCTCAGCTTCACCAGTCACCAGACTCTAACTCCTCAGTCTCGCTTCTGGAACATCAATGGCCATTTTACAAGATAGCCATTTGGATTAAATAAGACAATAATATATAAAGAGCTAAGAATAAAGTAGAGATACAGTAAAATGTTGCCTCCCTTTCCTTCACTGCTTCTTCTCCCCTTCTTCCCAGACTGCTTCTATTATTTCTCTTTCTTTCAAAAGGGGAAGGACATGGAGAGAGAAAGTAAACGGAGTGGCACGAAAGATGAAGATTAGTCATCAGAAGAAAACAGGAAAAAGCCTCTTTAGACCCTCAGTATTCCCAAGAGCAAATCCTAAATCAACATCAATAGAAGCCTTAGGGGTCAACATGATAGCCATTGAGAGAGTAGCTTCTTTTTATTCCTTGTGTTTTTAAACACATGCAATTGACTATAATAAAACAAAATTATTTTACTTTACAGCAACGAATCCACATCCAAAACAATTTTTTTAACATTTCTCTGTGGGGTATGAATTAAACCAAAGATGGCCCTTGCATCACAAAACAGCCAAGAAAATGATCACCAATACCTCCTTAAAAATAAAAATTAAAAACATTAAAAAAAAAAAAAAAGCATGAAAGAGCTCAGACCATAGAAGCAAGATTCTAAAGGGAAAAAGTATCCAACTATGATTGGTAACACCAGTATTAAAAAGTAAAAATTTATGCTGTCAACTTTGACTTTATTGCCATTTAATATCTTCATATAATCATTGTAGTTTCATGCCCTTGTTTTAAAGAAATGTATTATTTGCAATAATAATCACAACCCTGTGGTTACTGGATGGCAATAACAGAAAAAAGAAAGTGGCACAACTGCCCCCAAAACAAGGACTTCTCTATTTCTTTGACAACTTTCAACCAAGTGAAACTTGAAAAATAAAATATTTTGGTGGCAGAAAATGATAAAGCATTCACCAACATTATTGTCACATTTCAAGATCAAAAAAACAAACTAAAATGTTTTTAACCATAAAAAGAGAAATGCTATCCCCTGTTGGCCCTGTTGGTGGTAATTTATACCAACTTTATAGACTGTTGAATAATAAAATTAAATTTCTCTAGATAAGTCTTTGACTCTGAAATTTAGCCAAGAAAAAATGATGCAGCCCAATGCCATTTAAGCATCACCATTGGAAATAGGCAGTGAGCTCTGAATTACCTGCAGGAGTTTTATGTTGGGTTCCCAGCATAAGCCAAGCCACATGATCAAAAATGAGTACAGAATGATGCAAGTACATAATCAAATTCGAGTCACATGAGAATTAGCTGGAAAGATTTATTTTTTCCCCAAAGAAAAGAATGTACTGGCTCTTTATCTCTACCTTGAAAAATTAAGTCAAGATCTCTGAAGACTGGGTGATTTTTATATGGCCCAGATTTCAGTCTCATACAAGCAACCTTTCCTCCTCTTTCAAAATATGAACGACTGCTAGCATAGTTAAGGCTCCGTTACACAGATTATTCAACTAGAGTAGGGAAGAAGACTAGATAGCCAATCCTCATTTTTTTTATTTCACCTGTGTAGCTACAGCCTATAAATCAATGATTTCTGTTCTGACAGATCACAGCTGCCAAATCCCTACTGCCATCCTCTCTGTGCAAAAGTGCTTTGTCGTCATAAACAGGATTTCTGTTTACACCACCCAGCAGGAACTGAAAAAAGAGGGAAGACTTGAAAGACAAATTAGCTCCCTGCTTGAAGAAAAGTATGAGCCAAAACCTTTACCAAAGAGGTTCAACTCCAAGTCTAATAGAATACATGGGCAAGGCAGGGAGGCTTTACAATCTTTTTTTTGTTTGAAGAGCTGTGAGAATGTATCTAGATCATCTGAAGGGCCCTAACATCAAGTGCCAGTATAACCTTACACAAAAATCAATTCCAGATGGATAAAAAATTCAAATAAAAACATAAAAAGGCTAAGACATGTGGATAAATATTTTTCTAATCTTGAAGTAAGGAAACTTCTCTAAATATATCATGAAAATAAGAAATTATAAAAGACTGAAGATTTTGACTACATAAAAATTAGAATCTATACAGCAAAAAATCATAAATAAGGTGAAAAGGGATACAGAAAATCTAAGGAAAATATATTTGTGGTATCTCTGGCAAGCAAAAGGAAAATATCCTTATTACACAAGGAGTTCTTATCAGCAACTGAGAAAAAAAACTGAATTCCTAAAAGGAAAATATACCAAAGACACAAAGTTAAGGACAGACAATAAAAATGTGGAAGGATGTTCACTCTCACTAAAAATCAAATAAATTTGAATTGAATAAGAATGACCTATCATTTTTCAACCCTCAGATTGACAGAAATGAGTGCTCTTGTCCACTGTTGGTAGATGTATAAATTGGCATAACCTTTGTTTATAGATGAAAAAGTTGGAGAAAACTGAAAGCCTACTAATAGGGGGTTTATTAGGTAAATTATAGCACATGCATCATATATACAAATAGTCTTAAAAGATCCGTGCTTAAGTGGAAAGACTTTCATTAAATACTAGTCATTCTTTGAAACAGCATGTTATGATCTCATTTATATAAAATCCTATATATCAATCAGCATTGCAAGATGTATGCGAAGATATTCATGAAAAGGTTAATAACTGTTATTTCTGGGTGATTTCTGAGTTAAAGGGCAAAATTATATTTTACGTAGTTTTATTGTACTGCTTGAATTTTCTACAATGCATTATTATATCTTATAAAAATTAAGCTATTTTAAAATCATTTCAAGCCAAACACAAAATAATTTTATAAATTTCTAATATTTGAAATCCCCAACCAGCCTAAATCAGTATCATTTCTGACCACCAAGAAAATAGAGTTGACAAAGTTCTTTCAAAAAATAAATAAATAAAGTTCTGGTAAATAAAATTTGGTCACAAATTACTTAACTTTAATCAGACAGTTCTAATTCGGAATCTGTACCCAAAGTGAAGCAAATTTTTGGAAGTCCTTCCTGGGAGAAGGAATAGCCAGCACACACTGGAGGCAATGAGCCAGGCAGAGCTCCTTGCTTTGTCAGTAGACAGACATTTATTTTTGCTTACCAAAATAATCCAGTTGTATCATTCCAACAAATTATCCCTACCTAACTTTTGAAATTGCAATATTTCTGGACTAGTTCAGGCAGATTAACATGTCATCTTACCTTTTCACTTCAAGGAAGAAATGTATTTTAGTACGAAAGTGCAACATTTAGGCAATTTGAAATCACCATACAGCCCTAACTATAGTGAACCAAATATCAATTTGCTTTTAAGTTGCTGTTATAAATTGCTCATAATAAGCTTTACGAAGAAATGTCTATCATATCAAGGAAAATCATATGTGAATAAGAAATGATATATTCCAACATAAGCAGATTGATTAAATATTCTCAGCAGAGCAGTATGTTAAAATAAAACCTCAAATTTGGAGATGCCAACTATAAATGTTCGTTATTATGAGACAAGTTCCCTTCAAATGTGCTCTGTTAGTTCCATAAATATCTCACAGTTCACAGAATTCTAAAAATCTTACTGCATTCTTTTGCTATAAAACTGTGAAAATAGAATTATATTTACTTCTGGAAAAAATTTAAATGACTTTCTCACTCATACTTCACTAAATTATATTCAGTCATTCAAGTATTTAAGTTAAAATACTTTTCTTTGCTTCATAAAGCTAAGAACAACTTAAATAACACAGACTTGTAATGAAGTATCAAAAAATGTTTTCTAGTATCTTGCCTATGGACTAAGCTATCCATAAATATTTGTTAAATAGACATTTAACAATTTAATTAGAAATATCTAAATGAATAGAACAGTATACCTGGTTGGCAACTAAGAATATAAAAATACACTGCAGTGAGTTGATGTGCACGATCACAGACTTTAGTTGTGGAAAGTACCTGTTTTTAGGATGGTGAAGCTGAAAAGCCCTGTATATTTCACAGTATGGCAGGGTGATCAGAGTGTGATTATAGTGGGACTTACTGAAAAGGAAAATAAGAGTAATAAGAATATAATGAATGTCAGCAGAATTCCTGGATCTCAAAAATGTTATGCTCTTATTAAATTCTAAGAACAGGAAACACTATGAGACAAGGCTGGATCTTAGATAAATGTAAGGCCAACCAACTCTTGACAAAGCTGTTCAGTCACTCCCAGAAGCCCAAGCTAAACTTGGCCCACATTTACCAAGGAAGCCGTGAATACTCACTCTGGAAGCCTCAGAGGCCTCTCATGGCCAAAATGCCAAGGCGGGGAAATTGTACAGTCACCTATGTGGCCATTAGGAATTAATTATACCTGCAGCCACTGTAGCTTCAACTGGTTTATTCTGAGTACAGGTCCATGGAAAATGATCCATATGGCTCCCCAGATCTGCTTCTAATGAAATGTACATGTGTGTCTGTGTGTGTTTACAAACATATATCTGGGAATGTTAAGTACATATCATAAATTTATATGTAATTATTAAAGATATATACCTTATTATATACATGTGATTATTATATATCTACGTGTGTGTGTATATGTGTGTGTGTGTGTGTGTGTGTGTATTTCAGCTCTGAAATAAATGCTTAAATGTAAAATCCTGTCTTTGAGTAGGCAAGACCTCCTGCACAGAAGCTGGCAGAAGAGTTTGCTTAAACAACAGCAAAGCAGTGACTCATCTGTGTTTTCACAACATGTTTCTACCCAGTAACATGTCTATTTGCAGCCTGACAATAAAGGCCCTATGTGAACTATCTTTGAGCCGTTTGCTTTTAAAAAGACAAGGGCACTGTTCTCAGTTGACTCAGTTCAGCTGCTTGTGCTTTTGAGAATAACCCATTGCTACATTTATGAAAGCATGTAATACAACTGAAAATTATTTCAGGCTGTGCCAGTGCTTTTCTTCTTAGTCTTCATATCTTGTTGAGAGTGTCAAATAGAACCAGAGAACCTAACCCCCTAAATGAGCCTACTAGGGCTGTCTCCTGGGGCACAGAAAAAGACAGCTTTATCAACACCCTAGACTGTAAATACTGGCAGGATAGGCTTCCTATCTATTTTGGTCACTTATCTATATCCCCAGCACTTAAAATAGTGTCTGGCACAGAGTAGACATCAAATAAATATTTTCAAGGGAACAAATCAACCTTCCATAGACTTATGAAACAACCTGGGCCTTAGCACCAAACCCACAAAATACTTCGTCGTCCTGATGTCCAGGCCAGAAGACTGGCCCTGCCAGAGCATCAAATCTTCTGTGTGTTAAAGTATATACCCTTTCAGTGTTAGGATACTCTTCACTATTTCAAGTCACCTAACTTCCTGGTCCTTAAAATAGATAAAATCAACATATAGATTCTTAACATCCCGACTGTGGAGAGCGTTTATGTTTCTCCTAAAGTCTTCAGAACCCAGAAACAGCTTCCTCCACCAGCAAGGCCTTTCCTATCTAATTTATCCCAGAGAAGAAGAATGCCCATATTAATGTTGCCCAACAGAATCCTTTACTTTCCCAAGAACTCACTCGTATAGAAATGAATTCACCTAGGAGGGGTCAACAATAGACTTTAAAGACTTCTCATCTCAGATGCAGTATTCTAAAGCTAGGAAATTCAATTCAGTGGTTTTTACTGTTTTCTCAATTCAGTGTTTTTTAAAGGCAATAAACAACACATAGAAAGTGTCATAATGTCTCCATTTCGATGGGAAGAACGTCCATGAAAATAAAAGTGTTGAAAAAATATCTGCACAAAAATAAACAAATAGAAACAGACTCACAGATACAGAGATCAGATGGATAGTTGCCAAATGGAAGGGGGCTGGGGGACTGGGTGAAAAAGGAGATTGGTAGTCACAAAACAGTCACGGGGTGTAAAGCACAGCATAGGGAATATAGTCGATAATATTGTAATAACTGTGTACAGTGCGAGGTGAGTGCTTGCAGTTTCGGGGTGGGGAGACCACTTTGTAAAGTATATGATTGTCTAACCGCTATGCTATACGCTTGAAACTAATACAAAATAATATTGACTGTAAACTGTAATTGAAAAATAAATTTTTAAAAATCTGCACAAAAAAGTCTTTATATTCTAAAAGACAAGATGGTTTTGTTCTTGCTGCCCTCTCGAAATCACAGTTCTCTTTTCTTTTCTAAACATTGGGCTGCCTGTATTACCTACCACATGCTGGCCTAAGGGTGCTTCTCCAGTGCCTTTGCTCCGCCCCTCCCCGCCCCCGTTTCCTTGAAGGATCTGTTCTAGTTCTCATTTCACTTTCATTTGGATGAAAACTAGCTATCTCGTTTGAATACAGTCAGATTTTATAAAACCTCTATTACTGATATCGCTGTCATAATTTAAATGTTTCATTTCTATCTTATGGGAAAGAAAGGGTGAGAGGGCGCAGGGGAACGCCTTCTTCATACACTTCACCTCTGCGTGCTGCCACGCTTAGTCTCCGTTCCCCAGGCCGCAGCTCTGTCACTGGGAACACACACAGATATGTGGCCCCGGGCCAGCACAATGTTAGTTTTAAAATCTTAATCAGTTGCCGATATTTTTAAATCACCAGATTTCAACCTCTCTTGGAAAATCAGAAAATGAAATAATACTGAGAACACATTCCCGTGGAAACAAGCAGACCGAGTGGCAACTGCTTCTTGCCCATAGAGCACAAGCTCTCAGGAGTCCCCACGTCCCCAGCTGTGAGAAAGCCCGAGCGAGCCATGTGGAAAAAGTCACGTGGAGAGGCCTCAGTCCCCAGCTCCCGCACACATCCCAGCCCGGGCACCAGACGTGTGAGTGAAGAAGCCTTCAGGTGACTCCAACCTTAGCTGCTGTCTCACAAGTATATGAGGACCAAAGAGGGGACCCCCCCTAGCGGAGCCCATCGACCACCCCGACCGTGAGAGAGAAAATGGTTGTTACAAGCCTCTAAGTTTTGGGATAATAATGCTATGCAGTGGTAGATAAGAACTAAAAGATAAAAAGTGCTCTTAAGAAACTAAATTCAATTATTTAAAATAGTTTCTCCCTTTTCACTTGGAGCAATATAGATAGGCTCCATCTTATTTTTTGTGTTCAGGCAGAAAGCTAAAACATAAATGTGCCCAGGGAAGAAAAAGGAATGAAAGAAAAGCAATAGTTTGGAATCAGCTGTATCTTTTTTTAAATTAAGCCTGCTGGCAGAACTGAGGAATGTCACATAGGTTAAACAGTAATATTATACGTAGGAAAAGAGGACGGAGTTTGAAAAGGGATTGAGTCTGGTTCTTTATTTAAGAATATCACTTTCACTCTGGTCACTACCTAGCACAAGGCCTATGTTTTTCTTAATGACTAGATCAACTAAAAGTAGTTTTATACATATTTTTCTGATTGAGGGAACCTGAAGTGTCTTTTTTTATCACTGAAACCTTGGGTATTATTGATACAAAAGGAAAGCAAATGCCACCTGCAAAGTAACCAACAAATTGTGGTTCCCACAAAATACAGTGTACGTCAATCCAGAGTTTTCACAGCTTAATGAGAAGCAGATTTAGGAACAGAAGAAAGAACTCTTATCTTGTATTTCTTAAAGCTGAGTTCTACTGACAGATAAGCAAATCTACCCTAGAGTAAATCACTCAATTGATAATCCTGTTGGCTCCTGTGTAAAATGAAGGGAGTTGTGCACTCCCGAAAAGAGTGTGTTCATCAAGTTTAACTTTATGGTCTATACACTCAAGGTAGTCAGAGAAGGAAAACTCTGACTCCAAAAAACCTCCGCTGCCTTGCGGCATACCTCTTCAGGGGAAAGGCTAAGGGAGTAAACCCCGACAGAAAATCCGGAGCCGGAGTCCCTGAGGCGGTTTGACGTTGTAGTCAACACCGGCAACTCCTGCGGCGCACCTGAAGCCAAGCTGTATTGACTCCGTCTTTCCCTTGGACCCTTCAGCTGCGAAGAGAGGGGGAGTCTGCTGCATGGGCAACAGCAGACCCTCCATATCACCCTGCCCAGGCTCTGTAGCTTCAGCTTCACTGGAGAGGACACTCCAGCGTCATCGCAAGATGTCAATTCAACACGGGAGGAGACAGATACCGTGTTACTCCCGAGTCGGACTGCACAGCCATTCTCGGCGGTGCAGATAGACTCTTAAGAAGCTACACCATCGTCTCTCGAGACGGACGGCTGCCGACGACGACGAGTGGAAAATCTAAACCTTGTGCCCTGCACAAAATTAAAGCAGCTAATACGCTTTTGCCCAAATAGATTCTGTATGCTCATTTCCTTCCCTTCCTTTCTCCACTTGTGACTCAAACCAGATTTCATCAAGCTATTTTTATAATTACTAAAATGTTGGAAATACAGCAGCAGGCCAGAAGCAAAGTAAAATGCAGCATCCAGAAAAAAAAAAGAAAGAAAATCGCGCTGAGTAACTGAAAGGCCATCTGCTTTTCACTGCGCTGAGCTGTCGGGCAGAGGAGGGAATCTGGGCCATACTATTTGCGTCTCCCTCAGACCAGACCCACCTGCATGTTGTCAGTGGCATCCCCAAGCAGTCCTCCAAAAGTGATAGCATTAGTTACAGTTGCCAGATAAATGAAGAGAATTGCTGACAGCGCCTGGATATTTAAAGCGTCATAAAAATCACTGGCAAAAAATGGTGCTTTCCTTTTTATGTCCTTAATTAGTCCACCACAGAACCTAGGTAGGGAGACAGCAAACATGTGACAATGTGAAATAAATGACCATCCAATTAACCAAGAGATAACTTATTAAACCACAAAGAATCTGTACTTACAGGGCTTGGCTGAACAAGGAACTATTTAATCGCTTAAGATAAAACCAGAAAACTGTAGAAGAATAAATTTTCTTGTATCTATCTGTTTTTCAGTCACCAAATTAGGTGTCACATTCCCTACAGATCAGATAGTTGGTCTTTAGATGAGAGTGAATTGTATAGATAAATTAAAATTTCTCACCTTATGAAGAAAGACATCTAAACATGTGAGCATATCATAAAAGGGTCTTTATAATATTGCCATAGCTTCCTTTCCAGCCTCATTCATTCATTCATTCAGTCAGTCAGTCATTCATTCTCCAGTCCACAAATGTTTATTGAACATGTGTGATATGCCCAGAACTAATCTGGGTGCTGGAGATACAATAGTGAATGATATAGAGAAAAAAAAAAAAATACCCACCCTCAGAAAGTTTACTTTCTGTGTGGAGGAGACAAAATAAGAAAAATGCATGGTGCTAAACTAAAAATCAAGGGAAATATGAAGTGGGGAAGAGGAGTAAGTGCTAGAGTAGCTGTGCTTGAAATATAAGAGTGGCCAGAACAGGCCTCATGACCAGTGACTTTGGGGGCAGAACCTGGAGGAACTAAGAGAGAAAACCATGCAGGTATGTGGTAGAAAAGCGCTGCAAGCTGAGCCCCACTGCAAATGCAAGCAGGTCACCTGACTAGTCCACCAGCCGGTACGCCCTCCCGGCCAGACCTCACTTCTCAGACTTCCCCCTGCCATTCCTTCTGCCTACAATGTTCTCCCTTAAAACTCAACAGCTCTCTGAAGTCTTGACCCTCCAGCCATAGTTCAGACTGCAATGACGGGCTATCACACATTATGAGAATTGTCTGTCTATCTGGGTGCTCACTGGCCCTCAGCTGTACTCAGTGTACTGCTCAGTTTACTTGGTCTGCACAGGGCCAGGCAAACTACAGACCCTTAGTGCACTGAGGAAAGGTGAAATACAGAAGAAGGAGATCTCAGTTTGCATAGTTTTAAAATAGACATACCTTCATAAAATGAGTATCCTACTTAAAAATTTTACTTAACCCAAAATGAAAAGGAGATTGTAGCAGTGGAGGAGGAAGAACTGTCATGAAAAAAGATTTAGCCAAAGCAATCTGGGTAACCTGACTTCCCAACTGCAGGCTGGGGAGACCGTGACCTGCGAGTTCGTCAGTTCTATAACAGGCACCCACTATTGAGTAAATGTACAGATACGGAATCAGGAAAGATTGGTACATTGTTCATGCTTCCTGTCATACACACCCACCCACAATGTCTGTTTTTTCTCTCTAACACCCTCTCACTCACTCCACTCCAGGCACATTGGCCACAATGCCAACCAGCTCATACCAGGCCCCTGCCGCCCCTTCTCCCAACCCCACTTGTACATGGGGTGTCTCCCACCTCATCTAGGACTTCCCTCAAATGTTGCGATGGTCTTTAAGGCCGTCCCTGGCCACCCTATCTAAGACATCTTTCTCCCATCACATACTTCCTACTTCTCTTGTTTTTCTCAATAAAACCATCACCACATTCCCTCTATTTGTTCACTGTCTCCAACACTACAAAGTAAGACCCACAAGGACAGGGGTTTTTGTTCAGTTCACTGTTGCATCCCCAGGGGCTGTGACTATTAGGTACACTAGAAATATGTGTTGTCTAAACAGATGTACAAACCAGTGAATAAAATGCTGATAGAGAGATGGAGGGAAATTTAGATCTAAGGACAACCTCATCATGAGTGACCAAAGAATCCATTACTTACCGTCCAGTTTTCTGCAGTTCTTCACTGTCCCCATGTCCTCCTCCTCCATGGCCTCCATCGTGGGGTGTGTCCCCATTCATCTGAATATTCTCGCCACCCGAGTACATGTTCTTTCTGAAACAACAGAGCCCAAGAGAATATTAGTTTACTGTACTTACCCGCCTCTCAGCTGTGTCATGCACCAGCTAATGAAGAGATGACCTGAAAACCCTTTGGGAGAAAGATCACTGTTTCCTTCTGCTGTCCTAACAGACAATTCTGAAAGTGTTATACTTAGAATCAAGACAAATGATTGGAGGAATAGGAAAGCTGAACAAATTGTATATTGTACAAGATACAGCCCATTTTACCTGGAAAAGAACACATTTCCAGAAAATGGCTTCTCAATTATCTCTCAATTTCTTTTTTTTCCCCTCTATTTCACTTTATTTTTAGTTGTATTTTTCCCATTCCATTTATCCCCCAAATACTCCCCTCCCCCTGCAATCCCCACACTGTTGTCCATGTCTATGAGTCCTTTTTCCTTTTCACTCGCTCCTCCATCCCATTCACTCGATTTCTTAATCTCTTAAATCTACAGAGCCTCATCTTTTATAAAATGATCTGTCCACATGCACAGGGAGTCCCCAAAACATCTCCAAAGAATCTCTGAGAGCTCTAATTTATAATCACCAAAGAACATCACAATATATAACATTCATTGTACAGTGTCAATGAAATGTCAAACCAAAGCACATGTGTGATTCATCTGAGATGAGATAATACATCGAGTTAAATAGGAACCTAAAAATATCAGGACAGTTGCCTGACTCCATTTCCTTTGCCAAACATAACCTCCTTCTCAAGGTTTAACACCCCCAATGTTTGATGATTTACCTTTTGTCAGATGATGGAAGACTCTTAGGAGGCTCTATCCTGATCGCTGGATCCCATTCCCCAGGAGGAAGGACAATGACTTCATCTAGGAACTCATCAATGCCAGCAATCAGGTCCTGCCTATCTTTTGCTTTATAAGCAATGTCATGGAACACCTAAGGAAAAATAAGAGATGTGCTAATCCAACATGGTAAATCTCCACATCCCTCACACATCCAGCCTGAAGAATGCAATCCATAATCCACTTCAATATTACTATAACCACACTCTCATATTTCCTGTTATTCTGCATGCCCCAAAATATTTCAGTAATAAACTGAAAGAATATATGGAGAAGCATGAGAAAACAAATGGCTGTTCCTTTTATGTATGTTTTTTTCCTACCAGTGCTGTAAAATAGTATTGCCTTTCACCTCCCACTGCTATGTAGCATTATTGATATTGTTGCTATGGAAACCAGATGAAAATGATTTAGGGAAAGATACTGAGGAGTCATTCCCTGAAATAAAAACTACCAGGACAAACCAATGCTGATAATTCAAGAAGGAAAGTTCAAGCTGAGTGTTAAGATTGGGTTGAGACCCAAACACTGCAGCCCTCAAACACACAAATACTGTTAGCTATTAAAAAAAGAAAAAGCAGAGTTATATTGGCAAGACATAAAGCAAAGGACTTTCAGTAGGTGATTCTCTGTGCAGCTATGAAAGGCGGAGGAGCTGTGTAAGGGCCTTTCAGATCATCAGCTAGGTGAGAAGAATGAAAGAACTGACAAGAGGATTATGTACATTCAGGAACATAGACAGTGCCTATCTGTTTGTTTAGTCATCAAGGCAATAACTAAACCATCTAAGGCAGCAAATGCTCCAAGTCTTTTATGCAAATATCCAAAGCAGGCACTTCCTGAATGCACATCATTCAATTAGAATGATGTGGTTGTCAGCCTTCTTTACAATGAGGTAGTCATTCATGGCAAATAAGCTGACATCTACACAGTTTCCAAAAGTAAATTTTATGTTGGAATAAAATATATTTCCCTTTATTTTCTAAACATATTTTTTTCCTTCTTAAAACTGATGTATGTCAAATATTCTTTAAAAAGTTCAAGTCACTGAATTACCTTACAGTGGCAGCCAAATCACAGTATGAAAACACTCAAGTCAGACATTCAGAGATCACCATCTTCCCAACTCCCTACCTCGTCAGACATCAGGGTGGCAATGGCTCTGCCAATCTCATGGTACGACTTGGCTTTCCCCTTAGGACCTAGGAGAATGAATAAGAACCTAATGGAAGAGGAAAGAAGGAAAGGCTGTAACACACATTTCATCAAACTTAAAATACCTAAAACTGAGACACGTTTATCCTGGTTCATAAAAACGTTAGGCCTAGAATACATCTTTAAACAAAAGTAATATTCTTGGTAATATGACAAATACTCTTTCAACTATAGTGAAACATAACTGATTGTTTAGTTTATTTGGAGGCAACGGAGAATTTAGCACAGAAACCTGAAAAGCTTCTTCACTGAGAAGGAAAGGTTCATTTGATCTTTCTTTTCTAAACCTTCTTTCCTCTCCATTTCTACTGAATTACAGAATCTTAGAAAAAAACTCATTATACACAATAACTAGAAAGGCTTAGTACATCTCCAGATTTCTCTGACTTTTCCTTACCTATTTTGGGCAATGACATATGATCTTCTCCAGACTTTTAAGAAATGTTTCTACTTAGAAGTGACTGGCTGTCAGCAAAAACCAAGTCTTCTCTAAGTAAGCCACATGCTCACAGCCAAAGTAAAGAAAGAGAAATCGGGGGAAAAAAATCAAAATAAAGCATCATACACATTTAAAGGTTTTGTGTGTGTGTGTGTGTGTGGGTGTCCTCATTTTCCTTTCCAAACTTGTTTTCTTGATAATGCTCAAGCACTGCTCTGCAGTAAGTAGTCCTGAAACTTGCAATAATAAGCTTATCCCCAATCAGGTTCCCTTAAATCATGGTGGAAGAAATCCCTCACTGATCACAAGAGTAAAGATGCATGTCTTTACTATGGAGGAGGAAACCTGATACCTAAATGAATAAGAAAAAATATACTAAAGGCAACATCGGATAAATTCCTGCCTTGCTTACGATCACATCTTACCTAACACAAAGATAATGAGAACAATAAAAATGACCACATCATATATTTGCACAACTTTTTAAAGCTTGCAAAACATTTCACATTCATCACCTCATTTAAATTCCATACAACCCTTTGCAATAAGGATGAGTATCCTGTTCCTGTTTAATGGTGAAGAAACCAAGGCTCAAGGAGGTTAATGGATGAGCCCAAAGACTGTGCTTAGTAAATGAGACAGAGTAGATAGGCCTTCCTACCTTTTTCCTTTTCAGCCCATGATTCTGCCTAATATTACCTACCCAACCTACATATACCGTGATTCAGTAGAGAAAGGCCATCCAACAATGACTCCATAGATCATCCTGGGAAAAGATGTGGATATTTAGCTGGGGGCAAGAAACCTTAGGTAAAATTTTATGAGACCAGGAATGGCTAAGGACTTAGCTTAGTAAAATTTTTATTTTTTACTTATTTATTTCTATACTGCAATTTAAGTAAAAAAGGATTGATAGCAAGTACTCTTGAATGTGTTAGGGTCTGTTCCAAAATGCCTTTGAATAGATCATTCTTTTTTTTAAATTTTTTTATTTTCATTATAAAATTCAATCCAAAGAAGAAAAAACAGAAATTAAGAACATAAGAAGCTATCTGAAACTATGGAAACTCCAATTTTATCTCAGAATAACCATAAAGCCATTCAGTACTTATTTGCTTAGAAACCAGCTCTGGAGTGGGCAGCAGGCTCACTACAAGTGTTATCATAGTAGATAAAATAGCAAAAGCAATCAGCAGGCACAAAGGTCTGCCCAAGGATAAAGGAAGCCATTACTGGAATTGGATTTTAGTTCTAGCACTGAAGTTTAACTGAGACTAGAACTTTTCTTCCTTTGAAACTGGACCTAAATCATATACCACTACATGTAGTATTATACAGTGCTCCTTTATGACAGTAAAACGGATTTTTCTTAAGAAATTAATCACTGATTTGAATGCAACACATGCAAAAAATATTCAACCACCAAGGCAAAATGCAAATTAAGAAACACCTATAGTATGGTAACATTTTTCCACCTTATCTGCCTATCTGCTAATGGCCAGCTGTCAGGAAGGACAATAAGGGTGTGATTTTAGGCAAAGGGGATAGGTGCAGTGCGGCAAGATACCATATGATCTCACCTATAAGAGGAACCTAATGAACAGAACAAACAAATGAGCAAAAAAGAACCAGAGATATAGAAACAGGGAGCAGACTGACAGTGACCAGAGGGGACGGGGGAGGGGGAAAAGGGAGGAAAGAGGGGAAGGGTCTAGTCAAGGAACAAGTATAAATGAGCCATCGACATGGACAACAGGGTGGGGACTGACTGTGGGAGCCGGGGTGGGGGCGGGAGGTGGGCAGGGCAGTGGAGAGCAAAGGGGGAAAATTGGGACAACTGTAAAAGAATAACAACAACAAGAAAAGGCAAAAAATACAAGAAAATGGATATCTGGATTTTTACTTGATACATTTTAAAATAATGAGGTTCCGTTTCCTTCCATTTTTTATTATTTTAATATATCTAAATATTAGTTTTTCTGTAATACCTGTATGTAATATCTAAAACCTTTCCAGAATGACTCTGAACCTCTCCCTGCCTCTCCCTAGCACCTCCATCATGGTCGTAGTTTACAAATATCCATTATGGACATACACATTTATCAACTGACACATGAGTTAATTTTCAGATTGACTACATGGCAACAAAGCCAATATACTCTCTTGTTAAACAGTGAGTAAAATGCTCTCAGTCATTAATAGTCCTCAAATATAGATTTTGTCAGATAATAGGTGACTATTCCAAGAGCTCTTGAAATAATGGAGCCTCTAAGTTAAATCCTATGAGATGAGAGCATACATTTTCTTTTTAAAAAAAATAATTCTTATTGAATTCATTAGGTTAACATTTGTTAAAAAAATTATATAGGTTTCAAGTGTACATTTCTATAACACATCATCTGTATATTGTATTGTGTGTTCACCATCCAAAGTCAACTCTCTTTCCATCCCTATTTAAGCCCCTTTATCCTCTCCTACCTCCCCACAACCCCCTTTTCCTCTAGTAATCATCATACCATTATCTGTGTGTGTGAGGTTTTTTTAATCCCTTTACCTTTTTCATCCAGCCCCCAACCCACCTCCCTTCTAACAGCTGTCAGTCTGTTCTCTGTATCTACATGTTTGTTTTTGTTTTGTTTATTTTGTTCATTAGATTCCACATATGAGTGAAATTATATGGTATATGTCTCTCTTTGGCTTACTTCACTTAGCATAATACTCTCCAGGTCCACCCATGTGTCTTCTTTAAGGTTTCCTTCTTTTTTATGGGTCAGTAGTATTCCTTGTGTAAATGTAACACAGCTTTTTTTTCATCCACTTATCTACTGATGAACACTTGGGCTGCTTCCAAATCTTGGCTGTTATAAATAACACTGCAATGAACATAGGTGTGCTCATATTCTTTTGCATTAGTGTTTCAGGTTTCTTATAATTATTTACTCTGGTCTTTGCGAAATAGTTCCAAAGAATGAGTTGAAGTAGCAGGCCAATGGTAAATATAACACGTATCAAAGCAAAACCCGTATATGAGAATTACAATGTTTTGGTGACTTCATTAAATTAGATATGAAGGTATAATTCCTCTTTCTTAGGTAATTTAATTTATATATAGGTAATTCATATATATGTGTGTGTGTGTGTGTGTGTGTGTGTGTATAATCTTCTTCTTTGATGAAAAGTCATCAAGTGTCAAACAGAAATAACATCTTACATATCAGTTAAAATTTCTGCATTACTCCAGTCAGGAACCATTCAGTAAATCCATCTCCTTAGAATAATATAAAGAATAAAATAGAAAATGTGGCCATCTTTAAGTAGCAGGAAACATCACCTCAGGTCGAGAATTTCACCTATAGAAACGGAGACCCTTAATAAATCTCTAATTTGAACTGTATTGTTGAAATGAGCATGAAAGATTTGGGAAAACAGAACAACTCATCAAGTTAAAGTTCCTTCTGCTTGAAACATGTTCTCTTCCCTTCAAACCTCAAAGAAGTGAAAGCTGTTACCACTTTTATGGTAGAAGTACATCTTGCCAAACTCAGCTTTTATAATGTACTGAAAACTTCTTTCATGGCCCAAGCTGTTTTTTGTCAATAGACAGATGTTATTTTTAACCAGAAGCCTTTTTCTTTATTAACAAATTAGAGTAAACATCACATTTGTGTGGCTGGAAGGACACAGCCCATGTTAACAGCTCAGGGTAAAAAAGTAATTTATGTTACTAAGTTCTTTTGATTCACTCATAACCAGAAATAAGTCATAGTTAGGATTTTTTACAGAGCCTAGTCATCACTGGAATCTTCATGAAGCACTTCTATCTATTCTTGTGAGCTTTTTCATGTAACTGATTATGCCTGGGGAGGATGCCTGTAGCATTTTCCACAACAAAAATAAGTGCCAGATGAACGGTGTCCGGAACCAATGGACGATACTCACATTCACAAAATAATTATAGCCAGAAACAGAGCATAATACCAGAAAAAGAGCCAGCCTTCCTAAACCACTCAATCTTTTTAGAAAGGATGTGCACCCCCCCCCTTCCTGATATATCACAGCTATTTCTAGAATAAACTCAGCATTTACCATCCTTTACTCCCTTCTCTCAAAACAACAGTGAATCAAATAACCCATTATTTATATTTCATAGCTTTGGGAAATGTGGCTGAACTGCAGCTTCCACAATAGATTCACAAGGGCCACAAACCAACCATAACCAACCACATTACTTACGTAAACAGCAGCTAGCAGTTGGATTGTTAAACGACACAGAACTGAACTAGCAGGACCTCCATCTCAAGCCCTCTAATAGGATGTTTTATGGTTTTGACAATTAAGTACAAACTACATTTTTTAGGCAAATAATCATTTATAACATCAAATATATTTTAACTTACAGTGAAACGAAAGATGTAAACATTCTAACATTTTAGAGGGCTCAAACACCCTGAATAACTATTTGCCTTGGATGTGAAAATCAAGGTCAGGAAAGGACAAACCGATCAGGAGCTTTTATTATTCTTTATGGGAAAACACTAAAGTATTTTATTCCAACCCATTCTAGATACTGCCTTAAATTCTCCCTAAAAGCCTGGCCTCAGAGTCAGAAATCAGCAGGTCTATTTCTAGCACTGATAGTGAACCTTCCCTTTGCTTCCTTCTTTCAGCTATAAAATTGGAATAATAATATTTATCCCCTACATAATTCATAAATATGAGTTAGTAGCAGCCTCTGTGGATAGACAAAGATGACTGCAAGCAAAGTGCATGCAAGATGCTAGGAAAACCATAAATGTATCCTACCGCGTGGCCAAAGCTCAAAAGACCATTTGCTGTTTGCTTTTGCATGGATGGCAAGAATGGCCCCTACATAGGTAACATCCCTATAAACGGAAAGCTAAAACAGATCAACCAAATAACAGAGTAGAGAAACTTGTGAACTCCACCCAGGGCAACTCCTAGAGCTACCGTTCCTAAAAGGTGCCAAGATGTAATACTGTTTATTATAAATAATAAGAAGCATAAGAGCACAACTTTCTTCTGCCTTCAAAAGGGAAAACGGTCATTACAAGATGTGCACAAAAGCAGACTTTCGGGTCTCCCTGCAGCACACCGGGGTAACGTGCATGTTAAAGCACAGGGCTGAGTGCAGAGGCAGTCCTTCACAATGACTATCACATTCCTTGTGGGATTTCCTTTATTGGATTTCACAGGATGCAGCCATTGTAAACAGCCCCCACATTACTCATGCACAAAAAGCCTAACGAGACTCCCTACTCAGTGATTACAGCCTGCACTGGTTCAGAGGACAGCAAATGGATGAAATTATTTCCTGGAAAAATGTTAACATGCTAGGATATATTGTTCAGATTATTGCCTCAAAATAGTTTTATGACATTATTGAATTACATTCCCTTGAATTGCTGGGCTCCTTTTGTTAATTTCAATGATGCTATATTTCACCTCTAGACTACGGCCATGCTCTGGTACAGAAGAAAAGAATGAGACAAGCAGAAGCAGATGATAAGAGGAACACAAAAAGGGTCATGATTTGCTACTCAGTAAACTCATACTATTGTTAAAGAGTCTTTGAAAGTATTTTTTATTTGTAGCTTTTAAAAATAATAATAAAAATGAAAAATCAAGAGCAATTTAACACTCCTTGGCATGTTTTCTTTTTTCTTTCAAGCCCCAGTAAAGTTAGTCCAAAGAGACACAAATAAAACCATAGGGTTTTTTATTCAGCTGTGGTCTGAGTCAGCCAGCTTTCGCCAAGTGACTGATAGAACTTCAAGGCTCTGCTGGCATGTTTTCAAGCAAAAAGCTAAGTTACAGAAAACACAAATCATGGTAATCCCACAGACTGAACGAGCAATGATCGTGTTCTTTCCTCGGCTATTGTCCAATGGCTGCCTAATAATGACGAGTATTATGCCCATTTTAAGTGTCTAAGAAATATAAAAATGAGTAAAAAATACCTGTATGATCATAAAGAATGTCCTGTGATCTATAAATTGGGAGGCAATAAAATAAATGTTCTAATTTTCCTCCTAATTTGGCTCAAAACAAACCTTGAGCCCCTTGTCATGGTCAGTTAATCATGCTCAGACCATCTGAGATCCCTGAGAAGGATTCATATCCCTTCCTGCTCATGTGGAGAAGTCTAAAGAAGAGAAAAATCATCTGTTCTTCCTCTAGGACTCAAAAAAGTACACACATACACCCCCAAAAAGTTCCTATTCATGTGATAACTTTCAGACATCAATTTGAAGATTACAAACTTCTCTTCAAACTCTTCTTTAGCACAAGTTTAAGTGAAGCATTAACTTACATTCCCATATTGCATATCATAAGTGAAGCTCGCTAACACTATCGAGCACAGTTGCAGAGGGAGATCAACAGGACTGGTTTGAAGATACTGTGCAAGTGTGCAAATTTAAGGGTGCAGCTTTATAATTTTATATGTCTGTATATGTATATATATGCATATACATAATTTCAATTTTCTGATAAAAAGTAAGGCAAATAAAAGCAACTCTGACATCTGAACCAATTACCATCTGTATGAGGTAGGGCAAGTTACTTACACTCTAAGACTCAGTTTCTTCATCTAAAAATTCGTATACCAACTATTTATACTTAAAAGATATTGTGAGGATTAAACAGACTAATCCATAAGAAGAAACTAGTACATGGTTCAAGAAATGGTTTTAATTTTTAGTATGATTACTACTATATAAGTATTAAGAAATGTGACAGCCATGAAAGTCAAATTAAACCATTATTTCAAATCAATCCTTTCCAATAATGCTCACTCTGATGTATCCTCCTTCTATTGGTTATGGATTCTCTAGCCTGAGGGAGAGGAGATTTCCCCATAATCACAATGTAGGCCCCAGCAGGTCAGGGATCAGCTCACCTGGTGGGCACCGGGACCTCAGTCAGGGCTCCCAGCATGACAGCCTGCTGTAGTCGAACAAAGGCAATGAAAGGCGAATCCAAGAAATTGACCTCACCAACAAGCACATTGGAGGCTTCTGCATCACGAGGCAGTTTTTTCATGAACTTATTCTTCAGCTGCATGGGAAGAGCCAAGAAAACACAACTTATTTCCAGAGAAGAGAACCGAAGAAACATTCCATATACCACTCAAGGGGATTCCTTTATATGAGTCTATGTGCAACAGGATCTAGCTGTAGCCATTTTCCTCTTATGTTTAACCATTCTATTAAACATTTCTCTGTGCTTTGGATTAAAAAATATTGAGGATATAATAGCACGGTTTACATATAAAACAATGTTTACATATAAGACAATTTGCTTATTGATTCACTCACTCAGTAAACATGTATTGGGAGTTTAGTAGGAGCCAGACACTGATCTAACACCTAGGAAAACAGGGAAGCATCAACTAATTACATGTCCTCCTTGGGCTCATATTCCAGCAGGGGAGAAATAAAATATGATTTGAAATAGTGATAAGTGCTAAGAAAAAAATAAAACTAGTAAGAGGGTACCTTAGGTAGGGTAGTTGGGAAAGGCCTATGAAGAGATACATTTGACACTGGAGTAAGGGGACAAGCCATGCAAAGATCTAGGCAAAGGACATTCCAGGCAAAGAGAATGGTGAGCTCAAAGCCTCTGAGATGGGAAAGAGGTTGGGAGTTAGAAGAAATAATAAGGCAAGTGTGATGGCAGCTGAAGGAGTGACGGGGAGAAGACAGCAGCAAACGAAGTTGTATAGGTAAGGGGGTGGGGGAGGGACAAGAAGGCGAAGGCCTTGAATGCCATGGTCAGGAGTTCTGGGTGTTTTAGGTGGGGCTTGACTACTAAAACCCAGGGGGCAAGGTGGAGTAGAAAGGCATAAATTTCAGAGACATTACCATGTAAACAATACTTACAACCATACGACAGAATCACACCAGCTTGCGTGTGAGTGTAGCTAGAGAAGAAGGATAAGATCTAAACCCTGGATCATGCTAGCTTTTATTAGAATGGATAGAGCTATTGGCAGGCGACACTGGGGAAGAGCAGCCAGTGATGGAGGAGGGAAGTCAGGACTTAACTGTCAGGTGAAGGAAGAGCTCGATAAGGAATGCATATCAGCTGAGTCAAAGGCAGCTGATAGCTCAAATAAATCATCACTAAGAATGGACCAATGGAAACAAAAGAATGGACCAATGAATTTGGCAAGACGAAGGTGCTCAGTGATCTTGATAAGAGCTGTTACAGTGGACAAAGGGAGCCCAGTAAAGAATGAGAGGTGAAGAAAGGGAGACATGGAGTACAGATAACTACTCTGAAAAATGTTGCTACCAAGAAAAGCCAAAAAATAGGAGGGGAGGTGGAAGAAGGCATACAATAGGAGATTTTTTAAATGGGAAATATGATAACGCTTTGGAATGTTAATGAGAATGATCTAGTAGAGGCATATTATTGCTGCATCAGGGGTAGATAACTTCAAATTCTGCTCAAGCAACTTTGAACTACTGAGAAGAGACTGTCCATCCATACCGCAAGTAGAAGGGTTATCTTCAGATGGAGAGCTTATCAATCTGAACTAGGGAAAGCAGACTATATGGGTACCGAGGGGAGGTTTGGTGGTGTGAAGAGGAGGGCTTCTGAAGAAACATTTTTGCAGTGAAACACACGTGAGCTGATGGTGAGGATGGGGAGGTATGTGTGAGTTTGAGTACAGTGGTAAAGATGCAAAGTGGTTTTCTCGATGAGTGAAGGTTGCACAACACAGTCACTTTGAAAGCTTTACTGATAGGTATTATTTCTTACTTTCCTTCCCTTCCCAACTCCCACTTAGAAGAGGGTAGTTTAAGCATCCTTCCGTGAGTGGGAAATGCCTTCCACAGCTCAAGGAAAACATTTCAGTGACCATGGAAGGACAGAGATGAGAATTTTGCAGGACCATAGGAAAGGCAGACTTCTGATATATCCTTATCAATATAAGTGTCTTTCCCCTCAAGTCAAAAGTTACCAGTGCACTTAGCATTTTGTGCCACGGATTATCACTGAGATGGGAAGTGGCAGGAATGGCACAATTTTCCCCATTAATAAAAAAGTTATAGCACACTTTCTTTTCAATTTCCATTTAAAGAGTTCCTAATTAGGGAAAATAAGTGTAACAAAAACTGATCTCTAAAACTCTATCACCCTCAGTGGCATTTTTATAGGAATTTTTTTCCTTAAATTTGGTACTTTATATGAGAAGAAAACTGTGAAGGAACAAAAAAAAAAAAAAAAAGAACAGGAAGTTGGGGCTAATAATTTAGTGGAAACTTAAAATAAAAAAGCATATATATATATATATAATGTTAGAAACATGAATACTTCTAAATAGCAAGGGACTTTTCCGAAGTTTATACCATCAGTCCTCCAAGAAATGTTAATATCAAGTTATGTTTACACTGTAAAGATGTGGAAAGAGCAGCTATGGGAAGGGTCTAAAAACATCAAACTCCCAAAACTGTTATTATGGCCTAAAGAAGTTCTCTGTAACAGTGTGGGTGGGAAACAGCCAAGTGGTCCAAACACATAGCAAACCAGCACTGCTAGAGGGATCTTCCTCAGTTCCTTCCCAGAGAGCTGCCTTTACCAACACTGGACACGAGGCTCTGAAATAATCAGATGTTACTTCTCGTCTCTCCAGCACTCTTTGCTCTAGTTAGACAGGTAATCTGATCATATCCACTCCTTTGGCATGTACCTACCCCAAACACTCATTAACAAAAACTGTCTCATTTCTACCATTCTAAACATCCTTCAGAGCTCAGCTCAACATTTCCACCATCTCAGCCCACTTTCTTGGGAACTCTGGAAGCACTCATTTCTCAATCACACTTTCGTCCATGTTTACATTTTTTCCCTGAGTTTCTTGAAGGTTAGAACAGTTGTACTGAACACCTACCCACTTTTCACATAAAAGTAATAAGATCTATAGCACTAAAAATCAGACCAAAAGAACTTCAAATGCCCAGGAAAGTTAGAGGTTTTAAAGCGTCTTGTGTCTAGATCTATCACTAAGCAGCTACCTGACTCACAACACATGCAGAAAATTCTAGTCGATTATATACTTCCACAAAATCTTTTACTAGTACTTTGTACCTTTACTGGGATCACTGTACCATCATAGAAAATTAGGAGTATATTTTTAAAGGCCAAAGGAAATAAACTGTATTCTATATGCTCTAAATAAAAGTAGTTGCAAAGATATATTCTTTTAGATCAGCATATCTCAAACTGTGCTAGTGGAGCACAAGTGTTCTGAGAAAAACTAACAGCTACTCTAAAATTAAAATGCGGGGCCCCAGAGCTCCACCCTTAGATGGCTCTTCTCTCTCCACACACACTCTCTGGGTGATCTCATCGAGTCCCGTGTCTTTAAATACCATCTATACGCTGATGAATCATACATTTATACCTTTAGCCAGGACACCTTCCCTGAACTCCAGACCTAACAACACCTTTGTTTGGATGTCTGACAGGCATTTCAAACTTCACATATCCAAAACTGAGTCTTCCTCACAGCCTCTTCAAACTAGCTCTTCCTCTAGTCTCATCTAGTTAACGGCAACGCCATTCTTCCATCGCTCAGGCCAAAACCTTACTGTCACCTTCAACGTTTCTCTTCCTCTCACGCTCTGTGTCCATTTCTTCCACAAATCTCATTGGGTCTGTGTTCAAAGTATATCCGCAATCTGACCACTTCTCACCACCTTCGCTGCCACCAGCTCCTCCACCTTCGCTGCTACCACCCTCATCCACATTACGATTATCTCTTTGCTGGATTATGGTGTTGGCCTCCTTGTTGGATTATCTGCTTCTGCCCATGCCCCACAGTCTATTCACCAAAGCAGACAGAGGTCAATTCGGGACTCAGACCAGGTCCCTCCTCTGTTCAAAAGCCTTTATTGGTACCCATATCACAAAGAGGGAAGGCAATGTCTTTATGACCACCCAGAACCCCAGCATTATCTGGCTCACCATCAATGCCTTAACCTTATTTCCACCCGCTCATTCCCAGTTTTCTTCATACCCACTACTCGAGCCTCCCCATCCTCCCTCAGATGCGCCAGGCAGACTTACTGCAGGGCCTTTACACCTGCTGCAGCTCCCTCCCTCACTTCCTTTTCCTCCAGATCTTTATTTAAAAGTCACCTTCTTCTCAGTGAGTCCCTGGCCACATTAGTTAAACTTTCAACCTCCTTGTCACCACAGATCCTTTTTAGTCCTCTTTTCTGCTTTATTTTTTTTCTTCTTTGTACTTATCACAGCCAAACATGTTATAGGTTTTACTTTTCTTCTTTATTTTCTGCCTCTCCACTAGAATGTATGCTCCATGAAGGGAGGAGTATCCATCTATTATGCTCAGTGTTATATCCCTAATGCCTAGGAGAGTGCCTGAGGAGAAAGGTTCAATAAATATTTCTTGAATGATGGTTATTATTTCTGTTCTTCCCAAGAAGCTTTTCTAACTCCTCTCTTAAGGTCATAGGTTCTAGACATACCACCAGGCCATCTAAGTGGACAAAAGGCCTAGATATGGTCAATATTAATAGACTCTGCTCCGATAACAGTGATGAGTCCAAAGGATAGATGCACAACCCAACTAAGGACAAAGCCCCTTTGGAAAATCGGTATTTGGATATATAAACATCAACGTTTTCTCTTTTACCAGAGATTGCTCCCCTGCATGTTGCAAGGCCTATCACAGGACTGTCCACATATCCAAAATGAAACAGACAGAAGCAGGAGAGAAAAAGGTCTGAGTCCCCAGTCCCTGGCCCTGCGGTCCTGCAGTTTCTTCATTCTATGAACTCATCAAGAATTCTTACCAGTTACATAAGCTAGAAAATTGCATTTGGGGCTTTATAATTAATTTGGGGTTATG
The DNA here is from genome assembly GCF_987537825.1 of Furipterus horrens. NCBI lineage: Eukaryota > Metazoa > Chordata > Mammalia > Chiroptera > Furipteridae > Furipterus > Furipterus horrens. Next base: position 173,151,244 of record NW_028327172.1, read on the forward strand.
TCTGTTTACTGAAGAGTCCAGACCCTTCAACAAAAGCACATCTGTCAAATAAATTTTAGGAATTCCAAGTTAAATAAAATTAAATAAGTTTCTATACTACAGACTCTCTCAGAGCCTTGAATATGCCTGTATGCATATGAATGCTTTTTCTCCCACTAGGAGATACATAAAACCCATCACGGTGTAAAAACAGAATGGAAAATGCTGCATCGGACAGAAATGTACTCATCTGTCATTTATTCCCACTCTCAACTCCACTTAATTCTCTTTAAACTTTATGGGCACCTACAATGCTTAGGGCCAGGAAGTGGGTACTGCAGAGAACAGACAGACCCTACTCTCCTGAAGTTTACTGTGCAATGGAGAGAAGCAAATACAGAAGTAGCTATAATGAAAGAAAAAACATAAATACCATACGAAAGGTAGACGGTTGAATGGGATGTCACAAAGTGCAGCAATCACCACACCTGATTAAAGATCTCTTTCATAAAGGTGGACTTACGAAACACTGATTTATATGTCATTTTTTTAAGTATCTCAATAATATCTGATAAAGAAAAAAAGTAATGACTGAAGTATGAAAACCAATTCTGTCCTTATTACACAGTAACTTGTAAACAATAAGAAAACAGTAAGGAAAAAGTATAAACATTAAACAAAAAGATGAAGAGTAACCCAGGAATTACAAAGAACAATAAAAGATCATGAAAACAAGAACAGGCTCTAAGGGCCTTCAAATCAGGTTGAAAATCACCCAATAAAATCATCTGGATTGAATTCCAAGGATAAAGTTTGACATTCCTTTCTTATAGATCATTAGTTTTTTCTCCAAGGGATACCCAGCCTGGATTTTATGCAGGGTCAACTATGAGAACACACACAGTGGGGGAAAAAAAAATTCCTTAACCAACCTCGATTTCAAAGAAATAGATTTCAACTGGCTGCCTTGTAGAGCTGCAATTGGTATGAGATACTATGACTAGTTTAGCTTTTTTGTAGCTTTTTTTTTTCTTTGTCTTTATCAGGCAACACCACCAACTCTGTGAATCCAGATGTGTACGTTGAAGGTTCCTTTTAGACCAGCCTGTATTCTTTCCTCCGCAGTAAGTCTTACTATAATTATCCAGAAGAATATGGCTTGCCCTCTGCCATAAATGTTTACTCTTAAAATGTCTTCACTCTTCTTACGAGCTGAGTGCATTTCTAACAACCCAGTGAACATAGTATTAACATACCAAGAAACCAGACAAATGAATTAATAAAGAAGAACAAGTACACTGATTATAAAATAGATAGCTTACTTAGGATGGTAACTCTGTGACAATGGAAAAGTTACACATATACAAGTGCTAGCTAATTGAGGTCAATCTTCCATTATCCACTTTGGTCTTAAATTCTCCTGCCCTCTTCAATGAAAGCAGTTTGCACATTTTAAGTTATCTATATGGTACCTGAAACAATGAAACTAGTAGCCAATGTTAATAACCATTTACTGGGATAACCATTTGATTAACACTATGCTCTCCGGGCCTCCTTACCATCACCCTCAGAGCCACAGCATCACCTGGTAAGCAGGTACAGGGTATCATATTATTTCTCAGTCATTAGGCAGGTCCTTAAACCCTACCTCCTTTTCTCTGCCATTATCAGCACATGTTAAAATAAGTGTATCCATAATACAGTGTCACTTATTTATAACCAGGACTACTCATGGTTTGTCATTTGAACCTGGTTAATTTGATGATAATTCTATAGGCTATTCTAACTACGAGCAATGCTTGAAAAATCATTGAAATTTGAGTATACGTTCTCATTATTTTTACAAAGCTTATACTTACTGCTACTGCTTTCTATACACTCTTTTTTCTTTTCCATGACAACGATTTTAGTCTTCCTAGCTGTATTTATTCTCAATTCACCCTGCCTAATGCCTCATGGTTATAAGCTAACTTCCACCTGTTTTTCTAAGCAAAGAGCTTATTCCTGGTGTTCTTTCCCTTCTGTTTTTCTTCCTCTTCTTTTCTCTTCTTCCTGCTGATTTTTCCCCCTTCCATTCTCTTTGGAAATTTCCAGTCCTTACTCTTTCCAAAAAAATCTCAACTGGTAAGCTCAAAATCATTCCAGGTCACCCTAGTACCATGTCCTTCCACTGCAAAGATACCTGTATTAATAGTAAAGTGAAGTCACCAGAACTACCAGTTTGCTTTACACAGTCCCAGTTTACTCCCACTGTTCTGATGCAATTATTAACATTACCTTCTTTCATTCTGAAAAGTATCATGAACTATGAAAAACATTATATGGTTACCTTACTTATTAATCTCATTGAGGCTAATTCCTGAGCAATATCTAAGATATGGTATTGAAGAATAATTACATGCTGTGGAAAAGGAAGATACAAGGAACTCAAAAGAATGAGGGGAAGAAACTTAGGTAAAGTATGTATCCTAAGCATGAATTTATTCATTTACTATATGCAAATAATATTAACTGTTAGGGTAGGAAAAAAGTATTCTTCCACTCACCATCAGTAAGATAATTTTGCCTCTGCCCACTCCCTTTCTCTACACATTGGAAAAAGTGGCCAATTGGATGGATTCCAGTTTGAAAATTCATGGGGACTTTCTTCTAATGGAAGGGTACAGTACCTCGAAGACAAGAAGCAAGCTGACCATTTGTCTTATAGTGAGTAGAGAGAGACCTGACATCTTCATCCATGCGGCTGGTTAGATTAAGTTGATGCAAAGCCTGTTTTATAGGCTCAACTATACTTTTCTATTGTAACACATATCTCTCTTAGATCTACGAATCCCAAAATTTAGATTCTCTGTGGGTGGTTGTAGGCCTGGAGCTGTGTATTTGGTGAACTAGAAATTTCCAGCCTAAATAATGTTTCTAAGAGACATCACTTCCAGCTATGATATACTGGCTTGCATCATACCAACCCTGCCATCAAGAAAAACTGAAAAGCTGCATTTTTACAATGTGTTTAAAGCAGCGATATCTGACCTTTTTCATCTCATGGCACACATAATTACTACAATTCTGTGGCAAACCAAAAAATACATAATATTTTTGTCAATATGACAAAATAATAGATAAATTTTTTATTCATTTATACTAGACAGCTAATGATGTGTTAGCTGTTGTCATGTTTTTAATTTTACAATCTAAATGAAAAGAGGTCTGTACCCCTGACTAAACAGTCAGATGTTGCATGTTTTAGAAATTCTCGTGGCACACCATTTGAAAATCCCTAGTTTAAAGGAATCAGAAAGTTACTATGACATTACAAACTTGAGGAAACAATATCTCTGAAAAAGGAAACTGCAGGGGTGAGGCTAAATTTAGCTGATATTCTTCTAAAGGCAATTGACAATTCCTAAGAAGCTACAGAGATTCAGAAATTGAGCAGATCCTTCTGCGCTCTCAAAATGATAGGAAAACATGCTAGGCATCCAGTTGGGACCCCTATAAAACAGAAACCCAAGACAAAGGGCAAACTAGGAATAGGCCAATTCACATTCAGACCGAAACCTACCTTCTAATCAGCTCACTTCCAGAATACATATTATGCTGACCTGCCCCTAACCCAAGTGCCAACCAAAAGCAAAAGAAATGATCTGTGAAGAAAGATAACATCATCAAGAGTATCAAGTTACTTCTACTATGTATATCTTATATCTAACATCCAATAGAAATTACTAGGCTTACTTGTAGGCAAGATCAAATGAGTAAAACCCAAGAGGAAAACAAAAAACAAAAAAAACCCAAAAATTAGAGACAAACGCAAAGCAGAAATACATATTGTAGTTATCAAACATGGACTTTAAAATAACTTAGTATTTTTAAAATAGTCATTGCAAGATAGAGAATTTCAGCAGAATCTATTTTAGAAACACAGCAGATGTCTTCAAAATTAAAATATGTATCATTGACTTGTTAAAGTCAATATTACTCATAATATAAAAATATGACATATCAAAATTTGTGGAATGCTATTAAACATGTACATTGAGTACAATTCATGGCCTTAAGTGCAAACACTACAAGAGAAAAAAAGCTAAAGTTCAATGATCTAAACATATATCTCAAGAATAAAACAGCACAAGAAACTTAAAGGTATAAAAGAGGAAATAATAAAAGTAAGAAAAGAAATCATGACAGAAAACAAATATACTGTTCTGATGATGTCTGTTCTATTTCATAATCTGAGGGACAATTATACACGTATATTCACACTGAGAAAAAAACGTCAAGCAGATTTGATTTATATATGTGTACATTATGATTTTTATGTGTGTACATAAATAAATCACACATATGCAATAAAACAATTATGCTACAATGAGATTTTTAATAAATAAACTATTATTCCATTGCAAATCTGGCTTACATGTAGTGCTCCCCTTGGCAGGCACCCTTAGAGAAATCAAAGAAAGTGAAAAACTAAAAACATATTCCACGGCCATAACTCATACTTTAAAAACTTTTGTAATGATTAGAAAAGATGAGAGGTAAAATACCTAGCAATATACCAAAAAATGTGGGTGTCAACCCTCCCTTCTTATTAGTTTCTCCAACATAGAGAGTAAACTTCTCTACTTTCTCTCTTCCTACAGTGCAGATCAGGCAAGTCACCTGAATGTGGTCTGTCTGAAATGATGTATTCCTGCCTTTATCTTCCAATGCCATACAAACTCTAATATCCCAACACTATTCAACCTGAATATAATATAACCTAATCAAGTATACTTTCCTCAGGCTAAAATTAGTCTCCAACAGGGCTGGGATAAAGAAGCAGACTATCAAAAGGAAACTCATGAAAACTAATCCCTGGGATAATTTTGAAATAAATTTGACCTACCAAGAACTATGTGTATCTATTTGGAGCAGACCTACACTCTCAAACTCTGGGGATTCTGGAGTATGATAGCTGAAAAAGTTTATTACCTTCAGATGGCTTCTACGGTTAATTATTGACTGTCCCTATCTCCCATCCTCCCCCCACTTTCCAGAAGCCTAAGGAAAAGAAGGGCTGATCTTTCCTAATCAAATCCTAACTCAATTAGCCTACACCAGCTTTTCTCCAGGTACTGGAAAAATAGTCCTTCTCAATGAAAGCTCTGTCTGTTTTTGTAGCAGGGGATACTCAGAACAAAGAGCAGGACTAATCTTGAGTTCCAAGGAAAAGGAAGCCTGTTTTGCTTCTAGGCTCTTTATAGCTATGAAGATGAGACAGAGGCTCTGCCTAGTTCACCAGGATTCTGCTTTGGGGTTCACAGCCAAAGCCTCAGGCAATAATACAGGGTTCCTTGGCCTTTTATTCTCTGTGTACACATTTCCCCTAATGATCTTCTAGAGATAGTGTCAGGCAGAAGACAGGGTCTGGGTGTTCCTGAACAGCCTGGACAAACAGCATCATAAACACACCCCAGTATTCCACTCCTAAATCTTACTTCTTTACTGTACATTGTATGATTGCCAAACTAGGAAATGGCAGAAGAGAAAAGATAAGAATCGCTGTTTTGTAAGTTTAACCAGTTATTGTTTTTATTCCAAGACCATGTAAGAAGAATTATCTTAAAACTTCTCTGCTAAATAAGGAAATTCTTTACTCATCTCTTAAGCTAATTTGTGGGATAGGATGTTTTTGGTGTGACTATAAACCTTTTTTGTTTTATTTTTAAGGGGAGCTCTGATTGGCCTACAGGTCATCTCCAAGCTGTGATTCAAAAGAATATTTCCAAGGCTAAATTTAAGCACCACCGGTGCAACGTCTAAGAGTACTAAAAAGAGGAACTATTGCTTGATCACCTAGAGAATCCAAAATTTGGACAATCACTTATAGTGTTGTTGGTACTTAACAGTCACAATATGGTCTGAGATTTCCAAAGTGTATAAAATATGAAAGTGTGCAAAAAAATCATTAAATAAGATGCCAAAAGGCTTGGGCTACATGTTTTTATTTTTTGATCACTCCCCTACTTTTGCCTATTCTATTTTTAAAATACAAAATGAAAACAGTCCCCTGAGAGTGAAAATTTCATTTTCTAATGTTTCCTTCCAAATATAGACATCTCACCACCATTAATGCACATAATTCCACAAAGCAGCACATTTACAAATGGCTATTAAACTAAATATAACATGAAGTACAATCCGTCAGTTCTGATTTCCCATAGAGGATGAAATTTCAAGTCTTGACCTAGTTTAAAAATCAACTTGTTAAAAATCTCTAGTCACAGTTTCTCATGTCTTATATCAATAAAAAAAAAAAAATACTACTGTCAATGTTTATAGCTATTAACAATTTTTAAACCACTTTCACATTTACCATCTTACTTGAATTCTTACAGGAAGCTTATGATAAATATATTATTTAACCATCTTACAGATAAGAGAAACTAAAGTTCGAAAAGTTTAAGGAACTCCATGAAACTCATATAGCTAAATAATCAAGCCACGTCGGAAATTCTAATCTTTAATGCTCTATCTACTTCACTGTATTGTGAAATGCTGATATTCCTGTGAACATATTTTACTACCTAACGTTTAGAACATACTGTCCTGAAATCTCTGAATCTTTTCTACAACAAACCAATGTCAAGCATCTACAATGGTTTAGGCTCTGTACAGATAACCTTTAAAAATTTTAATGACCATAATTTAGAGCACTTAACAGTATTTAATTACATAAAATAATATGAGCCAGAGAGACAGGGAAAGCAGAAAAACAAAATGAAGAGAACAGCACTTTAAAAAGTACTTTAAGAAAATCAAGAACCTGTAAACTCTATGTGGTAGCTGAGAATATTTTTTAAGTTCTTTTCCTCTTTTATTGTTGTGTGACCAAGTACTCATTAATCTCTCTAGTGGGAAATGTCCTCTACCTGCATTCCACTTTAATACTAATTACAACCTATGCCTCCAAACTTTAGCCCAAAATTACTGGGAGGATAAGCCTGACATCACTCCCCCAGCTTACCCTGACTTCGTTCTACAACAGGACCTTAGCCTCCCTCTGAGACTAGTTATCACAATGCATTCATTGGCTGACTTGGTGGAGCCTCTTATTGGGCTGTAAGTACCTTTAAGAAGGGTTCTTAAGTACCCGATAAAAAGGAGCCACATACTATTGAACTTTGTTTCCCCAGTGCCTTATAAAGGGACCGCCTTGTGATGCGTTCACTACGTGTTGGTCAAATGCATGGAACCCATGTGATCACACCTGTGTATGGCATCCTTACCCTCCACCTGAACACAGCGAGGGCACAGAAGGCTCCAGGCGAGGAACGGAGCACCTTCGGTGGTAGCAAATGTGAGAACGGTCTCTGATGGGACGCAAAAAGCCTTTACCAAAATTTATAACAGTAGGTAATAAAAAATAACTTTTATTTTTGGGTTACTTGGTAGCTACCATTCGTTGCTTTTTTAAAAATGACTGATGAAGTGCCTTCAAGTCCGACCCTTCTCCAAGATTTCTCAGTGAGATTTGAAAGCTGTCCTGCTTTTAGAGAACAGCTGCCTGTTGAATTCCTTCTTACAATTTCAAGTCTCTGGTCAGTAAAACTGCATTCTAAAGGCACTGTCATTACCAAGAGGCACAAAAGTCTTCAATAATAATTTTAAATTATTAGTAGTAATACTAATAATGATTGCTAACATCTTTTAATCAATGGTTCCTGGGTGGGCACCAGACCAGGAACTCTCTACATGCATTATCTTATTAAATTCTCACATTTCTAGAAGAAGTTACCATTGTCAAAATTTATCCCTGAGGAAATGAGATTTAGAGGTTACACAACTTGACTAAGATTATGAAGCTGGGAAAGAAAGAGAGCAGATTCGAACCAAAGGCTGTCTGTCTCCAGAGTCAAAGCTTCCCCATGCTGAGCGCTTCATGATTGTTCTCCAGCTGATTTAAGTTCAAGCAGAGAAAAGAGAATGAGCTTTAGTGAGTTAGACAAAGCTGTGTGTAATCTCAAGTCTTCCTCTTACTAGCTCCGAGACCTTGGCCAACTACTTCATTTCTCTAAGCTGAGTTTCCTCATCTGGAAAATGGGGATAATAAGGGATCCCTTCATAGAGTTCAGAAGAGTAAATGAGATGGTGTTTGAAAGTGTTTATGCACAGTGTTGAGCAAATAACAGGCCATTCAATAAATGTGTTAAATGAAGAAGTATTAGGAGGCCCTGAACCAAAAGAACATTGATGGGAACAGAATATTGGAAACAGATTTTAGAAAAATTAAAATCCAGAGTATTAGGACTTGTCAAATGCCTGTATAGAGGGAGTGAAGGTGAAGGAAGACTCAAGAACGACACACACCACCAGAAGTGCATTTCTTCAAATGCCCGATGCTCCCTTACGTCAAAAGCAAGTGTTTCACCAATACTGGTGAGTAACAGATGTGCCAGCGCCAATTTGGCTGAGCACCAGAAATGCCTATGCCCTGAGTTTTCATTCATTTTAACCTAAGCAAGAGTTACTGAGAAGACCATAGAGTTATTAGCTTCTGCATTTAGCCTCTTTATCTTGTAAAGTCAAGTTGATAATAATGCATTATATGTCATATATAATATGTAAAATGCTTCTAGTACAGTATCTGAAGTAGCATGATAGACATTCACTAAATGGTAATAATTATTATCATGTTAAAGTTTTAATATAAATCTATAACATATGGAAAACAGATGATGTGGCAAAATACATTTTATCTCTCCCAAAGGAATAAAGTTACACTGGCACCACATTTAATTCAGAAATACAACTCTCTGAATTATAGACAGAAATCTCTTTCCCCACTTTGTATCATAGACTTAAAGGTGATTATTCATCCAGTAGAGTACCTCTCTGGGTAAATTAATTAATTCAAATGTCACTTCTGTCCACTCCCCAGTTCCTGGCAGTGTACAGATACATGAGTTTAAACTTGAAATGGTTGCAGCAATACTGTCCCCGTGGTAAGACTAAAAAATCAGATATGCTGAAGACTGAGATGAGCTTGAGTAGATCAATGCAGCTACACTGTGAAACAAATAGAACTCTTTGTAATAATGACATTTTCCCTGCATTCCCTCAGATGACACCTTGTCTTTGAATGAGCGTATTTTAAGCAGGAAAAAAAAAGAAAAAAACATGAAAATGCTTTACTTCTAACTCTTACCCTACCTATTAATATATAAAAAGCAGTATCTGTTCACAGCCTTTCCTCTTCCACCCCCAAAAGAAAAGATCCTAAACATAAGGTTTCTTTCTTCTTTCTGCTCCACAATTTCCAGCTGCCACTGGGACAGTGGGGTTGCAAAAGGGACAACCAAATGAACACAGAACAGACAAACAAAACCCTAAAAATTAGCATCATAGGGCTAGTGACCTAAAGAGAAAATTATAGTTTAAGGGGAAATGTTTCATGTGCATTCTTTTTTGCATACACCTTAGTTGGGTAGCTGGTAAAAAATGTAGACTACTCTTTAAAAACAAAAAGTTCAAGGGATGAGAGCTGGGAAGCGGAATCATCAAAGGCAATGGATGCAACCAGGAGAGTGGAAAGTTAAGAGCTTGACAAACATCTATGCAGAATGCCTTTCTTGTGCCAGAACTGAGAAAACACTGTCCAGCACCCCCAGTGTTTGCTCCACTCCAATGCAATCCATGAGCTGGGCAAAGTTCTGACCTTGGCACCATGTGAACCCTTGGAGCTGGTGCTTCAGGCTTCACACCTTCTACTTTCCTGACCTCAACCTCACCTGCAGTTCCCTTCACTTGGAATAAAAGGGAAAAAAACAAGGCTCTTATCAAAGAACAGAGGAGCAATCCTGAACCTGGTGACCCAGCAGCTTCATGGGCACTTTGTAATTATACGCATTTCTTTGTGCCTACACAATTATTGTGCATTTTTCTGGTGAAAGCATCCATCATTTCATCACAAACTCAAACAGACCTTTGACACAGAAAAGGCTTAAGAACCACTACATTTGAACTGGAACAATACATAATAAAAACCAAAACTGTTGTTCTCTGAGGCTTAGACCTTTACACAAAGTTCACAGTGAAAGTTTTTGTGGCCCAAGGGATGGGAAATTTGGGCATTCTAAGCAGTAGGGTAGGAGATACACAGAACGCCACAATGGGAAAATGAAAGGCGAGCCCTCAACTCTAGATGCTTATCACCAAAAGAACATGTTTCCTAGGTGATTCTTGCAGAATTTTGGAACTGGAAGGGACCTAAAAGGGTCAATTCTTGCTCTCTTGAGGCCCAGAGAAGTTTCATATTCACTGCAGGTCACACTCCTAGAACGGCAGCAGGAAAAATGCCTGTTCCTGAGTCCTCCTCTACTTCTGTTCCCCCCATACCACTGGGAAGAAAACAATTCTTTAAATCATCCATTAAAATACCATTTTTAAAAAAGCCATTGAATGAGCCCTGGCCTGGAGCATTGGAGCATCATCCTGTACACCAAAAAGTTGTGAGTTCCATCCCAGTAGGGGCTTGTACGGGAGGCAACCAATCAGTGTTTCTCTCTCACATCTCTCTCTCTCTCTCTCTCTCTCTCTCTCTCTCTCTCTCTCAAACCAATAAATATATATGCCCAGGTAAGACTTTTTTAAAAATCGATTGAATGGAAGTGGTTAAGTGGAGAAGTACATTCCATTTAGCACATCAAATATGATGACAAAATTCAGCCTATAAAAATAACAAGTGGAAAGAAGGGGAAGTGTCTAGTCAAGGAACTAGTATGAATGACCTATGGACATCGACAACAGGATGGGGACTGATGGGGGAGGGGGCAGCAGGATAGGGGAGAGCAATGGGGGAAAAAATGGGACAACTGTATTAGAAAAATAATTAAAAATAAAAAATAAAAAGTGGACATACTCTTAAGACCTGTCTGCTGGATACTTTAATATCAGATTACATGGAGTCTAATAAGAAATTGTTAATAAAATGTCCATCCACAGAGAGAGACAAGGAAGGTAAAGCACACAATCTACTGACTTCCAAATGGTTGCTAGCAGTTCAGCTGGGAAACATTTAAACCAGGTCCTTTCAGGGCTGGGATATACAAGGAACCATATGGCCCCAGCAGAACACTTCAAACAAGCAGCTGTAGTGCTATAATTAAATCTGTAGTAGTCATGCTATTATTTATTTAGCAGGTTTTTTTAAATGTACCCTTCACTGAGGTCTCTGAGAACATGAACCAAATTAGAACAATAGAAAAACACTAAAGAAGCATAAAAAAGAAATCAAGGGGAAAGTAAAATTCTGACACAGAGCAGGCAACAGCTAGCTATACACAAATTCCCCTGGGAAATTCTTCGTTTCCACCTGGTGGACTCTGACAAAGCACCAGTAGATTCTGATCACTTGACAGACATGAATATTGAGCTGGAGAGTCTGTTCGCTCCTTTGTTCCATGGTACCCTCCAGTGCGAAGTTCTACCTTCTTTGTGAATTTTGAATTTGTTAATCCCCATGTGCCATTCGTCAAATCAGAACATCTTAGAAGAACTCAAAGACTGTCTAGTCCGATATCCCACCCAAAAACCTAACATTCCTCACACTCTCTATTCCTAACATACAGTCATTTGCTTCTTCTTGAACATTACGGTAAAAGGCAAAAGCATTTAATTCAAATGTCACTTCTCTCCACTCCCCAGTTCCTGTCAGAATCCATGCTCTCTTCTCAGAGTAAGACATCCGCCACCCTATGTTATTTACAGATTTGGCTTATAATCTGTAATCAGAACCCCTGAAACAGAGATGACACCCTATTCATTTTTGTAGCAGTGATACCTAATACAGGCTTAATGCAAAAAAGTCTAGTGCTTCACAAATAAGGTTAGCAATAAAGCTCTATTTCCTATCTAATTCATCCTTATAGTAAAATAAAATCTGCCTCCACAAAATATGCATCTGCCATTGCAAGTTTATGTCTAGGGCAACAGACAACAGGTCTATTTTTTTCACCATAAGGCAACCGTCTCACCATCCTAGTTACCAAAACCTTTTTGAACAATGGGTGCCTTTGAAAAATCTAAATCTGATGAGTCATAAGCTTTATGTTCAATAAAGTAGGATTTTCACATTACGTACAACATGTATTGAGCTTATATAGCTTACGTTTATTCTTGTTAAAGTCTGTGGTTTCAGCCTGTCAAGATCATTCTCCATCTTGATTCTATCATTTGAAATTTAGGTGACTAATTTTGCAAATTTTATGTATTCTGAGAATCTGATAAGCATGCATTGTGTCTTAATCATAATTGCTAATAAATCTGTTCAGCAGGGCAATATAAGCTAAAAAGTGCCATGACATTAAAACTCTTCCCATATTTATGATAGTTATTGATTCCCACATTTTGAGTACAATTATTCTCTAGCTCAGAACCCTCTGATGGTCACTCAGCCATTAGTTCACCAACACGCTTATACAACGTCGTCATGAACTCTATGGATACTTTACTATAATCAAGTGTCCTGCTCATGAAAACAAAGTGAAATATAAATACACTTGTGTTCACCTACTCAACACATATAGCAATGATTTAGATCATAGGTTGGCAAACTTTTTTTTTTTGGATACGTTCAATTAGGTTTTGCAAGCAACATGTAGTCTCTGTCACATATTCTTTTTTTTTTTTTTAACTCTTTAAAACTGTAATAATTCTGAGTTTGCCAGACATATAAAACACCTTCTAGCAGGCTATGATCTTGAGCTGTAGTTTGCCAGACATCATCTCTCCAATTTTGAAGCAACACTTTACTAAAAATTAAAATAGACAATTATTTGGTGTCATGATGGAAAAGCATAACATGCAAAAACAGCTTATAACAGCAGGCTCTAGCCTACAGGAAGGAGTCACAGGAAACTTCCCTGAAGAGGTGACATCAACAGAGAAATAATGGGTGAACACCAGTTGCCTGAGCAGGGAGAGCAAAGGGCCCAAGGTAGCGGGTAGACTGGCACATTACTGTACCTGAGAGACAGGATAGTAAAGGGCTCTGGGGGCCTTGGTAAGGATTCTGGACTCATTGTAAAGGCAATGGTGGCCATCAAACAGCTTTAAGTCAAGACTGACACCCTCTGTACACTGCTTCAGGGCAAAGCCTGTCTTAACACTATCTATATACTCTTATAATGCTTTATTAGCTTTCTACATTCTCAGATTTAAAAATGATAGTTGTTTGAAAAAGAACCTTAATAGTAAAAATTTTAAAATAAAAATAAAACTATAATTGTTTATATGAATATAAAAACAATTCTTTTTATAAGGTTATAAAGGGTCTTAAGTCTGAGAGGAGGGAATTGTTATTTTTTACTATTATAAAAAATTAATAATTAATTAATTTAAAAAAATGATATAGGAAAGGGTGAAGCCAAGAAACTTATATGAATGACCCATGGACATGAACTAAGCGGGGTGGGATTGATGGGGGAAGGCGGGTACTCGGCAGAGGGGATTAAAGGAGGAAAACAATTGGAACTATTTCAACAACATAATCAATAAAATATACTTTGAGAAAAATCAGACAAAAAGGTTTCAAATTATCAGGAAAAAAAGACATTCAAAATAAAGCTCCAAATCATTAAAAAAAAAAAAAAAAAAAAACCAATTCTTATTGTACTAATATAAACTGGCTGGTGATTTACTGCTTTCAGAAAAGAAGAGAAGAAAGAGAAAACAACACCACGATAAAATTGTATATGACTATGCCTAGGAAACTACTTAACATAGAATTATTCTAAATTAAGATCTAATAAAAATTTTAAAATACCCAGTGTTCTAATTTGCTACTTTCTCTTGCCTCACTTATTTGTTTGATTTTTCTCTATTTTGTTTCATAGTTTATCTTATTCCTCTAGTCACAAGGAGGCAGGAGAAGAGGGTAGGAAAGGAAAGTAACATTTTTTTGAACATCTAACTAATCTGTACCTGATGTGCACACATTATCTTATACATTCTCTCTTTTTATTCTCATAAAAACATAAAAAATAAGTTTTTAACCCCCTTTTTTAAGGCTCAGAAGGACCGACACAAGATCACTCAGCTGGAAGAGAAGGAAGCTGGGATTTGAATCAACACCTCTAGGGTAATAAAACTCAGGCTTTTCTTCTACATTAAGCAAAACACATTTCCTATTATCCAGAAGACTCTGAAAGGACACTACATCTTATATTCCTTTTGTTTAAATCTTCTATTCTCTTATTCTTTCCACACCAAGGTATTCCAAGGTAAGAATTCAGATCAAGAAGCCGCAGCCAAAAGGAAGAAAATATAGCCTAAGGCATGATTTAGATCATGAAGGCACAGAGTACGGAATATATAGGCATAGAAGCATATAGCCCTTAGTGAAGCATTGGAGTAGGAGAATCTCCTAAAAGTTTATTTTCACTTCTTCTTCTTTTTTATTTTAATAAAACCTGCATGCTGTGCTACTTCAACACATATTTTAAAAATAAAAATAAAAACTATAGAAAACTTTTATAAATATACCTGGAAACCAAAATGTGACAGAAATCTAGGTCCATTCCCTTACAAGGACTACATTCAGGAAGTTCCACAAAGACATGCGGGCAAGGAAAAACATGGCCATCATCCCATTTTACAGATGTTTTCATAATGTCCTGGTGAAAAAAGCTACTTCTTGAGAATTCCTCACTTTGAAAAACAGTTTTCCAACTATTGTAAGTAGTAGCAGCAATTGTTATTTTTCTAAACAAGCTCTTCCTTCCAGAATGCAGTGTCTGAGGATGTCTTCTTAGAGACTGTGATTCAACGAGGCAATAAATTATGCCTTTAGTTTTTCTTCATACAATATAAAAGTAACATTGAAATTTCTGGAATTCCCTTGTTTATTTCTCAGTATCACAAATAAGCTGATATTGAAACAGGATTCCTCCATAAGTTTCATCTGGGAAACAATGAGTAATGCAGTCAAAGACACTATAAGAAGAGATGAAATTCTTCCTACTCTGATCAAAAGATTTTTCTGAAATAAGTCATCCTAATATATAGCTGGATTTCAACCTGACTTTTTTTTTTTTTTTTTTTAATTTTCACTAATACAGTTGGATCTTTACCATAACGCAGTCCTTGGATCTAAACTATAAGAAAATGTGAAGTGAAAATGGGTTAAAATAATGTATAGAACTAGTACATTCTATAACAAATCTCACTCAATGATAAATCCTTTCCAGGTTTGATCTGCCTTAACTATAATTCCACACTATATCATGTCACAGAAAATGAATTAGCTCATGTCCAAAAGTAGAATGTTGGATAGTCCATGATCTGAAATGTGCCACGCTTGGGAAAACAGCAATACCATGCCATCTTGCACTGGAACATCTTTCTGTGCTGACAGTTGCCTTTTCCAATATATCCTTGTGACATGCTATGCTTTGTTTTAAATAAAGAGATAAACAGGTGTGGTATTTTGTTTCAACTATGTCAATCAGCCAGTTAACTATGTTCATTGAGCTCTCGTTATAATAAAAATGTGCAAATGGATTTTAACAAGAGCAAACCATATTTGAAATGTTAGTATTTACGTGATTGTTGTAGATGAAAAAATTAAATGTATAAGATGGGCAAGAATGTGCATTTCAACCATCTGGCTAACCTAATAAAACACTGTGTCAGTGATCATGATAAGAAATACTAATTTTTAAAGTCTCCAGAATGAAAAGATAAGACAATAACAATACTTTCTGAAATCACCTTTCTCTGAGAAACTCTCATAGTCATAGTCATTTTCTCAGCCTTAAAAAAAGTTCTGAGACAAAGGATAAGTACAAGCAGATTCTCCCCAATTAGTCATCAGCATTGTTACTCTCAGCAACTAACTTAAGAGACTTCTTCTCCTTTCTCCCCCTAATCTGCCTCCCTACCCCATAAAGAATATGAGACACATCAAAACATATTAGCAAAGAAATGAGTTCCTGTGAAGTGAAAATAGTAAGTGCTGGGTGGTGTTGAAAATTTGAGATGAGTAATTAACACAAACCAGAATGTTCAAGGATGCAAGGAAGGAATAAGCAGCACTTGGTAGTTTTGAACGAAAGATGGGCCTTGGAAAAGTAGAGAGGAAAAGAGACTCTTGGGTCCAGTGGAAATATGCATGTAGTAACAATATTCATGGAAGGACAATCGGGCACATGTCACTGGCACGCAGGTAGAGCAGTGGAGTACAGAAGTTAAGAGCATGAAGCCCCAAAGAGCCATGTTACTAGTGTAAATTTGAAAGTTGAGGAATAAAATCTAAAATGGAATGGACTTCCATCCTACTCAATCTTCAAGCAAAACCAAAAATTAAAAGCAATACCACACTTAAGTAATCAAAATGAGAATGATAATTAAGACTTGCATAATAACTTAAAGTATATTAAGCACGTAAAGTATATTAAGCACGTAAAGTATATTAAGACCCTGGCTGGTTTAGCTCAGTGGATTGAGCGTCGGCCTGCGAGCTAAGTGTCGCTGGTTCGATCTTCCAGTCAGGGCACATCAGAGAAGGAAAACTCTGACTCCAAAAAACCTCCGCTGCCTTGCGGCATACCTCTTCAGGGGAAAGGCTAAGGGAGTAAACCCCGACAGAAAATCCGGAGCCGGAGTCCCTAAGGCGGTTTGACGTTGTAGTCAACACCGGCAACTCCTGCGGCGCACCTGAAGCCAAGCTGTATTGACTCCGTCTTTCCCTTGGACCCTTCAGCTGCGAAGAGAGGGGGGGTCTGCTGCATGGGCAACAGCAGACCCTCCATATCACCCTGCCCAGGCTCTGTAGCTTCAGCGTCATCACAAGATGTCGATTCAACATGGGAGGAGACAGATACCATGTCACTCCCGAGTCGGACTGCACAGCCATTCTCGGCGGTGCAGATAGACTCTTAAGAAGCTACACCATCGTCTCTCGAGACGGACGGCTGCTGACGACGACGATTAAGCACGTTAAGCTAAGTGTCGCTGGTTCGATCTTCCAGTCAGGGCACATCAGAGAAGGAAAACTCTGACTCCAAAAAACCTCCGCTGCCTTGCGGCATACCTCTTCAGGGGAAAGGCTAGGGGAGTAAACCCCGACAGAAAATCCGGAGCCGGAGTCCCTAAGGCGGTTTGACGTTGTAGTCAACACCGGCAACTCCTGCGGCGCACCTGAAGCCAAGCTGTATTGACTCCGTCTTTCCCTTGGATCCTTCAGATGTGAAGAGAGGGGGGGTCTGCTGCACGGGCAACAGCAGACCCTCCATATCACCCTGCCCAGGCTCTGTAGCTTCAGCTTCACTGGAGAGGACACTCCAGCGTCATCGCAAGATGTCGATTCAACACGGGAGGAGACAGATACCGTGTCACTCCCGAGTCGGACTGCACAGCCATTCTTGGCGGTTCAGATAGACTCTTAAGAAGCTACACCATCGTCTCTCGAGGCGGACGGCTGCCGACGATTAAGCACGTTCCTTTCAGACAACAAGCATGTGGAGAAGGCAGTTTACACTGAATTGTAATACCTGTATTATGAATCAGGAAACTGAGGCTTAGAGGAGTTAAAATTTAACATGCTCATTTCAATCTTCAATGCTATTCCTGTGATCAACTAATGAAAGAGTTTAATAATAACTGCTTTTCCCTTATACCAAGAAGAAATATAAAGGTTATAATGTTGTGTATCTCTCAGAAAATAGATATTGAAAATAAACAGGACCCAGGAGGTGTTTCAGGAAAGCATAAGTAAGGATTTATAAATCAAATGAGTATCCACTGTGGTCCGTGGACAAGTCAACTGGCTAACTAATCTAATCTACTTTTGCTAATTTACAGGTCTCTAACTACAAAAAATAAATAAGTTAACATCAAAACCTTGTTGTATTTCATCAAATTCAAGGATTGCTGGCCCATTATTCAAAGAAGTTACAATCACAGTATTTTCCCTTTATTGGATAAACCAAGTTATTTACTTGAATTGTTAATCTGCAGATAGTTACAATCCAATTAATTTCTCATATTTCTTACCAAACCCCTTCTATAAGAAAGAATATTTTATTGGCTAAAACTCTTATCTTCTGTTATGTTCTCTAAAATGGAAAGATGCTTCTCTAGTCTCGTTTCTCTTTGATGATGGTTCTACCCACACACTTATTTTTCATTGAACTGCTGCACTTTACTGTAAGCATCACACAATTTATTTGGTCTCTCCAGCCAGATATAAACTCACAATCTAGATCATATATTATACTTCTAAAAATTATATCAGCCTCTTCTCACTGACTTTCACCAACACCACCCAGGATATGGGCACACAGCACACAGTTGATTGATTCATTGACTCTTCTTAATCACTGGGGCAGCGGAACCATCCGGTCACCATAAGACTCTTAAGAATTTTTGAATTCGGTTTATTTAATAGTAATTCTGGCAACTAGCCTATTCAGGATGATGTGTGTCTCAAAGACAAACCAAAGGCTAGTAACTATCAATTGGACACCTAGGGCTTAGGGGCTGAAAAAGACTATCATGCAAATAGGCAGAATTCACTGTACTCATTAAAAGTACAGGCTCTAGTGTCATAATGCAGCTCTAATGCTTAGATTCTATTAAACTTTGGGGAAATTACTTACTCTTTTTGTGCCTCAAGTTTACCAATACGTAAAATAGGATTGATAGTACTAACGAAAGCATTATATGAATAAGTGTCCAATCTCTGTTAGTTATTGTTAATTATTCTTTATAGAGACTCAATACTATCAGGTGGAGACAGAGTGATCTACAGTGCAGCGAAATTTTAAGTTCAAAGCTATTACAATGACTTGGTTCTCTTCTAGCCTCTTGTATGCATATGAATAAAACACTGATTAGGCAGTGATGGCAAGTTGGTATATTAACCACTGGCTTTTAGATTGTAGAAAAGAATTACTACTACCCTTTCAACATAGCAGCAGGGGAAAAGGAAGCCTGGTTGTTTTTGGTTGGGTTCAGTTCCAGGGAGTGAAACCAGACCATTGGTGGTAACACACAGAGACTCAGGAAGCTCTGCTAGTGATTGATAAGGTCGTAACATTCTGCTGAGGCAAATAAATCAACTAGCCACTGAATCAATCACACAAGTGAGCTGGAAACTGTGGGAAGCCCTTCTCTTTAGAAGAAGAGGAAGAGAAACTTCCTCCCATGGCATGGCCTCTTCATAAAGCTGCTCTGCAGAGGAAGATTCCCTATTGAGAGGGAAATAGGGAAGCAGTGAAATGCGCAAAGATTCTGGAACATGTAATAAATGGTTCACTGATCTTTTTATCAGTTATCCCAGATGACAACACTCCTTCAAAGCTCCTAATAAAGCATTCCACACAAGGTATAAACTTTTCATTTAACTAACTTTACAGTCGGGATATAGTTCATTCAAAATTATCTTGGGGATGGAAGACAAAGGAGGAAGGAAATGCAAAGTCAAGCTGCCAATGTGCTGAATAGTGCTTCAAAGAGAACACTTGTCCAACTCTTCTTCCAGCTTTTCTTTCTGCTCCAAATTCTGACCACCAAGAAGGGCTCTTGAGATGAAGCCATTTTTGGTTGCCAAGGAAATTCCCACAGAGCCTGGAGGATTCCTCTCAGATTTGGGAACAGCAACACCTTCAGAAGGAAGCAATAAGAAACAAACAGGTAGCCAAGTCTACTGCCTCTGCACTTTTAACCTCAGAACACAGGCAGATTAGCCAGCTCAGTGATCCAGCTTGACCAAGAGAATAGACCCAGTTTTAACCTCAAAATGTTAAGATGAAAAACGCTCCCAAAGGGCGCTGGGAGGCAGATGCCAGGAACTGAGTGAGATTCTTTTCACTTTGAGCTGCTAAGCTTTTAGTGGAGTGAAATAAAGTAGAAACTCAAATCTGGCTGGGAAATAGTATCCTAGCAGTAGAGGAGGATTTATTAAAGTATTTAAAAGATCTAGGACACAAATCAGTATAATCTTTGGGGAAGGTAATTGGCAATACACAGTGACCCAGCAACACAATACAATATACAGATGATGTATCATAGAATTGTGCACCTGAAACATCTATAATTATATTGACCAATGTCAGCCCAAGAAATTCAGTGAAAAATTAGAAGATCATTTAAATAAAATGATTCATATGTATTATATAGCCTTTAAGAAAAGATAGATTCATATTATTTTGTTCACTTTTTTAAAAATGCAATTGCAGAACAATATGGTCCCATTTTATTTTTCATAAATAAATATGTAATATGCATAGAAGATTCTAGAAGACTACATTAAACTGCTAACAGTGGCTATTTTGAGGGTATTTGTGAAGTTTCACATTCTACTTTATTAATTTTCACTTTGTCTGAATTTTTTGCAGCAATTTTGTATACTTTTGAATCAAAAACTAAAGTTTAAAAAAATTTACAGCTACTGACATCTTACTGTATTGGGTAAAGAACAATTCCATGTGTATCTTTACAACTCTTATTGTAAACGTTTTTTAACCATGCCCTTAAAGCAATCATCATAAGAAACTGCTGCTTTCTGGTTGTGTAACAATTTGCCACTTCCAAGGGGAAAAATGTTTGGTTTTGGGGTTTGTTTTTTTTTAATGCAGCCTTGGTCAGAAGTAGGTAACATGTGACATGAGAGTAGACACCCATCAAAGATGAATGTTGATGGCAGTCTACGACTCTCTGCAATATACAGGGAGGGGCAAAAGTAGGTTTACAGCTGTTTGCATGGAAAATACAATAATTACAAGAATAAGCTCTGTGTTTCACATACTCACAACTGTAAACCTATTTTTGCCCCAGCCTGTATTCCGAGTATATTTGTGGTATAGGAATGTGACAGAATACTTCCTATTAAAAAGAAGGGGTAAAAGTGATATTCCAGTTAACTACTTAAGACATGTAAAACCTGCCGTGCCTCTTATTAAATGCCAG
This sequence comes from Furipterus horrens, assembly GCF_987537825.1. Taxonomy (NCBI): domain Eukaryota; kingdom Metazoa; phylum Chordata; class Mammalia; order Chiroptera; family Furipteridae; genus Furipterus; species Furipterus horrens. Next base: position 173,172,175 of record NW_028327172.1, read on the forward strand.
ATATGGAAATGTCCTGCAGTGCTCCTGGAGTTCAATTCTTTCATAGGAAGAGATAAGAGTATGGTCAGGAGCCCCACTCAGCTGCTGTGTCCTCCTCCTATACACCTGATGCTCCTTTCTGAACGATGAAGACAATGATGCTTGTCACTGTTCCTCAGAGAGTCCTCTAATGAAGGTTTCATGAGTCACGTGTTTTACCCAGATGACATGTCTAACATCAGCGGATAAAAACATCAAGAGAATTGAAGCCCTGGCTGGTGTAGCTTAGTGGATTGAGTGCTAGCCTATGAACTAAAGGGTTGCCAGTTCAATTCACAGTCAGGGCACATGCCTGGGTTGTGGGCCCAAGGTCTCCAGTCGGGGGCGCACAAGAGGCATTGACGTTCCTCTCCCTCTCCTTCTCCCTCCCCCTCTCTCTAAAAATAAAAAAAATCTTTATTAAAAATAAATAAATAAATAAATAAATAAATAAAAAAGAAACTGGAGGTATAGATACAACCACTCAAAAGCTCAATCTCACTCCACTCATTGGCCTACATCCACCTCTAGTGCATTAAAATATTTTTATTGGTATTATTTAATAATTTAATCAAATTAATAGTACATAAAAATACTTTCAATAGGAAACTTTTTCTTTCTTACAATGCTTCTCTGGAACAGAAGAACTTCCTTTGCTTGATAGGAATAAGGTTGTGATGTCTATGGCAAATACATTAAGAAATTGGCTATTGGGTCTGCAGAGCTCTCAGTTTAACGCACTGAAGTGCTCATACAATGCTTAATTATAGGAACAACACTAGATGATCCAGAACACTGGCAAATTCCTCCACTCCATCACATAGATCCCCAGGGATCTTTTAAAAATGTAAATCAGAACCTACAAGTCTCCAGATAAAGATAAAATTATGTCTCACTCAATTCAGAATAAAATTAAAAGTTCGCCCGCAGACTTCCCTGGCCTCACCTACATCTGCACACCTGCTGCCTTTTCCCAGCCACTCTGGATATTTTCTTCTTCTCCCTGTTTTTTGAATATACCACACCCATTCCTGCCTCAATCTTCACTCTTGCTTTTTGCCTCAGCCTAGAAACCTCAAGTCCCAGATCTTTTCCTCCTTGCCTAGCCCTCCTACCTGAAATAGCTTGCCTGTACCTCTCCACATTATCCTGTTGTGTTTTCAGGATAGCACTTATTATTGTGTGAAATTATCCTATCTGTTTACTTGTTTTTGATGTTTATTGTCTATCTGTCTCCCAAAAGCACGAAAGCTCCATGAGTCAAAAGATTTATTTGTCTCATTCACCTCTGGAACCATACCACCAGGTACATATTCCAGCATAGAATATATTTTTTGACAGAATGAACAAGTTTAAATCAATGCAGCATACAGTTATGGGGTGATTTAGAAATCCAAATTTATTGCAACATCACAGTTACTTAAAACCATAGTTCTAAATTTTACAAAAGACCGCTTTTTCTTACTAAAAATGCAAGATAGACCTTAGTTAACTTCAGATGGTTTCATCTGCTTCATTTTCACACTAATAAAGAATCTGTGTTTAAATGATCTGGATAAACAGCTTTCACAGAAAAAGAGCGCTATGAAAATGGGAAAGTTCAATTGTCCCAATTTTAATTGGAACATAGGTTCAATACGTGGGTTCTTGAAATCAGTACAAACATTGGTGCTTCTCAAATGCCACTAATAACCATTGATTAATTATTTAAGGCTATGGGATAGAGTTATCAGGTGAGAGAAGCAAGCTATACAAAGCCAAATTTTTTTTTTTCTGCTCTTACAGTTGCTCCAATTATTTCCTCCTTTGCTCTCCTCTGCCCCACCTGCCCACTTACATAGTCAAATTTATTTTGTAAAGGGAAAAGATGACGACAAACATCATTTTTGTTAATGATATAAGTAGCAAGCTAATCCCCTTGGAAGGGGACACCAAAGATAATCATTGCAATGACCACATCAGTTCCCATCAAGGACACCTGGCAAAGGAAAGCTGTGGCCACTGAACCACAAGGAAGCAAACTGCAGTAATCAGAACTATGGGAATTTACGACATGTAATGACTGTAACCACCTCCTCACAGCACACCTTTGTTCTCAGACTCACATATTTGATTCCGTCTGAAGCTCTCCTGACACAGCAGTGTTTCACTGGTCCCTAAACACACTAAAGGATTATACCCTCAGAAAACATGAGCCTTTCTTAGCCACTGTACCTTCTCTGAGGAGTGGAGCGAGATGGCCACTGCTGAGTGTAAGAAGGTTTTTTGGCAGAGCCATGAAAAAAAAAGGAAGTGCTATTGTATCTTTCTACCACTGTGAATATGAAATGGCTATTTATGCTAAGGGAAGCTTTATGTGAACTTAGGATGGAAATCTTCGGAACAATGAAAACTCATCTCAGCGGATAAGGGTTGTTCAATCACAAAAATGTTTCTTTCTAGATTTGATTTTAAGGCAGTCACGGCTTAGCAGTTTCAAACTTATACATGGTTTAATCGTTTCATTCTTTTCCTCTCTGACAAAATATTTAAATTCAGGTCTATTTCTGCAAAAGACCAAGACGTCAAAAATAGAAATAAAGACAGCCAAGTACATTTAAAGATAATAGGCAATAGATAGTGTTAAAAGTGATTACAGTACACTTCAGAAGTAAATCTTAGGCCAAATCCCCCCAGAAGATCTATGGATAGGTTCTCAGAAAAGTTAGCTAGACAATGAGTATGATGAAAGTGAACACCAGCTAAGAAGGTACCAAGATATATGAGCCCTAAATGTCTCTCTGAGGATCTGTAAGGTATTTCTACAACTACTGCAACTGCCTCTGCCTATGGACTGCGGTTTCACTTAAGATTGGTCATGTAATTCTGAGATGTTACTGCATTATTGATAAACTTGGAAAAAAAATGTCAAGTCCTTTTAAAAGTCATTGTACCATCCTGAGCTCAGCACCTCAACCAGAGAACTGGAGCTAAGAGGTAACATGATGAGAAAGATTTTCTCATCCTCACAACTGCTTCAATACTCACATGAAGATGAGCGCTAAACCCATTATATTCGATAAGCACTCACCAAACTTACACACTTTTAAAAGAACAGAAACGAAATAAATGGACAAAGAAAAACTGATCAATCTAAGGTAACTGAGGAAGATAACTGGATAATGAAGAAAAAAAAATCTTCCATAGCAACAAAGTAGAAGAGATTATTTATATAGATTTACAAGTAGATGAGCTCCAGATGTTTTGGTTTTTTTAATCTACTTCTCCCCAAGTGTTTTTCTGCTTAATAAATATAACATCCAAGCTGGAATATTGTTGAAGCGTTGAATCACCTAAAGTTTGGCTTGCTCTTCTTCTGCTGTTAACTATTTTAAGCTATTTCTCATTAAGGCAGCCACTACTGGAATCATCAGTACATAGGCTTGGCAGAGCCGGAGAGAAAAAGGACAGTCCACAGATTTGTTTCTTCTGTTTTCCCAAAACAGAATCTCATAAAAAATATGCCCCCAAATCTTGTCACTATGTAGCTGACAGAAAAAAGAAATTCTGCTCCTATTCATAACTCTGAACATTAAACCCATTGCTTGTGCTACTGAGAAGCTATATAGCTCCAGGAAGTTGTGAGGCACCATCGTAATTGTTCACACTGTATCCAGGCAGAATAATCAGTCAGTCAGAAACTGTAGTTCCAGTCGGATGGAAGTTTTTTGGGCCAACTTGGAAAAGCATACAGAACAAGTTTGACTTTACTGCCAACATCATTTCCAGGACATTCGCTAATTAATTATAAAAGCTTTTTCAAAACAAATTTGAGCCTGGCAAACTTTTTTTTTCCTACCTAAACAGAGGAAGAAAATGCAGGTTAAAAAGTTAAAAGCCCTAGTTTATTGGGGTTTTTTTGACATAGCCTCATCTTCTTTGCAAGCCCATTTTCTACTTCTCATTCTTGGTATATGAAGTTAATAAAATAGTGGGTAACGAAACTGGAACTATTAGTTTGAATTCCTACTCTACTGTGGGTTGTAGAAAAGATCATGGGGTCAATTTTAAAGTTTCTCTTCAAACTCTTACATGGGAAGCAAAGAACAGAGCTTCCTCCTCTTTGAGGGAGATGAAGACTTCATTGCATTAACTATAGCTATGATAAGAGATGGATACTTACTACTTACTCTATGTTTTAATAGACAAATATATAGCTAATGAAACTATATTACCTTTGCCAAAAGTATACCCAAGAGTTAACGATTGCCAGAATTTCTTAGCCTTTTTAATCCCTGCACTTTTTCATAAAGCATCTTATTTAACCCTGAGGTAAGGATTATTATTACTATTTTAAAGCTAATACAACTATAGTTACAAGATTAAATTACCCAAAAGAATACATCTGTAAAGGCTGGAGTCAAGACTCTAATTCTTGGTTTCTGAACTTCAAACCCCTGCACATACTGCCTCCTCTTCTCTCAGAAAAAATGCAAAAAACCCATCTGCACATACTGGTTCATTTTAATAATGGGAACTATCATTTCCAATCTTTTCCAGTACCTTCTAGATATACATATGGTCTTACATTGCAAAGAAGCAAGAATGAATTCTTGGCTTACCTGGTCCTTCTCTGGTTTATCAGAAATGTCATTCAGACTGGAGGAAGTCAGATCTCTGTGGGTCATGCCTGGGCTACCTAGGAAAACAAAAATAAATCTTAATTAAAGACTTCTTTTCAAAAACACAGAGACTTTGGTTGCGTATTTCATCCAAGCTGGTAGATGACAATGGGCATGGTGATGATGCTTTAGCTGCATTCAGGCTGAAGCACAAACAAGGTTAAATGAAAAGTATGAAAGGTACGAAAAATTCCAAATAACTTGTGGAAGTTTTACTGCCAGTCTCTATGTTAAGTTAAACTTTGAAAGAAACATCAAAAACTGTAAGCATAGAAATAAACTTACTCCTGGCTTGGTTTGGTTCTTGTCGCAGCCCTTTATGCACATCCTAATCTACCTGCTGTCCTTTCCTGTGCCAAGCCTTGCACACACAGGCTCTGTCCTCATGTCAGCAGAGCTGGCCCCAGGATGCAGTAGCCTAGCCATCCTCTCCCCCAGGCCTCTGCAGTCCTTCCTAGGACTCTACTCATTAAGATCAACCCAAAAAGCCATCTGTGTCCCCTCTGCTAGCTAATACTTCGATCAAGACTATTTCCTCTTAGTGGGCAACTGGTCCAGAATCCCCATTCTTTGCCTCAAAATAGTGTTATCACAGGCTCCCCTTACTTTCTGCATTCCCATTTGCCAGATAATAATAAGTGTATCATTTCTTCCCCCTTGACATGCCAAACTTCTTATTCAAGTCCAAGGGATGCTTTATGGGAACCAAGCTCTCTGGCAATACATGTAGCTGCTGTAGGTAAAATCCACTGGCATTCCAGTCAATGACTTTAGACACTATTATACAAGAACAGGAAGAAGGACATCTAGAAGAGTGAGAGATCATTTTCAAGTAACTGTGTTAATCAACAGATTACTGAACTTTCATTCGACAGTTGGACCTGAAATTTCTGGGCTTACTAAGCAAAAGAGTAACTTCTCAAAGCCAGGATGCTTGACTCAACCCATGCAGGATGCTGAGTAAAGCATTCATCCTTAATCCTCAATGATCTGACTTGGGCCAGTCTTCACACCAAGAGGACAAAGGTTGGTAAAAAAAAAAAAAAAAAAAAAAAAGGCACCGAGGTTTGAACACAGCTTCATATTTGCTTCCAAATAATTCTTTAGATTAACATACTTTAATTCCTTCAGATCAAAACTTCAACACATAATTTTACAAAAAACTACAATCTACTCCTAATAATTTAATGTTTATATAACAGCAGCTCTTTAAATAATATAATTGTCTTTAACTACTGAATCAGAAAAATCCTAATTTTCTTGGGCTGGCAAGACAGGGTATTTTCCACTCCATTGCATTTCATTGAGTAAGCATGTCCTAGACTGCTTAAACCCTTTACCTGGTGGGATATTTTATTCTAGGAAAATCTGAGCACAGAGCATTTTTCAAAGGAGAGTAAAACATCTGAAAAAATGCTTTATGAGCAAAATTAAAAGAACTTTGAAGGCCACATTTTTTTCTCTGAAATGTATACCAGGTTTCTAGTGTTCCCTGAATACAAACAATACCAGGTACAAACATAAATGCCCCAATAGAATACTGGGTTTAAAACTAATAGAGAATGAGGAATACATATAACTTTGCACTTTATATTAAAAACAAAACTAGCTTCCCTGGCCAGGTGGTTCAGTTAGTTGGAGTAGTTAGTTGGAGTGTCGTCCTGTACACCAAAAAGGTTGAGGGTTTGATCCCTGGTCAAGGCACATACGTAGGTTGCAGATTCCATCCCTGGTTGGAAAGTGTACGGGAAGCAACCAATCAATGCTTCTCATATCTATATTTCTCTCTCTCTCTCTCTCTCTCTCTCTCTCTCTCTCTCTCTCTCTCTCTCTCTCTCTCTCCCTCTGTTCCTCACTCCCTCCCTCTCTTTCAAATCAACAAACAAAACCAGTTATTTGAAATATAACAGGTGAAAATTCTCCCTAAGGAATCTAAACTATATATCCCTAAGGCAATGAAGGCTTAGCAATCCTAATCGTAAATTAAAAGTAGCTTAAGGAAATGATTAGATAAGACTAATTTCTAATTATAAAGCAATCATATTAAGTGGAAACACTGAAATAAATTAAAAGCAGCCTTTCATTAAGTAATTTAAATTTCCTGGGCAATATCCTGATTTGCTTTGGAAACTAATATTCCTAAGGTATATTTCAACCCAACCACTGTCCTAACTGCTATAAAATCTGACTAGGTAGAAGCCAAATGAATAGGATTTTTATTATAATGGTAATCTTGATTGATGTCACAACTTTTCCAAGAAACCTCATATACTGTCTCATCATTTCTCTCATTTCTGAAAGACAGTTATAGTATGGCTATCTGTATTTGCACTATACGCAGAGAAGAATGAGGCACAAATCCAAGGAAGAGGTAGAAACCAGATGGGGAAGAAGAGGCCAGTGTTAAGAAATAATCAAATCTAATGTTCCTCCTCATTTTATCTTATTCTCATTAATAAAAGTAGTGTTAATAAAAAAAGTAGTATTTAAAAGTAATATTAGTATTATTCACTAATATTTAACTTGGTAATACACTGGAAGAATTCTGAAGTCAACACTTCCAGGTAAACCCCATGCAAGATGATCAGCATTCTTCAATCTTTTCCTGCCTCCCTCCCTAGCAAACTCCTCACTCCTAAACCGTAACACCTTGAACCACAGAAAAATGCTTTCCAATGCAATGACTCCCAAAGTGTAGTCCCCAGACCAACAAACAGCATCAGCATCCCATGAGCACCAGTCAGAAATACAAACTCCTGGACTCGCCCAGACCTACTCTATGAAAACTCGAAGTATGGTGCTTAGCAATGTGGGTATCAACAAACCTTGGAAGTGATTCTGAAACATGTAAAATTTTGAGAACTACTGCTCAGATTAAATCAGTAATCCTAATCCAGTCAGAGTCTGAGCTGAAAGATGCTTATGTAAGTGGAAGTAGCCAGAGTGGTAGCTCTGATAACCTTGCTCTCTTCCAAGCTACTGCTCCAAACGCTCACATCTCAAGCAAATCATTTAATTAGCATCCTTACCAAATAAGCACACCAAAATGATCAGACTTGCCTTTTACTCTAAATCCTCATCTACACTATCAAATAAATATTTAACTTTGTTTTGGAAGATCACTGTTCAATCAGGCTTTTCCAGAAACATACCACCCAATTCAAAAAGACAAGAGCCAAAACAGATTACAAACCAGATTATATCTGGGAATCAGAACTTTTGAGTGTGGCATTTTAGCAAACCCAGAAGCTGTTACACAACAGGTCCCTAATAACAATGTTCTGTTGTGAATATTTTGCGCCGGATATCCAATAAGACACATTGTAAGAATAAACCAGTGCTTTCTATTTAGAGTTTTGTCCTATAATGTAAACTCATTATACTGCAATCCTGAGTAAATAGTAGTAGGAGAAAAAATCACCTTGCATCAAAAAGATGTGTTACAAGGATACCCTAAAGTGCTAATTCTTGGGGGGGGGGGGGGGGACGGTGATTCCTTTACTCAAAGCTACCACCAGCAGACCCTTTCCATCTAAGATCCAGAACATACAGATGTCTTAAAACTGCTCTTGGTCCAAACAAACTGTTTTTGTTCAAGCTTTGGTTTTTGATAAAGAAGAAAAAGAAGGACCAGCCTCCTGCGTATAATTATAATGAATTCCCATATCACTGTTTTCTTGCCATTAAAAAAAAAAAAGCTTTGGAGAATCACATTCTCAAGCAGTTTCACACAATCAAAAACAATTTCATTTTCAAAGTACCCACTTGGCAGGTACATACTGTCTTCTCTAAAAATTACTTGCATTCTCTATTAGGTTTGATAATCATTATTATTCTTTAGCACACATGGAGCAATTCATAAAGTCCTCTGCAATTGTATCTATTAGATATAATAAACAGGATTGGAGAGACTGTACAGCATAGGAAAAGGATGATATTTAAATGTGTACATATTACATTAAAGAAGTGTTTATATGTATATAATATTTGTCGGCAGCCGTCCGTCTCGAGAGACGATGGTGTAGCTTCTTAAGAGTCTATCTGCACCGCCGAGAATGGTTGTGCAGTCCGACTCGGGAGTGACACGGTATCTGTCTCCTCCCGTGTTGAATCGACATCTTGCGATGACGCTGGAGTGTCCTCTCCAGTGAAGCTGAAGCTACAGAGCCTGGGCAGGGTGATATGGAGGGTCTGCTGTTGCCCATGCAGCAGACCCCCCCTCTCTTCGCAGCTGAAGGGTCCAAGGGAAAGACGGAGTCAATACAGCTTGGCTTCAGGTGCGCCGCAGGAGTTGCCGGTGTTGACTACAACGTCAAACCGCCTTAGGGACTCCGGCTCCGGATTTTCTGTCGGGGTTTACTCCCCTAGCCTTTCCCCTGAAGAGGTATGCCGCAAGGCAGCGGAGGTTTTTTGGAGTCAGAGTTTTCCTTCTCTGATGTGCCCTGACTGGAAGATCGAACCAGCGACACTTAGCTCGCAGGCCGATGCTCAATCCACTGAGCCAAACCAGCCAGGGTGTGTATATAATATAGTGACACACATATTTCCACACGCACAGCTTTATAACAAGCCAATAGAGAACCTAGAGACAAACCAAAACAAAGATCACATGGGCTAGGAAATAAGTTGGATTTTTATTCTTACTAATAATTACATATTTTAGCATAAACTTTACTAAGGTGACTTAGATATAATGGACACTTAAATGAATCTGGGCATTAATGTCAGAAAGTTCATAGCCATGGGAATGATTTGAACTACTGGGGACCACAAAATGAATCATGTAGCTTCAGAATAGTGCATGCTAATGTGCTCTGTCTCCCACTAACTCACTGATATCTTCCCCACACCTTGTTGACATAACCAGTACTAACCTACTGGAAAATGTCTATATCTAAGATTAAGGGTCAACTGATTTTGAGTACTAGGCCCTCTAACTTACATTATCTTAATCTTCATATAACCACTTTGAGTGAATGTTATTATTACCACTTTAACATAAACAAAATGAACTACAAGGAGGTTAAATTTATGGTCATAAAGCAAGTGGTAAAAACATAACTGAAATCTGGATCTCTTAATATGAACCCCACTGCCCCTCAGGAAAAAAAGAACTGGCTTATGTTATTTACAAATAAATACATAAACTTCATCACTTCTAATGAAGAGAAAAGTTAATCTATAACTACAAAGTATATATTCTATTTCCATGCCAATTATGTGCAATATAGTATACTAATAATGTTTAAGGTAGAAATGTTCTTGGTTTCCAATTTTAGTTGTTCCCAAAAATAAATTTTAATTTCTTTGTTTTTTTCACTTTCATAAAGAAAAAAAATGGGGGGTATTCAACTCAGCTACTCTGTTTGTCATTGAGATTAAATGGAAACTCCAAACCACAGCTCTGTAACAACGAAGCGAGTATGCTAAAAACAATAGCAATGTAATTTTAAAAAGCAATAATGCTACATGCTTCTGAATGTGTTAATTCAGAGTCATAGTCAAGTGTTTGTAAAATTCCACAATGATCATACAGCCAATTGCTCATTATTTCCATATTGGTTTTCCACATTTCGGATTACTGCCACTGCATTTTCTTCCCATTTCAACCACTCAGTCAGGACTATAATGAGACAGGAGAATAAATCACAGCAAATTTGACTGAAAAAGTCTAAAAAGAATGGCTAAAAGATAAGCTTGGATTTTGCCAGACCAGTCTCCTAGTTTTCCATGGCAACAGAATTTCAGGAGCACTCCCCACCAAAAATAATAATAAAATAAGCATGTCATTAAAAAGTCCAACCCATTCTCATTCCCCACCTACAAACAAAATATAGAAATATTTAAAATGTAAATATTAGAGTAAGGAAACTTAAAAATATTATCAGAAGGAGCTCTCTGAAGGAATTTCATAACTAAGAGGAAAATCAGTTTGGACATTTTTCTTTATTTCAGTTGCAATTATCTTTTGTTTAGAGAAGTTTTGCTGTTTGTTTATGATTTAATATACTGTAAACTCCAAGGGTCCAGAACCAAGGACTTTGGTTTAACTTGTTCACAGTTATAGCCTTTGAGCTTGGTACTTATTGGCACTTAATAACTATTTGTGAATGAGTGAATAATAACTGGGTATCATTTAACTCCATTTCAAGTTATTACTATAAACACTACTGTTCAAAGTCCATTTCCTACGAAGGGAGATGCCATGTGCACACCCCAAGAGTCTCAGACTTGAAAAGCCTTAGAGTAAATAAGGAAGAAGTCTGTAGCTGGCCCAGAACTAACAGAATGACATGACTCTGCCAAGCAACCTAAAGCCTGTCAGCCAGCAGTGGAACAGAATGTAAGAAACAGTGAAGGGGATGGGGGTAAACCCTGTAAAGAAGAATCAGGAGGTGAGAATAAGAGGAGATGAAAGGGTGTCAGTACTTCAGTGAAAGGAAAGGAGGCGGGAGGGTAAAAAAGTCTAGGGGAAATGAAATAATTCAAATAATATGATTGACTTGGAAAGTGAAGCAAATTTAGAGGAAGGAAGAAGACATGAAAAGATTCAGATAACTATCAAAGTGTGTGAGTAAAGTCCTAGCCTAAAGCTAAAGTCATCCTTAATGTATGGGACAAAGACAATGGAGAAGACTTCCTTCTAGAGAGAACTAGAAGTGTGTAGAGGCCAAACCGCAACATAACAAACACTCATGCCAATGAGTCCTCACAGCAAACATTCTTTTCTTTTAATGACCATTCTCCACCCATTTGAGACCTCAGTTGTCCATGTGCCCCTTGATAATCTCTCCAACCTCAACTACCTTGACCCCATTCTCTCCTGTTTTTTAGTACTCTGACTATTCAGTGGGCTTATCCTCAGACTCAGTGTTAGCTCTTGGACATCTCAATGTCAAATATGCAAGGTTTTATCTCTTAATTCTAATTCTTTTAAAATTTCAATCAGCAAAAACAAAATGCTCTAGCCATGGAGGCTCCTATTTTAATAATATTGCACTGGATACTTAATTTCTATTATACTTTAAAATATACAGTGGAGAGTTCTTATTTAAAAAGCATTTCGCTCTCTTTCTGCATATAGACACACAAAAAAGATATTTAAAAAAATCTCTACTCAGCTGAAGAAACATTCAGAGATAAACGTGGACTGGAAAACTTACTAAATAGGGAATTTCCATAAAGTACTTTAAGGAATCTGTGGTCCTTGTTATTACATATAGTATTTGTGATCTTATAATATTTCTTTCTCTGTGTCACATGCATATACATACATACACACACACACACACACACACACACACACACACTATGAAAAAAGTTATTCTGTCCGAAGAATATAGGTGGAAGTATAAAAATAATTTGTGACATTATCTCACAAGAAAAGAAAAGAATACCATCAGCAAGCCTGTGCTAGTTAGTGAAAAGATAAGGGGAAAGATCAATGGCAGCTTATGACAGATGTAAACAAATATCCTGTTGCCTTATTTCCAAACAGGCACTGACCCAAGTCATTTTACTCAATGCCCCTAAGCCAAGAGACGGAGGGATTTCCAATAGGTTCCTGCAACCTCATCATTCCAACCACTTGTAGCAGTGCCTGATTTCAATACTTGGGCCTGCTTTTCTGTATCTATATGTAGACACCAGATATAAGCTACAGTGAAATTTTGCTAATTCAGATTAATAGAGTAATTCTCTAAATTGAAGTGTCTAAATTTAAAATAATTCATGAAAGCCACAAATTCAACTTAGTATATGACTTAGCAAATAAATTTATCTCTTTTTCTTCCTAGAAAATTATATATATATTATAAATCTCCACATCAATTAAAATTATATATAAACATATATATATATCTACAATTTAATACACTAGTAGAAAACCAATAGAAACAAGAGACTTCAAAATTTTCTGAAAGAAGAAGAGCAGATGGAGTATTAGAACCTGATATTATTTGCTGTATATAAAAATTGCAGTGTTAAATATGTGCAGAGAGGCACGTAGTCAAAAAAGAGATCTTCCCTGCAAAACTCCAAAGAAGCTCCACACTGGAAGAGGCCAAATAGAACAGAAGCTGAAAGAGATGAGTTTATGGAAACTCTGTGCACAGAAGGTTTACCACTGCCCCAGTGGGCAGAGCACCCAGCAGCCATTTACACCACGGGGCTCTTTGCTAGAGAGGTATTAGAAAAGACAAAGGTTATTAGGCAGGTGTTTGTACCTCAGAGCAAAGTCTTCCAAATTTCTAGAATTTAGGGAACACCTCAGGATAACATTTTCTACTCACTCAAAAATAAATCCTCTTTCTTAAATACAAATGAATGATTGAGGATCATCTCATCAGATATTTGAGAAAGGCCAAGACTAAAACATACACCAAAACAAGCATAAAAACACACAATTTCAATAAAAGAAATATAATTTTAGCCCTGGCTTGTGTGACTCAGTGGATTGAGTGCCAGCCGGGGAGCCAAAAGGTTGCTGGTTCAATTCTTGGTCAGGGTGCATGCCTGGGTTGCAGGCCAGGTCCCCAGCTGGAGGGGTGTGAGAGGCAACCAATCCATGTTTCTCTCTCACATCTGTTTCTCTCCTTCTCTTTCTCCCTCTTTAAAAAAAAAAGAAAAAAATGTAATTTTAAAATTTTAAATAAAAACCTTACTAGTGTGCAGAGAGATCTGAGAAGCTATTGTATTTCATAAAACATAAAGAGAATGCTATAAAAATAGAACAATAAAAATGTTTTAGAGTTACAAGTACTTCTAAGGACTATATATGATTGCAAAAATAAAACAATATACAAGTTAGAAAATAAAATCAAGAAAATATTACAAAGAAAGTAAGTGAAGAGGAAGAAAAGTAACCAGAAAATATGAGAGAAACGATCAGAGGAACAGAGGCTTACTCCAGGAAGGCCAATATTCCTTCTAAGCCAGGAAATATACCAAAGCTAAAGGACATGTTTCTTCAAATCACAAGGGTCCTTAGAGAAAAATAAGCAAATAAACCACACACACACACACACACACACATGCACACACTATCCAGCCCTGTATATAGATGAATCATTGTGAAACTTCATAATACGAAGAATAAATGGAATAATCTATGATTTTCTATCTAAAGAGGAAAATAAGATTCAGACTTTGGAATTCTCTTAAGCAACACAGATGATAGAAGAGAATGGAACCATGCTTTCAAAGTTCTGGAAGAAAAAATATTTTCAACCTAGAATACTGTGCCCATCCAAATAATAAAGTGTTTTGTTTTTTTTTTTAATGAAACTTTTAGGGAATTAAAAAATTTAAAATGTCAACTTTTATATACCCTTTCATACCAAGTTACTTAAAGTGTGTTTATGAAAATGAAGGAATAGACTAAGAAAAACAGATCATATGGTCTCGAACTCAGGAAAGCAAGAAAGTAAATGCTGGAACAGTGGCTGTGCAGCAGGTCTAGACGGCCATGGTGTCTTATGAAGCAGAGGTGGTGTAGGGGAGAAGGATACAAGGAGGTATCTATAGGGTTTATTAGTATCCTTGAGATTTTGAAAATTTGGGAATATAGTAACATTAGGTGATTCTCAAAAATGTAATTTAAAATTCCAGGTTAAAAAAGATGAACAAGAGCCCTGGCTGGTGTGGCTCAGTGGATTGAGTGCCAGCCTATGAACCAAAGGGTCGCTGGTTTGATTCCCAGTCAGGGCACATGCCTGGGTTGTGGGCCAGGTCCCCAGTTGGGGGGGTGTGAGAGGCAACCACACAATGATGTTTCTCTCCCTCTCTTTCTCCCTCCCTTCCCCTGTCTCTAAAAATAAATAAATAAAATCTTTAAAAAAAAATGTACAAGAGAGAAAATATAATTAGAGCCCATTATACAGCTTTAGAGTAAACTATAGTCATATAGTCATAATAATATAAATGCTACTATAGATTTCTGACTTTAGAATCAACTAACAGAAAAAGCACAGACTGTGTTTTTAGATAGAGACAAGAATATAAATCTAACCAACACTGGTAATAAATAGAAGAAGTACCTACAACAGAAACCTGGAAGTGAAAGTACCGAGGAGAGGGGCAGTAAAGGGCAGAGAAGCCAATGTCCTTTTCAAGTAAGAAGTCAAAAGATTCCACCAACACTTGACACAAAAATAAGTAAATAAATACATAAATACATGTTTTTTTACCTTAATTAAAAATGGAATAAGAATAAGTTAAAAAACATACTTAAAGGAAAAAAACATGGTTGCACAAAATAGGTAAAATGCTTTCTAGCAAAGAAAAATTTAACAGACAATATCTAAAGTTGATAAATCAGAAATAGCAAGATAAACTAATTATATAGAGATATGAAGAGATTCATGGAAAAAATTTTTAAATATTAAACAATTTAAAGAATTAGAAGTGGTTGTTACAAGGGTAGGCCTGGGAATAAGGAAGGTGAAGCAAAGCAGTAATTTTTCATTAGATGTCCTCTGTGCTAATTTCATAATCATTTGTACATAATGCTTTAATAAAAATATAATATGTATCTATTTATCATATGATAAATGTTAATAATTCTCCTTTTATTATTTCTAATTACTTGAGATTAAGTTGAAACATTGTTGCCTAGTAGACAACCTTGAGAGGTTTAATTAAATCAAACTTTAATATAAACACTGAGATCAAAATTTGAAAGAGTTTAAAATCAATTTTAAGCAGTATTAACATGCTACATGAAATAATACTTTACAGCAAGGGAAATTTTCTAGAAGGTTGTCTGAATTACCAAAGATTCACACCTGTGGCTTTAGTTAACAAAAACCCTTATATCTGAAGAATATATGCAGAAAAAAAGAAGAAGAAGAAAGCACATGCAGAAAAGCAAGCCGTTTAACAGTCCTACATCTGCAGCCAAATAAATACAGATATGGATGTCAATATCAATGTCAATAAGACACAGTTTACAAGTATTAACATATAGGTACAGACATAGACATAGTAATAAAACTTTAAAAGAGTGATAGACACATTCTCTGGGCCTCCACTTACAAATGGAGCCCCTCCCCACTGCTCTTGACTCAGGGCTCACAAATAGTGATTTGGAAAAAAGCCATTCAAATTGGCTTCCTTGTGCAGTAACTCCCATGGCCTTGATGACGCACATCCAGTTAGTTAATACACATTGGGCAATCGATGATCACAGGTCACCTGCAATTCAAAGAGCAGCCTCCAGGAAAGGACACAAACATCTCTGGGCCCATAATGCCTCTATCCCCAAAGTGACCCTGAAGACTCTCCACATTTAAGTACCGTAGGTCTGAGCAGGAGCAAAAGCGTGGTACAGAATTTTCCCTGCTGTGCACTTGCTCATACCCTCATTTTCTCCCCCTTGAAGAGGTTTATTATACAAATCAGCCAAAGTGACCTCTAGGTTCCACATGATGTGGTAGCTTTGTGACCTTAAGTGATCCTAGAGTTACTCTGAGGAATTCTGATCAGAATTAAGATGAGCCCTGCATTTCCCTCTTATTGAAAAGCCCAGGCTGAACTGGAATGCTCGCAGTTCCAATTTGATACTATCCTACTCCAAAATCACATCCAGTCCTTAGGTGCTAAGAAATCCCAAGGGCAAGGGTCTTTAACTCCATGACACAGACTTGGATGACACCAACTGGCACAGCTAACCATTTTTCTGACTGGTCGGCAGGAGGCTATAGTGTGGTGGCTCACACCTCACTTCTCTCAGATGAACCTAATGGGTCCATAAGGATAAATACAGATAGAACCCCAGAGATAATTTGTCAGCACAATATCATGGGAAGAAGACAAGATTAGAGGAAGAAAAGATTGTAAAATGGAAGTCATGATCTTTTACAGTACTGTTGAGAGGACTACGCAAGGAAAAATGTGAGCAAGGGTCCTTCCTGCACAGATGTTCAATAAACATTCATTTTTTTCTTCCTCCCTTTGGCCTGCAATCACAGGCATAAATCCCCAGCATAAATCCCCTCTGAACTCAAGATCCTCAGGAAACTGTGAAGTCCAACCACCATGGTAGGATTCTACTACATATAATTTCCCAGCCTAAGAAGAAGAGTTCAGAGAACTGAGAGGTTGCACCTGGGAGTTGAAATAATCTGAGCCAAATCAAGAAATGAGGACTGAGGCCTAAATGTAGCCATTATTCATCACACAGAGGGTATGCAGTGATTTCAGGCAAACCAGAGTTTTACCTGAAAACCTGAGAAGTGTTAGATGCCTCACTGAACACAGGGGTCATTAATAAACATTTACTTGAGAAACTGATATGATATGTACCCAGCTTTACATGTGTTACAGATGGCATAAGTTTAAATGCTCCACAGGGTAGATACTCTGGAAGGTCGGATATGTTATTATAGATGTGGCTCATAGAATCACAGAACAAAAAAACACCTGGAGATCATAACCAAGTTTTTCCCCAAGCAGTTTTTCTCCTGTAACATCAGACAGAGCCAGTCTCTTAATAACTGCTTATGTAGTTTGGATGTCAGGAAACTCGCCACATAATAAGGGAATCAATTTCACTGTAATAAAGCTTATGCTTACATGTGGTAAATTTCTCAGGTAAGCAGTAGCATGTGGATGGATGAAGAGACTGTATGTGGCACCCAAAGCACACACATGCTCAGGAAGAGCTGGCTTTCATTTAAATAGACATAACTTCTTAGCAATAACGCACATCCTCATACGTTCCCAGGCTTGACTATGGCTTTTCATAAATAGTGGCCCTTGTTTTACCTTTTATGATTCTCTGGAACTGTGGAGGTGGTCCCTATAGCCATCATACCCTCCCAAGAAGCTATGTAAACAAAGATACCTTGACAGGAAAAGTCTGCATACACATAGAAAAGAGATGGGTCTATATGCCCATCGGCTGGGCTTTACCAGCCTGACCCTGGATCAGGCCACTGATCCTTTGGGAAAATCATTGAAATTCATGAATTACGAAAATCAAGAAGACATTCAAATCCCTTTCTAAAACATCAGGAACCTCGAGTCAATATCTTCTCCCATAAAATGTTCACCCACCGAGCCTGGTTCTGTCCTCTGAAGCAGCAAAGTCTACTGTCCTCCACTTGTTTGTACTAAGCCAGCTCTCATCATGAGCCCACTGTGCTGCCCTTTCTTCGATGCCTCTCATCGGCACTCCCTGGCCAAGTCAGAGCTCTTGCTACCTGAACAGCTCCTCAGTGGTCTCTATGTTTTCGTTCTTCACCTTCAGATGTGACTCACTCTCTCTATAAACACTTCCCACTTTGCTCGGGAGAACCAGCTTATCACTCACAAATATCACTCTGCCCTTGGTAAAAACAGGTCTAATCAGGAGGTCTTGAAAGGCAGGGACTGTGTTGTGTCTGCCTTGTTCCATCGTACTTTCCCAGCACCCAGCTGATTGCTGGCCAAAGAGTAGTACTTAAAAATATTTAAGTGAATGAATGGACAATTTACATGAATTAATATAACACCCCAAAACTCTATCACTCTACCTGGATACAGTAAACTTATCACCACTAAAGGGGAAGGGATACTCCCAGTCCAAGGAGATATTATCATTCTTACTGCAGACAACAGTCAAAACTATCAGACATTATTACAAATAAAAATAACCTACACACCCTCTGCCACTCGCTAACAGGAAATGCCTCTTTCTCACAGGCTCTAGGCAGTTCCCTAGAAATATAAACAAAAAATATTCAGAGATCCCCTTTAGAAATTGAAGAAACGATTCAATCTTGACACCTACAGCTGTTCCTAAAATCCAGACCCCAGCTTAAGTGTGTACAAGGAGAATCAATTTTTAAAGTAAGACATTTACTGAGGGAAAAATTTGTCATTATAATTGGATTTACCGTATTCTTCCTCCTCAAAAAGGATGCTGATATTAGTCTCTCCGCTACATGCACCTAACAAGACTATTCTTTGATTTGTAACCATGGTTACCACTTGCAGAACCCATCACAGTGTATGGCTCTTTCTGAGGCAAAACCTGATCATGGCCTGTAACAGTAGTGTGTTCCAGCTGTTTCCTGGGGTTGGTAAGAATGGGTCTTAGAAAACAGAACCATCCCAGAAAATTACACTTCTGAATGCTGACTTGTTGCCTCTCATCAAGAAACACCAGGAATTTCATTTTCTGACTTGAAACAATAAAACTCTTGAGTCATCAGTGCCCACACCTCTAGTTAGCAGACGAGAGCAGTATCTGTGGCTGAAAGTCAGGAGACCTGAAGGCAGAGGGAATGAAAAGCAAAAAGAGAAATAAAAAGGAGCTGTGTCATCTGGAGAACCTACACACCTGAATTCAAACCCTGGGGCCCCACTTACTGGGTCAGCTTAAAGACTCCCCCCTGCCACACAGGTAAGGCTACACTAAAAGAACACCTCAGATTCTTATGGCTTAAAAGAGTGACTTATTTCTCACTCATGATAATGTCCAGTATGGACTGGCTGCAAGTTTGGTTCTGCATCTCTGTCCTTATGCCAGGAACTAAAGGCATGGAACCACTCTCTAGAACACTGCTGCTGTGAAGGAAGGGAGAATAGTAATGTGTATACTGCACCTGAAAGCTTTCCCTAAAAATGACACCCAGGCCCTGGCTAGTGTGGCTCGGTTAGAGCGTCATCCCATAACCAAAGGGCTGCGGGTTCGATTCCCAGTCAGGGCACATACCTAGGTTATGGGTTCAGCCCCCAGTGTGGACTCATATCATCCCCAGTCAGGGCACATACAATCCCTGGTCCTGGCATGTACAAGAGGCAACCAATGGATGTTTCTCTCTCTCCCTTCCTCGTTTTCTCTAAAAAAGCAATAAAAATATGTCTTCGGGTGAGAAGAAAATAAAATAACTTTTTTAATGACACCCACCACTCTGCTCATGTATCATTGGCCAAACCAAGTCACATGGTCACAACTAACCTCAAATGGGTAAGGAAGTAGAATCCTCATATTTGCCTAGAAGAGAGAGCTGCAACCATTGTGACTATCCCTAATGGTTACTCTAAGTACTTAACCTCATTGAGACTCTCAGTGTCTGCATCTCTAAGAAGCAGTCAGTAATGCTTTAAAACATTCATAAAATGTTTTGTGGGGATTAAATGAGACAGAATCAGTTGAAAAAATGACAGCTGATAGTTGCCTGGGTAGTGATTATCTCAACCATGGGTAGAATGATCTAGTCAACAAGAAATGGAGCCCCTGACCCAGGAATTCAGTTCTCAAATTCTGCTACTATCAGCAGCCAAAGTAAAGCAATAGAGCTGCCTGATGCCACTGAGGGTGTTAGTTTGGGGTGATGTAAAGACGATGATCTAACAAATTCAAAAAAATCATTTCTGCTCTAGATTTTCATGTTACTTGTCTTTTCAGTCTTTTCTCTCATTTTCAATTTAAGTGTTCATTTAATCAACAAATATTCATGAAGTGTCTGTGTGTCAGGTACCACATTAGGCCCTGAGTGATAAATCACAGTTTTCTCCAAAGGAACCCCAATCTATGCAAGAGGAATCACAATTAATGGTCCCAAAACAGCCCCCCACACCACTACCACCTCTCACCAAAAAGGAAGGAAGGAAGGAAGGAAGGAAGGAAGGAAGGAAGGAAGGAAGGAAGGAAGGAAGGAAGGAAGGAGGGAGGGAGGAAAGGAAAGAAGGAAGGGATGAAGGAAGGAAGGAAAAAAGAAAGAAGGAAGGAAGGAAGGAAGGAAGAGAAGAAAAGGAAAGAAAAACTAAACCAAACAAATAAGGAAATGTAGGTAAGTTTGAGAGGTTTGTCATCATTCCTTCCAAGACTGCCCAATAGTCAAAAACAAAATTGGAACTGCCTACTATTCCAGAGGTTTGTCTAAATCAAATGGATGCTACACATTTTGGTTAAGCAGATGCTACATGTTCTATGTCCTCTCGTATTTGTTTCTAGATTGACAAAGTTCTTAAAGATGATGAGAGCATATTTTGTCCATACCCTAGTGGGGACAAAGGAGACACAAGTGTGACTGACAGTTCCTGGTTTGCAAATAATTTACCACAGCAAGATTCAGATGGATGAATTAGTGCAGTCCAACATTTGTTGAGTATCTGCTAAGTGTGCAACATCGTGCTTGGCAATGGGGATTCAAAGGTAAATGGGATATGGTTCAGGGTCTCTGAGCACTTCGTCAACAATGAAGAAGACATGATAAAGCAAGGCAGCAGGTTTGAGAGCAGAAATGAGGGAGAGGAACATTGGTGGGATAGAGGAAAAAGAGAGATGGAAACAAATCAACTAGAAGAAATAAGAACTTCAGCCCTGGCCAGGTTACTCAGTTGGTTGGAGCATCGTCCCCATATGCCAAGGTTGTAGGTTCAATCCCCAGTCAAGGTACATACAAGAATCAACAAATGAATGAATAAGTGAAACAACAAATTGATATTTCTCTTGCTTTTTCTCTCTTGCTCTCTATTTCTCTCTATTACAATCAATAAATTGTTTAAAAAATTTTAAGAAATAAGAACTTCAAAGATAGGTTAAATTTAGTCCAGTCATGTGGGAGAAGTTGGAACAGCATGAATAAGGGATAGAGAGATCAAAAGGCATGGAATCTAAGTACATGAGAATCCAAATATTTCTGGAATTTTCAGTAGAATAGAAACATCCAGGGATAATTTGAGAGTGAAGCAGAGACCAAATCAAAGCACATCTCACAGGTTAGAAAACCAGGCTTGGGAGCTTGGCTTGAGCTTATAAAGGATAGGGGGTTGTCACTCAAAGTATTTGAGCAGAGGGAGTGATATGTTTGCATTTGTGACTTAGAGAGGTCCTTCTGACATTTGTGAAGTATGAATTTAAACGGCTAAAAATAAAGGCTGAGGAAACTAGGATATTGACGTTGTTTTCACAAGAAATTACAAGAATTGAAGTAGAGCACTTGTAATAGAGATTCAGAGAAGGGCAGGAAGGAAACAGCAGAAGAGGATGGAGGATAGAGGACAAGAAAGTGCTGGAGATGTCAGGGGCTTTGGGCCTGATAAGAGATGAATGAGGAGCTAAGGAGATAGAAGTACATTAAGAGAAATAGAACTGGGGTCTGAGTACCAGAACAACTGTAAACACCATGAATATTCAGTTTACCACAAAAAAGAAAAGCCATATTTCTGAAGATTCTGCCAGCAACTTTCATCAAAGTAAAATTCTACTGCTAGCTGCCAAGAAGAAATTTCATTATTAACTTTGAAATTGATATCTGCAGTTAGCATAATATATTTGCTTTTCCTCCAACCTCTTCAGTCACATGTGTACAGACATAGTAATTCAAGTACCTAGATGTTACATTGTTCCCAAGAATTAATCCATGCATTGTTTGGTCTAATAAGAGTGGTTTACTGTATATCTGCATGAAAGACTCTCCATCAGTTTCAAATTCATCCTCAGAGGACCCCATAATACCATAGCCCCAGTGGTTCTCCAATAGACCTTGAACTGGAACCCCAGCCCTCCCTCACTATGAGAAAAGTCCTCATCCTCCATCTACAAGAGCATGCATAAGGAGAATATTTTCTGCACACTGTCCTTAGACAGCTCCACACTGTTCTCAGCATCGCCAAGAAGGGCATACTCCAAAGTCAAGGCTACAATTTCTGTTGTGACTGTGTGATTATCATTAGTATTGTCTACCAAATATTTCTGAATCTTCATCTTCTGAGCACATAGTAGAATAATAATTCTTTAAAGTTACATGTAGACACATGACTCATTTCTAGCGAGTGAAATGTGAGGGAAAGGAACACGGGCCATGGCTGGACAGGAGTTGACTGTGGAAGCACATACTGAGGGAACCCTTCTGTGAGCCAAGATCCTCACTAACAATGCTGAGCAGAGCTCCCTAAGGTTTCACATTACATGTGCAGTAGTATGAGTAAGAAGCTTCTGTGATGTTAAACACCCAAGAGGCTTGGAGTTAGTTGTCACTGCAGCACAATCCAGCCCATCTTGACTACTAGCTGTCATAAATGAAATAAATATCAGGAGACCAGCTCTTCTTCTTACCCCTTCAAGTTATCCTCACTCTGCTCTGCTTCAACAATGTCCTCTGGGAGGCAAAGGGAGAACTGAAGTTACAAACACGTAGTAGACATCCCTTCTTAATGGCTCTTACTTATACTTCCCTTTCAATATTTTCAGTTATTACCACTGGGCTTTAATTTTACATTTGAATCATTTGGTTCTACTGTGCATCCTTTCAATACTTACTGCTATGGATAAGGCACTCTGCTAAACACATGGAGCAGCAGTTGTCAAACCTTTTGGTCTCAGGTCACCTTTACACACTTAAAAATTGAGAGTGTTTGTTTCTCTCTCAATATGTACCATATTAGAAACTAAAACCAAAGTTTAAAAAATATTTATCTATTAATTTTCATAACAATAAACTCATTACATGTTAACATAAGTAATGTATTTTATAAAAAATACCTTTTTCAAAATAAAAAGAAAACTTGGTAAGAAGAACAGCACTGTTGCACATTTTCACAAATCTCTTTCATTATGACTTAATCAGATACAGCTGGATTCTCATGTCTGCTCTGGTGCTCAATCTGTTGAGATATGTTGTTTTGGTTGAATAATGTATAGAAAATCCTAAGACCTGTCAAACCCTTTGAAATGATCTCAGGAATACCCAGGGCTCCCCAGACTCCACTTTAAGAACCAGTATGATAGTGCAAAAGTAAGAATACATTTTCTATAGAGAGGAAGCTAGTAAATATTTTAGATACTGTGGGTCATAGGATCTCTGTTGCAACTACATAACTCTACCTCTGTAGCATGAAAGCAGCCATAGGCAATACATAAACTAATGAGTATGGCTGTGTCCCACTAATGATTTTATTTTCAAAACCAGGCAGCAATGATTTCGGCCATCGTTTTTCCATCCCTGTGATAGAGGGTATCTAAATGAATTAGATCCAGATCCTGCCCTTAAGAAATGCATAGTTGTTAGAGACAATAAGATACATATCCACATAGTATAACACAAAGCAGAATGAGATAAAGATTGTGTGAGGAGTCTCAAAACAGTTGCTTTCAGAGCTAAAGGTCAGCAGAGAGCACCTTAAGTTGGAAGGGTTTCAAGGAGAATGTGGACCTTGAATTATGGGCAGAATTTTGACAGAAAGTGTCAGGAGGAAGGAGGTTATACCAAGTGGAAAGTCTGTCTAGGGTTCTAACCAGTGTGGCTCAGTTGGTTGGGCGCTGTGCCCTCAAGTGAAAAGCCGCTGGTTCGATTCCCACTCAGAGCACATGCCTGGGTTGCAGGCTGGTCCCAGGTTGGGGTGCATGTGAGAAGCAGCCAATCTATGTGTCTCTCACACATCGATGTTTTTCTCCCTCTCCTCTCTCCTTCCTTCTCTCTCTAAAAATAAACAAATAAAAACTTTTTTAAAAAATCAAAGACTGTCTAAGGCAAAGACACTACAAGAATTCAGCAAATGCAAGTAATGGTAAGCAGCTGCTGAAATGCAGTGCAGATAAAGGGAAACAGAGTAGCATGGGGTGCTGCTTACTCAACTTTAAGTCACTGTGCAATGGGCCTTGAATGCCAAGCCCAGGGCTTTGGATGTTATTTGAGAAGCACTGAGTTGCCATTTACAATTTCCAAAAGAGGAGGTCTCTCATCAGCCAGATACGGTAAGATTAACTGGAAGCAAAGTGTCAAATACAATTGTATATATCCAACTTTATAATCAGTGACCCCAAATGACGGGCTACTAAATTAGACTAAGCAAGAAGAAGTAAGGACCTGAGCCAAAGCAATGGCTCAGTAAAGTAAGATGACAATGGAGAGAGAGTACGCAACAGTACAGAGGTAACATTTAACAGATGTAGTGCTTCTATGAGGGGAGACAGAAGAGGAGGAACGTAATCAAAGATGACTATAAGGTTCCAACCAAGTCTGAAAGATGAGAGAAAGATGGTAAGAAACAGGAAGGTCAGGAAAAGGAAGAAATTAGGTGATGAGAAAGAGTGTGAATATGAACCTAATCTGCATGTCACTATTTTGCCAAGCACAAGTTGGAATGTTCACAAATATTAAACTCTCGTTGTTGAGAAAACATAAGTCTATTTTATAATTCCAGCAGGTTGTCAAAGTTCTTCCAAATCTGTGCCTCTAAAAATTACTCCAAGTCCCCAGTACTCTATATTTCTAAGTTTTTCTAAGTTTCTATTCTTTCTCCACTTGGATTCTCTCAATTTTTGACTTCTGGAGTCAGCATATATATACTTTAGCCCATCGTAAATACAATATTAGATAACAGTAAAATAACTAATGAGATCTACTTCAGAAGCTCAGGACAAATAGTAATTGAATCTCACCATGACTGGTGTAGCTCAGTGAGTTGAGCATCATCCCGAAAACCAAAAGGTCACTGGTTTGATTCCAGGTCAGGGCACGTGCCTAGGTTGCAGGCCAGGTCCCTGACTAAGAGCTTGAGAGAGGCAACCAATTGATGTTTCTCTCACATATCCATGTTTCTCTCCCTCACCTTCTCCCTCCCTTCCCCTCTCTCTAAAAAATAAATGAATAAAATTTTTTAAAATAATAACTAAATCCCTTTCTTTTCTTTTTTTTTTTTTTTTTTTCCAGTGGTTAGGACTGTCTGTATTTGAAGAATGTTGTAACTCATTCTTGGATACCATGTAAGTTTTCTGAATGTCTTTTGTTAACTACAACATCTGAAGGTAGATGTCAGGTTGATGAGAGATTTTATTTCCTATGCCCTTTTGAAACTTTCGACTATGAAAGCTATAGCAAGGGAATTTTGAAAGTTGTTCTTGGATTTCCTTTTGCCTTTCAAGAGGTCAAAAATGTATGTGAGAATGGTACAAATAATATTTCCAGTCAAGAAGAAGCCCGGATCTTGAAACTGATGAAGAAAGAAACAGGGATGGAAGGTTAAATGTTCAGAATCACGATAAAGTTGCTCTAAATTCACAAGGCCATAAAGAGAGCTATAGCTGTGGTGGTAATTCTCCACCCCACAGACAGGTTTCGATGGATGTGAAAAACTCAGGTGAAAATGTAATAACAAAGCAGAAATATAAGAGTCTTGGCCCCTAATAAATCATCTAAAAACATCTTGGTGAAATATATGCTCAAAGATGGCCAAAGCATGCATGACAGGCACAGAAATCTGAACTGTCATTTGTAAGCCCCACCACATTTCTCCACGAACAGTGTCCTAGCATCTCCCTGGTTGCAAGCTCCAAACCTGAGGCATCCTGGATTCCTTCCTCTTCCTCCCCTAACGTTCCAGCAGCTGCCAAGTCCTGCAAATGCCATCTCTATAGCATTTCTTGCATTATCCTGTCCTTTTCATTTTGACAGTCCATGATTTTGATGCTCCCTCAATACATTTGGTCTACTGTAATCACCTCCTAAATCTCTCCCTACCTCAAACATTTCCCCTCTTTATTCCATTCAAATAAACCATGGCAGGTTAATTTCCCTAACTCACTGTTCTCACCATGCTACCTCATGCTAAGAACTTTCATAACCTTCCACAAAATGGTCCCAATACTTTGCCGGTCTAACACCCATATGTTCTGTTCCCCTGCCCTCTCTGCTAATCAGACGCGGTAACCGACTCCACCTCACATGACCTATTCTTTATACTCTCTCAACAACTTGGTTGCTTTTATACTTTCCTCTCAGACTAGCCTCGTCTTTCAATGTCTCGTCCCGCTTTTCCCACAACCTCCATTTCTGGAAGTACAAGCCATCCTTTCAGGCCCACTTTCCCGCTGAGAAGAATTATTTCCCCAATTCTCTTCTTATGCCCTCCTCTTTGTCCTTCTCACAAACATTTTCAGAGAGTTTAACGCACGCTGCTGTGTCACACACTGAAGGCAATCGGGCCCGCGTTCATTCTCTTCTGGGGGCGCCCTCGCCTCTCTTGGGAGGTGTTATCTGTGAGCTTCCCTCAGCGCTTCCCTCCAGTTGGACCACAGACCTGCAGCAGTGAGGGCTCGGTGAGGGGCTGACGCCTTCAGCTTCTGAAGGTCAACCCTCTGGGGTTACCACTTTCATAAAGAAATTCCAAAGCTTTTGAAAGAAACATCTAGAGCCACAGCAAATTTCTATTTTTATTTAGTCAGTAAACTTTTGAGTGGTTGAAAGGCTATGAATTTTTTAATTCCAGAAATGCCCAGAAGGAAAGAAACAAAATGGTTCTTTATAAGCAAAAAGCCCCACCTGC
The DNA here is from genome assembly GCF_987537825.1 of Furipterus horrens. Classification (NCBI taxonomy): domain Eukaryota; kingdom Metazoa; phylum Chordata; class Mammalia; order Chiroptera; family Furipteridae; genus Furipterus; species Furipterus horrens. Next base: position 173,199,111 of record NW_028327172.1, read on the forward strand.
AATTCAGTTCTTTAAATTCTAATGTTCACTATGTAATGAAACAAGAATCTCCAGTTATACCACTGTGGCTTCATGGGGAAAAAACAGTATTACTGTTATACTTAGCATAATAATAACATTAAACACTGGATAAGTACTTTCAAAGCAAAACCCTGGACTAGACCAGGACGTCTCTGCTTGGTAGGTTTACAAATGATACAAATGGATACGGCACAAAGCAAAGTGAAGACAGATGACGGAATGTGCAGAAGATAGCAGGAAAAGACCCTCAACCTCATTTCCTCCTTTGAGGTTCAGACCTAAGAGTCTGAAGAGTTGATCTTGACTGCCAGTAACTATGAAAGGACACGCGTGATTTCTAAGGGCTCAGAGGATGCTGGCTATTAGGTGTCAAACTGAATTCCTAGATAATGGCAAGAGTGAAGAGCCATTCTTGATCTACCAAGATACCGTCAGCTGGCTCCCATGCTCTAATCATGGCAGAGCAGTTAGGTGGGTATTAGCTTGTCCTGAAAAGTAGAGGTGAAAGCTTCTCTTTTGTTCTCAGTAGCCCAGTCTGCTTTCAGACCTGCCAGTGAGATCTGTAAGAGGAAATCATTTTTGGCTTTGTTCCAACTTCTAATTCAATACCTTGGCAGCATTTGAAGTGGATAAGAGCTGGAAGCTCATATCTGCCTCAGGTGACAACCAAGATAAGAAGCACACAATGTAAAAATAATGAGAGCTTACTCCCCAAAAGCAACTTTAAATATAGTTTTTTGAAGGTAGGTAGTTACTTCAAGTTACACTAAGCCTGAAAATATCTTGCTAAGAATATTGAAAGATTAGAAGTATTGGAACCTTGTTCCCAAACCTGTGTTTTAACTGATATTTTGGCAGTGTTTTTGAAAAATAATCCCATGTTAACTATTAAAATATATTGGAAATCAAATTCATCAGACCAGGATGAGCAGAAATATAAGGAAGTCATTTTTGAAGGTAGTAAACAATATTCATTTATGGTTAATAGCTTACTGTGGCCAAGATGGGCCCAAATAAAAAGTCAAAGTGTCAAGAATCAATAATTGTTTATTGTAAAACTCCCATGTTTCAAGTACCTCCATTGCTCTGGAAGACACACAAAAGCATGAGACACAGCTCGTGCACTAAAAAAGTTTTATATAGTTGAAATTAAATTTTTAAAAAAATGCAGCATCAGAGGACAGCATGAAATAACACATGGTATTTCACTGTGAGACACAGACAATAGGAGCTATGAAATTTTAAGACTTAGAAATATCTTTTTTTTTTATTTAAGATTTTATTTATTTTTAGAGAGAGGGGAAGGGAAGGAGAAAGAGAGGGAGAGAAACATCAATGTGTGGTTATTTCTCGTGTACCCTCGACTGGGGACCTGCCTGCAACCCAGGCATGTGTCCTGACTGGGAACCAAACTGGTGACTCTTCAGTCTGCAGGTCAGTGCTCAATCCACTGAGCCACACCAGCCAGGGCTGGAAAGATCTTTTGTGTTAACTAGAACTATTTTGTAAAGAAGATGGAACCTCATTCAGACTCTACTGAATCAAACCCGCAACCCTTGGGCTATGGGGCAATGCTCCAACCAACTGAGCCACACCAGACGGGGCTTGGATAGACATACTTGAAAAGGCATTCTTGGAAGGGCAAAGGTATCAACTAAGGTACCAAAGTCAGACTTGCCACAATATAAGTCAAAAGAAAAACAACAAGCTGATTAGACTATAGGTTCATACTGAGAAAAAATGAGAATTCAGTTGGATAGGTAAGTAGGTCCAGGAGGATTAAACACCACTTTGTACACCTTCATTATTCAATGTGTATATTATATTTATTGAGTTGATATAGTAGGTAATAAAGAGCCCTGAAGAAGATGATTAAGATTATACATCACAGTTGTTTGTTTAGGGAGAGAATATAGCATATAAATAAACAATGAGAGAATCTTCTCTTACAACTATAATGTGTTTTCTTAGAAGGATTAGCCCAGGGTGTGGTCTTAGGCTGGTTTCAAAACAGTTACCATATTTTCATATCATCAACAAACTGAATGTTTCGGTCAATTTTCTTGATGCTTTATCGACAACAATATTTAAGTGCTTAAAAGAGTTAGAATCAGAGGATAAGATCAGCTACAATTTCTTGAGCAATTCCTAGAAGTACTTTACTAATAATAGTGATGCTGGATTTATTGAGTGCTGAGCAATATACTAAACATTTTACATGTTTCTAATTTAATCCTCACAACAGTCCTGTGTTGGTAAGATTAACTCAATTTTATAGTCGAGAAACCCTTTCCAGCAGAGAAGTAACTTGCCCAACATCTGGAGGCCAGTAAATGGCAAATGCAGGATTCAGACTTAATACTGCCGGACTCCAAACCCCAATGACTAAACTTCTTACTTAAATTTATTTTCTCCCCAAGAGGTATCACTGGGAATAAAAAGAATTTATTAGACAGAATGAATGATTCTTGCAGGGAAAATCATATCAGTGTCAAAGCTTCATTGTGGCTTTTGGCAATCTAACCATGTGAATTTCTTATACTTTAATTACAATTTCAATAAGTCATTACCCATCAAAGTTATAGATGAAACTACCATATGTTGAAGATCAAGTCCTGCCCAAGACACTCAGTATCTGTGTGATTTGGGCAAGTTACTAAAAGCTCTCTAAGACCCATTTCTTCATCTGTAAAACATGGATAATATCAATAGCCACTACACAGGACTGTTCAGAAAATTAAATGAGAGATATTATATATAGTACTTAGCTCAGGGTTTGTACCTGAAAAGCAATGAATTAATGTTTGCATCATTTATTATCAGTCAAGTAAAATTAGACCTACTTCATAGCAGAAATCATTACAAAGTTAATAGTTTAATAAAAGGCCCATCCTCCAATTCTCCCACCACCGAATTCCTACTTTACCTCTAATATTTAGCTCAAAATTATCTACTCCAAAAGCTTCTTCTACCATCATGATTCCCAGGCCAAGCAGCTCAGATTTTCCAATAATCTTGTGTACGAGCATGTGTGCACACATTTTTTCAGTCATTTCACTTAGCATTTTGTATAATTGTTAACACTGAGGACAAAGACACACTTATTCATTTCTAAATACCTGGTGCATTTATATCCCAAGTGGAAACAAAGATTACTAATAGTTTCTAAAAATGTCAGATTCTCTCCAATGAAATCCCTGGAATAATGTAGCATAACGAACACCACTTTGGGATGAACTAAAATGTCTCTCACTGGAGAAAGATATCTTTCTACAAAAGTAAAATTTCCTCACACTAAAATAGTAAAAAGCTTAAATCAATAGGTATATGGTAATGAACAGTTAAAAGCTGAATGATGTCACCATGGATGGGTTTCTTTAAAACTAAAATTTATATCACACATAATCAAATATGGAAATTTTAGGGGAAACTCCATGTAGTTTTCTGTGCATGCTCTCCTCTCTTTGGATTTTAGCTATATAAACCTTGTCTCTTTAACAAAGCCCTTCATTTAAAAAAATAGTCTACCTTATCTTATTTTTTCATTGTCTGCAATATCTACTGCCTTTTTAGCATATAGTGGGAATTTGGGGATTTTTTTTAGGCCATTAACTTAGTAAGTTCTTCCTCTTACCTAGCCCTTGAATGCTTTCAAAATACCTCCAGAGATCTCACCTCAAGTATCTTCCTCACAATCCTCTGAAGGAAACCAGGTCCAGGCAGTGCCCATGGAGGAGGCACTGCCAGTGCCAGGCCTAACAACTCCATCTCAAACTCGTTCTGCTGCCATACAAGGTACTCGACTTGAACTCAGGATGGCAGGTCACCCAGAGAATGCATTATTAGTGTACAATTTGTGAGTAGCAAGAATAAATTAGTAATTGTGAGTTCAGCAATGGTTAAGCGAGCTTTAACCTTTCAGGCATTCTGAGGATGCCCTCCACTCCATGATTGCCACCCCAATCTTCCTCCCCTCCCTCTGCCCACGACCGCCACCGCCACCATCTTTGCCCTTTCCCCAGTCATGGACTTACTTAGCCATCCCACGCTGGGAGTGCGCCTCACTCGAGGGTCACCGTCCAAGGTGCGGGTTGCTAGGCAGGGCACTGAGTTCTCAAGCGGGCTGCGGGCTTTAGTGTCAGAAGCAGAAGACAGGAGAAGGAGGAGGACACATGAGCAGCCACAGCAAGGATGAGGATGGAGCATTAATTAAGAAGAAAAAATACTAAAGCAAATCACACAAGCGGGTTAAAGGAGAATAATGACATATTACATTGACACACATCCCCTCCCATGACCCTGCATCTTTTGATGGAACAAATTCCAACATGGAAAGAAAAAGACATGAAAAATTACATTCAATCAGTATAGTTCCCCATGTACCAGTGGATGATCTGCCCTGCAGTTCTAATACTCAAAACATAGATTGTATACAGAGGAAAGGTTCACATAATGAACACTAATCCCAAGATGTAAGATCAAGACTGTCAGTAATTTTGCACCACATAAGCACACACACAGGGAAGTCACACGCAGTTTTCTAAAGCACAGAGGGCAGGGTATTATATTAGTAAGGAGCTTTCTTATGATCTACCCCACTGACCCTTCTATGGATCTTGTGCACAAATGCAGAAAGCAACATTTCATACTTGCACTTCTGAAATATTTTCCTTGGTGAATACAGAACTGATTTTTAATTTCTTTTGCCTACTGTTTTTCGGCCCTTCAGAAACATGAGGCTGGGATATAAATAAATCAGTACGTTAATACAAATCAATTTATAAATGTGTATTACCCTCATTTTCTGGTGCCCTTTAATACACAGTTAACTATAATTTTAATATTTAGTGCACCAACGCCAAATGTTAAACCACACCCAAGACAGAATAATGATACAGGCTAAACATATAGTATGCTTCGTCCAGATAGTTTTCACCAACTGGAGAGCACCATCAACTTCTATCTGAAGATAGTTTCATTTGGGTTTCATGACATCTATTTCGCTATTCTTATCAAATGCCTCATTCCAAAGCTAATATGTAGGCAGCATAATTACCCTGCAAAGAAGGACAATGAGGTTGGAAATATCTAACCATCACACTACATACAATTCAACATGAGGGAGTTTCTCCCCCATAATAATAAAGATAGTCATTTAATGATCAAGGTAATAAACAAAGCATATCCAACCAAAAGCAAAGATTAGATAATGTATTCACACAAGTGTACAAATAACAGGGCAGACAAATGGTTTTCTTAAGGCTATCAGTGACTTGGGAGGTCAAGTTTTTAATTGAATCATTTACAAGTTAATGTAATATTATAGCCCAATTTGGGCATTCAGCACATTATAAAATCTAGAAACATTTTTGTCGATTTATCTGTCTGTGCTTAAATGCTGTAAGTAAAGCTAGCACTTGTGAGTGGGCCATCTGCGCCAGCACCTGTCTGAGGCACATCTGATGTCTTCTCTTTGCCATCTGAATTTTTAATTGTTTCCTATAATTGAACTTCTTTGCAAGTTTTTATTGCTCTAAGAAAAATGATACAGGAAAATGAACCAATTGAAATTATTCCAAAATTGCTTTTGTCAAAAGGAAGGCATTTAGAAACATATATTATCATACTGACCAAGTTTCACCTTCTATTTCTTTTGACAGGCAAGGGACCTGCTTCAAGAGCCAATATTCCTACAGGCTTAGCTAAAGGAAGAGAAAGAGGCTGGACACCTGGCAGCCACTGGTCCAAGCCCAGGCAAGAACCCACTGAAATTCCAGATCAATGAGAACTGACAGTGGTGGGGAATGCAAAGTAAACTCAAATGATTGTTCACATTCTTTAACTTCTGATCAGTATGTAGCTCACTGCTACCATGGCTTTCTCCTAACGTAAATACAAGAGGTCAGCAGCAGCTCTAAAACTCAGGTGCTAGTAACAAACTTTTCCCAATAGCTTCTCTCTCCTCTACTCAATGTGTCTAAAGCTGGAAACTCCTTTTTGCATAAACAGTCTCCACTGACACTGAGTCTCACCATCAAGAAGTCAGTGGAATGGAGCCTGGCACACACCAGTAAAGAACCTGGCTCCAAAAACAGGCATGAAAATGAAACTGTCCATAGAGACTTGGCACCTGTGTTTTAGCAAAGCTTATTGGAGCCATCTGGCTGCTTACCATCATGAAAACTGGGAGGCTCACAGCATCTATTACTTATATTGGCAAATTCCAACATTTTGATTTGTTGGACCCTACACATAACTCTGTGTAGAAAGAGATACAAACTCTGTAACCCTTTCATGTTGCTCCTTTTCTCTACAAATTCACTCCAAAGATAAAATTTTGAAAAGTTGTTTCCAAAGCTGGAGCCAAACTTTCTATAATTATAGCATGGTAATGATTTATTATTGAACACCTCTTCTAAATAATGCTTTTATTGTGCCTCTTCTATAACTAAGCTACAAAATAAACAACTTAGCTTTGCTTTTATCTTATATGCTCTCTTTTAAATCACTTCTGCTTGACTTCAGGCATCAACAAGCTAGAAATCAGTTTATATAATTAGGACTTGATAAGAAAAGATACATAACTTTAAAATTTTGGGGGGGGGTGATGGTTTCCAAAGATCTAGGATGTAGAAAAAGATGTTGCAAAGAGGACTTTTCTTTTTCTTTCTTTTTTTTTTTTTTTTGATGATTCATGTTTCCCTTGAGAATCAGCTTCCCCAAAACCAATCCCAGATCTTTTCAAGTAAGGAGGGTGTCCCTACTTACAATTATGCAAGTAGACCAAAAAAAAACCACTTCAGAAACATTCTTTTTAATAGTCTTATTAAAAACAAAATAAATTTACTTATGTTGAAGTTTTAGGGATCTTTCAGGATTGCAGTGTTGTATGATCAAATGGTTATTGATCACCTATTATGCATTTCACACTGTTATTTATCCAAGAAATTTAACCCAAGAGCATAGCAGCATTTCATCTGTAAACACATGAGGCAGGTTGTCTATGAATTTCCACCAATAAAGCCAATAAAGACATCCAACTGTCATGTTTGGTATTGATTCCTGTCTAGATATAGAATAACCTCCAGAGCCCTTCAACATCACAGGATTACATAAAAAGACCATGAATCACTGATGTGTGGGGAATAAGTTACAGTTGAGGAAGCTCATTACCCACTGTAGTTGAATTAGTATATTGTTATTAAGCGACTAGGTTTCTCCACTTTTTATGCTTGGGCAACTTATCTTACATTTTTGATCTTCAAGTTTTTCATGTGTAAATGGAGATAATGATATATACATTAGAAACATCATAGAAAACGATGCCTAGTATGTAATAGGTGCTCAGTTCATGTGAGGTGTTATTATCATTGCTGCTACTACTATTATCATTGATGGAATGATGTCTTCTTTGTTCAGCATCCTGAAGGGTGTTGGAAAACACCAAAGACGGCAACCTTAGCCTACTATGAATGTACAATGTGATTCTTAAGAAGTCAGGTTCAACTTCCGGCCAAGATGGAGGCCTAGACTGACACGCTCTGTCTCCCTCCACAACTAAGAAGGACTACAACTACTGCAAAACCAGAAATAACCAGAAGTTCCAGAAAATAGAGCTACATGGAAGTCCAACGTATAAAGTTATAAACAAGTGGTGCTTGTCCAGATGGGTAGAAGGTGCAAAGCCAGGGCAGAGAGGTCAAGCTGTGCTGCCAGCGGCAGCTGCAGCAATGAACGGCGGGACTGCAATAACCACAGACACCTGTATTTAAGGGGAGGCGAGAAGCGCCAGGGGAGCACCCCTAGCTGCAGTCCAGATGCATCAGCTCGCGATTCCAACGCTGGGGAAGGCAGACCCCCATTGCCTCGGACTGTGAGGTCAAGAGGGCATGGGGACGGAGGGTCCCAGTCTCTCAACAGAGAGTAATGGCAGGAATCCATCTTGGACCCCTACCCCTACACAAAGCACCACAGCATGGTGAGAAGGGTCACCCAGTAGTGAAGAGTGCACAGGGCTCTGCCCCTGATAGCGTAGGAGGTGTGACAGCCCCACCCAAGAAGGAAAGATAAACAAAAGTGGTCAGGATGGCAGGAATTATGATTGAAATACCAATCACACAGCTGACCAAAAAGCAAATATGTGACTTAACCGATGAACAAATAGATAATCTTCCTGAGGCTCAGTTCAGAGCTATAGTCATAAGGCAGCTTACAGAACAAAAGATCTTGAACAAGATAGGGAAGGAATGAAGGCTAGTCCTGCTGAAATGAACGAAAACACATACGAGACAAGTGGTGAGGAAAGGAAAACCAGGGATCAAATCAACAAATCAGAACATAGGGAAGGAACAAACTGTCAACCAGTGCAGAAAGAGGAAACAAAAAGTGAGGAATATAAGGAGAGGCTCAGAAACCTCTGGGACAGCTATAAGCGAGCCAACATCCGAATTACAGGGTGGCCAGAAGGTGAAGAAGAAGAACTAGAAATTCAAAAATTATGTGAAAAAATAATGAAGCAGAACTTCCCGAACTTGAAGAAGGAAATAGACTTACAGGCCCAGGAAGCACAGAGAGTTCCAGAAAAACTGGACCCAGGGAGAACCACACCAAGACACATTATAATCAAATTGTCAAAAATTAAAGATAAAGAGAGAATCTTAAAAGCAGCAAGAGAGAAAAAAAGAATTATGTACAAAGGGGTCCCAATTAGACTATCACCTGATTTCTCAAAGGAGACTCTGCAGGCAAGAAGGGACTGGCAAGAAATATTCAAAGTAATGAAAATCAAAAACCTACAGCCACAATTACTCTATCCAGCGAAGCTGTCATTCAGAATAGAAGGGCAGAGAAAGTGCTTCCAGGACAAAATAAAACTGAAGGAGTTCATCAGATCCAAACCACTGTTACATGAAATGTTAAAGGGACTTGTTTAGGAGAAAGAGATTCAAAACTATGAACATTAAAATGAAAATTGTATCACAACAACCAACAACAGAAGCTAGGGAATCGAAACAAAGGCAAACTAAGCAGGCAACAAGAGTGAGAAAAGAATATAGGTATGGGGAACATTATAGGGGAAGGTCAGTGGGGAGGAGGAAGCAGGGAAAGGGAGGGAGATGGTACAGGAAATAAGAAGCATAGTAGGAGGTAGTGGAGTAGACAGGAAGATGTTGAAAAGAACTATAAGCACAACCATTGGGCATGGACTGGGGGGATGACAACTGGAGGGAGAGGGGTCACTGGGTGGAGGGGAGCAGAGGGAAAAGAAATTGGGACAACTGTAACAGCATAATCAATAAAACATATTTTAAAAAAAAGAAGAAGAAGAAGTCAGGTTCACAAATCTGAAAAAAATCTCCTTTCTGTCCTTTGCATTTGTACTGAAACAGGGATTAAGTAGAATGAGGCACACTTAATCATTCTTGGAAGACTTTAATTTTATTCTCCCTTGTTCTTTTGGAGACATGATATAGAGTCCATAGTGCTCACGTCTCGTGTCTTTATTTTGCCTTCCCTCCTTTCCTCATGTTTGCCTATCTTTCCCCCTATTCTTCTCTCTATTTCTATTTCACAGCTACCAGGACATGATCCTAGATCTACACCTATTCTCCTGAATACTGCAAGAGCAAGGTAAGGTTTAGGAAAACAAGACTTCACAAGGGCAACTCTAACAAGGACCTTAAGGCTTGAAATAATATTTACTTGGGGTTGATGGCAGAAAATCAGTGAAGGGCCCCTTAAGTACATGGGTTTTCCAGAAAGGGAAAAATAGGGAAGAGAGTACTCATATAAGGTAGGATAACATAAAGAGAATCATTCCCTCCTTTCTGATATCACAGACTCTGGGGCAATGTGAAACAGATTCGTAATTACTAACATTTTAAAATATGTTTATTTCATGGTAACATCCTGTTATACATATATTACTTATTGGGAGCTAAAAACTATCATTGTTCAGACAGTAATCAATTTTCATACTCTAAATTAAAAACATTATAAAGATCATGAGTGACACCTCATAAGTATTATCTGATATCTGTAAAGTTGATAATAAAAGTAGTACTGTTTTAAAAAAAAACTCTAAGAATGTTTTCATATATGGAGTAGTGGAAGGAGAAAACATGAGAGACACAGAAAACAATAAAATACAAAATAAAGGTGCTGAATTATAGCTCTGTCCTCAGTTTTAAACCTGAAAGGCATTAAATTTGCCCTTTAAAATATTTCTGAATACCTGTTCCTTACAGTGTAGCTCATGTTATGTTTATTAAATACTTTCACAAAGCTCTATTACACTTGGTTATATATACACAATAAGACATTACTACCCTTATTTTATAGCTCTAAAAATGGAGGCTCAAGAAAGTTACTTAAAATGCTCAAAATCACACTACTACTAAGTATAAATCCAGTATTAGAATGAAGCCTTTGGAAAAAATAACAGTATGTCTTCAAATAGATTAAAAAGTAGGCCTTTAATGTTAAAATCTAAATCATCACTTTTGTGATATCTTTAGGCCTGACTCTTCATTGTCATAAAGAGCAGGATAGACTACCACACAGTAGGAGGGAATGACCCTTGGAGAAAAGAAAAAAAAAAAAATGTGTTGTTTATTTCAAGATCTGAACATTATAAATCTGGAAGATCGGTCACCTACCTGGGCATGGTGGGGGGGAGATAAGAATGGGGTCTGATAAATTAATTAGAATATAATGAAAACAATAATAATAACTACTGTTATTTGGAAACAGTTTCATTCAGGTACTTTTCTAGAAACTTCCCATGGATTGCCTCATTAAGTCTAAGGCTGAGAAGAACTTGATCATTGGATTCTGGCCAGGAGATACATCTGTGCTGTGCAAATGAATGCAGAATTAGAGTCCTGAACAAAACAGATGGATATATGCTGTTGGTTTGTGGAGGAAGCTGACTGTATACAGAAAGGCATCTGGAACATGACTCATCTTAAGGTGATGGGGCCTGTCAATGAACCCATCTCAGAACTAGGGAAGCATGACGGCCTGCTTCAGAGGAACAGAATCTTTGAGAGACGTAAGGTAAATGCCTGCCTTACCCATTGATTCAGGGACCAGGTCTGAATTCAAGGATGGGAAGTCAGGACAAAGTAGAACCACCCAGCCAGAGACAATTAAGATAAGCTGGAATCCAAAACCCAGACAAAAAGCTGAGAATTTCTAAAGAAACTGAGAAAGTTGCCAAACCTGGCAGTGGTCCCAGCCAGATCCACCACATGCTAGCATCTAGGCAGCTTGATCTAATATCCAAAACAAATAGCTTGAAGATGCCTAATCTCAAATCAGATCCAAAGCAACAAGAATTCAGCTAATCCCACTGATATTTCAATGAGGCCTAGAATTACTATTAACAAAAAGAACTGACTTCTTTCCATGTTTGTTCTATGTTGCTAACCACCATCTCTGTCACTGTAGGTAACAGCAATAGACTTTTTAAATATCTAAAGGTGTTGTGTGCTTATGTCAGAAACAGGGATGTAGCAGAAAGCTAGGAAGCAGCATCCTGCCTGGTAGATAACTTTGAAAAGAGGAATCCAGAGAGAAAGTAGGTGGTAGTAACAAGTGGTGGGAGCAAGTGGATCGCATTTCTCAAACTTGACAGGAAAAAGAAAAATGATGAATTGAAGATAAACCCAGAGGTCCAACCAGGAGTAGTCTATGTCTCAATAAATAACATAAAAGATGCCATATCGCACCAGGAGAAAGCCTGGAAGAAGCAGCATGAAGCCTAGGAGCTGGCTGCCCTGGTCTGGACCTCCAACCTTTCCTCACTCCTCATCTAAGTCTTGGATTCTCATCATGGTTTAGTAATTCCCTGATAGCCTCTTAGCAAAATGTAACACCAATAACAGGGACAGACATTCTGTAGTGGACTGTGATGAAAAAGGGCTCCCACCTCTTCCGTTGCTGATGATATGATATTCATATCACTTACCGAAGGGCAGAGGAAATAAACCAGCACTATATCCATAACTTTCTTCCCAAATAGTAGCTACAGAGAAAATATAATTCCAAAAACCACTCTTACTTAATATGAGATTTTCTTCCTTAACTATGTTTAAATATATTATATATAATTTAATATAATTGGTTGAATGATTACTATGTGCCAATTTTCATTCTAAACATTTTACATAAATTATCGTTTAATTTTTATTATCTTTTAGAGATACTGAAACTGAGTACTCAATTACCTTTCTAATATTTTTATTTAAAAAACTAGTGAAAAATGGGGTCATGAAATTGTATTATTAGGGAAAACTGAAATTCAAACTGTAGGTCTGATTGGATAACTAAAGTCACTTTCAGGAAAGAATATCTGTACTCCAGACCACAAAAAACAGTAATTGATTTTTATAATCATTTAGAACAAACTGATGACAGCTTTGCCCAAATTGCCAGAAAGGTAGTAAAAACTGATTATGTATTCAAATTAAGGCTCCCAATTTATCTTGGTCCTCAAGTCAGGTCTTGTTTATCTTTTCTAAGCTAACAAAAAAGTATACATGTAAACGGTAAGTGATAATTTTAAAAATCATGGCTTTTTAAAGTAGAATTATCAGGTAATTTTTTCATAAACAGCTTACTAAATATTTATTGAATAAATGTTAATTACATATAAACTTTCACTTGCTAATAAAAAGCAAATTAAATGCACCTTCCTTGATTTTTAAATACTACCAAGGAATGTTGCTAGGCTTAAATGTTACTTTTTCATTGTAAACCACAATAATATATAACCTAAGTATCTCAGACCAAATTATTAGGCAGAATCATAACCACTGTGAAACTTTAAAAATTTCCAATTCTAAGCTATCTTCATGAATTTCAGATTTTAACTACATTGTTGCTCTCACAACTAAAGTTGACAGTGTCACTAAGTCTATTTTCTAGACTACGACAAGTTTATCTAGGTTTTACATACAAATGTCAGAATCTAGTTCTAACTACAATAAATATAAGATTCTGGGTTATTAAAATAGTAGCAAGAGTTCCATAGTTCTTTATTTTAGAAATTTATCCTAAGAATATTTCATAATATTAAAAATATTACATAATTAAACTGTAACATGCAAAGGTAACTGTATAAACCTGTAAGTTAAGTGCCTGTAGAAAACCATAAACTTGCCATCTGATAATTTATAAGAGTGCACCTTGAAGGCACATGAAATTCATTGCTGTAGACTCTCTCAAAGCCATATCTTGCCTCTGGATGTTTAAAACGAGGTGGGTAACACGAAGGTCAGTAATAACCTGTTTAAAGAGGCCTCCTCAAATTCCATGCTTCAGGGTGTAAGCTGAAGAGCCAGAAAGGAAAAGAAATGCCTGCCCTTCCTAGTTGCTTTTTACCCAGAGTATATAACATTTCACGAGAGAAAAGACAAATGAGAAAAGCAATTTCAACTTTCCTCTGAAGTGCAAAGATCTACTAATAGGGTACAAGTGATGAGATATATCAACTCATTTGCTGTATTCCACATCTAAATACTTTCTCCTAAAGCACAAGATGGTGGCTTCCCAGACCCCTCTGTTCCTAATTTCTATTCTGCCTGTACACCCATGAAAATGAAGCTCACACCACACTGGTGGAAGGCACCCTCACTCTGCTATATTGGTTCCTCTTCTCTTCACAAATATATCAATATTTGGCAAAAAAGCACTTTCTTGATTCTTTCTGCTACCACTACCTTCATGACAAAAAAAAAAAATCTCCAACTCATGGTATTTCATTTTATGTGAGATACAGAATAATAAATAAGATATGAAAGACAAAGTTTTACTTTAATTGGCACAATTTTAAAAACATGAAGTACTTATAAAATGAAATATTTGTGACAATGGTTATATTAACTTCTTCATCCCATAACATTTCCAGCTATTAAACAGTGCCTCTTTTTAAAAATACAATTTAAAACTCCACAAAAACCGAAACATTTCTAGTAATCAGTAGTATTCCAGGTAATGGCAGAACCATCAAATTATATAAGGAATGTTCTAGATTAGAGTTTTTCTTTAGTGAATGTTTTTTATAAAGAGCGTTTTAACTATTTATTTATAACTGGTTTAACTTTTTAAAAAATACACATCACTCAATAAAACTGAACTTTTCATTTGGTTCTATTTAGGAACTAAACACTCACTAAGAAACTACAATAATGGAATGGTTCAAAAACATACCAGAGAAAGTTTGCTAATAGTAAACTCTCTTCCAAGACTACCATTCACTTTAATATTTAGTCAGAAAAACCAATTTTCAGAAAGGGAGCGGCTGAGTTAGAATTCAGTTTATACCATTCAGTTAGCGCACCTTTTCCATGACAGCATGTTTTGTGCTATTCTGAAAATGCAGCTGAGGGCAGTGAATTACAAGCTCCCTAGTCTACTCATTTCTCTTAATACTAAAAGAAGACTGCGTGATCAGATGGGAGAGACCTACTTCTACCAGCTCAATGCTTAGCAACTCTTTATTCTATCCCTTCATTTTTCAATACTCTGTGAAAATTAATTTTTCTGCTCTCAGGTTGTATCCAATCATGAAATTCATTTTAAACAAAGACAATGACACAGAGGACAGACACTTAACAGAAAACTCTGGTAAATGGAATAGAATATAAATAAGACAGTGTCTTTCCATTGCTATATAAGGAAGTTAATATCCCACCTTGAATCATTATTCTCACATTTAATCATTAACATATAAAAAAGAAAAGACTGTTGTGTTAAGTAGAAAAATAATAGTGAGCCTTATTTTGATGAATGATCCTTTATAGGCTGGACACCAGCTCACAAACCAAGCAAATACTTTACAATATGACATAGCAGAGTATTCACATCTTTGTCCTCCAGGTTCCGACAAACTACCATGTCAGAAGCATATTCCTTGATGTACTCAACAGTCTAAAACTTTGTTGATTCACCTCCAATATTCAGTTGTTATATCACAGCATTATTACCAAACAATCTCAGTCCATCAGAATAGATGTATATGGAGCAAGCAAGGCATCTTGGCATTTGCAGCCTACGACACTGCTGAAATCTTTCCAACAGGACTGCAAACCTGCCCAATGGGATAAAAAGTGTCATTATGAAATGGCTGTGGCATATGAACTGGAGAAAAAAAGATATATGGAGAGGGGATTTAAAAAAAAGATGACAAGAGATGGAGTAAAGGTGAGACTGGTAAAGAGAGCAGCAGCCAGTCGGCCCCTGCATTACCATTATCAGGGTTGGTAAACATCCTACTTGCACTGGAGACTGTCTTCCCAATGTCGGCCAGGGATCGAAGGTTGGATTTCTTGGTTTGATGCCGGTGCTTCCGGAGCAAAGTGTAGGTTACCTTATCCTTAAGGTCAGGTTTCAAAAGGCCTGTCTCAATCTGATGGTCAACAATCATCTCTGATACAA
Organism: Furipterus horrens; assembly: GCF_987537825.1. NCBI lineage: Eukaryota > Metazoa > Chordata > Mammalia > Chiroptera > Furipteridae > Furipterus > Furipterus horrens. Next base: position 173,214,573 of record NW_028327172.1, read on the forward strand.
AAACAAAGCAAAACAAAAACAAAACTCAGTCACAAGACATCAAAGTTAATTTTTAACTCTAAGTTTATAGAAGGCATCCTCAAATTTACCATTAACATACTGTTTTCCAAATTTCAAACTTCCCACTTTATGCAAAGGATAAAGATACAGGGTACATGGATGTAGGCATTAATAAGAGAGCTTTAAACATTTGAGTATTAATTACATTTTTGGAGAGGAAAAACTGTCTCATTCATATTTTTAAATCCCAGGTAATAGTGAATTCACATTATTCAATTCTTCTCTCAGTAACACAAATCAGTAATTTACATTTTTTCAATTAAGAAAAAATCTAAGATTAGAAAATTTTATGTACTCTCTCACAGCAAGTGTGCCAGAAATATAAATGATATGAAAAAAAAACTTGAAGAGAATATGCAAAATTTAAAGTAGTGACATTATTATTTTTTAAATCTAGTTTCCCAAATTCTTCTGTCATGTTGTATTTTCTTTATAATAGGACCAAGTAAAGGAGAACAATACCTTTCCCTATATCAGGTTGTTAGAGCACCAATTAATCCAATAATGCAATTATACTACAAAATTATGCCTTAGTCTTATTTAAGAGGGATGCTTATTTAGATCCAACTAAAGCCTTTCCAATATATACCATTATTCATTTAAAAGTATAACCTGATTCGAATTTTCTATGAAACTTTAACATCTTAGTCTTAGCTCTTATTTTTTAAGAATGGCTTTAAGTAGAAAAGATGACTGTGTTTCATAGAAACTGTTCTGTGAGTGGCTCTGCGGATGGACAAGTTTTACACTAATTGGAAATAAGATGGGCATGGAGATGTCAAGTACAGCACAGGAAGGCAGTCAACAATACTGCAACAACTATGTGTGGGGCCCTGTGGGTACCGGAAACACTTTGTAAAGTATTTAATTGTATAACCAGTCTGCTGCACACCTGACACTAATACCAAATAATATTGAATGTAAACTGTAACTGAAAAAAATAAGGAATCCTCTTTTTCACAAGTGAGCATGTCAACATTAGGGCACAAATGTCGCCTGTGCACTCTACCCGAATGTCACATCACAATTCGACATTTCCTCTGTCCAAAATAGGCCTTGGGACAAAACATCACAGAACCTGTGCAAAATATACAATGGCAGGATACTACATCATGACATGCAGGTAGAGCTTTTGTCCCCTGCACAGAACCAGAACAATGGATCTCCTGCCTACCTTTTCAGAAACATGGGTGCATCCAGCACATATCAATATTTTCCTCTTGGGCAAGCCTCTCGGTATACAAAAAAGGAGAAGAAAACAAAACCTCTTTTTTTGCAAAAGTCTGACAAGAAAATTGACAGATGCTGGTTGGATAACAGCATCTCTCAAGCATTCCCATCCTTTTGCAGAGAACAGTTAGCAATACTCCAGGGGGATTGCTTGGGCATGACTGCACCTCTCCGCAGCTCATCTTCATAAAGCAAGCTCTCACAGAACTGGCCTCACAGCCTTTGGCTAGAAACTAATGACTTACACAGTGTACAATCAACTATTTGGGAGCCAAGCAGAGGCTGAATCCAGAACTTGCCATCACATGTCCTATACAGGTGCCATAAATGTCACATAGCCCTTGACCACTCAGTAAGGAGGTTGGGCAAGGCAGGAAGTCTGTCCCATAGAAATGTTTTGGTTTGACAATGGCCTTTAGCTTTGAGTATTTTTAATTATGCAAAACCTTCTCAGTAAAACTCTCATAACTAACTCTGTAATTACAATTAATGCTCTGCTCCAGAGCAAAATAATCAGGTGCTACTAAACACAACCCCTCTACATTCCCTTTAAGTCTTATTCAATGTGGAAAGTCCATTTTACAGAAGAATTGTAAAAATAAACAGACAGCGCCAGCATATCTGCTGAAAGTGTTATCAAACTCCCACTCTAATTCCAGGGTTGTGGATTAAAGTGTTTCTTATCTATCCTTCCTGGTGGGGCCTCCCTCTATTCTGGCCCTCGCTTGTAACCTCAAACCAACCCTGTATGTGCCACAGCCAGCCCTCTGTTACTAAGGCCTGGAAATCACTGGTTAGAATGGGTTAAAATATCTGTGTGGCTGATGGCCTTCATTAAGTTACCATAAATATGGCCTACATTGCAGGAATCTCTTTAAGCACAAACTACAAAACCTTTCAAGGAAAATGGGCGCAGTAACATCTCACAGGTACACTGAAATTAAGTCTTCAGTGTTCAAAATCGCACAGACATTACCAATTGGGAAAGAATGTGCCAACCCTAGATGATAGCAGAGCTGAAAAGGAACCTCAGGGAGTGTCAAGTTCAACATCTTGATGAGAAAAAGACAGGGCAAGAGAGACTTGCTCACAGACAGCATAATTACAGGCACCCTCCCCCAAATAAAACCAGGTTGTCTGATTCACAATTTATATCTTTTTCCATATTACACAGTACTTTTCTTTATTTAAAAAGGAAGCTCTAGACAAAAAATAATTTTTTAACATATGCAGAGCTTCTGCAAACCGACAGAAAGTTGGCCATGAAACAGAAAAAAAAGAAAAAGGCCAAAGGTGACATTGTTTAAAGAAATACAAATATCCAAGATATATTTAACTTCAAGGCTAACAATTTAAATAAATTTGTACAGTACAACCAATTATGAGATATCTGTTACTCTATCGAAGTGGAAATTTAAAAGGCTAATCCCCAGTGATGTGAAGGGTGTGTGCAACAGGCAATTCCAAACACTGGTAACAACTGCAGTAACTAGCACAACCTTTCCTGAAGGCCACGTGGCAATCACATAACAAAACCCTTCCATGTGTTCAAACCCTCTGAATATTTCACCATTAGAAATCTATATGAAGGAAATAATTCATTTCACTAAAGCATGACAAAAACATTCACTTTTCTTTATAATAAAAACTTGAAGGCAACTTCAATGCCCAATAACAGATTTTTTAAATACTTTGCAGCCATTAAAATGATGTTTACATTTATATTTAATGACATGGAAAGATAATTCATATTATGTCTAAGTTTTAAAAAGTAGATTAAATCATTATAGTATGATCCCATTTTGTAAAATATATTTCACATGTGTAAACAGATGTCCAGAAAAACTGATGAGAGGATGGAATTAAAAAGAACAGATTTGTGGTATTTTGATTTTTGTGTTATATTTTCCTGGATTTTATAAAAATGAACATAGGTTTTTGATAAAACATAAATAGTTACCACTTTGAAAATATAAAAGGTGTAAAAAGCAAAAACAACTTGACTAACATATCTGCCAACAGCAACAGCCCAGGAACGCCTTTAAATATAAAAATGAGAACTCCAGAAATAGAGCTACATTTTCCTAATCCATTTTCCATCATAATAAAAAATACCTGAAATAACATAATTTTTTTTAATTTAACAGAGGAGGAATATCCCAGGTACTTAGCTTCATATGTGAATGACATTCTTTAAATGTAGAATTATAATGATAGTTATAATAAAGCTACTAAAATAATTGGTGAAATGTTTTATGCTTGAAAGACAACTTTTTCTATCACCATTAAGAAGGGTTTCTTCATGAAGAAAAGAAGAAGAGGTTCTGAGGAGAATCAGAATTAGGCTGAATATTTAAATGCAAGTGTGAGAACTTCATGTCTGCTTAAACAATCTCCCACTGCTCATGCCCAGTTACCTTTGCACCTGCGCAGACAAGTGCCTCTGAGATGGAGGTACTAGATGCCACTAAGAAGGAGTAGCAAATGGACTGCAAAAGTATAAAAATCTTGCTATTGTTTGTTTGATATAATCACACTTGCTATTTTTAGCTTTTCTTCTCATTTGTTGAGATAAATGAAGTGGAAGGGAGATGCATGTTTTAAGACTTAGCTGAAGGCCCTGGCTGGGTAGCTCAGTCAGTTAGAGCGTTGTCCCAATATGCCAAGGTGGCAGGTTTGATTCCTGGAAAGGCGCATACAAGAATCAACAAATGAATGCATAAATAAGTGGAACAACAAATCCATGGTTCCCTCTCTTCCTTCCTCTCTCTCTAAAAATCAATCAATAAATTTTTTTTAAATACCCACTTAAAAAAAAAAGACTTAACTGCACATAATTCTAAACTAGATTCAGGACAAAAAACTCCACTTAAGCCTCTGCTAAAAAAATAAATAATATTTTGATAACCAAGTAACGACAATAACTCTTTAAGTTACCATGACATCTTCTGTCATTTAAAATAAAATAAGGGCTTTTTTTTTCCTTCCTGTGTTTTAACCCTCTGCAGGGTTTAGACTGTTTCAGAGCGCTTTTAACTATTTCTTTCCAGCCAGGTACACTCCCTCAAACATGTTCTCCTTGCTCTCCTGCAAATCTGGTCCTTTCTTTTTCTTCCTTCTTTTGCTTATGAATTGTTTCATTGACTTACTATTTGCCACTGAATTTTTTTTCTGTATTATCAGCTCCAGAATGACACCACTGCCCAAGTGCCTGCCTGCCCCAGGGACCAAAGAGCAAACATATTACCAACTGATGATTCCTCACAGTGACCTAGTAATGTCTAATTTTAAAAGTTAATGACAATTTTTAAAGTAAACACATGGAGGTTAGAGAAAATGTTCACAGCTGATAATAAAAAGTAACAGAAAATTCAAGTGAGAACACAGAATGCTTGAAGAATCTTTCTTAAATATATAGTAAATACCAGACTGGCTAACAAGTCTTCAGTATAATGTGGGACTCTGTCTTCTACTTCATGTGAAAGGACAGTTAGGTGCTGAAGACCAGAAGCTCCTTAAAATGGTTCTTTCTGGTGATGAAGATCCTAATGGCAGTTTTACAGAAAAGTCCAAGTATATAATTCATTCTTCTCACTCTTGCTGAGCAACTCCAGGGACAGCAAAGAAGCTGTTAATTGTTCCCAGCTCCATCCACTATATCCTTCAGAATCTTCCCTCTTGTTCATGAAGTCTCTGAGCATCTCTCTAGCTGACTCAGTCTACGCTCCGCCCTCTGCTAGCTGACACGTAAAAAGATCTGGATAAACTCATGTATACTGAGATAGTTATGTAAGTATATCATAATCACACCAGATGTCCTCATTTAATTCTCACAACAACCCTGAAAGGTCAACCTTCCTCCTGCTTTTACAAAGGAGTAAACTGAAACTGCTAGACTTAAGTACCTTGCCTTGTCCATCCCATGATCATAAATGCTAGTTGGAGTAGACTTGAATTAAACCCCTTTCAACTTGAAATTCACAATCCTTTCTACAACCCCAGTCTGCATCTCATGGAACTAATATATGACCTCTGTCAGTACCATATTTTAATAAAGGACTCTCTGGGCTCAGTGAAATGACTCCAAATTATGAAATTTCAGGCAGTAACAAAATACTATAGTAAGACTTTTTCTTTTTAATATAGGAACCTCTCTGGTGACCTGTAACCTACAACACCTATTCTCCCCTTCGACTGCCTCTAATTGCCAGGTCACAGGTGTAACAGCCATTTTGCCCTGCATGTATATGCACTTCTGATGTATTTTTTCAACTTGTCTGATGTGACATTTTTGCTCCAATTAGTTCTTAAAGTATAAGAATACAGAAATCACAATTCTCACTCAAAAACTAGATTAATTTTTGCTAACCATGATACATTTTTAGATAATAATCTCTTGTGCAGCCTTTAATAAATGAAAGAAGCTGTGGATGAGGACTGATGCACATGTATCAGAGCACATTCTAGAATGATAGGCTATTTAGGGAGGATACTCACGAAACAATATTGGCAACCTGCTTTTTAGGATGTTTTCAGTTCTGTAAAGTGCTTGGCCTATGTTTTTATTCTTTAATTAGTATACAATTATAAAACTTTAAATCATCAATATATAAATTATTATTAGGAGACATGTATTTGTTCTCCACGTTTCTGTTTCTATAGAAGTATGACGTGTATTTGTATCGCTAAGATAACTTATTGTTATATCTTAGTTCATTCATAAGATGTTTTATAAGAAAAGCTGACATACCGTTCATTTTGTGTGATGAACAGGTTTACCATGAAATGAATGCCTTTATTCAATTCAGAATCCTGATGTTTCTGATTTTACATCCTTGTTGCTAAGCTGCAGAAGAAGCCGCAACAGGAAAGAAGGAAGACTCCCTACACTTAATGTCTCCACTTCAAAGAATTGTCTGGCGAAAGTAGCATAGCCATCATTCAGCTATTGAATTTGAAAGCCTCAAGAATTTCAATGATAATAAATCTTTTAAAAAAAAATAAGTCTGAACAAATAATACATTTTCACGTGAAGGTAAAGTTTCATATTAGTCTTTTAAAAAACAGTCAGCGGAACGAATCGCCCAGAAAACCATTCCTTCTGTTTGCTTCTGTCTGCTTCTGTTTGTAGACGGGCTCCACCTTCCCTTGGTGCAATAGTCCAAGATCTCGCCTCATATAGCAAATGTCCATTTCAGTCTCACCTGCCTTGTCAAATATGAAAAATCCCACAGAGAGAAGTATTATACTTCCTATATTATCTTCTAACCACTTGTATAGACATGGATTTGTAACTTAACCCATTTGCAAACTGATAGATTTACAAACCTAATTCCAGGGCCTGGAAGAATATCCAGCACATTGTAGAAGCTTACATACCACTGCTGAACAAGCACGAACAAAATCCTGTCCACCCAGCATCTTCACATGAGTCTTTCTCCCTTTTCCATTTGCACCTTAAATACCTCAAATGCATGAAAAGTATGGGGCTTCCATGCAAACCTAACTAACAAGCTCCCTGAAGAGAAATGGAATACATATACACCTGCTAACTATATGCCTCATTTAACAACTAATCCTTTCTTTCAATATAAAGGCTACAGCCTTCCCATTGTCTATAAAGGCACAGATGCCAAAGACAAGCCTTTTGTCTAAAGAAAGTCAAAGAAATTTTTCAGCAAGTCTGAAATTACACAAGAATTCTACACCGGTCACTTCCTGCAGAGCGACGATCCATATCCTCTCCCCCATAATTCCAAGGTAGGCACCTTGCAGACCCCTTGGGAAAGTGCAGTCATCCAAACAGGTCTGGTGGTCACCTAATTGTGAAATTTTTCTAGGAACCACAGGCAGAGCCTTCTGCATCTGTTTTTGAGTGTGCTCAAGAAACAACACATCTATGCTGTTTTTCAGTACACCTAGATCTGAGGGGTAATAGGGCCACTTAGGCCATACACTTGCTAGAAAATAAAAACAATCACTACTGTGTGGAATGTAGTGATGTGTGCCCAAGGTGTTCAACATGATGAGTTAACATTCACTACACAGCACTAATTGCAAAAGATGCCAAAGCTGCCCTGCACCACTAGGTTCACTGACTTGCAGGTGGTTGTACAAATGATACTCGGAACTGATGTGACCTGACTCAGTCACTAACCCATAAGGTTCTGCTGGCTTCCTGCCTCACATAACTTTTCTCTACATGCAGTCAGAGGAGCGGGACTTCCATCTACAAATCAGCCCCAACCCAGGAACTAGACTATTTTCCTTCTACAGAGGATTCAAATCCTATTTTACAGATGATAAAACTGAGGCCCAGAGAAGCTCAGCTCTATGTCTAAGGTCAAAGAGTTCTAGAAATCTAGTGTCCGGACATCCAGTCCAATATAACCGAGGACTGGGTGGAGGCTCCATTCAAAATATGAATCCTGTCCTAACAGTGAATGAAATACATGTAAATCTGTACACGTACAATATAATCCCAATACTTTTTTATAAAATAACATAAAAAAATGGAAGTGTAAAAGCGAAGATTGAGAAACAAAACTGAATGAAAACATGCCAAAATGTTGATAATGACTATAACCAGATATAGGTGCAATGAATGAATTTTTAAATTTTCTTCTCAATGTTTGTCTGTATTTTCCAAATTTTCTGCAATAACCTTACTAGTTCTGTAACATAAAAAAAGAGAGAATAATGATTGTGGGAGAGGGGGTGGGTTGGGTGGGGGAGAGAAATTAGGGGAAAAGGGGACAACTGTAATTGAAAAACCAAAATAAAAAAAAAGAGAGAATAAATGTTCCAGGATATTCAACTCTGCTTATATTAGAAGTCATCTGCATTGATGGAGGCTCACAAATAGGCAGGAAGAGCTGAAAAAATGATATACTTAAAACAACATACTTACCCACCAACTGTGGGAGAGAAGAAGCCTCCCTGTCAAGCATGATGGATCCTTTCTCCATACACGTCCTCAGCTCAAATAAGCTGTGAAGGGACAGTGTGGCCACATGGGGCTTGCTCCATCTCTCTCCACCCTGTTCCACTTTTTCTTCAAACTTAATCCACCTAGGAACATGAGATTAGTGAACAGCAATTAAAAGTGTTCTGATTACCTTGGAAATAACAATGTCAACCCTTCCATTCCCACCCCCACAGCACAACCAACATGTCTCTTTTCCTGGAGTCTTAAAAGCTTATTATATGATTAATTGTGTTACTTTTATAAATACACCAAACAGAGTCTACACTCTTTCCTAATGTTAGCAAGAAAACTAAAAAGAATTAAAGCATTCCTGGTTTTATATCCATCAGTGACCATGAAATCCTTAAGAATGATTATTTAGCTCAATTTTAAAAATAAGATAGAAAAAAAATATGCCTTATGAAATTCTCCACTGATGTAGAGCCTACAATGTGTAAAAAATAGCCACTACTGTGAGAATTCTGTTGTGACTTCACAAGGCAAGTTTACAAATGGTGAAATATAAGGTATGAACCAATATTTATCTTTTCAAAGATTTTTTACTTAGAAAGAGGAGGAGGGAGGGAGAAAGAGAGGGAGAAAAACATCTATGTGTGAGAGAAACATCAATTGGCTGCATCTTACACACACCCAACTGGGGACCTGGCGTGCAACCCAGGCACGTGCCCTGACTGGGAATTGAACCAGGGACCTCTCAGTTCATGGCACAACGCTCAACCCACTGAACCACGCCAGCCAGGGCAATATTTATCTTTAACATTTGAGAAACATGGTGTGTGAAATGGTCAAATGAACATAAAATTCCCCTTTAATGCCTAAAGTGGGGGAGCATGCCTTGCTATGTCTTACTTTAATATATATTTCTCAGCTGACCCATGTTCTTTCCTTAAAACCTAGCTCCACATGTTTAAAAATACTCAAGTTCAATAAACAACACATCTTCTGATTATAACAGATCTATTAACCTTAGCAATGGAACAAACAACCCTTTTGCATAGCTTCTTTTTAAGACTCCTAGACATTTTCATAGCTTATTAATATATATCAATAAAAATGTTTAATGGAATATGATTGCGGGAGAGGGGGTGGGCTGGGTGGGGGAGAGAAATTGGGGGAAAAGGGGATAACTGTAATTGAAAAACCAAAATAAAAAAAAAAATAAAAAAATAAAAAAAAAAAAAAAAATGTTTAATGGAAATGATAGCAAAACATAGTTGACAGTTTTTATGTCCCACATATTGTACATATACTCTTCCTACACTGGTGGGGGGAAAGCATTATCATTTTGCTACTTATCATGACCCAAAGAAAAATGCTTTTTCCTCACTTCAAACCTTCTGAAATGTATTGAAAAAAATAAACAGGGATGTTTAAAAAGTTGTTTTTCTACATTCTTCACTCAAAGGTTTAATGATTGAAAAATGTATTCCTAGAAAAGCTAAATATTCATCTAGCTCGCTGAAGATGAGGACAAAGGGTAGAGATCAGAGGAAGCTCTACATGAGACATTATTTATAGACCACTCACCATCCCAGAAGAGGGAGAAAAAAAGCACATTAGCAGAACCAGGAGTGAAAAAAGATCAAGAGGTCAGACACAGTGTCAAAGAAAACTTAGAATTTTAATCAAGTCCAACATTCAAATGACTCACAGGTATTTTAGCCATATTCCAAGAGTCTCCCTCCACTACCAGTCTCAGGAATCCTCTCCCAGCCAATCAACTCCCACATGTCAACGGCATCCTCATTCCCTACCTCACCCTCCATTCTAAGACCTTCCTCCTTTCTCCTATATCCCCAAAAATGTAGGAAGTGGAATTTTTGCAGGTTTTCCTCACAAATTAAAAAGTCAACATCACCACCAAAGTGTTAAATCTTCAGAACCGAATCTTATTTATTTCTACAAAGTGGTTGCAAAACATTCCAAGAAAGCATGAAAGACCCTTAATATTGTGTGTGTGTGTGCATGTGTGTGTGCGTGTGTGTGTGCATGTGTGTGTGTGTGTACTGGTTCTTAACTTTGGCTGGTATTAGAACCACAGAAATAGAAGTGAAAGAAAAATGATTTTTAGATGACACTCATTGAATTCTATGAATTTACTGAAACAATAAAAGGTTTGGGGTTATTTTGAGGGTTATCATTTTATGGATTATATTACATTAGTTGACTTCCGGTATATTTTATTCCCTTTTTTTTAAATCTTCACCAGAAGACATGCTTATTGATTTTAGAGAGGGAGGGAGGGTGGGAGAAAGAGAGGGAGAGAAATATCAGTGTGAAAGGAAAACATTGATCGGTTACCTTTTGTTCACGTTCCAACCAAGGACAGAACTCACAACCCAGGCATGTGCTCTGACTGGGAATCGAACCAACGACCCTTTGGTTTGCAGGATGATGCCCAACTACCTGAGCCGCACAGGCCACAGCAACTTTCGGTATATTATCTTTTCATGTTTGCTCACAGAATATCTAACATGTTTGTTGGTATTGCTATGTGAATCACATTTACATTTGATGTTATAATTTATTGCTCAAAATAAGACTCTAGAAGATAGAATATTCCATAGTACATAAAACCAAGGGTTATAATAATTATGTCATCTATAAAAAGTGTAGTGACTCCTTGTTTTTATTCCTAAGAGTATTCTGATTAGTTAAGGGATAAACTCTTTGGTGATAGGATTTAAGCCCAAGATGAATGACAAGAGCCAGCTAGAAACTCCATAAAGGGGAGTGTTTTATACAGCCTTCACTTCCCCCTTATTTTTCATAAATGCGTCCCCCTTTTTATCAGCTGCCATAAATCTATATTGCCAAAACCATTTTTTAAAAGAAAACCAAGCCTAACTTACAGATAGCATGTGTCAATGGATCTTTCTTACTATCATCCTCAACTATCCAAACAATATGCTTAATAAAAAAAATTTTTTTTAAAGAAGAAAAACCACTGCATTCTTTTGTAATTGATCTTTTATTCCATTCCGCTCCATAGTGTATGTTGTAGGCAACTGGAATGGACTTCAATCTGACTTTGAACAAGTTTTAAAATGTATTTAGAAATCATAAATCTTAACTAGCTTGGATTTATGGAATAGCATTACTCACCCTCCTTAAATATACCAGCTCTTTAAGTCTGGATTTAACAATAAAGAAATGAAATGTAGTCTCAAAACTAGCCAGTTCCCAGGGGATAAGTATTATCTCATAGTTCAGTTTAGCATCTATTTCACTTTGAGTGAGGTAAATATTAAATGTTGTGATGATGTCATATCATAGCACAGCTAACAGCATAAGGGAAACTCTGGGATAACTGCTATTAAATTCCTTTGGAATGCATTGCTCTAATTGTTCAAAGAACTGATTGTTCAAGATACTTCCAACATAAGCTTTCAGGCATAAAGTAACAGTTTGCCTATTTAAACAGATTATTTGCAGGTAGTTTTATTTCAGAAACTACACATGCTATGTGTATCCTCCTCACATACCAAGGACAAATTTGAAAAAAAAATTAAAAACCGAAAACTACTCCACTCAAATAGAACCCATTAAAGAAAAGGCTAAAGCCAAGGTACCAAAGTTCAGCCTTTCTAAGTGCTAATGAATTTGTAAAGGTGCTTCAGAACCATGTAATTACTATCGTGAAAAACAACAGATGTTCTTACTATAAAATGTACTAAAAGCCGTTATGTACCCTTCATAATAACTATGAATAACTATATATTTGCAATAACTTTCTTACTTTTCCTTCTGCTCGGTACTTGACATGTTATAGGAAAATTAATTTCAGAAGTTGGCTTTTTAATTGCTTGCAATTACAAAACTGTTGTAACCTTGGAAGAGAAGTTTATTAGGTGAAGTTTAGTTATTCCTAGATCTTAGAAGAATAGTGATAAAAGTACACTGCAGAGTAATACACTTTGAATGACAGCCAAGCAACAGTATTTCAATTCATCTGTTGAAGAAACAGAAAACCCACGGGGAATCACTGAATTTTACAATTTTCCAATCATATGATTAAATATAATTAATAAAAGATAAGACCTCTAACTTAAAACCATGACAGTTTTACTGTGGAAAATAGAGTGACCTATGCCCTAGATTATAATCCAACTTCATAAAACTATTAAAATGATAAAAAAATTTCTTACTAACTAGTAATTACCTCATCATACATAAAACAAGCCAATGCTAGTATGTATCTAGGATAAATAATATTTTTAGGGAGCTTCTTAAATTTCTAGGTCAACTGTGAACGTTATTACAAAAGTTATATGTATGTTGTTATAAAAGTTATGTATATGTATAAAAGTTATATAAAGTTACATATATGCATACTTATATAAAATTGCATTTATGTGGTAATTACATATAATTACATAAATGATTAAATTCTATTTCCTTCAGGCTTTGTCTTACAGAGAAAAGAAACTTGGTCTGAAGTGAAATTTTCCTAAGGGAAAGAGAAGTCAATGTAGATCTACAAGGGAGCAGGTTCCTCTCCAAACCCCCAAGATAAGTGCACATGTCTGTGTTTGAGGGCCAGGCCCTGAAATCAGATTCTCCAGACAAACGTCAGTCAGCCTGCAGAGCAAACTGGAGCAAATGGGTGTTCCTTTGTGCTGTCCCACCAGAAGTAAAACAGCGATACCCCTTTCCTCTGTTGGTTTGCTGTGTTTGTTGAAACTTGCAATGGCTTTTCTTTTTACCCAGGTTTGGCAGTAAAATCAGAATCACATTGTGGGAATAATCTTTAACATGTTTTCTTATGACAGTTTACCACTTATAACATTACCCACTTCAACAGATGCTGAAATAAAAATGAAAGCCAATAACCACTTTTGCAGAGACATCACTGACCCAAATAAAGAGTTTGGGGTAACGATAGCCATTCTTCCTGGCCTAGGGCCATCACCAAAGCTGGACCATGACTTATTCTTTTACCAGTTTGCTCCATTATTCCATTAGCTAATACCTAGCCACCTAGAAATTCTTAATGAGAAACATACGCTTCTTCCCTAATACCAAACATTCCACTATAATTACTGCTACATTACTGAATATCAGTATTCTAATGACTTAACACTTAGGAGTACTCTTTAAAACAGAGTGATCTCTGCATTCCACTGACCACATACACCTCTCAGGTCTGATCATTCTACCCTTTGCAGACTTTAACTTGTGCTCTGTTGGAAAAGCCAGTGAAAATTCAAAGTTCTAACTTTTAGGAAAGGGAAGAGCAGGGGAAAGATGTGAGAAAATAAGGTGGTAGAGTTGACTATACCTCCAATTTCATATAAGTAAAAGCTTCCCTTGTTTATACTTTTACATGACTACTGTGATTTCCAAAACATAAATGGAGATATTTTTCCTACTACTGAACTCATTCTCCTTACTTTTTGAGATAGAGAGCTAACTTGAATTTCCTGAAGTAGGACAGAAACTATAGTAATGTTGAGACTCAATGAAGGATATTCTGGGTGATACCAAATCAGCAGTCAACTAAAAAGTACAGAACATTAAAAAGGAGAGTATTAAAATGGGTTCGGTGTATACACAGTAGAAACTATATTAAGCTGAAGAAGTCTGGTATTTTATTTCAATGGAATAAAATAATCTATAACTTGGGTTATTAACAAAAAAGCAAAATTTCTCAATTTTATAGGTTAGCCAAAAAATAGCCATGCTGCATTTTTATACATAAAATGAATTCTTTCTAAGCACTATACTTCTATTAGTATGGTAGGTTTGAGAGCTTTTTATCAGGAAAAATATCCTGATAATGTCTGGAATATGTTTGCAGTCAGAAATTACTGCAAACATATTCTGAAACAGAGTATGTTGCAGGAAGTAAGTTACTGAAAATCTAAACCATTTCTGGAGACACAATCATCTCCAAACCTCCCAACAGGATTTAGGTAAAGCGGTAAACTAAGAATCAAGGTTCTATTTCTCCATTCATTCTATTGACACATAGTTGTATGTGCTAGTAGTGGTAAACAAAACAACCAACAATTCTTGCCCTCATGGTGCTTTGACTTTTTTAGGTAGATAGAATAACAAGAAATGTAATTTGCTAAATGCTGATAAGTACTAAACAAAAATTATGGTGGATGGGGGATAAAGAGTGTTGAGGGAAGGTTTCCATTTTAGAAAATGCAGTCACTGAGAAGGTAATATTTGAATAAAGACTTAAAGGAAGTGAAAAAATGACAGAGGGAAGAGCAAATGCAAAATCCCGGACACAGGAACATGACTGGCCAGTGAGGGCTCAAGTAGAGCGATGAAGAGGGACAGAAGTAGCAGATGAGGTCAAAGAGGTCATGGCGGACAGTAGATGAGGAAGGTAAGGACAGGTGCAGGGAGCCAGGCTAATGAAGAAGCATTTGCAGTAATCTAGGTGAGAAATCATGATGACTTGGACCAGGTTATAGCAGTACTGCATGTGAGATATGGTGAGATTTTGAATATCTGAATATCTTTGAGGGTAAATCAATAGGATTTGCCAAAGGAGCAAGTCAGGGGTGAAGAAAAAGACAGGAGTCAGGGAAGACCACAACGTTTCTGGCTTGAGCAACCAGAGAAATGGAGTTGTTCATTGTAGTGGGGAACTCTGTAAGAGGAGCTTACCTGAAGTAAACAAATCAAAAGCTTAGTTCTAGACATGTTATTTTGAGTTGGTTATTAGCCATCCAATCATTTGTTTTCAATCAAATAAGGCAAGAAGTCTGGCCTAGAGAACTAAAAGCAGATGCCATCAGTATATTGAAGAATTACTTCAAAACATCAAGCATAGGTCCTTATTAGGGTTTTCTCAAAGATGTGCTAGGTACCTTGTGTCTTTCATTCAGCTGCGTATCAATCAGAAATGGATTATCACAGAACTCCAACTTTGGTCATGTAATACTTTTAAGAAAGTATTAGATGTAGAACAGTTGTTTCTAAAGCAATCAGTTTTCAAGTAATCACACTCAGCAAATATTACTGACCACCTATCATGTACCAGGCACAGCGAGGCACTGGGGATACAGTAGTGAAAGACAGACATGGTGATCCCTGCCTTCAGATGAATCGGTGTAATGAGGGAGACAGAATCAAAACAATAATATCACATATATGATTGACCGATTAATTGTCATTGTGGCAAGTCCTATATAGGAGAAGTTATAAAGTGCAGACTATGTGCAAGTATGTTTCTTCCTGGACAGCCTCCCCTGACACATGGCATACTCCCACCACACCTCTTCTCCAGAAGTGCAGTCTCTCAGGAACCAATGACATCACCAAAATGACACATAGGCTTCCAAAGAAATCAAGTCTTCAAGGATAACAAAGTACTCAAGACCACCTTAATCTTTAACAAGCTTAAAGGAAAATACTATATCCATCTCTCTCAATGTTTTATTAGCTATTCAGTGAATTGTTATGATCTTTCCACAATTCTGGAACCAGGAGTCATATAAAATAAAGTGTAGTCTTCATCTGACTGAAAGAAAAACAGAACACTACTCCTGAATTCTAATCTATATAGGTACTCGCACAGAATTTTAAGATAAAAATAAAGAGTCAAAGCAGGTCTTCTAGCCACAGGTGACTACACCAGTATACACACAGAAATGGAATTTTAGAACTGGAAAATATGCATGGTGTTAGAGAGGATGCAACCCAATATGACCCTCATTTGATAGAATAGAAAACTCAAACTCTGGAAGACTGCATGATTACATGACTTGCCCAGAGTTAAACAACTAGTTAGGAGCAAAACCAAGACTAGAACAAAACCTCCCCAATACTTAATTCAGGCTGCACCAGTACAGTTCTCAATCTCTTTCTGTTAGAAAGAAAGAAAAGAAAGAATGAAATGGGAATACTAATACAAGTGGTCGCTTCAAAAGCCTTCTTTTGTAGGATGTTTTATGACCTAAAAGTATACTTTATGGAGGACTTCAAATACCCAGTTTATTAGTACTGAGAGATGGAATAAGAGACAATGACTACATCATGGAAAGAGGCCCTAAAAGATCAAATAATAAAAATATTTACTTCTGTATTCCTAGTACCTAAAAAAGTATGTGACATATACTGTGCTTTCAAAAACCACTGGTTGAATTTAATTAATTTCTATTAAATTATAGACTATAAAAGGCCTATCTTAACATTATTCTATTTATGAAAGTGAAGTACCGTACATTGGATCTCCTTGTAATGATGACAATGAGAGACCAATAACTGCATTATATCAAAGTCTTCATCTTACATAACTCTTATAGGTTATTAAAGGTTTTGTGTGGAGCATATAACTAAATCTATATGTAGAAAGAAAGAAGAGCTCTGTTATTGTGAAATTAATTATAACTTAGATATGTGTGTAGTGCTTAGCAATTTACAAGGAATCTCCATATATACTTGCAGGTATATATATAATGTAATTAGACATATACTGTATATTATATTTATATATATTACATATCTTACAAAGCATACATATATTACGTGTGGAAGGCATTATTATCTACTCCATTGATAATTAAATTAGAGTTTGAAGAAACTGAGTGTTTTGCAGCTACAAGTAACAGTCTGAAACTGAACTCAGGACCCTAAACTCCAAATTCAGATGAACTTTCTACATACTTTCATTGGATATTTAAAAGTTGACAAGTTTTTACTTGGAACAACAGCAAGTTTGTGGGCACCAGTTACTGTCTTTGCGACCTCCCTTCTAGCAGAGAATGGGTAACAAATCGAACATGATCTAATGAGATACTTTGACATGGGGAAACTGTGGACACATATCTCTAGGCTCTTATGTTGGGGTACCTAAGTTTACCTCTAAAATATTTCACCACTAAGTAGCATATGAATGGAGATTTACTCTTAATTCCTTATAAAGGTTAAAATTATAACAACATGGGTCACTGAAACAATGCTCCTGCAGTGGAATAAAGGATGTCCTGCAGCCATGTGAATGTAAAAGAGAAGGAAAAGAATCGTTTTATTCCTTAACCCAGCCAACATCACGTTTATCAGTTACTCAGAGTGCTAATATTAGAGAAAGGTGCTCACTCACAGACTCAGCTGTCTTGTCCGCCCTTGTCCCCCCAGGTCAGTACTGCACACATCATCCATTCCTCACCTCGCTGTCTCCTTCCACTCCATCTCCTGCCCATCCACAGCCAGCAGCTCATCCAGTTCGGTGAAGAGCTGAGGAGGGGCTGGGCTGTCATCCTCCTCGCCCAAGATGAATCGGATGCGTTCTGCGGCCGGAGAGACTGCAGAAGTGAAAATACTGCGGTTAAACACTGGCTGCACCACCCTGAGGAAAGTGGAGCTCCAAGCTCTTCCTCTCTCCCCAAAGCTGTTGGGTTTCCCTTCCACACTTTCAGTAGACATCTTCCTTGCTTAGCCCAACTGAAAGACAAAAAGAAATCAAAGCCTTTCTCTGTTCCCTTGGTTCAAAACTGTATCTCAGCTCTCTACTACTGTGCAGAAGGGCAGCACTCCATTTTTGGGAGGCGTGAGACAAGGAACTTTTAGCCCTCAGAGGAGCTGAGATCCAACCTCATGACCTCCCCTCCTTCTCACTTTTGACCCATCTAAAACTATTAGATAGAAACCAGCTTGATCCAATCACTTTTTCTACAACAGTGGGAGGGGGCAACAGAGCACCCCAATCCTGACTTTCTCCCAGGTGCCCGCCTCCTACCCACCCTCCCCCTGTCCAATGTCTAACACCCATACCCTCACAGCTCCTCGCTGCCCATAACTGGCTAACTACAAAGTTGATGAATGAATATTTAACAAGATGGGGCCTCTTCTTTACATAATGGCACTACCCAAAAATGTTTAGTCACACTTCAAAGCCCTTGAAAAACAAGCCCAAGTAAAATATTGTACACCTGAGGGGGGGAAATAATTCCAACACACTCAAGCACATAATTAAACGCCCTACTAGCTCCTTTTGACCCCATCTTCTGAAAAAACAATGTAATGAAAAATTAACTAGCATGTCCTCTGGGTCAAAGGTTATTTTCCTCTTCTTCTTCTTTTTTTATTTAAAGAATAGCACTTAAAAACCGATGGTTGCCTTGACCATTGTGGCTAAGTTGGTTAGGTATCATTCCACGAAGCAAAAGTTTGCCAGTTCAATTGCCTGGATTGCGGGCTGATCCCTGGTTGGGGCTCATGCAAGAGGCAACCAATCAATATTCCTCTCCCTCTCTTTCTCCTTCCTTTCCCCTCTCTTTAAAAATAAATAGATGAGATCTTTAAAAAATAAGAATAAAAGAAAAAGAAAGAAAGAAACTGATGGTTATGTTACAAAACTAAGGCCCACAGATTCTCCTTATATGAATGCAGTTCAAGTACACAGATGTGTATGTGTGTGTGTGTGCACGCGTGTGTGTGTTTGTGTAGAAACACATAAATATGTAAGAATACACGTACTCAAACAATCTAAATTAAAAAAAGAGGACTTCTGACCAAGGTGGAGGCATAGGTAGACACACTGTGTCTCCCTCACAACTAAGAAGAAATTTACAACCACTTCAAAACTGAAATATACCAGAAGATCCAGAAAATCAAACTACATAAAGAAATAAAAAAGAAATACTCAGCCAAAAAAGTAGGAGTGGTGGAGCCAGGGCAGAGAGAATGAGGTACAGCATGCAGCAGTGGCTGCAGGGGCGGAGCTTGGCTTCAGCAGAGGCACAGGAACTGTGGCCACAGTGAAAAGCACAGTCATACATTTTAAACCTAGGAACCAATCCCAGTCCCAGACCAGACAGATCTCAGGCTCAGACAAGACTGTGCAGCCCACAGTTCCAGCTCCAGGGAAAATAGAGCCACATTGCTTCTGACTGTGAACACCAGTGTAGGACTGGGGAGAAGAAAAAAACTGCCAGTCTCTCAACAGAGGCAGATTGTTTAGTATGGGAAGGGAGAGAAATGCCTGGAAAGGGGCGAGTGCAGGGCAAGCGCCACTGTTCCATCTCAGACCCCTCCCCCACATACAGCACCACAACATGGTAAAACAGGTCACCAGCACTAATGAATACCTAAGGCTCCACCTCTTAAATGTAACAGGTGCAACAGCTCTACCTAAATTCACAGAGGCAAACACAGAAAGCTGTCAAGATGAGGAGACAGAGAAGTATAGCCCAAAAGTGGGGTCAGATCAAGTTTCCAGGGGGAGAACTGAGCAACGAGGAAATAACCAGCCTAACAGACGAGGAGATAACCAACCTAACTGATACACAGTTCAAAGCACTAGTGATAAAGATGCTCGAA
The DNA here is from genome assembly GCF_987537825.1 of Furipterus horrens. Classification (NCBI taxonomy): domain Eukaryota; kingdom Metazoa; phylum Chordata; class Mammalia; order Chiroptera; family Furipteridae; genus Furipterus; species Furipterus horrens. The sequence goes on from NW_028327172.1 coordinate 173,234,134, forward strand.
GACTTGACAGAAAAGATTAAGCATGATAGTGAAGAAATGAAGGCTATACTAAGGAAATTAAGGAAAATCCACACAAAACTAGTGGTGAAGGAAAGGAAACCAGGGTTCAAATCAATGAAATGTAACATAAGGAAGAAATAAACAGTCAACCAGTACAGAAGGAGGAAACAAGAATTGAAAAAAAAAAAAAATGAGAAGAGGCTTAGAAACCTCTGGGATAGCTTTAAATGTGCCAACATCTAAGTCATGGGGGTGCCAGAAGGAGAAGAGGAATGAGAGCAAGAAATTGAAAACATGTGAAAAAGTGATGACAGAAAACTTCCCTAATTTGGGAAAGGAAATAGACATACAGGTCCAGGAAGCAGAGAGAGTCCTAAACAAGCTAGACCCAAAGAGGACCACACCAAGACATGTCATAATCAAAATGCTAAAGTTAAGGAAAAAGAGAGAATCTTAAAAGCAGCAAGAGAAAAGAAGACAGTTACCTACAAAGGGGTATCTATAAGACTATCAGCTGATTTCTCAAAAGAAACTTTGCAGGCAAGAAGGGACTGGCAGGAAATATTCAAAGTGATGAAAAGCAAGGACCTACATTCAAGACTACTCCATCTAGGAAAGCTATCATTTAGAAAGGAAGGGAAGATGAAGTGCTTCCCAGACAAAGTAAAGCTAAAGGAGTTCATCATCACCAAGCCATTATTATATGAAATGTTAAAGGGACTTATTTAAGAAGAAGAAGACCAAAACTACAAACATTAAAATAACAACAAAATCACAACTATCAACAGCATAATCTAAAAAATAAAAACAAAAACAAACTAAGCAGACAAACAGAGTGGGAACAGAATCATAGCTATGGAGAGCACATGGAGGAGTGTCAGCTAGGAGGGGGAAGGAGGGGAGAAAAAGGGAAATTTTGCAGGAATTAAGAAGCATAGTAGGAGGGTGCAGAATAGACAGGGGGATGTTAAGAATAGTACAGGAAAGGGCAGAGTCAAGGAACTTATATGCATGACCCATGGATATGAACTAAGGGGGGTGAGATTGCTAAAGGAAGGGAGAGTGCTGAGTGAAAAAGAGCAAAGGGAAAAGAAATTGGGACAACTATAACAGCATAATCAATAAAACATACAAAAAGAGAGAGAGAAAGAAAGAAAGAAAGAATCTACCATCTGAAAATTATCATAACCTAGGACAAAAATAAATTGCATAGATCAAAATATATTTACTAAAAATAAGGCCATAAAAGTATTCAACCTAACAAGTAATCAAAACTAATTATTAAAATAAGTTATGTTTTACCTATTAAAATGGCAAATATTAAAAAGAATGATACTCAGTGGGTTGAGCGTCAGCCTGTGAACCAAGTGTTGCTGGTTCAATTCCCAGTCAGGGCACATGTCTGGGTTGCACGTCAGGTCCCCGATTGGGGGCATGTGAAAGGCAGCCACACAGTGAGGTTTCTCTCCCTCTCTTTCTCCTTCCCCCTCTCTAAAAATAAATAAATTTATAAGTAAATAAATAAATAAATAAATAAATTTTTAAGTAAAAAGAATGATAACATCTAATGTCAGCAATGGTTTAGGAAATTTATGTCACTGATAAAAGCCTAACAGGAAACACCTCTCTCTGAAAGGAAATTTAGAAGGATATGAAAATGTTTTAAAAGTATATGTATCCAGTGAGTCACCAATTCCATCGCTAGAAAGACATTCATTTCCAATAAGTAATAGCTACTATCTCAAAGACACAGTTACAGAGGTGACCACTACAGCATTGTTTATAATTGAGAAAAATACAAAAAGTCAAAATGTCATAAAAAAAGGAGGATTGTTTAAATAAACTATAGTACCACTATGCAATAAAAAGCCTTAAAAAATGAAGTTGAGATTATTGGTTTTTGATGTATATACCATATCATTTTAAATAAACAAATAAAATTGTAAATTCGTATACATAAAGTGATTCGCTTTAGTAAAGAAAAAAATACACATATACACATAAAATAGCCTGGAATTGAGGGGGCCCTCACTATGCATCATTCCAATGTGTGTGAATTTCAGTTATCAGAGTTCAGTTAAATAATACTAGTCCCCTAAGAACACAGTTAGCATGGTTTATGAACTGTGAGTACTTTAATTCAGTACAAAGTACAAATTTCACAGTTACCTCTTCAGCATCTTTCAAAGTCTGACAGTGATCGGTTACTACACATCTGTTATTCAGTATATGTACAGACACCAAAGTGTGTGACTGTGTTACCTTCTTACCTCCCAATGATAAATTCATACAACATACTCAAAAGAGGAGTTGGCCAAAAAAGATGAAAGTACCGCACAGGAACAAAATGTGATGACACTGGAAGTCAAATCTGTAGTTCAAATGTAAATGGAGTTACAGAAGACCTTGCTGATCATAGAAATGTAGACAACGCTGTCATTGGACATTTGAGAGACTCTAGATACACAGTGGAGGAACTTAGCGAAGGCATACTGGTCAACATAAATAAGGAAAGTGGTTGTAACAAAATGATAACAATGTACCAGAGAGAGGAGGTGATGACTGGGGGAAAAAAAAACTTCACCTTAAAGGAACTCAGAGACATTTCTTGACATGGAAAGCACAAAGGATAAAATGTTAGAACCTGATCCAAATTAGAGAGGCATGTGACAATTTGTCTGGGTATAGAAAAGATGCTCGTTCTATTTCATTAGTTGTACAACAGCAAAAAAGCAAGCACTATTCAAACTACTTCTGACGAGGTTTTACAAAGGAATCAACCACTTTAATCTTAATGTTTCGAATGGTTTAAAAAATTAGCATGTACCAAATAGATACTAATTTTACTATTTTTAAAGTTTTCCTATGCCTTTCTAGCCAACAGCAAGAGTTTGATAATTTAGTAAAGTTTTTTAAAAGTCAAAGAACAACAGTAACTTTTCCCATTGATTATTAGGTTTTGCATAATTTCAGCTCACATAGTCATTTTTACGGTCCTGCAAAAGCAAGAACTGCCTGTACAGACATCTTTCAAATATTTAATTTTAGGGCTCCCATTTTCTTCCTTTCATGCTTCTGTCAAGTCTGAAGTGTGCACAATTCATTCATGTGTTCATTCAGCAATATTAATTGAGTATCGTCTATGCTCTAATAGGCTTTGCTTCAGGCTCTGAAGATAATGTAAAGAACTTGACAAAAAGATCCCTGTTGTTATCAAGCTTACATGCTAGGAGGGAAAACAAACATTAATTAATCAATTAACTAAATGAAACAACAAACAAAAAAAATCTACGAATTGTATTTGTAAAACATTAAAATAAGGTAATCGAATACACAGTAATACAGGATACAATATGCTTTACTTCTGTAATTAGAAAAAAATGGCTTTAAAATTTCTTAATATCTCTGGGAGAAAAAACCTCTAAAGTTCCAGGACTTTGCACAAAAACATCTGTAATTCCTTTCCAGTCAAGAAACAGGACATTGATAATTTTAGAGGATTAGGGACAGCATAAAAAAATGAAGGGCAGAGTTAAAAATGATAGGCAGAATTTGGAATCCGGATAATACTTCTAAAGGGTATAGTGTTCACATTACTAAAAATGGAGTTATTGATCACAGTGGTTCTGAAACTAACAATCATAAATTTGATTGACTTTTCATCAACATTCAAAGATCCCTAACTTAGAATTACTTTTTGAAAGGGAAAGTCGATGTTTAGAGAATCAACTTCTTGTCCCTTTCTGAAAGATGTGACATGAGTTTGTGCCCACCTCTAACAGAGAAGAATAAATGTTTCTTCTGCTTACATAACAGAATTTCCTGCACAGACAGCACACCTCTCTGTTCAGCTCTAATTCACAGAATTAGTCTGTAGTCTGGTGTTCTCGAGTTAAGAAAACACAACTCACTGCTTATCAGACAACAATTCTTCTGTGACATCTGCAAAATGGAATGGAAGAAGGATGAAACACTACCTCTAAGCATCATGTCTAAGCATCTTTCTTAAGTTGTCTTATTTATTAAATACAGCCTCTGAGCAACTAATATAACAATCCCTTTGGGACAAAATTCCAAAATCATGTCAAAAATTAGTTTTCTACTCTAGTAATTCCCTTCCTCAGTTGCTCCCCTAAGCTTCCCCAGGAATTTGAAGTACATAAGAGGCCACAACAATTGTATTGTGCATATCCACCTATGGGAGGGGCATCCTGTGGCCAGCAAAATACCCTTCCCAACTTCTAACATCATTCTTAACACAAAGATATGCAGAGTGAGAGTACCTTTAAGGAAGTACACCAAGAATTCATTTTTCCCATAACTTTTGATCAAATGGTTAAATGAGCTAAACACAAGACACTATTTCATTGAGATGAAAAGGACAGGCTTGAGCTGAACAGCCAGGGTTTAAATCCAAACTTCATTATTTATTTGTAGTGTGACCTAAGACAAGCTAATTAACCTCTGTGCCTCGAGTTCCCCATCTGAAAAATGGGATGATCAACATCATTATAGAGTAAGTAGTTACATACAAGGCTTTAATTAGTTTAAAAATTGCTGTTCCTTACTAGTAAAACCTGCCTAGCTTCTAAGAAAGCAAGCTCTCACAGATACTGGCCTTGAGAGCCCCTAGGTGTTGAAAATATATAAGGCAGAAAAGAAAAATACCAACAGCTCTGCATGTGCTGCTGCAGTGAATTAGGTAGCTTCAGTAATGAGAACAACAAAGATTATCCATGTTCTGGGAAGCAGCCAATAAAAGAATAAGGGGAAATAATGAAACCGTTATAACTTCACTTTAATACCTGGGAGCGGGGAACATCAGAAAATCAACTTACATTACAGATGAATATATCGTGATTCTAAGTAATAACTAACCTAGTTTCATCATAAAAGAAAACCCAGAGGAAAATGAGAGAGGGTGACAGGGACAGATAAAATGAGGGAGAGAGGGAAAAACTTGAAATTAATCCAATCATATTAGTCAGTACCGAAGACCTGTAAGATCTAAGTCAAGTTAATGCCTTTCATCTGTATGGATTTTTTCTTTTTTTTTTTTATTCTGTTCTCTGGTTAAACTGTGGTTTGGTTTTTATTGTTTTTTATTTATTTACTTAGGGAGTAGCTGTAGAATTTCCTGGAGGGTCCTACCTTAATGTGATTATCTCTGACCAGTGTTACCTGCAAAATAACACCGTGATGGTCTGCAGAGTTTGGGGAGACCCGGGGCTCCAAAATCCCCACTTCTAACAGGAAAGACAAATATGTGGCAGGAATGACAACATCACTTACACATTATCACATTCATTCCTGCAGAGCCTGAACTTGGCCTCAGAGCAGCCTCTGGCCCTCAGTCAGGGACGGAGCATGAGATGAATTCTCTCTACCATGCCTGGCTACAAAACAGTCTACTCTCAGTTTGCTTTAATGTCACTCTGGCCCCAATTTGTATGCCCAATTTGTCTTCCACAGCAACACAGAAGTGTCTTGTGACAGAATATACCTGCTCATTTTCAGATTTTTTTCATTTTTCCTGACTAGATTATTCTTTTCTTTCCTCTATAACTCTTGACTCAATTGCTACGGCCCAGTTGAAATTTCAGTCGTTTCCAATAACCTATATTAGCCATTCAGAGAAATGTGTCTCTCCTTTATTTAAACCATAAAAACACTTTGTGTCTGGATAGCTTACTCATTTAGCACCACCAAATATAAAGCTTGCTCACGATTACTTAACTTTTATAGATGTGACTTTTCTCTCCAAATAGATCACCAAGGTCCTGAATAACATGGCCTGTGTTTTATGTACTTTCCTCAAAGATCTACCTAGTACTGTGCACCTAATAGCCACTTTGAATAGTAATGAATTAGATATGGTTTATTAAACTTGGACATTTTCAAGGGCACAAAAACATAACCATATGCAAAAGGAATCTTACATTAAAAATTCTGAAATAAAAACTAAGTTTTAAAAACTGACTTTATTCACCTTTGCATTAGCTGCACAGTGACCAAAATACAGTCACTATTCAATGTTGAGTAAGCCACAAAGAGAAGAATAAACACTTCAGGTGAGCTATTTTCCTCTGCTTGATGCAATCCCTCCTACCTGAGGGACCACAACATTTAATCTGCACCTCTATTAAGACCCTTAATACCCGCTGCTCTATGTGGTATTCATTGCTATAGTTTGTCTTTGCACCTTGATTAAGCCAATCATCTGATTCATCCCTTACTTCTACTATTCTTGGTGCCAACTTAATGCACAATGAAGTTAAACAAAAAGAATGGGTAAAAAAAATAAGACAATGGATTAAAAAATGAATAATATACATCCTGCCGAAGTTTCTCACAAGAAATCTTTTTTTCTGCTTTTTTCCTCTGCCTCCTTCGAAGTATAATAGAAAAATGACATGGTGTGACAAAATGGAAACTCTGAGGCTTAGCAATAACTGAAGTATCATTCTACACTTTCATTTTGTAACAATATCTACTAGTTTTTAGTGAATGCAATACACTACAATATTTCTTAAAAGAACACAACATATTCTTAAGAAAAGTTCTCTGACCTCAAGGAATTTATAAATGGGAAGATAACATATAACAGTAGGAAAAGTGTCATGAATAACTATGTAATAGGCAATAACTAACATTTTTGAATGATTACATTGTACCAGGCATTGTGTCAAGTGCTCCCCATTTCTTATATCATAAGCCTATGAAATATCCACTACTAGTCTCCTCTCATATTATTCTTACTTTAGAGATGGGGAAACTGAGTATTAAGAGGCTAAGGACTTCTCCAAGATTAAACAAGTAAGGCATATGACCTACCCATATTAATGTCCAAGCCCATTTCTTAGCCATCATACTCTAATGAATTATCCTATTTAAAAAAAATAAAAATAAAAAACAAGGTCAGATCTCCACATGAACAATACAGACATAAATGTACTGGATTTCAGAAGAGGCAGAAATCATAGTGGCATAAGAAATAGTCCTAAACTAAATTAATTGAATATTTGGTTCATTATCCACCAAAAGGCACTTTGTGACAGTGCCTTTTTGTTTTTTGGTCTGGGAAGCATCCCACTGTGGCCACGCTGCAGGCTACCAAAAAAAAAAATGTTTTCAATAAACATCATGATCATAATGAACAATTCATACTGAGCATAAGTTTATATGCAAATTTATTATTGTGGGTTAAATAAGGATTCTGGATTTAGTATTTTCTCCTGACAAAGCCCACCATCTGGTAAAGTTTTAGCTCTCAAACCAAAGTATAAAATGAAATAACTATTTTTTAAGTTATTTATGTGCTATTATCAACTGGTTTACATAGTTACCATTTTAAGTATTCATTTCACTTTTCATTCTGAGATACAGTTGGTAGCCTGATACCATAGTTGTTAAAGCTTCCATTGTTTACCTATTAGACCACTATAGTATCTATAAATATACTTAAATATATGTATAAAATCCTCAACTTCATTTTCACATTCATAACTATAAGAAATGAGAAATAACTGAATTAAAAATGTCATATCACACACACACACACATTGTAATGACTATCTGTTACTCCTGCCCACTCAGCAACCTAATCTCTTTTTCTAATAACAGCATCCCATTTTCCTTTAGAGAACCATCTGTACACTTGCATGTTCATTGAGGCTGAATCCAGTCCTTGTGATACAGGTCTATACAGTGAGAATATCACAACTCTTGGTCAGAGCAATTAATTTTTTAGTGGACACTTTGCCTAATCTAGGCCAATCAGAGTAAGTAAGTGTCAGCCTTTTGTTGGAACTTCCAGAAAACAAATATTCACTTTATGCTAAGGTGCTAAATACAAATAAAAGCTTCAAGTGCAGATGGCCATCTTGCAACCCTAAGAAAAAGGTAAACATGGAAGAACTGAGAGCCAAGGTAGAGACAGGTTCCTAATGCCATCATGTAAGCACTTGGATTCAGCCATGCCTGAAGTTAGTTACTTCTCAAATATATGTGTCATTCACTTTTAGCTTAATCTGAGCTGAATCTTTTTTGTCACTTGCAACCAAGAAAGACCTGATATGCATATGTATGATTCCATTTTATTCCATTTTAGTGGGTTAGAGTAAAGGTAAGTTGTATTGACCATCCATGTATTAACATCTTCAAAGTAATTGCATTGAAGAATGTGTTTATATAGAACCCAAGTTTTCTTGGAGTGATCTGGAAAGTCATCTAGGCTCTCTCCATGCTTTAACCTACCTCTCACTCAACAAATCCAGAAAATGACTGTTGGTTTACATGCTGGAAAATTCTAGAGAGGTAAATTGGATGGTTACTTTTTCTGTTTCAAATTAGTGAAGACATTAAAACAGCAAAATAGTATTCATAAAGATAATTTTAAAAAATTCTTAGATATCCATGTATTAATAAACTCCCACACATAAAAAGCTGTCATTATCACAATTATCATTAATATGCTATGACATCATTCAGCTATAGAGAGTCAACAGCACTAAGATTCAGAACACTAGCAAACTATCTTATTTAGAAGCAGAATAAGTTCACTTTTAGCTAGCAAGAGGTAATAAAAATTGAAACTTGCTGAGACACTTTTGGGAAATACCTGTGTCTTATCCTTTCATCTTCAAAATATTGAAAAATATTTTACCTATAGTTTATATCACAAAAAAATAAATTCTTTAGAATAAAAAAGTGATAGCCTTTGCATTCCCAACTTATTCTGTCTTCCTCCTTCATAATCTCAGCCAATATAGAAGGGCGGAAAAATTAAAACTAGGCTGTCAATGGCATTAATATGTGGGGGGTTTTTGTTTTGTTTTTTTTCAAAAGGCTACTTAGCCATTCACAAAGAAACAGTCCCAGTTATGGTCTAGCAGTCAAATAAATTTTGTCAATTAAAAAAAATTTCCAGGGCATGCTACATTGAGAAAACACTAGCTCAAAGCCTTTTTGGCTGATTGAAATAGTATTTCAATATTTCAAGAGTCTCTTATCAGAGAGACATAAAGTTCAAATCAGTCTTTTGGGGATTTAGTAACCTCAACGATGACCTAATAAGTAATAATTATGAACTAAATTCTGTCCCCCCAAAATTCATATATAAAAATCCCAACCCCTAATGAGATGGTATTTAGAGATGAGGCCCTTGGAAGGTCCTTAGGTTTAGATGGGGTCATGAGGGTGGGACCCTCATGGTGGCATTGGTGCCCTTATAAAAGGAGACACCAGAGCTTACTTCTTCCTCCTCTCCACCGTGTGAGGACAAAGTGAGAAGGCTGCCATTTGTTAAGTCAAGAAGTGGGCTCTCAGCAGGGAACCAAACTGCCTGACACCTTGATCTGGGACTTCTCAGCCTCCAGAACTGTAAGAAATAAATTAATATAGTTCAAACCACCCAGGCTACGGTATTTTCTTATGGCAGCATGAACTGACTAATACAGTAACTAAACTAACTAATGGCAAATGTCAACGTTTTTACTGTTTTTCTACTTTACCTTCCATAATACCATTTTCCATACTTTGTTTAATCCAGGTTTGCATGGTATTCACAAGCCTTTCAGAGAAAAACAAGCTCAGAGAAAGAGTAATAACCGAATTTCACTGAATTTCACTGATTCCTGCCCCGGGTGCATATCACAAGACTGCACCCCCTCCTACCCCCCGATTAATCTACCTCCCAGGTATTTGTTTGCTCATCTCCAATGGATGTTTCACACATACTCATCCTTTTGGCTCCATACCATTGTGGTTGCCCTGTATCTGCCAATCCACCTGGAAAGGGTACCACATTATAACAATGTCACCAGGGCCCAGCATGGTAATGTCACTACCCTGTTACAATATCATGTAACAGGACTGGCTATGACTCTGCAAGCTAGCAGACTGAGCATCCACACAGGTCTAAAAATAACCCCATGAGCACAGAACAATGGGGATGGGGTGCAGGGCCTCATGTATATGGCATAGAAAAGTAGGATGCTTTCTGTAAATAGATACTTAGCCATTAATTAAGATGGTAAAGATGTAAAAGTTCCTAATGTATGTCATAACCTCCATTTCCATTTTCCTTTAATTTCTTGCTACTTCACTTCTCTTTGCTCTGCCAGACCTGTCCATGATAAGGTTGATATGATGAATCACTCTGCTTAAGAGTGAACACATCAGCATTTTCTCCAGGTTCAACTCAGAACAACTATCAGCACAATTTATACCCTGAGGTTTCTGAAGCCAGACTCAATTCTCATCAACATTTGGAAAACTTCAAGACTCCAAAAATAAACTCTACAGCCTTTGCTCAAGTGCAATGGTTTTCTGTATAAAGTAGCTGGATTTAATGCTGCAATATTAGTGGCAACACTACCGTGCTAATGCTGCCATTAGGTGTTTCCACACACAAAGGACTTCCTCCTTTCCGTAGAATTTCTGACAAAATGCATTAGAATATAAAGGCACCAAGCCTTAAAGAATCTTTAGGACTTCTGACTTCATCTCCACAATGCCAAATTTCTACCCATCTTTCCCTGGATCGCAATACTGAAAAATGTGATTCAAAATATAACCCCATTAAAAGGGAAGAGTAGGGACTGGAAACATCAAGGAAACATTACAAATGCTGCTTTTTTCCTTAAAAAAAAAAAAAAAAGTGAATACAATCCCCACAGATATATCAACATTCTAAATATTTTGATGTAACCATGAATGTAATACAAAAATGGCAACAAGATTCTGCAATATTTTTTTCTTCTTTTCTGCCTTTTTGAAGTCTGCTCTGAGTTAAGGGTTCGAAATTAGTGGCAGTGATCCCCAACCTCTCTGAAGCTAACTTACACTCTCAGCAAAGAGAAAACTATATAACATGTCCTCCAACACTACCTTCTTGACATTCATAGTTTCACTGTTCTCAAACAGCATACTGCTCATTTGCCTAGTTTTATCCCCCCAAAAAACTCTGCATTGGGGAAACCAACCAGTCACACGTGTCCACTGGCCAGCAAAGATCCCCAAACCAGGCCAGACCTAAAAGACCACTTGTAAAACCTGAGTTCAGCTACTTGAGAAATGGCATATGAGTGGCAATAGTCTAATTATAAGTAAACAAGTAAAGCTCTGAGTTTGTTTCATTAAGTGCCTTCCCAAGTAATCAACAGAGACTTGCTAAATTATTTCCAATAAACAATAAAATGGGATCAGCTAAGTTTTTAGAACCATATTTTAGAGTTGAAAGGCATCATTGTGACAGAAATAAACTTTCTTCTAAATTATCCATGAAGCTAAACGACATTAAGCTGATGGGAAACAGAAATCAGAGAGTACATGTGGGCTGATCAGGGATTTTGATTTTCTATTAAGTATGCTGGGAACAATCTATGTATTTCACAGAGTAAGGCCAACAAAAGTAAAGAAGTCACCCTTTTCAAAACAATATGTTTCACTATAACCTTTCTAGCCAATGCTACTTTTTAAAAATTTTTTGATTTATTTATTGTTTTTCTATTACGGTTGTCCCACTTCTTCCCCCATTTCTCCCCTGACCACCCAGCCCACCCCTTCTCCCACAGTCCACCCCACCCTGTTGCCCATGTCCATGGGTCATATTTTATACTAGTTCCTTGACTAAACCCTTCCCCTACTTACCCCCTAGCCAATATTTCTTAATCCCTTATATAAAAAGCCTATGTATAACACTTCAAGTCATCTGGAGACAACCTCAGTTCACAGGCGGAGGGGCAGGGCAGGTAGGTAAATGAATGCCACTTCAAAAGGGACCCATTATTAATAGCTTCCTGTTCAGAAAGAACAGACAAAGTATATAGTCACTTCTAAGGCTTGTGGTGATGTTTAAGGCATGGCTATTCCTTAATTGGCTGCAGAATCCCCAATTAATTAAATATCAATCATAAAATTTAGAGTTTCTTTGCCCTCTCAGACAACCCTTCTTTAGATCCATCATGTGTCAGTTGAGGCTAGTTTAGAAATACATTTGTCTATTTATGTCACTTGTTAAAACCTATATAAGCTCAAATCTATCTTTCCTAGAACTGTGTTCATAAAATGCTTTAGTAAGAGATAGGGTATTCACTTAAAAATTATCCAAATCCCTGTGCCACCTTCCTTATGTGGGATAGGTGGGATTCTGATATAAAAGGATATAAAGAATGAGACAGGGAACTGCTACTAAGGCAATGGAAGGTGCTCAGAGCCTGAAAAATTAAATAAGCCAAAATCCATAGGAAGAAGACAAGGTACAAAAGCCAAAGCCAGAAAATATCAACAGCTGGCCTAAAGGGATGAGGGGAAAAATCAAGGTCAAGTTACCAAGTTAAGAGTGAGAAGTCAGGGTAAACTGAGATAAAAGCAACCTAATGTTGATATGTAGATGAGTCAATAGGACCTAAAGGTCAAAGCAAATATAAAACATAAATACTCAAGTTATCTAATAATGTGAAAATGAACTAAAGAAGTACTGTTGTTTGCGAGTGTGATGGAGGAAAGTGGTTCTCAAAAAATTTTAGGAAGAACTCATATAAGCTATGAAGAGCCCTCCAAACCTGGCTGATATGTTGGCCAGAGACCGATGAAGGATTTGCAGCAGCTGGTTCTCACATCCTCGGGAGAAATGGATCCCTACAGCTTAAGGAGCATTCATTGTTTGCATGCAGTTCTGCAAGTCCTCTCCTATCTAGTGATAGTAACACAGAATTTACTTCTGGAGACAACAATACCCTGAGTAAACAGTAATCATGGGTAGAGTGATGAAGTCAGAATTACAAGACCTAGACCTCTGCTCAGCTCCAGCTCTAACTGAGCAAGTCCCCCTTTACCTCTGACTCAGTTTCCACATCTGGTTGACATATAATAACAATAAGAAGAGTGAAGAGATTACACAGGCTCATTTATGGAAGGTGAACTTGAGTTTCTCTCTTCTGGCTTACGAAAATTTATTCAGAAGTACAAGACAGTGCTATTCTTATATTAAATGATAAACTATTGTTTCTAATGTACTATTCATTCTGTCACTTTCGTTCTCATCATTCCTTTAAGAAGCAATACCAACAAATTTTCAAACACACAGATTGAAACAGCTGAATTTAGAATTCCTGGAGGGAAAACTAATTCCTAGCAATACTCTCATCCTTTATTTACTTTGTTATTTAGTTAAAAGATGTGTAATGAGCACTAACCAGGAGAATTTAGACACCAGCTACATAAAGAAGTTGCACAATGAATCAAGATACGTGCTCTTCCTTTTTTACTCACTTTATCAATTGTGGCACCAAAAATATACCTCAGTTAAAGTGACCATAAGAGGTAAAGGCATGCAACCAACACCAGAGACCTAAGTAAACACTAAGTTTTGAAGATGATTAAAAGCTGAGACTTCATTGGAAGAAGAATAAAGATGTCATTAAGGATGAGAATTTCCAAAGACAGAAAGGGAGGTATGCATGATGGTTCATAGATAAGACATGTGGTGAAAGAACTAAGTTATGCACAAGGGTGACTTACTTAAATAAATAATGAGAAGTTTATGTACAGCACAAGTTTTGATTCACAGGTTTTATTGCCAACCATCTACTTTTTCTCAAGTAGTATCTGTCTTAAAAACAAGAGATACTCAATAAATATTAAATAATGTTTGTTACCTCTGAGCTGTACCCAAAATATATATACATTAAAGTTGTTATACCCTAAGATATGGCCACCCAGTTTCTACTCTTGTTGAGTAGGCATTTTAGCAAGTACAAAACTCATGTTAAAATAAAGTGTAACTCAGCTCTTAAGCATGTTCCTAAAACAAATGTCTTAAATTTTCAAAACAAGAGCCTAAATATTTTTGCAAATTTCATTGCTGGTTTACATAAAAATAAATTGTAGTTATTAAGTAAACTCTGAACTTCGGCCTTGCATGCTCAAAGAGAAACTGGCCAAAGTCCAATTCTTAAAATGTTATATTCATCTTATCCTACTTTAAAACACACCTGAAAATGCCATCTACTTGTGATCAGCTAAATAAATCCCCTACACAAAATTCTAAAAGTCAACTTCTAACTTTTTTTTTTTTTGGCCAATAATATAAAATATGCCTAAATATTAAATTTTTATTTGGACATTGAATCAGTTGATAACAAATTTTTTCTTACAGAGTGACTCATCCAAGTTCTACAGAAAGCTACGTCCAGGAATTCACTTCAGAAACATCAACTTTAATTAAGATGTTTCTGAAATGCTTGTATGGTTATGTCCTGCCATGAATAACAATTGGCTAATCTGTCTATGTAATTAGTATGTTTGGAGTTTAGTCCCCTAAAAGTGTTTTCTTTCACATGTTGAAACCAAGTTTACTTCAGAAGTGAGTTTCTCCCCCATCATGAATTATTACAATTTAAAATGATCAAAGATTTTGAGTATAATAACTTGGCTTACAATCTCTTTTGGGATATAATCACATATAAGCAAACTATTTTTATCCAAAATGTGTTCTTCTATATTCCACTATAACAAGGTTTCATTCTTCTTCTGCCAATTGATCATCACATCACACTTCTTCAAGAGATGATTACTAATATGGGGTTATTGAAAACAGTCTTCAGCTTGCTTCCTATTTTTTCTGGCCTGGCAGTTTAAACTGTAATATTTGCATGAGTTAGGACACTTGATTGGAAATATTACTTAATAAGAACATCTATCAGTAACTAACACTTACTAGGAACATATATATTTTTTAAGAACACTCCTATAAGCTACAGGTTATTATCTCTATATTTATAAATGAAACATGCTCAAGGAGGTCACATACATTACCCAGGTTACAAATCTAGCAATGTGGAGCTCTACTCAGAATGCAGTTATACAGATTTGGCTGACCATGAAATCTACACTCTTCTTATTACAGTGTGCTTCCCCCTTTACTTCTGTTTCTACTGTATTTCTGAATAAGGGCACCCTGCAAGAGCCCATGGTCCATATCTCAAAAACATATCTGGCCATTGATTTGAACTCTTTGAAAGTGAGGCATGTTAAAATCTTGAAAATAACAGTATTTATTTTTCTCTTTAAAGGAACCAAGCACTATATATTACCAAATACCTTCCAATGAGAGCTAAACTTTTCCTACACTACAGCTGGGATTGAGCCATTATTCCTTTACTTTTCAACAAGCCATCCATTCTCTGCCATAAATTTATTTTCCTCCAATTATAAATGGCTTTAAGAGCTGTCTAAATTCATTCCAGAGTTCTAAAAACTTAGTCTATAAACTTGTCAGTTTTAACTTTGAGGGCTACAGATCTGTTTAAGAGTCAGATGAAATGCATGCAAACACAGACAAGTAGAGTTTTGTATAAAATGGATGTGATTGCTTTGGAAATTATTCTCTTTAAACTCATCAGACAACTTTCAAAACAAAATAAGATGTCATTCCAGGGAATAAAGTAGGATTGCGTGTACACTGGAAAATAAGAATAGAATCAACTAAGTGCATTCACACACTCCCATAAAAATCTTAGAAGTTAATATATATATATATATATATATATATATATATATATCTCCCATTAAAATTAGCCAAGGAGCATTACAATTTTAATTTAAGGCTGCCTAACTGTCAAAGGTCAATAAATGCTAACAATAATTCAGTACATTAGTGGAAGAAGTACCTCTCCATTTCACAGCCCTGTCTAGAGAGCTTTAAAAAGAGATGGGAATCTGTGTTTTAAAATGGCCTGTACCAGCATGGTGACCAGCTGACCACTTTGCTTTATGGACCCATTTCCCTAATCTGCACCCCAGTGAAATATGTCAAACAGATGTTTAGGGCCTCATCTCTCAACAACACATTCAGCTTCTATCGAAAACATTTGCAGATCTACATTTCAAATGCTTGCAAATAAGAGTCATTTGCCAAGGTCCAGAAATGTTCAGCAGAAGGATTTTCTTCTCTACTTCAAGTGCAGCAACTCTTGTTTCAAAAGTAAGGCTGTGGCGAATAAATTGAAGCCCAGTGGAAGACATTCTGTCAAAACAATCTGCAAACATTTATTTTGCTGCCACAGTTCAGTTGAAACCAGTTCCTACTGAGATACTGACACTGCTGTAATGTTGATTCATGCTTTTATGGCTTCAAAAATTAATGACCATAACTTTTGTTTTTTAAATGCTTTGGAATTGCCAGCAGTATGCTACCTCCAACTGACTCTAAATAAAGCAGCTCCTGATGTAACTTGTTCTCGAAAGCAGGAAGGCATCTCTCTCTCTCTCTCTCTCTCTCTCTCTCTCTCTCTCTCTCTCTCTCTCTCAGAAGCTTTCGGTCCTAACTGGTTTCTCAAGCAACAAATGAAGCTGATGATTGTACCACTGTCCCTTATGCCCAAGAAGTGGTAAGAGAACATCAGCATCCACAGTGATGAAGTCAAAAACCGAGATTTTAAAGGGTTTTGTCCTTTAAATATGTACTATAATTGAAATTTTCTATGTTACAGTCATTAAATCTTCCATGTTACAAACCAATTCTTTAGCTAATGTGCACATTCTCCAAAATTTTAATCAGAGAGGATAGTTGAGGCATTCACCCAACCTCAAAATATCTCTATAAATCTCCATGATTTTCCTTAAACTTTAAAGACATCCATGGATTTTGCATTTCAAGTTCATACTTCTATGTTTATTATATTATTAAAAAATACTTATTTCCAAATACCCAATTAAAAGTGATACTTCAGGTAAATATGTTTATCCTGTACCTTATACCACCTAACCCTGGGAGTATCTTGAGCCCAGTTGGAAAAGGAAGTCTTCTTGGCCTCTGTTGAAGAAAGTCTAAATCAAAGTCTACACCACAGCTTTGCACAGCTCAACATTCATGCAGGTGACTATGACCTACTCTTACCCATTCCTTTCAGTTTCTTATCCTGACTAAACTGATTGTGATAAACTCATTTAATGACTATTCAATACCTCTCGTCTATTATTGTCTTTCTGGTACACCAAACTCAAGCCAAAGTCATTGTACAGATCAAAACACTTACTTTCCTTCCCCACGTTGGTGAGGTGTGAACTGTTGAGAGAGTGATTTTGGACAGGTCAGCTCTGACTAAATCTATGATATTTGGATGAGTCTTAGTTTTTTATTTATTCTGTTGGACACAGAATAGAGAGTAAAGTAAAAAATTCCATGGGGAAGGGAGGAACCTAGAAAGTCAGCCAAATTTCCACTCTCAAGAGTCAGATAGTCAGTTTGGCTTGATAATTTTATAAATTCCAAGAAAATCAAACATACTATTATTTGATATGTTTAGCTTATCCCCAATCTCTCTTCAGTAGCATGGATAACTAAAGACTGACCATAAATATGCAAAGTACCTGTAGCCTGTGATCTAATCAAGCTACTGATTCATTCATAAATTTGCCATAAGTTATCTACGATGTGCCAGAAACTGTGCACACACTTTAGAGCTCTGGGTTGACTCACATGCCACAAGGAAAAAAAAAAAACCATGAAAACAGATAATTAGAGTAATTGAGTTAAGTGCTGTTGATTTATTCATTCATTCAATAAACTTATTAAGCACCTACAGTGTACTAAACTCCTACTAGGTAATATGCTAGGGACTATAACAGAACAATGTTTTTCCCTTATCATACTCCGGAAGCCTGCAATTCAGTGTGGCAGGAGCATAGAGCATGAAACTGTGGTAAGAGAAGGAAGAGAAGACTATAAAAACAGATATGAGATAAATCGTGAATGGCCCTGTATAGTTTGATAAGGTATTTAGACGTTAATCCTATAGTACCAATAGGGAAGTTCTGAGGGCCTCGAGCAGGAAGTGACAAAACTGGGTGTGTGTTTTAGAAAACCATTTAGGTCAGTGCCACAGTTGGGGGAGTGGGGGAAGTAGAGTACTCAGCAGTTCTTACCACCATGAATACAACTGTAAAGCTGTGACACCTATTATGGACATCTATTCAATCTGACTGTTCTTTGTACCTCAGCACCTGTTTTCTTGGCTGCATTCACCTAGAGAATGTAGCTGCCTGCTTATATTTGTTTCCAATAATCTATAATTAGGCTACCTTGCTTCAAGTGTACTTGGCATATCTTTTGCACTCTCTTCACAAATGTACCACTTCCACTTATCACACAACATCTCATAAGACTACCTTATTTTCAGCAATACTTTTCACCTACCTAAAAAAAAAACAACCTGTGGCAGATCTAACTATAGCATTTTCTGCCTAGCCCAATACATGGTGTTGCTGCTGATGGGAATAGTTTAGGAAGAGAATCCAAACATCACAGACTTCCACTTTCTCAGGTACTCTCATTCCACACTGGCCCCTATTAACCATTGGTAGCCAGTAAGTGTTTTTCCAACTGTTGAAAGCAAAATCTAAAGCAGGCTTTTAAGCTGAACAGTGTTACCTGTCCATCAGATTCACCTGAGGTCATTAAAAAACACAGATTGTCAGTTTCCTCCACCTCAGAAGGTCTGAGGAGAGTGGGGCAAGTTAGGAATCTGTATTTTTGAAAGATGCCCTGTGTGAGGTTTGAATTAAACTGGTTTGGCAAATCCTAGATTGAAGCTATCCCAACGAGTTCCTTATAATTAAAGCAACATTAAGCACATATTTTTCTGTTAAATACTTTAATGAAACTTAGGCAATCATTTAAAGTAATTGTCACCCATTTAACATTTACTGAAACAGTTTGTATGCCACTTTCTAAACGCTTCAGCTTACTTGACTTTCCGGCTATGTATTAAGCAGTTTGTTAACTATTAATAAAGAGTGATGAAAAATCAGAATCCGGAGGTCATTTTAACAGTTAAAGCGGCTGCCAAGAAACATGATTTGTAATTAGTAAAATACATGTGAATTCATGTGGCATTAACCAGGACATATGATCAGTACTTTAAAGGAAGAAGAGGCTATGAATAAGTAACTTGCTTCCTAAAATAAGTCACCTTCCCTTTTTGTGCCCTGTCAATCAGAAAATATACAAGAAAATACTATTTTTGTGGGTAAAAATGAGTATTTGTAAGGTAGCATTAGATATATGAACTTGGGGCAAATATATGGAAAGGAAAGTAAAAATTACTAATAGCAGGTGACTGCTATACTTAATACTTAGTCCCCCATCTAAGTTCTTTGTAGTTAATTTCTTCCACTTAATAGTGTGAGATAGCACTATTATTCTCCTTTTATAGATGAGGAAGCTGCGGCAAGGAGAAAGTAACCTGTCCAAGGTCAAAGAGCCAATAAGTGATAGAGAGGAACCGAAACCAGGAAGACTAACTTCATAGCCTCTGCTTTTAACCACCCTGGTGTACTGACACTGGGAGCAGATTATGGGGCTTAAACTGTATTTGACAGAGTTGGAGGGTCTATTACATAACACATAGGAAGAAACAGATCTTCGGAACAAATCGAGCTTGCGAATCAGTATCTAATCCACTACTGAAGGCTTACTACATGTTACACACTGCACTCAGTGCTTTGGGAAATAATTAATACAAAGATGTGTAAGACATAGTCCTTTCTCATCTTCACTACTTGATTCAATTGTGAACTCTTTCATAAAGCCTTTCCTGACTCCAGACAGAATTAATCAGTACTCTGTGTGTATGTCTCTCAAGCACTATTATATCACTTTTCTTGCTGCATTATAATTAAGTCTTCACACATCTGCCTCTCCTCCCATTAGGCTGTAAGTTCCATGGCCCATTTGGGAACAGGGACCATGTGTTAGGCCCTTCTCTACTAGCTAGATTCCAGTACAGTATGCCGGGACACACTGCTGCCTCTCAATAGATACTCGATTAATGAATGAACAAATGAAGCACAGAAAGAGAAACCCAAGTGAGGTAACTTGCTCTAAGATTTACAGTATGCTAGTGGTGAAGGTGAGGAAGGAGCTGGTATATCTTAGCCCTACTGCAATGCACCACAGTAGTCTTCTCTTTTGCTAAAACTGCATGAGTTAACATTTTATCATATGTTACAATATATAAAATTTTGTTCACATTTCACCTTTATGCTTCATTTCTCATTTAGCATAGTAAATCCTTGTACACAGGGGCCACTGCATATCTACTACATCAGATCTTGTTAAAGGCATGCACACTTGCAATTTAGTTTTTGGAAGAGTCCTCTGAAGTAGCTCATTCTAAAGGTTTAGAGAGGTCAAGTCACTTGCCCAAAATTACACAGCTAGTAAGAGATACAAGTGGGACTTAAATCTAACTCTAAATCCCACACTAGTAGCCACTGTACTCTTTCTATGCTCTCAAAGACCCAAATTCCAGCTACATCATGTACTAATTATGTGACCTTGGGTACATTATTTAACTTCCCTGAACCTCATTTTCCCCCAGCTTTACTGAGATATAATTGATGTCTAACATTGTATAAGGTCAGGGTGCAGCCCAGACCAGGTGGCTAAGTTGGTTGGAGTATGATCCTGAGCATCAAAACGTTACGGGTTCAATACCCAGTCAGGGTGCAAACAGGAGGCAGCCAATTGAATTTTCTCTCTCACATCAATGTTTCTTTCTGTCTCTCCCTCCCTTCTTCTCTCTCTAAAATCAATAAACATATCCTGGGTGAGGATAAAATAAAATTAAAATAAAATAAAAGTATCGCCCTGGCTGCTATGGCTCAGTGGATTGAGCGCTAGCCTGCAAACCTAAGGGTCGCTGGTTCAATTCCCAGTCAAGGCACATGCCTGGGTTGCAGGCCGGGTCCCCAGTTGGGGGCACCTTAGGGGCAACCACACATTGATGTTTCTCTCCCTCTCTTTCTCCCTCCCTTCTTCTCTAAAAATAAATAAAATTTAAAAATAAATAAATAAATAAAATAAAAGTATAAATGAAAGTAAGATTCCACAGTGAATAGAGACAGTTATACATTAACATTCTTCTAGGATTGTTTTACTATCCCTATTTAATACATTGGGACTCTAATGGACAAAAGTAAAAAACTTGCCCAAGGCTGACTCAGTCATGGGGGAATCTGGAACCAGAATCTGGTCACCCGTTTTTCTCATTTGGTCGCAACTGCCTTGCTCCCATACTAAGGTGTGGCTCTTTTTCTAAAAGCACTTCCAAACTGAAACACAGAGTTTCTACCCAATAAAGGAAGGATTCAGAAGACCTAATTTCAGTTTCAAGCTCAGTCATACACCAGCTCTGCAAAGCAGGCCAAAGTTTCCTTATTGATAAAAGGGGAACAAAACAGCTTTATCAAAGGACTGCTGTGGGGTGTAGGTGAGGTGATGCAAAGGAATGAGCCAAGCATGAAGTCTAGACCACCACTGGCACTTAATAGATATGGATGGGACAGAATCTGGAGATCACGAGACACAGCCATGCAAAGCGGTGGGGCCCCTTTTTCTTGCTAGTATTTAAATACAGTAAGGAAGAAAGGAAGGGAGGAAAAGAGAGAGGAATAAGGAAGGGAGAAAGAAGGGATGGACGGAAAGGGAAGTGAAAGAAGAAGGGGGAGGAAAGAAAGGGAGATAAATATACCTATTTAGGATGTTATCGCTGCAACTGTTGAAAAAGAGCAGGCAAAGTTCAAAGTCACACACAGCCCTGTGATTTTGATCCTGGATTACAACGTTAAACTAGACCTTCCTGTTTTATTCTTTCTGCGAATAGTAACAGAAATTGTGGTTTATAATCAAAGAAATGGGATGGGTCATAAATAAACATGTTTCATCCATGTACCCTAGAAGAGCTGCTTAGCAAGCGATGGTTCATGGGAAAGATGTCAGGAAATGAAAAGCACCTTGAAGTATGAGCAACAAAGTCGTCTGCAAACATTCTGACTGAGCAAAAGAGAGACGTATGAAATGCTAATAGGCATATTGCATTGCCGTGAAATGAATCTTTACTGTGGCGCAAATGTCATTTAGGCTAAATTTTACTGTAAACAACCCATCTGCTTTTCTTTACTCCCAAAGAAGCGTTACATGAATAATCAATCTACTCCTCCACCCCATCTTAGCATTTATCTCACCCTCCCTTTTTCTTCTAAATCCTCAGATTTATATCTGCAATGTGCCTCGAGTTCATGAGGTATATGACTCAAGATCGCTACCATATTCAAAGGTGAGATTAAAGCAGGGGAAATTGGGGTCGGGTGGAAATTAGAGAGAGGAAAAGATGGGCACAGCCTGGTTTTTATACTTTTCTTCCTGGCAGATGGTAAACCTCATTATAACAGAATGTATTGTAAACAACAGAAAAATAATTACTAGTGAAAAAGTTTAAGGAAACATGATGGAGTTGAAAAACAATCTGTCTGAAGTCCATTTACCAAAACCAATGCTTAGGTGAACTATTATGATATTTTGCACCTCCAAAATACTGTTTAATCCTAACTTGGCACCATTCTCCTTTCCAATATGGCTGCGAAGTCCTGAACTTAGTGTTACCTAAGGGTCCTACAAAGAAGGCTGTGGCGTCATTGTCACTGAAGGTCACTGTGGAAATCCACATGTCCTGTCTAAAAAAAAGGTTGCTGAAAGTGGAGCATTCAAGACAGAGTTCCTAACTTACAGAATCTCAGCACACCTGGAGGTAAAAAAACCAACAGCCAGGAGCCAACAATGCAGGCAGACACTTCAAAGAGAGTGAGTTACAGCAACTCAGTTAGGTGCGAGACCCACAGGACCATCTCCACACATGTCCTTGGCAACAAAACTTGCTGCCTGATACCTTTAAAGGTAATTTTTGTTGACAAGGAATACCTGTTACCTTCATACTCTGTGGAAGGAATCAAACTATCATTGAGAAAAATCAGAGCCATAGAATTTTAGATGTAAAAGGGGCATAAGAAACAATATAGAAATATCATTTTATAAACAAGAAAACAGACATTCAGAGACATTAAGGGAAACATCCATGTTCAGCAAGCTATTAGCAGGGCCAAGATTTTTTTTTTTTTTTTTTTTAATTACTCATTACTCCCAGCACATTTCTCTTTCTATAACCTGGCTATCACTAACCTGGTTGTTTCAGAAGTTTTAAAATATTTCTCTTGCTAAGACTGAAAAAATAAATCACCACTACTCACAAACCCACAAGACTAAATAAGAGCTCCAAACTTAAATACGTGCCTCTTCCTCACATCTCAGTCATTCATAGCTTGACAATGAAATAAAATAACATCCTACTAAGCTATACCATCTTTTTGCAACACAACAAAAGCACCAAGCCCCAAATATAGAGAACAAAACTGGGACTGTGTCAGACTTATCACAGTAAGTGTTATTCATTTCCTCAGCACCTGTCTCCAAATGCTCTATTTCCTATGGCCTAGACAACAGGGAGGCTGGTCCCTGGCCAGCTGGCTCAGGTCACATATCCTTCCGCCCACTTTTCTGCCTCAAGGCGAGCGAGACTGCACCTCTTCACTCAGCTAATTCAACAGTTCACTCAAACCCAGAATAAAGCTATTTTAGTTTTTAAATATAAATTATGTTCACATTAGAGCACCTAGATGTGTGTGATATCCTGCTTCAAAAGCTATGCTATAAGAATAAACGATAGACAGACTAATAAATAAAGTCTGCTAAGATTTCACTGACGTTGAACCCCAAAGAAGAGTTTCATCAGGAGGTTTAAGAGTTTCCAATGAAAGAACAAGCAAATAAATTGAGGACAAAACCACAGAATGAAATGATACTGGCCACTCACCTGCAAAGCTGGGTGGATGAAAACTAAATCAGATTCCCTTTTACAAACTGGGAAACTCAAACCTGCCCATACCTGAACCTGAACTATTTCCTATTGGCATCTTCTAACCTGAAGATGGCCCCAGCATCCAGCTGAGGAAACATATTTTCCACGATGTTAAGCTCACCTTAGAAAATGCTGAGACTTCTTACTGTTTGCTGTTTGCTGTGTAGTCAAATGACTTACTGCCCAGACAGCTAGACAACTTCTCTGAAAACAGTAATACTCTTTTGACCATATTTGTGTCTTTGGTGACTCACAAAATTATTTTTTTTTAAGTTGATAACTGCTACTACCTTTTAAGCATTAATGAAGAGTGTAAAACATTATCAGCTTTAACAATTCAAGTCAATCCTTCAAAATGCAGTCTTTCACCAGGCTATGTATAAAGTAAGTATTTACTGATCTTTGTCAGCCGCCTCCTCTTTTCTCCACCCAAGGCTGCCTGCAGAATCCCAGTATGAAATTAACATACCTGTAATTTTTTTTTTTTAGCATACCTGTGATTTTCTCTCCTTACCAGCAGCCTTATATTAACATGCCCTTTGACCACCGAAGTAGGACATATTAAGTTTATATGTCTTCTCTGGGATTAAGACAACTGCTGAGGCATTCATAACTCATGTTTGATTTTACTGGAGAGAGTAAATTTAAAATAATAAAAATAATTAACATTTGCATGGCAGTTTATAGTTCACAAAATGCTTTTAAATATGGTACTTCATTTGAGACTCACAAGTCCCAACCAATATGGGGAAGGGTATGGAAAAAGAGCTTCAGAAGGTCATTCTGCTACTAAGTGGCAGAAGAAGAACTTGAACTCAGGTCTTCTGATTTCAAATACTATGGTCTTTATAGTGTGGCAAAAAAAACTAATGCATTCATAAATTTAAAAACTTTATATATAAAGACTTATATATTTACATTTATAAATATATATGTTCATATGTACATGCATACATACATGCATTTATGTACATGCATATGCACACATAGCAAACCAGAAAAACAGATATAAGCAGAAGTAATTATCTTCTATGGAAACAACTACATGTGAAAAAACAAAGAGTAAGCAGTGTTTTTAAATGAATATGTGATATAATTTTGCAGAGAAGGCATATGATGCTACAAAGGCAGCTCCAGCATTCAGGGGCAATAATGAGGTCAGTAAGCTGAAGAAGCTCGAAGTATCTACCTAGAGACATGAGCTCAAGCTCATTCCATAGTGCTGATAATGGTTCACAGCACAGGGGCTGTAGCAGCATGCCACTGGGCAAGGCAAAGTTAATGCACATTTGTCAAGGACTCTGTCCCACAGCCAAGTCTCTAGCTGAGTCTTACAAGGACCTCTTTGTCGTGGGCCCCCTCCCAACACATGGGAAACCTCAGAACATCTCTTGCCATTGAGTGCAACTAAGCTGAGCCACTTAGTATTACTGGCTCTCAAGAGTGGTCAGCTAGTTGAGCCAAGACATATTTTCAATATTTCTCAGTCCTGCAAACAACCTATACTTTGTAAGAGTTTGTCTTTTACTTTTAATAAAAGATGGTGTATTTTTTCTAAGAACGCTTTCAAATCCAGATAACATGAAAGAACAAGGTAATTAATATCCAATGGAGGATAATTTCTTATTTTTTGCCCTTTATTTTCTATCACCCACCCAATAAGGCAAACTGATATGTCTGTGAAGTGGCATATCACTAAGGACAGCATACTTCTCCCTTTTAATCTGAGGAAACAGATTTTCAAGTAAGAAGACTTTTAATTAGGAAAATATTAAAGAGACAGCACATATAACTCAGTGAAAATTATCAATTCATATTTGAGTCTCTGCAGTTTAAGTTTCAGTTTTAAAACATTATGGTTTAGTCCAATATGTCTAAAAATCACTAATGGCCCTGAAAAATAGAATACATCCAACTCTGAATAAAAATAAATTCAAGGAGCCTAGAGGTTTGCCATTTATCAAGACAGTTCTTAAAACATAGAAATGCTATATGTACACTGCTAAAAGGTACAAATTGGATTTTTAGGCTCATAGTTCATCAATCATTACACAGGACATAGGTAAGTTTCTAATTCTATCTATTGCAAAACACAAGTTAATATCTTTCTATGTGTACATTTAAATGCATATAAATCCAAAGAGAAAGAAGTACAAAGATAACCCTGGAGAGGGCTCAAGAGCAAAGAGATGAAGAGAGGCTCTGCTTTTCTGTTCCATTATTTATTATCTATTTTATTGCTTTTTTTTCTCCATGTTGTCTTAACTATGGAAATAAAAATACATTCACATTTTCATTTGTAGGATATAAAAATATTTTTTTAACTTAAAATTTGATTTGGTTAAAGGCAGGGCCATGAAAAACCTGGAAACAACCGCCAAATGATACAGAGATTCAAAAATGGAGGCATGGGCCGCTGCTGCCTGGGATGAGCACACTTTGATGTAAAATAAATGACATTATGAAGACTGCCTCAAAGTGAAAAGGCAGGAAGCACATTTTCTTCTCCAATCACTGTTGAAGAGTTATGAAAAGGGATTCAGTTCTATGATCACCTCCTCTCTTAAGAAAACAAAGGTTAAGACCCTGAAAATCTCGTACATGGGTATAAAAAGGGATGTGTGTTATTCCAAACTGAAGGTAAACCATTCCAGAGGTGCCGTATAAACGCCTAGAGTTTGCAGCTCCAGGGTCTAACCTGTCACACAGGATCAAGAGGCAATCCCCCTCCATCTCTCAGTAAAGAAGCAGAGTAACGGTCCTCAGTTTCAGTGTGCTAGAATCTGATGGCAAATGACTTGAACTCTAAACAGGACAAGAGTTATCTTGAAAGGCAGGTGTAAGGAAGAGAAGAGCAGCTTTTCCCTTCTTAACAGGCCATGACTGACCCAGGAAGGCATTTTTAAATCCTAAAGGGGGCAGAGGGCTGGCTCAGGGAGGAGTCAGCCTAAAATACTACCAGACACAGTAGTGTAAGAGCTAAAGAAAGCTCTAGCCCTAAGAAGGAGGTCCTAGGTGCTAAGCCAAACTGTCAATCATCCCAAGTTACATTATGATGGCAAAACTTCAGCTATTATCTTTAGAAAGGATGCCACCTTGATACACTTCCCCATAAACCACTGATCATGTGGTAAATTAATATGTGCTTTGTGGAGGACAATTGTGATGCTGTGTGGCGGGAGCTTTTAGTTCTGTTCACGCTTTGATCCAGAAATACCACTTTTTGGAATTTATTCTGGAGAAATAATCATGGATAAGCTCAGGGATTTAACTATAGGGATGTTTGTTAAAGTACTACTTACAGTAACCAAAATGAGAAAGAACCCAACACCTCAAACAGAGGAATGACTAAATGAACCATGGTACACACCTGTACAATAGCCATTAAAAATTATACTGAATTATGAACCTAAATCATGAGATACTATTATGAGAAAATATCAGCTTATGAAGATAGTATCTATAACAGTAATATTTTTGTCAAAAGTAGCAAGTCCTAAAGTTTAAATTAAAAGAAAACATATGATGAGATAGAAATCAGTTTGGTTTTACTCCTAGAAAGCAGTTTGGTTTTATTCCCTATCTTTAGTCTTTAAATCAGTGGCATGTATAGCCTTTATAATTAATGACAAAATCCCCTTCATAAGCAGTTTCCAGGTATGTTACCTAACCTATAATGAATCAGTCCCTAATTTATCATGTGTTCGGGAATGCTCTAACAGGCATGCTTGCTAGTTCACTGCAAAAGAAATGACTACCCACTCTGCTGCCATAAAAAATTTTTAGAAAGAAGTATTGTGTCAGCCAAGATGGAGGCATAGTTAGACATGTTTTGCCTCCCTCCATAACCATAAAGAAGACTACATTCACCTTAAAATAAAAAACAACCAGAACTACCAGAAAATCGAACTGCATGGAAGTTCAACAAACAAATATATAAAGAATACTCATCCAGAGGGGTAGGAGGGACAGAACCGGGGCAGAGAGGACATGGTGTGGCAGCAGTGGTGGTGGCAACAAGGCAGTGACTGTGGCCAGCCAGTGCAATGAGCAGTCACACATTATAAAAGCAATCCCAGTCCCAGGCCAGACTGTGCAGCTCTTGGTTCCAGCACCAGGGAAATAAAGACTCATTGATTCTGACTGTGAAAACCAATGGGGGTTTGGGTGGAGGAAGAAATTGCCTGTCTCTCAGAAGAGTTTGTTTAGAGGCCTCCTGGTCCAAGAAAGTCCACAAACCCACACACTCTTGGAATGATCACCAGGGTAATAGCTAGAGGAGCGCCCATCACATATAGGAAGCAGGTGGAAAGCAGGTGAAGTGAGGCAGGTGAAGTGACGGGAAAAGGAGCGAATGCTGAGCAAGTGGCATTGTTTCCTTTCTGACCCCTCCTCCACATATAGGGTCACAAGGTGATGAAACAGGTTGGCCAGGACTGCTGAATACCTAAGGCTCTGCCCCTTACAACATAACAGGTGTGGCAGATCTACCTAGGACACAGAGGCAAACACAGGAGGCTGCCAAGTTGAGGAGAAAGACAAGTACAGCCCAAAAGAGAGAGCAGATCAAGGTTCCAGTAGGAGAACTAAGCAACAAGGAGATAGTCATCCTAACAGATGCAGAGTCCAAAACATTGGTGATAACTATGCTCACAGAAATGACTGAATATGGCAATTGCATAAGGAAAGAAGTGAAGGCTATACTAAGTGACATGAAGGAAAATCCACACTAAATTAATGGTAAAGGGAAGGAAGCTGGAGTTCAAATCAACAATTTTGAACATAAGGAAGAAATAGTCAACCAGTACAGAACAATGAAACAAGAATGCAAAAAAAAAAAAAAAAAAAAAAGAGAGAGAGAGAGAGAAGAGGCTTAGGAAACTCTGGGACAACTTTAAACGTACTAACATCCAAATCATAGGGGTGTCAGAAGGAGATGAGAAGGAGCAAAAAATTGAAAACTTAGTAAAAACAAATTATCAAGGAAAACTTCCCTAATTTGGTGAAAGAAAAAGACGTACAAGTTCAGGAACCACAGAGAGTCTCAAATAAGATAGACCGGCAGAGGACCACACTAAGACACATAATAATTAAAATGCCACAGGTTAAAGATAAAGAGAGAATCTTAAAAGCAGCAAGAAAAAAGCAGACAATACTCTACAAAGAAGTTCTCATAAGAACTGTAAGCTAATTTCTCAAAAGAAACTTTGCAGGCAAGAAGGGACTGGCAAGAAGTATTCAAAGTGATGAAAAGCAAGGACCCACAACCAAAATTACTCTCTCCAACAAAGTTATCATTTAGAATTGAAGGGCAAGTAAACTGCTTCCCAGACAAGGAAAAGGTAAAGGAGTTTATCATCACCAAGCCCTTATTATATGAAATGTTAAAGGGATACATTTAAGAAAAAGAAGATCAAAACTATGAACATTAAAATGACAAAAAACTCAAAGCTATCAACAAGTGAATCTAAAAAAAAACAAGAACAAACTAAGCAAACAACTAGAACAGGAACAGAATCATAGATATAGAGATCATATGGAGGGTTATCAGTGGGGATGGGAAGGGGGAAAATGGGAGGAAAGGTGCATGTATCAAGAAGCATAACTGGTAGGTACAAAATAGGGTGACATTAAGAATAGTAAGATAAATGGAGATGCCAAAGAACCTATATTCATGACCGATGGACATGAACTAAGGGGGGTGGGGGGGAGTATTGCTGGAGGGAAGGGAGGTACCGGGCAGAGGTGGTAAAGGGGAAAAAGATTGGGACAGCTGTAATAACATAATCAATAAAATATACTAAAAAAAATTCAAATGTGTTTAATCTCTTTCAGGGCAGTTGTGGACATACATTCTTTCCTTAGCCAGGTCCCAACAAATCTTAAAAACATCCAACATGAACTTACATCAACCCATGATCTAATGTGATGAGTTTACCAAGGTCTCCAACAGCCTGAATCACGTGCCAAGGGAAATACAATGAACACGCCACGGAGAGTAAAGACATGGTTCATACCTGTCAGGGAGCCGGTTACACAGCAGCACAAGAAAGCTACACAGAGGAAAACTTTCCTAACTAGAGAACTTGCTTCTTCCTTACTTAAACTCATAGAAATCTTACTATTTTTATTTAGCTTATTTTTCTCAACGTTCCTCCTCACTCCAAAAAAAAAAAAAAATGTACAGTCATTAACTAATACACTTCTGCTTATGAAGGGAACAGGAAAACTATTTCTGGCAACTTTTGCCAGGTTAAGTTATCCATCGAGGAACTGAAGACCCTCACTTTTTCCTTGGAATTTCTTTATCACCTATTCCAAAACCAATTGTGTAATAATTACCTCACCCTTCCCGCTGCTCCCAGCAAGAGGAGAGCTCCCACAGTGAACGCTTTCAACACGAATGCTCTGACCTTCACAGGGACACGGCTCTGTCCTGAATTGTAATGGTTGCCCTAAAAGTTCAAAATACATGAGGTGAAAAGAAAAGTTGTTACCCCGAATATAAGTACTAAGAGAATTACCTAACTGACCCTGAGGACTCACCACTCAATTGACTTTGCAGAAAGACTTTCTCACGTGGCAACAGCAGTCTATGGCTTCATGGGGCCAATGCAGCGGATCCTGGGAACTTGGTCTCCAGGCAAGATGTTGTTAAGGACATCGTTCACTGCATCATACAAAGTTCTCTTTATTTTATTTCTTTCTGTGTTCTGTGTTGGTGATTACGTGTGCTTTTCCTAAGCAAGTGATTTGTTTTTAATTCATGGTCCCTGTAAATTAAGTAGTCAAGTTTCATATCTTGCCCTGGCTGATGTAAAACTTAAAAACAAAAGTGAGGTCCACAGAAACCACATAACCATGCCTACTCCATGTTTTACACTTGTTTTTTTATTTTTTTCTTGACGCTAGTTAAATCTCTTTTTTCCTTTTCATTGTCTCGCTTACTTATAATTTATTTTGTATTCTTTTAGCTTCTGTAATAGCCATATGTCACCTTGAAACTTTGCGGTGACAAGGTGGAGTCCAAATAAGTAAATTTATAAAGTCTCTAGACCTTCTGAAAATTATTGGATTAATTCAATAAACATCTTACACTGTATAGCAGCTTCTAGAAAATCAAAAAGAAATACGATCATGGTCAAGTATCACCTTGAACAGGTTACCAGGAAAATTTCAGATTCCCATGCAATCCAAGTGTAAGGATAGTTCCAAGTTCAACTAAGTTACATCGTATAAAGCACTGCAAAACTCTGTATTTTATATAAGAGAAACAGCACAAGCAATTCATGCTCTGCTGTAAAGACATTGAAATCTGTAGAAACATTAAAGTCACATCCGCAACTATAACAAAAATGTATTTAGCCTTTTGTGAGTTCTGGACAACTACCACCTGAACATTAAAGCATGAGCTAAAGGTAAAATGAAAAAGTTAACTCCATTTTAACATTTATCCCTTCTCAATTAGTTTGTTGTGATGTGATTATAAATCCAAAATCACATATATAACTCACCAGAAAGCACTATATTTCCATCTAATTACATCTAAGTTTTATAATTAATGAAGCTACCTCTAATTAGTTAAATAGGAAATAAGTTGAAATATTTTTTTCTATAAATTTCTCCCTTTGAGTCATGCAAAAGTATCTGCTGACTTTTAAATTCTGAGTTCTTCACCGTATCTAACCCATCATCTCCATTTATTCAACTAGACTGGCGTTATGTTTTTTTGGCATCACATTAACAACAAGCCATTAAATTTAGAGCTTGGATTTGATCTTGGCCAAAATTTCTTTGGTGCCTCCACTTCCATTTAAATTAATGTTGATTATTTTCATAAACAAATTTGATTCTTATTATTTTATACAGTTCAACATTTGTGACAAATACATCATGCTCATCCATTAGCACATATCAACTAACAATGCCCATGAAGAGGCTTTCAAACATTGCTTGGGTTTTTACATTTTCCCAGAGATTTTCCCCAGAGCCAATATGATCTTGTGAATCCAAGTCAGTCCAAAGGTTCAGCTTTGAGAGTTTCTCTCTCACGTAACCACCAAATCACCTGATTGGTTTGTATAATATAAGATAGCTAAACTCAATTCCTTTTTGCAGTGGCCTCACAATTTCCCTTGAAACACTGAAGACCCAGCTACCCAGTCATATGTGCCAAAGCAATTACAAAAGGGATTTATTTATGAAACATTAATCCCCTCGTCATGCCGGGCACCTAGGAAATCCCTGGTGCACTTTTGCACTGAAATATCAATGGAAACACATTTATCTAAGTCTCCAAAGACCTTTACCTTAACAAACCCAACAGGCCTTTCTCAAGTTTTCAATCCCCTTGACCTCTATGCTTCATTTAGCACTGTTGAAATTCTCTCCTCGCATGGTTTCTCTGGATGTTCTCTGTGTCTCATTTGCTGACTGTTCTTTTTTTTTTCTCCTCCACCCCCTTGGCTGGCAAAAAAGTTCCTGAGGTTCAGAATTCAGCTTTCTGCATTTCTCCCTCAGTATTCACTACCGTGAAGCATGCACCACATGCATTACAGGTGCCTTAAAAACCAACAATTAAGGCTTGACCTCCAAATTGTGATCCCTTCTTCAGTTACTGACTCTCAGGCTATGAACCCTGACACCTGAAATATAACATCACAAAAACTGAGCTCTTTTTCTTCTAGGCCAGCAGACTTTCCCAACACCCCATATTAAACCCTTGCTATTTTACATTTGGATTATGAAACAGACCCCTAACACTCACCCTGCCTCTAGCTCTACCACTCCAATCCATCATAGATATTGCTGCCTAAATAATTATCGTATCTATCATTTTCAGCACATTGCATGTATAGTAAGACCTCACTTAACACTGGCCACAGATTCTCCAACTTTAAGTGAAGTATAACAAAACCAAGTTTACCATAAGCAAATTGATATACAGTATTCCCTCACTTATCGTGGGTGTTACGTTCTAGATCTACCCCCCCCACCCCCGCGAAGTAGGAACCTTACATTTAATCTACACTCTTAAACCTACGTAACTTTAACAACATATGTATACAGTACCGCAAAATCCCGCGATATTGCGAATAATTCGCAATAAATAATTAAATATAATATTTTTTAAAACCCCGTGATACAGTGAGGCCATGATAAGTGATACACGATATAGAAAGGGACAACTGTACACGTGAATTGAGTTCCTGTGGCATCTCATCAAGGTTATAATAAAATGTTTAACAGAATGATGTCATTCAAGGACCTGCTGTTTTCAAAAGCCTATGGCACATTCATACTATCTCATCAAACTGATAATCCAATTCATCACAAATTATCCGTGGCCACGGAAGTTTCATCTGGACCAAGCCTGTGTCCTCTCGCATACCTTTCTTCCCACTCAAAATGCTCTCCTTGCTTCTGTCTGCCAATGTATGTTTCTCTCTGTCTTCCTTATCCAGTGCAAAATTCACCTCCTTCCTCAATAGCTGCTTAGCTGTGACACTCCTCCCTTAATCAGTCAGTACTTAGATATACAATTTATACTGTTTTTTTTGTTCATTTCACTTATTGATATGTTACTTGGCAGATGCTTTCAATTAATCATACATATATACATTATCTTTATCCTCGCTAGATTATAAAATGCCTTGGAAGCAGGGAATGTCTATTACTTATAATGACATTTTAGTTCTTACATAAAAAAAAAACATTTAGAACATTTTGTTAGTCCAATTTCAGCAGGTATCCACTAACTAGTTGTTAATTAATAAAGTAGTTGTCATGACTGGCAACTGGTCATAAAGCTATACCCAAATCCTATAAGAAACGCTATACATTCAAAACACATTTCAACCAGTAGTCAAAAGAGATACAATTTCCTTTGATAAAAAGTCTTAAAATATTCCATTATAGACACTTTCCCTCTTCAAATGAGCTTTATGTCCTTTCTTGAGCTTGTCCTCCTGCTGGAAGAAAAAGAAATAATTTCCTACCTAGCCTAATTACTTATTCCTCCCTGTATTGGAATCCTGGTTCCCCCACCTGCTTTGCTCAGTGCTATTCTCAAAGGCATAAAAAGTACATTCCCAAGGTCAGCCTAGGCCTCTGCATTAAGCCCTTCAAGTTTGAGAACCTAGAATGTAATTCCACCAGCCACCCTAAAAGTCAAGAAGCTTTTAGCATGTCACTGAAAGATACAAAGGTCATGCATGTTTCGATGCCAGTCACATAAAGGAGGAAAAAAAGAGAGAATTAGAATAGACTTTCTCTTACTCAGAGGATGGAGCAAGGGGGAAAGCAGAGCACTCAGGATAGCATTTCCATGAAGTGTTTTTAATTGGATAAATAACTACAGATGTCTCAGGTGAGGATGCTGGCCTAATGGCTCTTGATGCCTTTGAACACTCCTCAGGGGGCCCACCCTGCAATTGCTCTTCGACTTCTTGTTATCACACCAAACCATCAAGAGCTGCATGGACTCACTGTCTCCGTCAGAATGCAGGGCCTCTGACATTTTAAGCCTCTCTCCCGGGAAAAAAAAAAAAAAAGTATTTAGAAAAGATAGGTCTGGCTGATTATCCCAGACCTTCCTCTCATGGCTTTCAAGTAGGCTCCCACGCAAGACAGAATGAATTCAAATAAGACGTCACCCTGAATGCTGCTCCTTTCTGGAATAGCCCCTAGACTAGCAGAGTCAAAAGATTCTAATAAGTAATCAGTAAGTATTAAAAGTCAGGTGGATGTGTACAGTTACTGAGTGTACATTGGTAGAAAGAGATTGATAGATGTTAGGACAGCATATTAGATCCTGGGAATTTTCATCACTATAAGCAATAGATGACACAAGGTCATGATAAAACTTGACTTAAGAAAAAAAAAGATGGTTCAAATCATTGATTTACCCTAAATTTAGGGAAATTTAAAATAGGAAATACTTTGTTTTGACCCATAGCTCAGAGTAGGATTCAGAGGAAAAAAAATACTTAAACATTTTTTTTATTTCTTCAGTATTAAAAGTGATCATTAGATTACAATAAAAACTACCAAAATCAAGACTTTTAATTTTAACCTTTCATAAAGAAACCCAGGACAAATACAGCATCAGTGAGACTTTTCTATCAGTGGGGAGAAAGCACAAGCACAACAACCCAAGGTGTAGCTAATGAAAGCAAACTTCTGATTTAAAACACAAAGGCCATACTGCACATTGGAGATAGAGAGACAATCACTGCCAAGGACATAAGCATGAAAGGTCAAATGTCAGTTGGTATTAGTAATGGAAATATAATCCTATAAATAAAAGACTGAGCAATACTCAAAAGCCTGTAAAACACAAAACAACTCTTGCATCTTTAAGAATAGCTAACATTATCAGGATGTATGTAGACCACACCTCAACGCCTTTTCCACTTTTTGGTCTCCTGGCAATTAAAGAGTGTAAATGGTATTTTTCTCAAGTTTTCTAAAAGTGTACAATTTAATTGCCTTTAATTTGGTTTTATTTGCTTTCATACTATGAATATGTACTTCCTTTCTGGTTAGATCTTTCTCTTTCTTTTCTTTCCAGAGAGAGTTGCAGCATGGCTTTGTATAACGTATACTGGCAGCTTGCTGCAATGTGTACTGGTAACTTGCCTGGAAATACTACCACCCATCCTTCTGGGAAAACAGACATCTAATCAGAGCCCCATAATCAATCCAGGCAATCTGCCTCCACGCTACCCAGGATAAGAGCATGAACTCTAGTGTCAGACCAACCTAGCTCAAACCTTGGCTCTGACATTTCCTAAAGGCGTGACCTTAAGAAGTTACTGTTACTTAACCTTAAAAGCACCAACTAAAAAAAAAGTCATGATGATAATAAAGATAATAATAATACTTACCTTACAGTGTACTTATGAAGATTGAGAGTGAATAAAATACATGTACATTATAGTCCTTAGCACATAATAAATCCTGCCTAATTTTGAAGTATATATAATATGGGTTAGAGTATCACTACCACCATTTACTCACAACCTTAAATTTCCTACTTCATAAAATGAAAATAAGAATACCAACTGCAAAAGACTTTTATAAAGATCGACTGAGTTCACAATCAAGTTTCACATCTTATTACAGTTTTTTTTAATTTAAAAAAGATCAGTTGTGACAATGTCAGTGAAAATACTGCTTAACAGTATAACTACACACAAATGTAAGGTGATATTATTCTGTCCATCTTAATAGTTTTAGTGTTTTCTGAATGTCATAACCAAAGACAACATATGATGTTTGACCTAACTTTGCATAAAGTTATAGAAACTGCTGGTGGTGATTCCAGTTTGGTTGGATGGTTCTGAATTCAATACAATACAAGAAAAGACACATGCTGGGAGGAAAATACAAGTGTCCAAGGCAAATGATCCTCTGACAATACAATGCAAAGCATCCAGCAGCTGGTAAGTAGGAAAGCATCGCCTTTTATATCCAACGTTTTTCAGTGTTTGAAATTCTGACCAGTTGCAAGAGAATCCACATGGCATGCTTTTATAAAACATTCCTTAGCAACACCCTTACTTACTTAGTCAAAATCTCTGGGAGTAAGGCCAAAATCTGAATTTTCAACAAGACCTTCAAGTGGTTCTGATGTCTGCTCAAGTCTGAGAACTGCTGCTTCAAAGATTCGTTGTGAAAAATCATAAAATCAATACAGCTAGCACTTGTCACTCTGGAATATTAATTACCAAAAAACAAAGGAAAAAGTAAACCTTACCACAAAATTTTGATCTAAGTTCATATTTTGAAATAGAAATGGTAGAAAAAGTTCAAAAAAAAATCAAGACTTAACTTTTCTTTTAAACACATCTTTTAAATGGCATCTCATAGAATAATAAAAGATTTGTTTGACAACTGGTCATTGTCAAGCACTGAGGTTTCTTTAGTGCTTCAGATACTGGACTCCACTTCCCTTAGCACCTACCCACTGGCCAGCCATATAAAAGCATGAGTTGAAAACCGGTGTACTTCCAAGTTCCAAAGTTTCATCAAGCCCCAGCCTTCACAGAACTTGCCTGAAATACTACCACCCATCTTTTGAGGTTAAAGACTTCTAATGAGAGGATGATAATCTACACAGACGATCTGCCTTCACACTATCCAGGTGAGCCTGTGGGGGTATCCCCACACAGCACACTGCCAACAGCACCCAGCCACATTCATAGCATTCATTTTAACCTGAAAGGGTACCAGGAGCCATGATGGGTTCACAAAGACTGTGTTATACCAAGAAAGCGTCATTTCCTTTTCTGATTTTTCTGATTAAATGACTTCATCATTTATCTTGAGTTAAGCAAAATATCTACTCTTGCCCTGGCTGGTGTGGCTCAGTTGGAGTGACGTCATGTAAACCAAAGGGTCATGGGTTCCATTCCCAGTCAGAGCACATGCCTGAGTTATACATTCAGTCCCCTGTTGGGCCAAGGGGGACGGGGCTCGGGGGGGGGCGGGGGGGGGTAGTGGTAAATAAATAAATAAAACAAAATAAAATATCTAACTCTATAACAGAAGTTGGCGGTACTCTACAGTTCCCTGAGGCAGTACTAAAGGCTGTGGCCCATAAGGAAGCACACAGAAAATAACGTTTGTATGTCATGCTGAAGTATGTGGAGCCTACTTGACACCTATGTCCACTGAGGCCCTGGCCAGCTATCCAAGACCTGTGGAAATCAATTTCTTAGCACATCTGTAATCCACTGCTGCAGGACACAGTCGGAAGTGCACTCAAAAGAATATTCTGCATGACTGAACAGTGGCTGGTCAGACTTCCTGTTGAGGCATCAGTCTAATAGCTCTTAGTGAAAGAAGTAGGTTGGCCAAAAAGTTCATTTAGTTTTTTCCGTACGATGGCTCTAGTAGTACTTAGTTGTCTTTAATGTCATTCAAAACAATTTTTTAAAAAACTTACCAAAACTGATGAATTTTTGTGCAGCCATTTTAATACTGAAGATGGAAGATAATATGCAATATATTATGCGGCATACAATGCTTTATTCCTTCAAGAAAGGTAAAAACTCAACTGAAATGCAAAATAAAAGATTTGTGCAGTGCAAGGAGAAGGTGCTGTGACTGATCAAACTTGTCAAAAGTGGCTTGAGAAGTTTCTTGGTACTATTGACATTCTGACCAAATAATTCTTTGCTGTGGGGTTGTCTTATGCATGTTTTGCAGCCTCCGGCTTCTACCCACTAGAAGCCAATAGCAGGAGATAGCCAACATACTCAAAATATCCAAATAAATAAAGTTATTGGTGAAAATAAAAAATGTGTCTTTATTTTATTGAAAAAAAACTAAAAGGACTTTTTGGCCAAACCAATAGTTACCCAAAGTGGTTTAAGCAGGAAATACCAGAGACCAAATGTGACTAGGGCACAATGTAAAACTGGAAACAAGAAATAAAACTCAAAAGTATAATAACACAGAAATATACAAGAAAAGAATGGAGAGTAAAAGCACTGGCTGGGAGCAAAGGCATTCGAAGACCAGGAAACACAAGTGAGTCATCATTCTAGTTTCAATGCAAAGGTGAAGGAAGACAGAAGTACAAAGGGAATTGACTGGTGAACCAAGATCAGCTTGGAAAAGTAATGTGTTGTTCTATGTAACAGTGTTAGCAATGACTTGGAAGAAGATAAACAATATGAAATTAACATAAAAAAAATCAAGCCATGCAAAGATGAGATACGTTACAATTCCTTCTTATTTTCAAGGGCTATTAAGTGGAATAAGGGAAAAATATTAATTGTATTACCGAGGGCACAACTAAGACCAAAGGGTCAAAATCACAAGAAGTCTAACTTTGATCCAATGTAATGAAAGGCATTTTAGTGATTAAAACTAGCCACAAATGGAATGGACCACAGTACAAGCAAGAGTCCCTGACCTTAAAAGTGTGAATTATGATCAGTCGGAAAAGTTGTAGCAAAGACTTTTACTTTGGTGAGAGAGAGAATAGCTGGCCCTAAAATTCCCTTTGTGCTCAAAGTCTATGAAAAATATTTCAAGCAGAAACCAAGTTTTTCTACCATTAAAGGAGTAGTAATGAATCTGGCAAAGAGTGTAACATCTAAAATGATCCTAGTCTAAATTACAGGGAGAAGCCCTTTACTACCATTCTGGGAAATATAACTAATATGGGCTTATTTTTACCTATGACATCATACTACTCCTAGTATTACTATTACCCTTATCACAATGGGTTCAGTTTCCAACAGAAGGTTATAGACTTTATAAGTCAAAACAAAGAAAAAAAGCTACCTACTGAGAAAATTCTCTAAGATGATTGTTCACTTTCCTCATTTAGCATAAAGAAGCAAAAGGAGAAGGAATCTGCTCTAACAGGACTATAAAAAGCTCACTTGGGTCTGAAAGGATGACACTCTGGACCAGCCTAGGATCAGCTTACACTGAACTCTGCAGGGAAGTGCCCTAGAACCTGGAATGCATGCAAAACCAGTGGCAATTTTGCAGAAAAATGGTAATCAAAGTTTCATACCAATCTCATTTCTATAAAGAGCAATAAATCTTTAATGGGCACAATTTGGTGATCTACAGGCATGACTCTTAGGGAAAGAAAGTGGGGACTATATAGCAATAATGTTGACTCAAAAGGCACTCACCCAACAGCCTCCTATTTCCTTCCTTGGAAATGAGGGTAATGAGGCTATGAACTTGCACGTATGAGACAAGAGCGGCCTTCACACCAGACCCTGCCAAAATTCTGCTGGCTTCCCACCCACAAAGGCCAAGACAGTCAACAGAACTGAGGCAGAACAATTCGGCCCTATGTGACCGATGATAGGAGAGGCTCCCTCTGTGAGTCACATGTCAAGCCTGCACACATTTCAGCGCCTGTAGACACCCTGTCCCTAAATCATACTCTTGTTCCAGGAAACATCACCATAAAAGTTTAGCACGCAAAAATCAAAGATGGAAATGGAGTTTTCATGAAAAGGCTTCCTAAGTCACTGAAAGAGAAATGAGAACCAGGGGAAGAGGGAGAGAGAGGAATGAAGATTATAATGTTAAAAAAGTATAAAATACATCAGCAGAGCTGTGGTCACTGTTGCTGCACTGAGGCAGAATAAGAGTTTTAGCCTATAATAAAAGACACAGACAGACATACTTTTTCCAAAATGCCTGACAGGACACTTGATAGGTATTTCATAACAAAGTCTGGCTCATCAGATTTACAAACCAAGTCTCTGTAGTATTGTCACACCTCAACTTTAAATGTGATGGTCCCTGTTTCTTAGCACATTTGAGAAAATCCTGTCACAGACATGGGTGTTCCACTCATTGATGCCAATTGACATGGCTTTGGTCCAGTTAAAATCAGTGTTAGGGCTGCTCTTGTCCCTAACGTGCAGGCCAAACAGATTATTTTCTGGCTTTCCACCTAGCCCACTTACGACTCTATCATGCCATACTGCTTTTTCATTCCTAAAAACTCAGATTATTTTTCCATTCCTTTTCTGTTCAAATCCCAAACCTAACTTTACAAGGTTTTTTAACAGGGTTCATTAAAACGTCGCTGTTTTTCAGAACTTGTACCAGTGAGAAAGAACTGAGGTCATGTAAATAAGAAATATAAAAATGAAATAACAGCCCTGGCTGGTGTGGCTCAAGAGGCAACCAACCTTTCTTGCTCATCGATGTTTCTCTCCCTCACTTTCCCTCTCTCTAAAATAAATAAATAAAATATTTTTTAAAAATGAAATAACATATATCATGAAGTTATCTCATCCAGAAAATTAAAACAAAACAAAAAGGAAAGTTGAATGCCTCTTGCTATCAGTCATTGATGTATATTGTTCAAGACAGTTTTTATTTCATTGGCATTACTAAGATATTGCTAATAGATTGTCAATTCCAAAAGGACATATAATATTGAACATGGTATTATAAACCCGAAAATAGTTTTGAAAGAAAATCAGTCAATCAATTAACCCACTGTAGCACTATATACCTGTAAACAAAATACATTTTTATATCAAAAAGGACATTTCCAAAACACATTTTATTTAACAAGTTCATTATTAAACATCAATTATTGTTTCTCATATCAAGGCTTCAAATTCTAATCGAAAGAAAATACAAGGCTGGACTCAGACCCCACTCTGTACCCCTTAAGTAGAGCCTTGAACTGCAACTCCAGGTCCACTGAAGGGTCTTCAGTGACAAATATAAACTCTAGGGTCTGCTTTGTAGTTAGATCTACTGTCCAGCTCAAACCAAGTACAATGCATTCAAGTGGTAGTCAGGAAATAAAATCAGGGATGGAGATGTACTCCTCTAGGTTCCTGCTCTGCCTGAAATCTGCAAACTCCTAAATACTCAGCAGCCCCCAAAAACTATCAAATTTAGGTTATTTTTTTCTTTGTTATTTCTTTGCAGTAACCATTTCTCTGCAGGAGACATTGTCTAAATATTAAAAGTAGGCAATATAATAACTTTACATGGACTTATCATGTGTGCATTTTCATATAGATATCTCTTTATTTAGAGGAAAAAATAAATTTAAAAAATAAACCTTGACCTAAATCTCACACCTTGTACAATAATTAATTCAAAATAGACCATATATTTAAATGTAAAATTTTAGATGATAACGAAGGGGAGAACAAGGACTATGGCATAATAAAGTTTTTAGACATTACTGGAAAGTATAATCCATTAAGGAAAAAAGAAGTCAATAAATTGGACTTCATCACAACTTAAAACTTTTGCTCTGTGAGAAACCCTGCTAAGAGAATGAAAAGACCAGTTATAAGCTGAGAGAAAGTATTTGCAAATCACATATCTGACAAAGGACTCCTGTCTAGAATATATAAAGAACTCTCTAAACTCAGCAGTAAAAATAAATAAACAATCCTAGTATTGACAAAACGTCAAACAGACATTCCATCAAAGAGAATATACACATGGCAAATAAAAACATGAAAAGATATTCAACACCATAGGCCATTAGAAAAATGCAAATTAAGACCAGATTCAAATTACTATTAGAATAGATAAAATAAAACAGTGAAACCACCAATGCTGGTGGGAAGACAAGGAAAGTAGACTGCTCATACATTGCTGGTGGGAAGGTAAAGTGGTAAAACCACTCTGAAAAATAGTTTTTAAGTTTCTTTAAAAACTAAACATACATTTGCCATAAAGTCAAGCAATGGCACACCTCAACATTTATCTCTGGGATATGAAATGATATCCATTCAAGGTCTGTACAGAATTGTTCATAGCAGCTTTATTTGCCATAACCTGAAACTGGAAACAACCAAATATCTCTTAGTAGGTAAACAGTTAAGCAAATTGTAGTACATCCATACCATAGATTTCTACTTAACAACAGAAAAATGAAACTATTTGCAACAACTTAGATGGATCTCAAGGGCATTATGCAGATTGGTAAAAAGCCAATTTAAAATGTTTACACACTGTATAAATTATTTATATAAGATTCATGAAATGAAAAATTACAGAGATGGAAAACAGATTAGTAGGTGCCAAGGGCGAGGGATGGTATGAAAGGAGGGAATATAACTATAAAGAAATAACCCTAGGGTGCTATTTGCGGACTTGGAACTATTTTGTATGTTGATTGGGGTTGTGGTTACACGAGTCTACACAGGGGTGATAAAATGGCAGAGAACTATACACACACATTGTACCAGTGTCAATTTCCTGGTTTTGCTATTACACTATAATTATATAAGATGTAACCATTGGGAGAAATGGGGTGAAGGGTACATGGGACCTCTCTATACTTACTATCTCTTGCAACTTTCTGTAAATCTACAATGTTTTTCAAAATAAAATATTTTTTTTACCTATGATATTCTAGCTTGCACTGCCAAGGATTACTCCAGACTGATGGCGACAGTCTCAACCCTTGGAAACATCTCCGTCTGAACAGAGAGCTCACTTGTTCACTAATTGTCTTGGGACCTTTCATTCCATCACGTATGCTTTCAACTTTGCTCTTCT
Source organism: Furipterus horrens (assembly GCF_987537825.1). Taxonomy (NCBI): domain Eukaryota; kingdom Metazoa; phylum Chordata; class Mammalia; order Chiroptera; family Furipteridae; genus Furipterus; species Furipterus horrens. The sequence goes on from NW_028327172.1 coordinate 173,276,925, forward strand.
AGAGTCTCTCAGTTTCAGGAGACTTTGACAGCCACATCCTCATGGATTTGATTGACACTCAGCCTCACTTAGAAGCATGACTTCAGAAAGAAGGGAAGTCCACTCTACTGAAGTTCCAATGTTGGTGAAAGGTGGTTACTGCTGTGACAAATTCAAGTTCTGTAAGAATTAGGAAGCCACAGCCCAATAGAGGAAGGAACTGCGGGGTGGTAAAAAAAATACTTGCTTGAGTATTGGGGGCCTAAGTAAA